>NC_063163.1:104378793-104999702 GCF_023159225.1 Perognathus longimembris pacificus
TCAGGGGTCTCTGGGGCCATCCCGGATGAGCCCCCAAATGTTGTGCCAAGTCGCAAAACAACCACTAAGAAGGCCACCGAGACTCAGACATTCCGAAATGCAAAAGCAAGGCAAGACTTTATTCAAGCGGGGCCGCGGCCCAGGCCTTGTCCTACCCACCGACACAGCAGAGGTTAGGAGTCAGCCTCGAGCTGCGATTATACAGAGCTTATAAAGGCCAAAGACAAAGTTATAGCAATCGTGTTTAAGCAAGCAAGATTATGGGTACAAATCTGATTGGCTCAGGGCTCGAGGTATTCTAGGGGTGGTTAGAGTTAAGCATTCCCAGTCGTTAGAGTTCTCGACCGGCTGGGCCCTAATAAGCTTGTCCTGGGGTTTACTCACAGGCCCTGCTTATCTCAGGTTCATGTGGTAAAGTGGGGTTCCCATGGTAAAATGGGGTTCACGTGGCAAAATGGGGCCTGACTTCAAAGTCTGGCACTTCAGTGGGAATGAGTGATGGGCTGTGCTTCCTACCCCATGAGTGGGACACAAAAGAGAAAGAAGAAGAGACTTGGGACTTGTTGTCAACCACTGCATGTGCCTTGTCCCGCTGTGGCTGGGGGCAAGGCAATGATGAAGACCAGACCATGAAACCAGGATTGTGGCACTAGGGGTCTGAAGCTTCACACCAGCAACAGATGTCCAAGGTCCCGAGTACAAGACCTTTACTGGTCATCAACAGGGAAAGATGTGTGGGATGCAAGGTAGCAGCCTCTGAAGTTACGAACACCAGAGTTGGTGGGGGTGGGGGATGATAACAATCCTAGGATTGATGACTGCCTTATAAACAGGAGGTGGAGATGAGCAGTAAACAATCACAATTTGAATAGGCCCCTGCCTGGCTCAAAAGTCTGGGGCAGTTTAGAAGCTGAATAGTTCACACCTAGGATGGGATCTGTGGTCTCTGTAGTGCTAAGAGCAATAAATCTTTCTCAGTCCACTTTCAGCCTTGTGAGAGTGCATTCCAATTCTTTTTGGCAGACCTCATGGCTCCACACTTACAGGGCCTCATCATTCCCTTCAAGGACATGCCCCCAATAACCTATGACCTCCTACCACCTACCTATCATGCCACAGGAACCTGTCTTCTTGGGGACAATCCCAGCTCCAAATGATAGATAACAATATTCAAATAGAATTGTGAAATGCTTGCATAATGAATGAATACATTAGTGAACAAATGCCATCCATCGGCATCATATTAATACTCTCCAAATTCACTTTCTGATTTAAAACAAAAAGCCCATTTCTATACATTAGTCAAACAATTCCCAAGATACAGCAAGATAGAAGCATGTTCAAAGTTACAGCATGCAGTCAAGGTGCTGAACAGAGAATTTGAGAATCCTGAGCAGTGGGTTGCTGGTTCTTCTCTGTTCTCTGAAGAGAACGAGGTGCAGGACAATTCCTATGTGCGGGTTTTTTATAGCCTTTGTGTGCTTGTTTTGGAGTTTAGAATGAGTTAGCTAGGGCTGCAAAATATGAAGGGCAAGAACCCCTGGAGGAAGTGCAGAGAGCAGTCAGCTATTGTGCAAATGCTCCTACTCTCAGTGCTGGTTGAGCTCCACTTGTTCTGCCTGAAATACTCCTGCAACCCCTGTCCTGAATAGAGAGGTAACAATACAGAGCTGTGTTCTTCAATGAATGTGTGTGTGTGTGTGTGTGTGTGTGTGTGTGTGTGTTACTGCCTGTGTCCTAGGAAAGGCAAAATATCACTAACATACAACTGTGTCAGCACTTAAAGGTTCTACCAAAGCGGTTTATGTGTCTTCCTCCTCTTAAATTATGCGTTTCATTTTTCTTTTCATTTTTTTTCTGTGCCAACACTGGGGCTTGAACTCAGGGCCATGTATTCTCTTTAGATTTTTTTTTCTCATATCTGGCACTCTACAATTTGAACTACACCTGCAGTTCTACCTTTTTGCTCATACATTGGCAACGAGAGCCTCATGGATTTGGCTAATCTGCTAGCTGTCAACTGCAATCCTCAGATCTCAGCCTCCTGAGTACTGAGCATGATCATTGTGAGCCACCAGCAGTGTCTAATAGTTGTGAGTTTCTTGAATGTAGATCCTATCTCTTCTCATCTCCATACCATGAAGGCCAAGAGAATAATTGTCTGCTGAGCCAGATTATCAAGGAAGAAGCATGACACAAGATGCCTGCAAATAGTCCAGATGCTTTTCTTCACCAGGATTCCATCAGCCCAAACTTCCACAGATGCCACAACCCTCCTTACTTCCTCCTTCCAAGGTACAAGGCAGACACCAAACTGACTGCATCTTTCTTTGCTCAACTTAACTCTTTGCCAGCTTTGTACATGGGTCTTAAATAAGACTGTTCCCACCTTCCAGAGTTAGAACCAGTTTGAGGCCTCTTCATGAAGTGTGTGGCAATGGTGTCCCCAAATGGCTTGGGGTGATGAAAGAAATCAGCTTGAGAGAGACACCTCCCTGTTTGTCTTCTCAGCCTTGGGAGTGGGCCCTCATAGGGCTTTGCCCCAATCCTGGCCTCTTTCTCTGCCCAGGGCTATGAGGTACTTGGAGTTGCTGCATTCGGAGTGTGTGAAAAGAGCAAAGAGAATATGAGTCAGAATAATTCCTAGGGCCAACCTCACCCTAGAATTGTTTCATCAAAATGGGAAGCTAGAGAGAGGGGGAGCCAGCCCTTTGCCAAAGTCTCCACATTGTTCCAACTTGCCTTTGATTTGAGGACTCAGCAAACATTGACAAGGTTGACAAACCAAGACAGGCTTGATTTACCAAGCACTTCTCTGTCCTAAGGAGAAATCAAACATTGTAAATCACTGGGGAATGGCAGAGGTTCCAATGTGCTTATAACCAAATAGGTTAGCCTTGCCCTTCTCTCTACAGAGAGTAAATTTCCAGTGGGCAGCGTGCCCTGGTAAGTGGTAAGAAGGGGAGGAAGTGCTTCTGTGTACTCACCAGGAGGTGAGTCTGACTGAGTGGCACAGTCCCTTGATGTCCTCTTCCTGGCTGGAATCTTGAGGTCACTGCAGGAATTCATAATGGATCCTATTCTCTGTTACCTGGCTTCAGCAGAGTTTCTATTGGCACAAGGGGCCATGGCATGAGGAGGGATGACAAGTTCAGTTTTCACATTCTGGCCCTAACAGCACCAACACCAGAGTTACGCTTAGTTTTTGAGTGTTCCTCATGGATAGCACTAGACTCTGCTATACATTTTTCTTCTCTAGCCAGATGCTGGTGGCTCATGCCTATAATTCTAGCTGCTTAGGAGGCTGAGATGTGAGGATTATGGTTCAAAGCCAGCCCAGGCAGGAAAGTCCATGAGACTCTTATCTCCAATTAACTCGGGCCCTACACACTGAATATATATATATATATATATATATATTACATATATATGTAATAGATATATATATACATAGCTATACACACACATACATATATATTGCATTGTCTTAATTCACTTGGCTACCATAGCAAAATATCACAATCTAGATGGCGTATAAACAGCATAATTGTTTTTTAATATATAAAGACCTAGACTTTGGAAGCTCCACCCACTCTGATACTCACACAGTGGACACTTCGTCTCTTGAGAGGAGGAACATGAAGAAGAGAAATAGAGGCTCGGGGAGGTCAGCCAGGACCCCAGCCTGCTCCTGACGCATGCCTTCCTGAGAAACCTGTTAAGTTTACAGAGAATTACAGCAGGAAGGCTTGTGGGAAGCATGGTAGCTTTGAAAGGTGATGTGAGCTAGGATGAATTTTGATTAAGCCTAGAGCCATCTTTGCCTTCTGCAGTTAAAGTTAAGTACACAAATTGTGAGCCAAATGAAGTAAAACAAGCAGATAGAGTACCTTCCTTCTAAGAGTTAGAGTCTAAATTAAACAATATAAATTCCAGAAGAAAACACACGTTGAGCCAGGTACTGGTGGCTCATGCCTATAATCCTAGCTACTCAGGAAGCTGAGAGCTGAGGATCACAGTTCAAAGCCAACCTGGGCAGGAAATTCCATGAGACTCTCTCATCTTCAATAAACTATGCAGAAAAAGCTGGAAGTAGCACTGCGGCTCAAGTTATAGAGTGCTAGCCTTGAGCAAAAGGAAGCTCAGCAGTAGTGCCCAGGAGTTGTATGCCATTTTATCTTTCAGATGTTTTATTTTTACTTTGCATACATAATTTATGTGATTACAGTTGAAATGAACAAGGTGTGTGTGTGTGTGTGTGTGTGTGTGTGTGTGTGTGTGTGTGCTGGTCCTGAGGCTTGAGCTCAAGGCCTGGATTCTGTATCTTAGCTTTTTCATTCAAGGTTGATCTGCTACCACTTGAGCCAGGGCTCCACTTCTAGTCTCTTGGTAGTTAATTGGAGATAAGAGTCTCACAAATTTTCCTGCCCAGGCTGGCTTCAAACTGCAGTCCTCAGATCTCAGCCTCCCAAGTAGTTCAGATTACAGGCATGAGCCACTGGTGCCCAGTGTGAGCAAGTAATTTTATTGCGTTTTGTTCCATATATTGAATGACTGCATTGCTAAGTTAAATTTCAGTTCCTAATTTATGTAATTTTCTCTCATTTATGATTGCTCCATCTTTGTTCTTTTAGATAATTCCTAGGGAACATGTTCTGGTATATAGCATTTTCTCCTACTAGATGATAAGTTCCTCAGAATAACTGGGTTAGAAATAATAAATCCTTTCATGTATTACAATGCATATAATGAAATTGCTACTTCTAGTGAATTGAAGGAAAGAATGATATAGACCTTCACTGAATTGTGAACCGAAACTCCTAACATTAACTTGAATATCCCAATGAAAATTACAACATAAGTAAAGTTTCTAATTTCTCTCCAAATATCATACAAGAGAAGTGTTCTTTACTTAACTACTTATTGTTGAGTTTCTTAGTTTACTGAATCTTGGCTACCTATCAATTTATGCAAAATTTAATTCAGTCCCAATTCCAGATTATCTATGGTGGCCAACTGAATTCTTTATATTCGCCAACTCTTCCAATACCTCCAGAACATAAAAATTTAAGGTAAAACTTTAGAAATGGGATCCTAATTTTTTTTCCACAAAAGATTGTGAATGTGAAATTTAGCTGGATATTGCTCACACTGTGAATGCAACATCTGAACATGTGTTGCTTTGTCTTGTGGCTATGTATCTGTATTTTCAATAAATAAGTAAGATTTAATGTCTGCCTTTGGTGATTATCAGTTTCGTTGCAGCTGGTTACCCACTGATGACCAGTCATGGCCTTTCTCCCCTAGTTTTGTGGTCACCAGCAATTCTGGTACTTTCTTCTTCAGCTCATGACTGAGTTTGTAGAAGGAGTTGTTATGTTTGTAACTATCCTTAAATGCAAACCAATTTCCCATAAACACTCCATCTAAGCTCTGAAACTTCTCCAGCAATGGGCAATGAAGATTTTGACTATCAAACCTAAATGGAGCATCCTCATCCTAAAGGCAGTTCACAAGGAAGAATTCCAGAGGTGTTTAGCATAACTTTCATAGAAAATTGGATTGCTACACTCAAGTATGCTCATGGCAGGAAAGATGAACCTTAGTGTTTTATTCTATTATTTGGTCAGACCTGGGTCTTGAACCCAGGACCTGGGCACTGTTCCTGAGCATCTCTGTGCTCAAAACTAGTGATCTTATCACTTGAACCACAGTGCCACTTCTGGCTTTTTCTCAATAGTTTATTGCCGATAAGAGCCTCAGGGACATTCCTGCCCGGGCTGGCTTTGAACCACAGTCCTCAGATCTCAGCCTCCTGAGTAACTAGGATTACAGCTATGAGCAGGTCATTCATGGATTGAATCCCATTGCACTGCAAAGGGATTACTTCTGGACTATCAGCCTATGATATATGTTATTGAATCTGACTATTATTCTGTAGTAGGAACATAGAATTCCTGACAATCTAGAACAATGCAATAGGTGTTATGTGAGTGCAAATAAATGTGGAGTTGTCTATTTTAATAGCATACACACACGTAGATTCCTTTGGTGTCAGATCAGGGTACAAAGTCGTAGCTATTACTTATGAAACAGCAACAGCAGTTCAGAATATAAAACCAACTGACCTTTCTTTTTTTTTTCAACACTTTTACTGACATGCAAACATCCTTGGATTTATTTCTCAGAACATCATCACAAATTCATGTTTCCTCAAAGATCTATTCAGACCAGAATGTATCCATAGATTTCCTGAGTAAATATAATTTCATTATCTGAATAGCTATCTGTGGTAAAACAAATAAAATCAATCACAAGATGTTAGCAGTTTAAACAGTCATTGTTGAATGCTTGTTGTTGACTTCTCTGTTTTCCTATTTGATGTCCTGTGTATGTGTGTGCTGTGTGTGTATGTTTGTCTGTGTGTGTAAACTTGTGCACAGATATACAATTTGCATTTAGCTAATTGTGGTGTGTATAGTGATTTTCTATAATAAAAAAAAAACTAAGTCTGCTGGGTGTTTGTAATGAATATGGCTCACTTTCTACTGGAAACTCTGATTCAGTTTACATCATTTTGACTTATAGTACCTTTTCCAGGAATGAAATGTAAGAGTACACATTTCTCTGGTGTTTCCCAGGTCTGCAGAGTCCTGTTGCTTTTAATGGGTTATGTGTAGGACACAAGGATGTGACTCATCTATACACTTCATAGTCATAAAAAAGCAATGAAAACAGCTCAGCTGCAGTCATAATGCTCATTGCCTAGACTGAATGTGTAGCACCATTTAGTTTTTGTGATTTTATGTGGAAATGGGAAACGGTGCTCTGTGAACAAAGTGCCTATTATGTTCAATGTCATCAACATAACTTCTTTAGTGAGCATAGGATAAATGTATGAGACTACATATTACTACAGAACATCTCTGCCATATTCTTTTAATGTGTTCTGCTTTGTAGAACACAAGCCAATAGTGGATTTTGCAGCATTCCCTTTTCTGTGAAGTTCATCTAGCCAGAGACATTCATATGAGGAACAGGCAAAGAAGGTAAGACCAACAATCATCTAGAGGCAGATGCCCAGAGAGATGTGGGAGCAAGAGCAGCTTTCAGATGAACTTTCTGAGATGTATCTGTATTTTGCTACAGGATGAGGGCTGGTGGCAGAATCTTACAGGTTCGTAAAATCTCTCAGGTAAACTGGAGGAGCACATGATGGCTCTGGGCTGTCAATATTAGCAATGTCTTCCTCAACCTTCACCTTCTGGTGTTTTGCAGAACACTTAACAATCTTTTCCTAACACTCTTCACACTTAGAAATTCTGCTTTTCGGGCTGGGGATATAGCCTAGTGGCAAGAGTGCCTGCCTCGGATACACGAGGCCCTAGGTTCGATTCCCCAGCACCACATATACAGAAAACGGCCAGAAGCGGCGCTGTGGCTCAAGTGGCAGAGTGCTAGCCTTGAGCGGGAAGAAGCCAGGGACAGTGCTCAGGCCCTGAGTCCAAGGCCCAGGACTGGCAAAAAAAAAAAAAAAAAAAAAAAAAAAAAAAGAAATTCTGCTTTTCTGGTAAAATCCTGAGGTAATAAGTAATTATAAAAAAATCAATACAGGGCTGGGGATATAGCCTAGTGGCAAGAGTGCCTGCCTCGGATACACGAGGCCCTAGGTTCGATTCCCCAGCACCACATATACAGAAAACGGCCAGAAGCGGCGCTGTGGCTCAAGTGGCAGAGTGCTAGCCTTGAGCGGGAAGAAGCCAGGGACGGTGCTCGGGCCCTGAGTCCAAGGCCCAGGACTGGCCAAAAAAAAAAAAAAAAAAAAAAAAAAAAAAAAAAATCAATACAGAGCTAGAAAATCAAAACTTGAAATAAATTACCCATGGCCTATATTTACCATAAAAATAACATTGTTAAAAGCTGATCAAATATAAAAATGAATAAATCAATTAACCATAAACCAATATATTAAGTATATGATCATATAAAATATTTATTGTGATATTTATATATAGAATATATGGATATATAAAATATGCACATAAATATATGTTCATATAAACATATTAAAGATATAATGCTAGCTTATATTAAATGTTGTAATATAAATAGTATCAAATGCTACTAAATAATTTCACTTGAGATATAGCTTTTGCCTAGGGTCATTGAAAATGTTAAAAACCAGGCCAGTGGCTCACATCTATTATCCTAGCTACTCCGGAGTATGAGATCTGAGGATCTCCGTTCAAAGTCAACACTGGGCAGAAAATTGTATGAGACTCTTAGCTCCAACTAACTAGCAGAAAGCTAGGTGTGGCCTTGACTGATAAAGCCAAGCAAGAATATGAGGCCCTAAATTCAAGCTCCAGTACCATCACAAATGAAAACAAACAAACAAATAATGAAATGTTCAGACCACAAGTGCAATGCAAAATCTATAACACAAACACCAAGCTTCTATAAATCTAGACTCAGTAGCATTGACCAAAACCTGGCATGAAGCAGGCAGAACAAACAAGAAGCAAGGGCTGGATGAGACACCCCACATACCACGGCTGAAAACACAGAAAATCACAAGTTGATCTATTTTATTTGTTCATGCAACTAATATTTTTGAGCAGCTACCCTGCCCCAAGTACTATGCTAAATGTGGTGGTACACCATCAAACAAAATGGATAGGGTCAGAGATCTTAAGCGTTTAAAGTCTAGTTGAAGACATAGACAAATTAAGAGACAGAGAAAATCAAGTGGAAGGTGGATTTTATCCAGAATTAGGGAGCAGGACATAGAGGATAGGAAACTCCTGCAGAGAATGGGGACTCTAAGCTGAGACTTCAAGGAACAATAGAGGTTAGAAGTAGGGAATATGGAGGCTGTCTCCATTTCCTATGACAGTTCAGAAGACAGAGGAGAATCAGAGTCTGTTTCGGTAAGTAAGAGGCAAGAAGGAGCAATTGCAGGGTTTTAAGTAACTGACTGACATGACCAGATTTATGATTTTTAACTCTGGCTGAAGAATCAAGAATGGATAGGAAGGGACAGAATAACTCGAAGGCTGTTGTAATGATTCATAGCCTGGACTTTGACCCTCTCACAGTGGGAATGGAGCAAGGTTAGCAGCTAGAAATGTTGAATGTGACAGGCCGAGGGTTAGAGAGTGGGAGAAGTCAATAAGGAATCATCTAATGCACTCGGAAACCGAAGCTTAGAGGGATTAGAGAACGCATGTCAGGTTATACAGCTCCGAGGCAGTAGAGTCAGGACTCAAACTTCCATTCGTCTGACATGGAGCTTTTGCCTCAGAACCCTAAATTCTGTGGGATACAAATCAGAACACGGCCACAGATGTTCAACTCTTATGAAAGATTTAGATGAGGTTTTTATGTTGCACAAGCTTGCCATTTTTTTTGTTTGTTGTTGTTATTGTTCATTTGGTACAGTAGCTCTTCTAGTCTCTCCTCATCTTTATCATAGTGATAAATTTATCATTTTTCTAGTTGACTGAACCTTCTTCCATAAGCTTCCCCTCCATACATGAATGTGAATGTTGTTGTAATGACAGGAAAAGGAAAAGGGAGGGATAAAGATGATTTTTCTCCCTTGACTAAAAGTTGAGCTCCAATTTAAAGTAAAACCAAATGGCATTCTTTACTTTCTGCAGTATATAAATCTGTCACTCTGGAAGCAAAAGAGAAAAAAAAGCCCACAGCCAGCTGGTGCATTTTGACTGCCAAAGTGACTAAGGTAATAGGTAAGGCTGGGAGAGCTGTAAAAGAATTATCCTATATCGCCTCCAAACACCCACTCTCCTGTTACATTTGAGATCTATTAAACAAGTTGAGAAGAGTTGGAAACAAATACTGGCTTGCCCAAGATTTTAACTTCCATTTAATTGATGATAAATCTCAAGTCTCCCTGTCCAGAAAATCCCCTTCACGAGCCCTAGACATTGCAGAATATTTCAGCAAAAATACCCAGGCTCCTTGAACTGTATGCATTCTCATAATCTCAACTAAACTCATTGACATCTCTATCTTCCTACATTCCAAAGTCTTAATCAACTAACTCTGCAAGACTAGGCCCTGAAACTAGGCCCTATTCCAGATTTCTTTCTTTCTTATTTCTGAAATCCTTTTGGAATGATGCTTCAGTCCAAAAGACCTCTCTAATCTTTTCTTTGTACTATGGCTGCTATAGTACAGGACAGTGATTCTAAAACCTGATAGACATTGACTCTTGTGATGCAGAAGAAAACTATAATTCCAAAATTTTCATAGTAATTCACTTTTTTTTCTATTGTTGTTTTACCAGTCCTGGTGTTTGAACTCAGGGCCTTGTGCTAACTCACCTCGCATTCTACCACTCAAGGCATGCTTCCAGTCCAATTTTCTGCTGGTTATTTTGAAGATGGAGTCTTATGGACTTTTCTGTCCAGAAAAATCCTCCAGATCTCAGCTTCCTGAGTAGCTAGTATATACATATGTGTGAGCCACTAGCACCTGGCCACTTATGTGTTTTTAAACCATATGATAAATGAACAAATAATCATCAGTTTTTCTTCAGAAGGGTTATACTAAAGTTTTAGGTTTTCCTATATAAAAAGAAAAAAATATACAATAGTAAATGCTCCACAATTCTAATTATCAACCAAAATATTGTGACAGAATGATATGTATCAATAACAAGTAAAATGGCCACTATCTGAAATGTACATTTGATAATACAACGCATTAAAAGGGAATATTAGGACTACATTAATGACAACTATGGATCAAGGCAAGCCAGGCGCCAGTGCCTCAGGCCTATGATCTTATCTACTCAGGAGGCTGCAATCTGAGGATTGAGGTTCAAAGCTAGCCTGAGCAGAAAAGTCCTTGAGAGACTCCTTTTCCATTGTTGTTGGTGGTGGTGGTCATGGTGTTTGAACTCTGGGCCTGGGCACTGTCCCTGAGCTCTTCAGTGCAAGGCTAGTGCTCTACCACTTTGAGCCAAAGTGCCACTTCCCGTTGTCTGGAGTTTATTGGAGATAAGAGTCTCATGACCTTCTTTGTCCATGCTGGATTTGAACCATGATCCTCAGATCTCAGCCTCCTGAGTAGCTGGGATTACAGGCATGAGCCACCAATGCCCAGCCCTGAGAAACTTTTATCTCCAAATAACCACTCAAAAACCAGAAGTGAAGCTGTGGTTCAAAGTAGTAGAGCTCTAGCCTTAAGCCAAAGAGTTCAGGGACAGTGCCCAGGCCCTGAGTTCAAGCCAAAGACACACACACACACACACACACACACACACACACACACACACGCACACGGGCAAAATAAGCTGGCTCTGTAGCACAAGTGTGTAGTGCCAGCTAGCTGGAAGACTGAGGCAGGAAGAAAGAATGCTTGAGCCTATGAGTTTAAGACCAGCCTGGAAAATATAGTAAAACTCTGTGTCCTAATCAAAGCAAAACAAAACAACAACAAAAATGTGGAAAGAACAATTCCCCAAATATTTAGTATTTAAAAATTTTTGTTCCTAAAATAAAATTATGAAGCACATAAACATGAATTATAGTGTTTAATCATTTTGATCTTTGTTTAGGGACTTACTTATTTCAGGTGCTAGAAAAAAATGTCATGCTGATATTTGTTGAAGTGGTTGATTAAGGATGTGTTTTAAAACATCTTTAACTTGGGTGTTAGGAAACATGAGTCTCTAAATAAATTCTTTCCCTTTTCATCAATGAAAATATTTTGTCTGCCTGTCATCGTCTATAGTCCTAGCTACTCGGGAGACTGGTCAGTTATAAACCATGCTGGTTGAAGGACAGGTCCCTCAAGGACTGTTCTCCTTGTTCCTCCCATAGGCTTTTGCCTCTTCTATCTGGTGATGCTGTGTGCAGGGCCTTTACGGTTAACAGGGAATGAGGCCACATTACAAGGTTGCATGCAGTGATCATGTCCTGAAGGATTTCAGGACATGACTGGAAGAAGTGCTACCAAATTGTAAATAGTAAATTTAACATGGCCAGAACCTACGCTGTCATTCATACTCCACATACTCTAGGTAATCTTGTACTTGTCCCCATGAATGATGCACAAGTGCAACTTTGGAGAGTCATTGGGAATCGTGTTCATGGTGAGCATGATGGATGCTGCATTGCCAGGAGTAATGATGTAACTAGCATTTATTTAATTAAATGGTTTTAGGAAACTACACAGGCAAGGAGATCAATGATGCGTCCATATAAACTGGTTCCAGAGAGTTCAACATGCATTATAAATCAATTTACATATGAGGATAAATTTTGCAATATGTTTTAAACTGTTTATGTAGGCAATAATTCTATAAAATATATCTGCTCAGGATCCCTTAAGGGTATAGCCTATCTTATCTCTTCCAGGTCCTACTCTGATGACTTTCTCTGTAGGTCAGTTATCCAAGAATGGATTCCAAAGGTGTGATACCAGGAATATAGACTGAAGGATTAGGTCAGCCCAAATTAATTGATATTAGAGCAGTCATCTGGGATTCTAGATGAAATATGATGGAAACACCTAGAAAAGGCATTTAACAGAAGCCCAGAGTCAACAATGGTCGACATCAGAGTTTCTCAACATTTAATTGCACCTGCCAATCTTGTTAAAATGAAGATTCTGATTCTGTATGTCTGGGGTGTGCCTAGGATTAAGCATGTCAAACAAGTTCTAATTAACAGATCATATTCAAAGAGTAGAAATCTACAACTAATAATGTACAGAAAGGAGTCCAGAGGCTCAGGAAATGGGACTGTGGGAACCAACTTAACATGAACAACCCAACAAGTCTTAGAAAATGGATCTTCTGGCAAGGCATAAAGTCTCTGCATCCTCAAAAGAAAACCAGAATATCTGAAATAGTATCGTGGCTGCCCAGTGTAGGACAGAGGCCATGTTAGGAGTTGCAGTGGAATTACATTCTCTGATATTGGAAATAATGGGTAAAAGCATGACTGAGGACTGGTGGGTAATACTTGGCTTAGTCACTCAAGACAGACTGGACAAAATTACCATTATAAGCTGCTGAAGGAAAGGCGCTATGATCAACATGTCTACACCCCTACATTTTGAATTCTGTACCCCAAGGTGATCTAGTTAGGAGATAAGGCCTTTGGGGGATGACTAGGTGATGAAAGTGGGGTCCACTGCAATGGGATTCATGTTCTTTTAGAAAGAGACCTTGCACATTTCTTTGTCTCTTCCACAAAAGAGAACCTATCACAGAAGAATCATCAGTGAAGTTTGGCCTTGTCAGATGCTATAACTACTGGTAACTTACCGTCCTCTAGAACTGTAGGAAGTAACATTCTGCTCTTGATAAACCACCCTGTCTAAGCTATTTTGTTACAACAGTCTGATAGACTAAGATCGAGGAACCATCTATGAATTTTCTCATGTGAATCTAGGTGATGGTAAATTGGTCAGAGTCCCTAAGGAACAGAATAGAGTCATTCTACTAGAGTACTAGGTACTTTAATACTTCCATTTAGTATTAAAAGTACCTGGGTAGAACTATGCTAAGTCTGATAGGCACAAATCTGACCCAAGACTACTGCTGTGTGGATGTTACTGCCTCTTACTCTATTTTTGGACAAGTCAGTTTGAAACACTTGAAGTATCTGGATTGAGGAGACACTGAGTCCTTTTGGGAAAGGGCCCTCCAATGTGATCACACACATGTACTGTGACTATTTCTTTAAATCTCTGCTTGGGAGAATCTAATATCTATTTGCCATGGCAATTGAGCATGAGTGAAAGAGAAATAAGCAGAATTTCCAGATGTTCTTAGATACTGACTTTGAGTGGATTCTAATTTCTAGACTTCCAAAATGGTCTGGCATCCACTCTATGAATGAGGACTTACAGATATTAGGCAAGCGATGAACTAGTGACTCAAATTCATCTCACAATGGGGCTGGTGAAATAAAGAACTGAATCTATCCTTACCTCCCATGCTTAATAATGTGGTTATTGGCTCTCTGAGCTGTGGAATAAGTTATTAGCTTAGGAAGGACCAGAAAGAGATCTTCAGAAAAAAACCTTTTATAAGTGAATTTCAGATATATTTCCTTCACCAAGAATTTCTTTTTTCTTTTGGTGCTGAGGCTTGAACTCAAGGTCTGGGTGCTGATCCTCAGATTTCACTTCTCAACTAGCTAGGAACCCAGGAATGAGCCACCAGCATTTAGACACCAAGAACTTTCAAAAGACAAGGGGGTGGTGATTCCTACAGTATCTCCCTCTAAGCCACAAGTTTTGCCGGTAAGAAAGTTATGCGTGTCTTTGAGAATGACTGCGGATTATCTCACATATAATCCTGTGGTAATCTAGGTTGGTATTGTGCTGAATATAATGTATATACTGAGAAAGTCTCCAGATATCCTGGCACCTGATAGAAACCCCTGGATCTAGAATGGGTTTTCCTATTGTATTTCCATTCATCAAGAGGAGCAGAAGCAGTTTCCTACTTCCTATGGCAGCACACAGGTCAGTAGTTCACTTTCATTTCGTCCCTCCCAGGCATGTCAATCTCCAGCTCTCTGTCATCATGTAGTACTGCAAGATCTCGAGAAACTTGATATTCCACCGAACATTATTCTGCAACATTACAATGATGACATTATGCTAATTGTACTAGTAAGCAGGAAGTATCACATAGCTCAAATAATTTAATAAGATACATGTGTGCCAGAAGATGGGAGATAAACATCGTGAAACTTCAGGGAACAAAAAAAAAAAGCCTCTGAGAATAGATTGTGCCAGCATACTTCTAAAAAGTGAGAGTACACTCTTTGTCCCAGTGCTACCCACCATGAAGAAAGGCATCGTGTTTCAATGGGCCTTCTAGATTTCATTTACATGGCTACACTGATCTACTTACAGGTGACTGATAAAGCTGTCGGTCCTGGGATAAGAAACTGAAACAACTGAGTGCCTTTGGCTCATGCCTGAAATCCTAGCTACTCAGGCGGCTGAGATCTGAGGATCATGGTTTGAAGCCAGCCTGGCCAGGAAAGTCCATAAGACTCTGATCTCCAATTAACCAGCAAAAAGCGGTAGAGTGCTAGCCTTAAGCATGAAAACTTAACCGTAGTGCCCAGGCTCTGAGTTCAAGCCCCAGGATGAGCACCAAAAAATAAACAAACAACAACAACAAATCTAAAACAGATTCATACCATGATAGGAGGTTCTTTACCACTGGGAGTAAAACCTAGCAGTTCCAATGGTAATGACAGTGGTTCTCATAGATGGATGGTTTATGGATCTGATAGTAGACCCAATAAGGAAATAACAGAGTAGACCACTAGGAATCTAGAGTAAGGCTGTCCATCTTCTGATAATAACTATAGAAATGAATTCTTTTCTTGCCAATATGTAGGGATAGAACCTGACCTAGAGACACCAGGTAACCAATCTGAAACATTCATCATCCCTTAGGTGTTCTCTGAAATACTAAGTGATAAAATTGGATACCTGCAACAACATCGAATGGAAATGTAGATCCAGAATGCACAAATAAATCCATGAACAGGTCTCCTTTGGTATCTGCACCTACTTTCCTCTGCCACTACACCTCCACTCCACAGCTATGATTCTATGGAGCATGTGTGTGATATGTTTAGGGATTTGTAGTCTCCTGTGGAGGCAGAAGTCAGTAATCAAGTGGAGATGACCATCCTAGGAATGTCCCCTAAACTTCTTCCTCAGCCACCTTGGTGCTTGCTCATTGGACCCAGAGGGTATGGGAAAATAGACAACAGCTAATAATCATGGTGGCATGATGGAGATTATTCATGGGTGCAGCAGCACCTATCTTCTTCACTAAGGGTGCCCTGGTCATCACCACAGGGAATGATGCCTTCCCACAGCAAAGGGCAACACCAACTCCTCCAATGGCACCTCCAAGAATAGCAGCCTGCCTGATGGCAGATTGTGTTCATAAGAGTAGATAAGTAGAATGTCCTACCAACAAATGAGACTTCCTTTAATGTCATGATGGTGATGTCTGATACCAATTTTACTGCAAAGATGGTCATCTTTGAAACCCATGTCTGTTCCTACAAATTTGATTCTTTTTCAACAAAGATGCAGTGGGGATAAAAAGAGGTATTGTAAGGCACAGTGCTATAATAACTACATATCTATCTGGAAGGAAGACACATCATTCTTTTTCTCACATCATACACAAAAAGAAATTTTAAATAGATGATGTATCTAAATGTAAATTCTAAGCCTCCTAGAAGAAAACATAAGAGAAAGTCTTTGTGACTTCACCTTGGGCAAAAATTTCTTAGCATATTAAAGACATAAACGCATAAAAGGGAGCATAAAAGAAAAAAATGAATAAATTGAATCTTATAAAAGTAAATAAACTTGCTTTGTGAAAGATATGGTTGGACAAATGTAAAGAAAAGCCAGGAGCTGGGAAGGTATTTTAGTGGTAGAGTGTTTGCCTAGCATTCATGAAGCCCTAGGTTCAATTCCTCAGTAACACATAAAGAGAGGAATCCAGAAGTGACACTATGGTTCAAGTGGCAGAGTGCTAGCCTTGAGCAAAAGAAGCTCAGGAACAGTGCTGAGTTCAATCCCAGGACTGGCAGGAAAAAAAAAAAGAAAATAAAAAACCAGGTGCAGGAAAAATAATATGTATATACATATATATCATATATATGCATAAATAAATATATGTGAGAACTCAAGTATATAATATAAAAGAAAAATCTAACAATTTAATAAATAAGAATAAGAGCAACATGGCTAAAAGATTTGAACAGACATCTCACCAAAGAAGATATATGAATGGCCCCAAAGCATGAAAAGGCACACAATGCCATTACTCATCATGCCGATGCAAATTAAAACCACAGTCAGATATCAATATATACCCATTAGAATATCTACAATTTAAAACACTGACCATAGCAAGTACTGGTGTGCATGAGGACAACTGGGCATGTAATGGGGTAGTATATGCACACTGGAAAAACTTGCAGATTCTTAAAAATGAGCACATACCTACCACATAATCCAGTCACTCTACCTCGTGGCATTTTCCCAAGAGAAATAAAACATGTGTGAAGACAAAGGCTTATACAAGAATACTCATCACAGCTTGTTTCTAATAGCCTCAAACCAAAACCAGCCCTAAGGATCATCCACAGACAAATCCAGAATGTAAACTCTGCCGCAGGATGACAATCCTGGACTCAGGAAGAGTCAGATATAATGGAGAAGGACGACTGGGAGAATCCGATGGCTGATGGAAATGAGAGACAGACATAGTATCCAGATGCAATACAAAAGTTCTGAATAGATCTTAAATCGAGGGGGGAAAATTCCAGCTAGAAAGCACATGAGTGAGGCACCTGCGAAAATGTGAATATGCACAGTATTTTTTAAAAGACATTGAATTCTGTTGCCTTTCCTGAGTATGGTAATGGTGATATAGGTCTATGGAAAATACTTTTGTTCTCTGATGTATGGGTTGAAATGTTTAGAAATCAAGCATCCTGGGGCTGGGAATATGGCCTAGTGGTAAAGTACTTGCCTCGTATACATGAAGCCCTGGGTTCAATTCCTCAGCACCACATATATAGAAAAAGCCGGAAGTGGCGCTGTAGCTCAAGTCATAGAGTGCTAGCACTGAGCAAAAAGAAGCTCAGGGACAGTGCTCAGGTCCTGAGTTCAAGCCCCAGGACTGGCAAAAAAAAACAAAAACACATAGAAATCAAGCATCCTGACATGCCTATTTTTAAATAATTTTGCCCCCAAAAATGTAAGAGAGAAAGAGAGGAGGAGAAGGAGGAGGGGAAGGAGTATAATATATATGTATATGTGTATAATGTATATACATTATAGAATATGATATACAATTATGATTATATTATACATAATGTAGCATATATTATATATTTTATGATAATATATTATTACAGTTAACAATAATATAATGTGTTATTATAATATATTATGATACTATAACATGATATATATCATGATTATCTAGTCCTGTGCATAAAACATTTGCTGACCCTTGAAATCAACCTATGAAATGAAATTAAAAGCACAGAGATAAGCCAATGAATATACGGACAGAAACACTTTCAAATCAATAGGCAGAAATGACATTTCAAATCAATTGACAAAGGACGAAATATACAATTTTTGGTCCCAAATAATTAATTCTGTATGGGGAAAATGCAGATTTCTTTTTCACACCTTACCAAAAAGTAAATTTAGAAGGATTAAAGACCTAAATTTTCAAAGTAAATCTCAGTGTTTTCGATAAAAGTATCTACGCTATTTTATCAACTTGGGATAAGGAAGAATCTGTCAAATATTATATCAAAATTTTAAACTAGAAAGGAAATGGTTGATAAGTTTGGTTCTGTTAAAATTTAAAACTCCCATACAATGGAAGATTCCATAGACCATGCGAAGAGACTAGCCACACACAGTGATAGATCTTACAAGGCAGAGAACAGGGAGAAACTAGTGTCCCAAATACATAAACAGTTACCAGCCAGGGAGAAAAAGACAACAAAACCAAAATAGAAAATTTATAAGATAGAAAAGGAAACCAGAAAGATTTTCATCTTATTGGTAATTAAGAATATCTTAATTAGATACCTCCAGCTATCTGCTTGTAGAAAACATTAGTCTGATTACCTTTGTGTTGTCCAGAATGAGGGGGAAATCATTCTTGGAATTATTCTTGATTTTGGTATTTTTTTTTTAGCATAAACAGTTTGGAGAAGAGGTTAAAAAGTTGAGTAAAGATGCATAAACTCTGAGACCCTGTAATTCTCCTTCCAGGAAGATGTGCATACAAAAATCCTGTGTGTCTTTGCTAGTCAAAGTCAAAATAGGCAGAAATAATCTATTCACCTATCACTGGGGAAATGTCCTTTATTTTACCCATGGTGAAGCCTGAGGGTCACACAGGAGGTGTGGAGGGACTTCTAGCAGAGAATAACTTCTGCGGGAACTAGGGGCAAAGGGGCTCATTGAAGGAGCTGAGGACTGAAGGATGTGTCTGGAGTATGAGCATGTGTTTGGAATGCAGGAACACAGAAGACAAAACAAATGTAAAATGGGTAGCCCAGGCTAAGAGACAGAGGAGGGAGCCAGCTTAGCACCCTGGAGGCTGGGGAGACAGCCATGGCTGAAGCTGGGATAGGCAGTCTGGAGTGGCAGCCCGGGAAGGTGATGCAAGCCAAAGATCAAATGACCTGGTTATACAAAGACATTTGGTTCTTGTCTTAGTACGTAATGCACTCTCTTTTTTTTTTTTTGCCTGTCCTGGGCTTGGACTCAGGGCCTGAGGGCTGTCCCTGGCTTCCTTTTGCTCAAGGCTAGCACTCTACCACTTGAGCCACAGCGCCACTTCTGGCATTTTCTATGTATGTGGTGCTGGGGAATCGAACCCAGGGCTTCATGTATACAAGGCGAGCACTCTTGCCACTAGGCCATATTCCCAGCCCATGTAATGCACTCTCAAATTGTGGCTTTCCAAGTCCTTCACACTTTCAAAACTTAGGGGGGATCCAAAAGATTTTTGTGATTATGTGGGTCAGATCTATTGATATATCTAAAATTGAAGCTACGGACATGTAACATTAAACATTTAAACATATTAGTAATGTAGGTTACTTATTTGTATTGTTGTATGGTAGTCATGAGAATAAAAAAGCCACCACCAAGTTTTGGAGTCTTTGTTGGAGCACTAGCAGGTGGCAGGGAGGACTCCGGTCACAAAGCCCTACCGCCCTGAATACAACTAACACACGGCTTGTATACTCCAAAACCACACAAGGGGCATGAAATTAATCTTAGCAAGATAGAAAGCAAATCGGATGTGAACACAATCAAAGTAAGTAGAAAAAACAGAGGACACTCCTATCTAACAAAGATGTTAAATATAAGCCCAAACAAATCAAACAGTGACACAATCAAGGGAAATCAACAACAAATCATCTAAGGAGAGTAAGGCTTTTCTGGAACCTACCAACTCAGAACAGATCTGCAAATTGAAGAATGTCCTCCACCATCAAAACCCATTCCCCAGACCCAGTCTCCGTACTTCAGTATTGTCCAAACCCCCTCAAAACCAACAACAAATAAACAAAAATCCTACAGCCAAATGCCAATATTTCATGCTTGTGATTTTAGCTACTCGAAAGGCTCACAGTTCAAAGCCAGCCCAGACAGGAAAGTCTGTGAGACTCTTAGTTCCAATTAACCAGTAAAAAGCATTTAGCAGATCTGTGGCTCAAGTAGTAGGTTGCCAGCCTTGAACAAAAAGACTCTGAGTTCAAGTCCCAGTACTGCCACATAAACCAACCAACCAAACAAAAAATCCATGAAAAATGTTTGGCATAATAAAAGATAGCTAGGTTCTCACAACACATTGCACGTGTTGTAGCAAGTTGTTTTGGTTGAAGTTATGAAGAAAAGCATGGTTCACACAAATGTGGAGCTGGAAAAAGGGAGACATCTTTTTTAGATAAGCATGGATGTTCTTTGAAACTACTGAAAATTGGAAAGTGATCTTTTCTTAAAGGTTAGTTGTTTGTAGATTTATAGGCACATTCTTGTTACCACAAACGAAGGAAAACATGTATCCTCTGACTCTGGCTTACTTTCCTTAATATAATTTTTTCCAAGTCTTTCCTTGATTTCCTTACAAATGGTACAGTATCATTCTTTCTGATGGATGAGTAGAATTTCATTATGTGTGTGGACTGTTGGATAAATAAATTTGTATGCAAGTCTTAAAAAGACACAAAAAGAATTTTATTATGTGTGTGTGTACACACACACTCACACTGGGACATGATAAATTATATAGGACTCTAGCTATTCACATACAGAGGAGGCTATGCATAGGAGTGGTAGACAAAGTTTCAATAGCTATGCACAGATGATCACATAAAATAATACTTTATGAAATGAACTCCAAGAAAAGGAAACAAGAGACATTTTTTAGTTGCCATTGTTGCTGTTTTTGTTTTCTTTTTCTTTTGTCTTTTTGTTGGTTTGTATTTGGCAGGGTAAGGAAGAGCATATAAAAGGTGGGACAAGGATGAGCAAATACAACAGTGGTACTCACTAGACACTAAGTGGAAAACAAACTGGGAATCTTATGGGTGGGGATGGGAGGGGAAAACGGAGAGAACAACAGAAGGGGAGACATGGTTCAAAAAGATTTGTACTCATTACCCAATTGATACAACTCTCTGCATATCAACTCCATAATAAGAATAAAATATTTTTTAAAAAGTTAGGTGCCACATGGAACCTGCAGGCATATTCATGAACATTCGAAACTCAGTTCTATTAAAAATTCACTGGCCCATGGTATGACCTTAAAAGATCGTATTTTTACATATGTACTAGTCTGCCATCTCAAAATCAGTCATTTGGGGGAAAAATTGCTTTTCTGAGACATATCCACCTTTCAAACGTGTGTACATATCATTCAACAAGATCCCAGACAGGCACATACGCTTAGGAGAATCATCACCCATCTCATCAGGAAAGCCATTAGGATTGGGAAGCTCTCATGTTCATGGGGATAGATGTACATTTCCCAAAACTCTAGGTTTCCTTCGAAAGACTCATTAAAAAAAAATCATTGGCACTAAATGTTGTCAGTCATTTTCCTCCAAGTGAAAAGCTTGCTCATTTTTGAAACAATGACTACCATATGCCTAGATCTAAATAACCACACTATCTGTCCGTGATGCTTTCAAGTAAAAAAAAAAAAATGGGTTCAGGGTAGATGGAGTTAGTAGAGCTTGTGATTCAGATGATTGCATAAATACTTTCCTTCGAGTCAGCTGTCCTCACCCTGTGTGTGGTGGCATGCACAGGAAGAGCTTCCTCAACACTTGGCATTTTGGAACACAGGATATTTGAATGATGCACATTCAAGAGCTGGGTGCTGGTGGCTCATGCCTGCCATTCTACTTACTGCCATTTTAGCTACTTAGGAAGCTGAGAGCTGAGGATCATGGTTTGAAGCTAGCCCATGCAGAAAAGTCCATGAAACACTTGATTTCCAGTTAACCAACCAACAGCTGGAAGTGGAGATGGGGCTCCAATAATAGAAGGCCAGTCTTGAGCAAAGAAGCTAAGTGAGGCTCTGTGTTCAAGTTCCAGCACTGCTGCACACATGCACACACACACACACACACACACACACACACATACACACACACACTGCTCATTCAATGGCTGAGATTTAACAAAGTTAATATTTTTTACTACTTCATAGGGGCACGATTAAGTAACAGTAGTTTTTTTTCTTCTATAAGTACACAGAGAAGAGAATATAAAGTCTAGGATGTGGCACAATTTGCTCCCATGAGTTAGTCACCGTAAGACTTGCTTTTGTGCCACCAGTGCAAATGTCAACCCAAAGTGCAAAGGATAAAAAAGTGGACTATGCTTATTATGAAGATAACTTAGTAACATAGACTTCCTTGACCTCCTAGGGTGTGTTAGGGTCTCCTATTATACTATAAGAACTGTTGCTAGAGGAGAGGGAGACTACTGGGTAGGAAATTGGCTAAATGTGCAACTTAGGAAGATCGCTCTGCCAGCAGCATAGCTGAGGAGCTACAAAGAGTTCATCTGGAGGCAGAAGACTAAGCAGGGTTCAGAACAAAAGGGAAGGCACTGACTTGGACCAGAGGCTTGAGCACAGGGAGCAAGTGGTAAGAAAAGTGAAGAGTCTATGCTGACTCTAAGTTTCCATGATCGCATAGCAGGGTTGAACAAGATGGAGAACCCAGAAAGAGCAGTTGGAAGCTGAGCACAGAGAGTTCCTCTAGGTCATGTTGATATTGAGGTGTCATTCATGAGAAGTCCAGACATAGCTGGGTATAGGGACATAGAGAAACATGTTGGAGAACTGAAATCAGGAAGGATAGATCTTGAAAGGCTTAGTCTAGAGCCTAGAGCACAGCCTCCTTAATTAATACCAGGCTTTAACAAGTTGGTGGAGGAAGATGAATCTACAAGGAGATGAAGAAGGAATGATAAAGGCAGACAAGAACCATAGGAGATTGGTGTCATGAAATACAAACATATTTCCAGAAGGGAATGTTCAACAGCAGCAAACAATACAGAGACCCAGGGACTAAAATAAAGTCCACAAAAACACCAGCTCCAAGAAAATCCTGATTCCCTATTATGTCCCTGTAACCCAGAAATTGCCTGCTTCCGATAAAAACACAATAAGTCTTGTGGTATGGATGAGTCCACTGGAAATGGTCTTTGAGACCACTGATAGCCTACCTCATAGAGGTTTAAATACAGTGATTCTGTGGAATATAGATACAAACCAGGCAGTCATGTACAGAAATAGAAAATGTAAGTGTTCTTTTCTTTCTTTCTTTCTTTCTTTCTTTCTTTCTTTCTTTCTTTCTTTCTTTCTTTCTTTCTTTCTTTCTTTCTTTCTTTCTTTCCTCTTTCTTTCTTTCTTTCTTTCTTTCTTTCTTTCTTTGTCTCTTTCTCTCTCTCCCTCCCTCTCTCCCTCCCTCCTTCCCTCCCTTCCTTCCTTTCTTTCTTTTTTCCTTCCTTCCTTTCTTTTGATTTTTCCTTTCTCTTTCTTTTGCTCTCTCTTTCTTTCAGAGCTTGGTTATCAAAGGGAAAAAAGAAATACAGCAAGAGTTTGTGAATACGAGCTCATATTTAGTAAGCTGGACCTTTTTGCCTCCTTCCCTTCCTTTCCTTCTTCCCTTCCTCCCTCCCTTCTTTCCTACCACTCTTTCTTCCCTCCCTTTCTCTGTCTCATTTTTTTCCTTCCTTTTTCAGAAGGCAAGAAACTTTCAAGAGCCAATAGGAAGGGATATAATCGACAGTCACAACAGATACTAATCCTTGTCTTCACAGCTTCTGATCTTCTTAACCTCCTCAGTCACCAAAGGTGAAATGACTTGAAGATCACCCTGTCACACATAGCCACCTTGGACAGATCTTTGCCTGGGTCCATCAGCACAGAAGAAGGCACCGTGGTAGGAGAGCCATGTGCCTTCTGCTTCTTCCTGTCTTAGTACCAAGCTGTGATGTATTTCAGCCTCTCATGACCTGGGCCTCTCATGCCTCACTGGGCTTTCTGGCCCATCCAGGACATAGATCCAAGGCCCACTCTGATAAGTAGCAGACATGGGGCTCTTCAGAAGCATCTTCCACTCTCTCCTTCCACCTCTACTCCTTGCTTGGGCCAATGTTCTCCTCCCTTTGTTGAGTGAGCCCCCCTCACCCTGAGATCCCTGTGAACATCCCCACCCCTGCTGAATTCCTCTGTCACAGGACTAGGTTTCAAATTTCTACTCAGGACCCTCTTCCCCTCCACTAATCTACAGCCTATGGAAAGGGAGGTACCACATATTTTTTCTGTGTGTCCCTAGCCCCTCATAGAATATGTGTTGCATGATTGGATGAAGAATAGTTATGCTCCAAATCCCTTTTCATCCCTGGACAAAGAAGGTAGGGAACGAATCAGCAGACTCAGAATTGAACCTGAAGAGTCCAGTTAGGTTATGTGCAATTTCCCAGTGCAGTCTAGTGTTCTTTAGCGGCAGACAGGCTGCAAGCAGCCTGTAGTCTTGGATGCCGTTCAGACTACATCATAATAACCATCCATTAAACTTCAAAGGGAGAAAAATTAAAAACATGAATAGAGCTAATTGCTGGCTGCCACAATTTGGTTCCTGGGCATTATAAATGGTTTAATAGTTGATCTAGACACTATTGCAATGGATTGTGCCATATATAAATCTGAACACCGAGAGATTTGGAGATAACGGAGACCAGGCTGTGACCTCACCAAGTCAAAGCTGCATGGCCCAAAGGAGAGAATTTTTACATGTTCTCTGTGTTTGGCATAATCATCTGTCACCAAGTGGCCCCAAAGACTCTTATTTAACAATTATATTACCTAAAGATATGAAGTCTGGGTGAAACAGGCCAAATGATTACCTATTATCCTGAGCTAGGAATTACGATGTCTGGGGACCAGACTTGGCTCTGAAGCAACCAGCTGTGCCCGTGGACCAGCTGCCTATCTGCTCCTCCATGAGAGATGTTATGAGACCTGTGCTCATGCATATACTTACGTATTTAATGTGTACCTGCCATATTCCTGGCAGCATGCTGGACACAGGGGAATGTTAAAGGAAATAAGGCAAAGCCTGTCACCTTGAGACCATGGTCCACCATCAGAATCATGGAGACTCCCACGTGACAAAGCCGTTTGGGGCATGTGTGAGGGCACTGTAGAGGACCAGGAGGGAGTAACTGAAACTTGGCTAGGAGTAAACAGGCAAAGTCTCTAGAGGGTAGATCTTTGAATGGGTTTTAAATGATACATAGGAGCTTTCCAGGCAAAGAAGAAGATGCCACTTCAAAACAAGAGGAACAAGACAGGTGCCCATGGCTCATGCTTATAATCCTAACTACTCAGAAGGCTGAGACCTGCAGGATCCTAGTCCAGGAAGAAAAGTCCACAAAACTACAGTTCTAATTAAGCAGCCAAAAGCCAGAGGTATGACACAATTGGTAGAACACCAGCCATGAGCAAGCAAGCTGAGTGAGTTTGAGGACCTGAGTTGGAGCCTCAGTACCCAGGGGAGGGGGGAGGGAGTTTATATGACCTCATTATCTCTTCCAAGGGCATATCCCTAATTACTTAACTTCCTATCACTAGGTCCCACCTCTTAAAGGTTCCACCACCTCCCCATAGTGTCACAAGCTAGAGACCAAAGCTTGAACACATGGGCCTTTGGGTAACTTTCAAGGTTCAAACCATAATATCTTGTTAAAGCACAAATTGCTGAGTCTGTCCCAGGATTTCTAATTTAGCAGGTCTGGGGCAAAGTCTGAGAATTTGCGTCTGTGCTACAGTCCTGGGGCCATGGTTGGAAAGTATTCCCTTCAGGTGCATTTAAATACAGGTTTTGTTTTTTTAATGTACAGTTCTTGCATGTATAGTTTTTTGTGTGTGTGCAGGTCCTAGGGCTCGAACTTAAGGCTTGAGCAATATCCTTGAGCTTCTTTTAATTTATTTTTTATTTAGTCATATTTTGTCCTGAAAGCTAGTGCTCTACCATTTGAGCCACAACTCTACTTACAGCTTTTTAATACGTTATTGGAGACAGGAGTCTCATGGACTTTCCCGCTTGGGCTAACTTCGAACCACAATCTTCAGATGTCAGCCTCAAGAGTAGCTGGGATTACAAGGATGAGCCAACAGTGCCCAGCTATGTGCAGGTTTTATATTCGGTCAGCACCACACACAACAAATAGGAAGGGGACAGACAGAAAGCACAGAGGTAACCAGAAGGTGTGTAGAGACTCCTAGAAATTAAACTCCTGTCAATACTTCCTAACTCGAGGACCTGTATGTTTGTTTTCTTTATTTAGCTGGTACCTGAGTATTTTACCATTTGTACTTCCTTCATCTGAATTATGAATGGTTTCCTATCGAAATGTGAACACATCTGGAAGGGGCAACACAGAAAACTGCTACCAGCAATTTACAATAGGGTGTTCATTTAATTATGAGATCATTTTTCATGCAGTGCCCCAGGAGACTACAATCATTTTTAATGACCTGGGAGGGTAGACTTAATCAGGCCTGTGCCTCACCCTTGATGGCATGATATTACCCAAGCCTCTTTACCTTCCCCAGTCTAATCTCAGTTTCCTCTTTGGTGAAATTAGGGATAACAACACTACCATACACAGATAATACGTGTGAAAGCTTTGGAATCTATCAATTGCTAAACTGAAGTGCTAACACACACACACACACACACACACACATACACACACACACACCCCTTCTAGTCTTCTCTCAGAATGGTGAAAGCCCCAGATTCTTAATGAATGGAAGAGGTTTGTCCAGCCTGTGGGGGTGTTGCTGTGTGGGAGGGGCAAGAGGGAGGAGTGAGAAAGAATAGATCAGAATGGAAGGAAGTTTGGCATTAATTCCATTGTTATTATTGGGCTTTGGGGATTTATTGCTAATAGCTATTTAGAAATGTCTCATTTAGAACAAGTCAAGATTTAGAAATCTTAAAAATGTTCCCTTATCAAACAACAACAGCAGCAACAACGAATCCTTTCTGAGGCCTGGAGGGATTTTCTGTGTTCTCTCTGTAATACTTCATTGTGTTTTGTTTTCCACAAATTCAGAAACAAGCAGTATTGGTCAGACTCTAAGCAACCACACTAATCTCTTTAAGCAAATACACATCTAGCCAGTTCTAGGAAACCTTTTCTTAACCTGGATGCATTTCTCCACCTCCAAGATAGTGCTAGGCTAAGTTCAAAGAGCTCTTCTCAGTAATGTGACTGACATTTTCCTGTCATCAGGGAGGTCACATGGTATTTGGGAGTGTACTGGCAGCTGTCCCCTGGGACAAGGAGCGGTCAGAATACCCACAGTGAACAATTACCTGAGTGGCATGCTTAATGGAGACAGCTTCACCATGGTAAAAGAATGACAATGTTCTGTCCATCTCCCTCCCAAGGAAGGAAAAGAAAGGTGACATCTCCTAATTGGACAAAAGATAATTTCTTAATTATCCCTCAACGTGAGTTATCTGTGGCAAATAACACATTAGGTTGAGAAGGGTGTAACGGAATCCCTCTTGTTCTGATGAAACATAGACCAGGCTAGGTTTTCAGTGTTTCCCCTCTACTAAAAGAAGAATTGGTTAATTTATTGAAGGCTGGAAGGCAGCCTGAAGAAGGTCCCCAAGTGTAATGGCCAGATGGGGTTTTTGCTTCCCAATGGTCACAATGGGACTGTCAAATTAACTGGAGAAGCCAGGCTCCTGAGTCTAATGTAGAGGCCTGGGCAAAAGGCATGACTCACACAGCTCATTGACTTCTCAGTATTGTAGAAATGAAGCTTGTCTGCACTTTAAGCAACCATTAAATGCCCTTCAAGGCAATTTGTGGGAAATAAAGGAGGGGCGTTTTGGTAGTGATTATCATACCATAACCAATCCCTGCCACAGTCTCTGCCATACACAGAGACTCAGACCATTGGGTCCTAGGCAGGAAAAGAAACTACCATTCCTGTAAGGTCAGCCTGGGGTTCTAGAACTTTTCCCACTTCCTCAAAAGCAAGGGGGGAACAGCTGCTTTTTTAAAGAGGGAAGTTTAGGTTCCAGTCTAAATTCCCAAAGGAAGGATCTGGAAAAAAGATGGCAAGTCAGAGCTTCATACAAGGAGGAGGAGGCCACCTTTGAAGCCCTCCTTTCTCAGGGTTCCGCAGCTCCCACTTTTCTGTGCCCCACTCTGCAGGGAAGGGGGTACTTAAAGCAGGAGATGATGAAGGAAACAGAGGCAGGCAAAGGTGTAAGGTGTAAGAACAAGAGAAGGGAAGAAGATGCATGAGAAGGCTTGATGGAGTGTGAAGGGTATCTCAATAATAGAGGAAGTGAAACATGGTTTTGTCTTTTTTTCAGTTCCAGATCAGTGCCCTTCCGCATCTGGTATCATTCATTACTCTATCAGGTACCCCAATAGGAACCCCACATACAGCGACCCTCTCCTCAAGTTGTTAAAGTTCTAGCAGAGTTGCTCTAGAGCAGTTTCAGGAGCAGCTGTCTCAGGCCTACAAGGAAGTTCCTTCTTTGCTCACACACCCAAACTCACATAGGTGTGCGCTCGATCGCTTGCTCACATTGTACACTTAGGCTGGCATGCCTATGACCCCTTGACTTGCAAGCACCCCTCTCATGCTCACACACATGTTGAGTTGTGGACACACCTGGGTATGCACCACATTCACACTTGAGATGCACGGTGCAAAGGCATACATATGCACACTCATAGACATGCAGTTAGTGCTCACGACATGTGCTTGCAGCTGGAGCACAGGTGTAGACACAGGCACTAGTGCACAGGTGCCTAGCAGTAGTTCTCAAGGATTGCTGTCACACGCATGCGCAATAGGGAAGCAGACCCTTGAGGGGCCCCAGCAACCAGGCAATACCGCTATCTGAGGAAGAAGGCTGTGTGAGAACCCCTCGTGGTTGCACCAGTTGGCACCCTCCCCCCTCCTGAGGCTCAGGGGGACTATCTACAGAGGTGCTGCAGGGCAGGGCAGTGCAGGGAAGAACCCCATCCTAGCAGTGTGGACTCTCCCAGGCTTCCTTAGGTACAAGGCCTCCAGGCCTCTTCTCCACCATTGGCAGCTCTGGCTTCCCCCTCCCTGCGCGGATTCCTCCCTTCACTTCATTATTTATGTCCTCCATCTGAGGGTGTAGGCAAAGGAGTGTGGCCCTGTGCGCCCAGCAGTGGAGTTTGGGCAAGGCACTGATGGAAAACAATTATGGAGCTCTGTGGCAGAAACTTGGACTCAATGGCCTGAAACCAGGCCGAGGAACCCTGTCGGGCGGTGCTGTCCCTCGGGGCTGATTGATGAGACACACTCCTCCTTCCTCCCAAAGCCTTTGCAGTGGGTGGGTTCTTGGTTTCCAGCCCTAGAAACTGCCAACCTACCACGGGTTCTGCGTGGCTGGTACCACCCCTAATGCCAGGCTGTGGAGGGCACGGAGCTCACTCCTATCTCCTGCTCAAGCTCTTGCATGCCCTCTCAGCCTGGATCAACTCCCTACCAGACCATTTGTGTTTCTTTGAACCAGTCTGCTTGCTTGCTTGCTTCATTTCCTTCTTTTTTCCTTTTCTTCCTTCCTTCTTTCTTTCCTTCTTTCTTTCTTTCCTTCCTCCCATCCTTCCTTCTTTTCTTCCTTCCTTCTATATTTTATTTATCATAAAGGTGATGTACAGTGAGGGTTACAATCAGGTCATGAGTACATTTCTTTTTGAGCCATCACTCCTTCCCTTATTCTTTCCCAGTTTTTCCCTGTATCCCCACCCACGAGTTGTTATTCAGTTTTCACATAGTGTCTAGTGAGTACCACTGCTGAATTTATTCACTCTTTGTCCCCCCTATTTCTGTGCCTCCCCTTTCCCTCTCAAAGACATACAAACTAACAAACAAAACAAAAGGAAAAGACAACAAAAACATGAACGGAAAAACAAAAATTTCTTGTTTTCATTTCTTAGAGTTCATTTTGTAAAATATTATTTTATATGATTATATGCACATAGCTATTGAAACTTTGCGACCTTCCCCTATGAATATCCTCATTTGGTCTCACTGTATGAATGTCTTACAGACCTTTATAATTTATCATGTCCCGGTGTATTTTTGTTTTTACCATCCAGTGTGTTTACTTGTAGATTTATAGGCACATTCTAGTCATCACAAATGAAGAAAACCATACAGCCTATGTTTCTTAACATAATTTTTCCAAGCCTTTCTATTTCCTTATGAATGGCACGATATCATTCTCTCTGATGGATAAATAGAATTCCATTGTGTATATATACCATATTTTCTTGATCCATTTGTCCACTGAGGGGCATCTTGGCTGTGGTAAACAGTGCTGCAGTGAACATAGTTGTGCTGGGAGCTTTGGTGTGGCCTTGTTTGTGTTCTGTTGATTAAATGCCCAGGGATGGAATCCAATCATCACTTTGGAGAAATTCTCCCTCTGGCCATCCTTACTTTTCTTTCCTCTCAAGGGCCAGGTGGACAAGAGAGGAGCAGGGCCCCCCTCTTGCCCCTTAGAATAGTCAACCCCTAGATCTTAAAAATACCCAAGCCATTGAGCATTTATTGGGGATTTCTCATCCCCAGCCCAATGTCAGAGTGCAACAAGATTTCTGGGTAGGTGGCCCTAGCCATCCCCTGTCATGCCTGTTGTGAGATCAACACAGGACTGGCTTTCCCTTCTTTACACAGCACTAGGATTTCTATCCTCTGCCCTACAGGGCTGGAGTAGAAGCTGGGCAAAGCAATTACCAATGGTCTTTGGAAGAGATGGACTCTGTCTCCTCAAAGCAGGAGAAAGATCTTTCTTTTTTGTCTGAATCCAAGCTGAAACTGGGAGGTCTCTTGGGAAAATTGGCCTCCTTGTTTGACTCTTAGTATTTGCCCCCAGGAACTGCACCATTCCCTTTCATTTTGTGGCTCTGCTAGACATGAATTACCATTTGTACTGCATGTGATGGACTTCCAAAGTTCCTGGATAGCCCAGAATGTGACAAACAGAGCAGGAGGACCCAGTCCACCTCAGCTGGTCTTACTGCCAGGAGGAGCTCATTTTTCTGGTTCTTGTAAAGCAGTGGATCAGCTCAAAACTGGGATTTCCTCCTCTGCCAAGCTCATCCCTGTTTTGCCTCTGCCCCATAAACAGTTCATATTCTTTTGTAGCTCTGAGATGCTCCAAAGACTTTCCCCAACTTGGAATCCCACTGTGCCTTCCCTCAATGCAACACTTCAAGACCTGCCAAGGCCCAGCTAGCAAACCCCTGCTCCCATAAACCTATCCCTGTCCCCTCTAGATTTCATCCATGTTCCTTTATGCTAACATATACATTTTCTGCCATAAAGTTGAGCCTTTCCTGACATCACTGTTTTTGATGATTCTGGCATTGTTTCCATTTCATTGGTCTCATTCAATAAGACAGACAGTCTTCTTAAGGGCAGAGCTTATGAATAGATATTTCTCTTAGATAGTCCAGAGTGTCCATCTACCGTGACACAAAGTTGCTTTTGTTTAGCTTCTCAGGCATGTTCTAAACCAGCTTTTGCTATGAGACATGGAGGGTGGTATTACTGGGCTCTCGGCCATTAATCCATTAGCAGCAACTCCCCCTCACTGCCTGGTTTGCCCACCTGGATGGGAAAATTGGCTGGTTTCTTTAAATCTCTGAGAAGGGCTTGTACTTGAATTAGCTGAGGAAGGGAAACAGAACTTCATTGTATTCAATGCTCAGGCTAAGACACCCCAAAACTGCTGTGTCTTTAACAATGTCTATGGTATGTAGTAATTGAAATGCAAATTATTATATACATAAGAGATTTGATCTAAAATTCACTTCAAACCAGAAAGTAAAGAATTGGTGTTTGGAGAAGCACTTCTATGCTTCCTGTTCAGGTTTTGAGGATATTAAAACACATTGCAAAGTCTAAAATTTAAAAATAATTTTCTGTTAGTATATATTAAGTATACAAGGAGGTTTCATTATAATACGTTCATGATTAGAATGTATTTTGATTGAATTCAACCTTTCTATTGCTCTTTCTCATTCCTCTCCTTTTAAAAATGTTTTAGTAGGTTTCATTAACCTACTTTCATGTGTATATAAATGACTTCAGTCATTATTTTTCCCTCTCTCCTTTTTCCCTCCACCTTCCCATTTGTTTCCTTGTTATACTCATGTTATTCTTTTTTAATTTCTGGTCTAGATTCCACATATAACAGAGAATGTGAGTCATTAGTCTTTCTCAGTGTAGCTCAAGTGTGTTTTTCCTCGACTCTCCCTAGAATATTTGAGTGTCTTACCTTTGCAACTTGTAACCTCCATCATCTCATTTATATCTCATAAAACACAGAGTGGGAGGAACAAAGTTCACTGAAAAGTTAGCCTGCACAGAAAAGAGTCTGTGAGACTCCTATCTCCAATTCACCAGCAAACAGTGGAAAGTGTGGCTCAAGTGTAGAGCACAAGCTTTGAGTGAAAAAGCTCAGGGACAGTATTCCAGCCCTGAGTTTAGACCCTAGTATCAATATACATACATTAAAAAAGTCACACACTAGGCACTGAATTCAGGACTTAATGTACATTCATTGGGTATATATTTCCTTCTCCTCTTCCCTTTCTCCCTTGCTGTTACTGGGAGACAGACTTTACCCATCCAGGCTCAGGATTTGTTGCATTGGGTGAATAGTTGTCCCGGGCTTACATTCCTGGATGGAAAGAGTCTGAGCCCTCAGCAGGGAGCACTAACTCCTGTGGTCATTTGGAGAGATGCCAGGAGAGGTGACAGGAACTCTGGCATCTTCCTTTCCCATTCTGGGCCTTGAAGATCTAGACAAAACCACAGGGGGCTCCCGGGGACAGTGGAGAGCTAAACCAAAAAGTCCCTTGTGTACCCACAACCCTGTGGGTCACCTACATGGTGCTCTCTGGCACTGTCCTCTCTGCTTGGTTTACATTTTCTTTAAAAGCTCCAGATTGGTCCCCATAATGCTACTGGGGATGACAGGGGACCCGAATATGGAAGTAAGAATAGAAGAAGAGTACCAGTTGGCATGATGAGACACTTGCAGTGTAGGTTGGTGAGAACGTCCCTGGTGCAGAAGAGAACCAAAATTTATGGCTCCCCAAGTGGAGATCTTCCCTCCTGGCCATTTTCCTATGGTCAACAATCCCTTTGCAGGGCTTCTTTCATGATCAGAGCTACACTGAGAGAAAGAAGGTTTCTGGACACTAAGGAAGAAAACTAACATTGAATTCTTACCTGTCCTCTGCCAGGAGCTTTCTGGGAATTGTGTGTGTGTAGCCCTTGCCAGTCCTGGGGCTTGAGCCCAGTGCCTGGATGCTGTCCCTGAGCTTCTTTGGCTCAATGTTAGCACTCTACTATTTGAACCACAGTGCCACTTCCAGCCTTTTCTGGGTATGTTATTAGAGATAAGCGTCTCACAGACTTTCCTGCCCTGGCTGGCTTGGAACTGTGATCCTCAGATCTCAGCCTCCTAAGTAGCTAGGATCACAGGTATGAGCCACCAGCACCCAGCTCATTATGGGAATTTTAATGCTCATAATAGCCAGCACAAGATTGGTGCTACGACCTACCCCATGTCTGGATTTGCAGAAGTCAATGGGCTCTGGCTGGGGACAGTTAGTGTGTCACTGAGCCAGGATCCCAGCCAGGTGTGCACAACTCACCTGCCCATGCTGTGTGCCTGACACGGCCGTCTGCAGCTATTTGTTTCCTTATGAGAGAAGGGAGGCGCTGTTTATTTCCCTGGCAGGGATGGTGAGATCTCTATCACCCTCAGAAAAGCGTGCTTTAAATCCCTAATTGTGCGTGGCATTGAGCATAGCACTGAATTGTTTTGTATACAGAAATAATTAAGCTAAGTACACAGACAGAGTGTCTGCCCTCTGGGAGCCCGGATTCCCAGCACATGAGGGTGAGCCCAAACAACACATCCACAAGCAAGGGTCTTGTGGATACCATTTTGTCAGGACGATCGTAGTCACAGGCTGCATCCTTTTCCACAGCAACATTGAGTGCTGGCCATGCAGATATAGGGAGGCCTTGCAAATCCATCCCACTGCTAGGAGAGGTGCCTGAAGGGTAGACTGTAGGAGGAGATTGTGGGTTGGAACCCTACTTATGACCTGTATGACCTTGGACAAGTTTCTCATGCTATCCATGCTCAAGTTTTCTCTCACAGAATCAGATGAATAGTGTTGAACAGCATTGTTCCACAGGCTCAATGATATGGTGTATGGGAAACATTTTGGCATAATACTAGATAGATGGCAAGTTCTCAGTAACTTGGGGGAGAGGGGCATGGGTGCACGCCAGTCTTGGGTCTAGAACTCAGGGCCTAGGCATTGTCCCTGAGGTTTTGGGCTCAAGGCTAGCCCTTTACCATTTGAGCCACAGCTCCACTTTGACTGTTTTGGTGCTTGATTAGAAGTAAGAGTCTCATGGACTTTCCTTCCTGAGATGGCTTCAATGTGGCACTCCTCAGATCTCAGCCTCCTGAGTAGCTAGAATTACAGACATGAGCCACCAGGCCCTGTCTAGTGGTTATTATTAGGGCCATTGTGAGGAGGTTGTCCTCCTCACAAATGAATTGAGAAGGAAAATGTTGGGAAGATATCTTGGATTGCACAACAAAAGCTGGATCCTCACTGATTTGGAACTGCAGCAAATAATAATTTTCTGACCTGCTTCTTTTCCTGAGATGCCGAGTGGCCTTTATGGGCAATCCCTCAAGCACCTGCTTCTTAGTCAGCCTTTGATCCTTAGTGTCACTCATCTCTCCAGATGTGCAGCTCTCGTTCAGGCGCAGTGAAATGCAGCATGCTAATGTTTAATGAATGGCACACAGTAGGAACTCAGCACATTTTCTCTGACCCAGATGCCTAAGGCTCCATCTCCCAAGACCTGTACAGGAAGCTACTCCAGTAAGGACAGAATTATCAACCACATCAGTTAAGACATTTGGGATTGCTGAAAGGCTTCATAGTGGGTAGAAGGTTCCCGAATGCCTTTGGTGTCATGAGAGAGGCCCTGAAACATCTTTTTCTTCTATCTAGAGTTGGCTAAACAGTGACCAAGGGGCTCTTCAATTATCCAAGGGTGCACAGTGCAGAAAATCTCTTTGTTTCTTCTTGGCACAGGCCTAGTTCATGTTTAATGTCCTGTCAAGAGGGAGGGAAAAAATGTGCAGAACTAAGAGAGAAAAAGATTAAACTAATAATAAAACCAAACCCAAACATCCCCACCTCCTTGCCCCTCCATCCTAGCCCTTACCTAACTGTCTTCCAGCCAGGCAAATAATATTTACTCAGTGAGGCCCTGACACACAGGTCCACAACAAGACAATGCTTGATTGTTTCTTCCTTTCCCCTGGGGCTAAAGGCTGGAGCACCCACATGGAAAGGGAAAGCCAGAGAGCTGCTTTACTTCTCTTCTTGTGGGACTCACTCCTGTATTGTCAAAACAAGCCTGGGCCTAGCAAGGGGAGCGGGGGAGGGTGGCAGGCCCAAGATTAGTGAAGCTACTACCCAACCTGCTCAGAAGGTTTCACTCTTTCAAGCAAAGTTCCTGGCAGCTGTGACCACTTAAATGGCTTTTGCTTCCATTAGACAGGAGAGTCATTAAGTCACGGAGCTTAATGCAAGCTCTAAAAGGCTCAGGAGTCATTGCTCAGCGAAAAGTGCCAATTCATTGTGTGGCAGATTAAACCAAAAACAAAACAAAACAAAACAAAACAAAACTGGAGATTCCAATCAGAGGTGAGTTTCTCTAGCATTAAGGATTGCCGGCTGACCCCCAAGTGACCTTGTGATGAAAAACAGTTCTGGGTCAGTCAAAGCTCCAGCACTTTCCATGCAGTAGGACTGTGGAAGGCCTGTAACGAGGCAGAGAGTGGATGATCCAACTCCTTAGGTTCTCTGTCCTTGTTGAGTCTACTGAGGCCAAAAAGACTCAGATGGAAAAAACTGTCAATGTTAGGGTTTAACAAGTGGGTACATGTTGAAGGCAATGCTGACTGAAGTCCATGTTGTCCCAATTAAGTTATACTTTCTCCTAGAGCAGTCACTGGCGATTGGATCTGGGGAAACCCTCTTCTTCTTCTCCTTCTTCTTCTTCTTCTTCTTCTTCTTCTTCTTCTTCTTCTTCTTCTTCTTCTTCTTCTTCTTCTTCTTCTTCTTCTTCCTCATCTTCTTCATCTTCTTCTTCTCCTCCTCCTCCTCCCCTTCCTCCTCCTCTTCTTCCTCCTTCCCCTCCTCCTTTCCTTCTTCCTCTTCTCCTCTTCCTCTTCTTCCTCCCTCTGTCTCTGTTTCTCTTACTGTCTCTCGGTCTATGTGTGTGTGTGTGTGTGTGTGTGTGTGTGTGTGCGCTGGTACCAGGGCTTGAATTCAGGGGTTCGTGCTCTCCCTTAACTCTTTTGCCCAAATCTGGCACTCTAGCCATACCTCCACTTACGACTTTTTGCAGTTAATTGGAGATAAGAGTCTCCTGGACATTCCTGCTCAGGCTGCCTTTGAACTTTGATTCTGAGACCTCAGCCTAAGCAGATAGGTATATAGGTGTGAGCCATTGATGCCTAGTCTATCCCTTTCTTCTTGAACAGTGCTCAGTACTGGAAAAAAAGTAGAAGGAATCTCCCCATCCCCAGATCTCACTTCATGTGGAGTGATGCTACTACTCAGGAATGAGCAGAAGTGTGTGAACTACCTCAGGTGTCAGAATAGAATACCATGGCTGTTCACAAGAATGAAGTGGGTACTTAATTCTGAGCTATACTCATCTGCTTGTGATTTATTCACATACTTGAGCAAGGTGAATAGGGGAGGTATTTCTAGTCCCATTTTGCAGCTAAAGAAACTTTGATTTTTTTCAAAGGCCGACACAAGCATCTCAAACCTTAGAGCCGGTGATCCCTAGCCTGCAGCTCTGATTTAGGCCAACCCTGTGCCTCTCTCACTGGGTAGCCATGAGACTCAAGGAAGGAGCTGTCATCTGCTCTCTGCTTACCTTGCACCATTACCTCTGAGAGCTTATCTTTGCAGGCATTTCACTGCGATCAAGCAGTACTTTGGAAGAGAATGACATTTTCTGGGGCTGTTGCCTTTCCCAACAAAGAAGTGCTTTCCTGTCTTAAAGCCTTCATCAGTAATCTCTCTTTTTCCTGCACCTGCACAGAGCACAGGCTTGAAGACTGTGAGATTTGGGGGGTAAGGGAGCAATGCATTTTCCAAAGTGAGGGAGACTCCAGCAGGGAGGAGATGCTGCCCAGTGGAAGGCCAGCATCCTGAAAATGCCGAGGCCTCAAAAGACTTTTGACCGGTCCTTCGATCCAAGACCAAAGAAGTTTGACCCCTGGCCGGACAAAGCCAGGGTAACTGACAGTCTAGCTTAGCCTGTATGGGATTACTCAGCCCATAAAAGTTCTGTGTATTTGTTAAGGGAGGGGCAGATCCATATCCCATCTGTTGACACCTGGACCTCAGGGGAAAGAGCTGCACCTCCTCGCCCATCCCAGCACCCTGGCTGGGGCACTCCCTGCCCAGCCGATGTGGTTGATGGGAAGAAAGAACACCTGGTGGGGGAGTGCTGGGAGAAGCTCCTTTTGGCAGCTGCCACCTCTGCCGAGAGCCATGATCGTCATTCAGTGGGATGGAAGGCCAGGCAAGACGCCTGAGAACACGGTTCCCAACATGTTTCTCTCCAACACATGCCCTGAGTGGGCCAGGTTGGGGCAGTGAACCAGGCTCCCCACTTCCAGCAGCTGCCTCTTCAAGAATCACTCTGAAACTTCCCATTTGTCCCCTTTCATGGCTCCCAGATCAAGTGAGAAGATTCTGGAGTTTTCGATGTCTTCAGTGACAGGTGTCTTCATGCCGTGGCCAGGCAGAGGGCAGGAGAGCAGGGAGGAAGAACTAACACATGTGGTATGGGTAGATTTGCTCAGTTTGAGGATCAGGTTCAAAACCTGGGGAATGGTTGTGGGATCGACTGGCCTGGAGAGAGAGTGGAGGTCAGTGTTTAAGATACATGGGTTCCATTATCACATGACCTTGGGCAGCTGAATTCTGTTCTTCCTCATCTGGAGACAAAAGAAATTGGAATGATGCGTTCCCCTGGCTTTTTGCAAGCCCATGTTTTAGGATCATTCAAGGACTAACCTCAGTACTGAGGCCCTTTAACTCAAAAAGAAGCCCCTGACACACCTTAAGGTAGGAGGTGTGCTTTGAGTTGTTTTTCCTGTTGTGCTGAATCTCAGTGCCCCACCCCACACCTGCCCATCTCCTTGCCTACCAGTTTCCACTCAAATTGTCCCTTTTCTCTCTTGCAAGTTTCTTGGAGTGTGCCAACCATGGTTATGATAGGACTGGAAGTGCTATGTCTCAATAATTTTATTTGTTTGTTTGTCAGTCATGGGGCTGACTTCAAGTAACTTCCTGGGAAGTTGCAGTATAAACTTAGCCTCTCTGGTCATTTGCATCAAGTGGAATGAATAATCCATCCTAGGAAATCACTTTGGGGCACTTCATGAAAGAAGCACAGCCTTGTGGTGGAGTTTGTAAACCTTCCGGCTGTTGGAAGCCAGTATTCCTTAGCTAATGAATGGGCTGCACGCCTCATGGAATTTGGTTGTTTTTCCAGTTGCCCTGGAGGTTGGGAAGATGCTAGTGACTTAGTCACATGCATCCTGACCGTGGATCAAGACACCCTCTTTTTAAATTAGTTCTGAGCCTGGTTTCTAAGTATCTTGTTGGGAGAGTAAAAGGTTTTGCAATGTGTTTCGGGACTTTTTTTTTTTTTTAACAAGCTCACTCATCAGGCCTTAGGGACAAGGCCTACTTCCTTTGGCATGGGTAGCCTCCCAAGCAGGAGGCAGAGCTGAGTCACGCACGCGCGCAAGCCCGTTACCTGACAAATATGGTTTTCCTGGCTCCACCTTTCCGGTGTGATGAACCCACAGGATTCATGTAAGAGCTCTTCTCTCCTTTTCTATCTTCACTCCCCTCCTTTCCTCTGCCCCTTACTCCAAAAGCTTTTCCTCCTTAGGCTGGAGCCCCTAAGCTGGGAAAGTGAGAGCCTAACATTGGGCTTTCTAGTCTCTTAAGAGTTTTTCCTTTAAGAAAAAAAAAAGTCAGGCAATGATCTCGTATCCATGGAGATGAAGTGGTTCTGTATTATATGAGACTCTCACATGGACATAGAGATTAATAGAGAACGTCTTTCTGAACCACTCAGAGCTACTTGTATGTTCCTGCCTTTGCCAGCTTCTCCCCTAGCTTCTTTGACTTAGAGTCACTGCTCCTCTAGCCATCTTCCTATGCCATGCAAATTCTGACCTGTTCACTGTAAGATTCACCTCATTTAGGAAGTAAATTCTTTCTTTCATGTGTCAATGAAGCACCTACTATGCACCAGGCATTATTCTAGAAGTTGGTAAACAAAACAACCCCAAATTCAATATTTAATAGTCTAGTAAAATGGGGAGGGAGTTGAAAGAAGACATAAATATCTAAGATATCATATGATGATCAAGGTAATGACAAAAACAAACCCAATTGAGACAATGAAGAGTAAAAGCATGCTTTAAATCAGGGAAGAGCTCTCAGAGCCAGCAGCATTTCAGCAGTAAATAAAATTAGGGACTAAGCTACAGTTCAAGTAGAAGAAACAGTCATTTCAGAAGCTCTGAGATAGAAATGGGTTTGATGTGTGTAGGAAAATCAAGGTTCCTAATAGAGCTGGGAATGACTATGTAAAATGAGCAAGGTCAAGAAGGATTAGGAATGAGATCACATAGGATCTTGAGGACCGGTGGAAAGATTTTTATTTCCACTGAAAATCATTAGATTTTTATTTTTATTTTTGCAGTGCTTAGGGCCTTGCACATGCTAGGCAGGTATCCTACACTCAAACTCTGCCCCAGCCTGCCATTTGGATATTTTTTTTGCTCAGGACCTGGGAACTGTTCCTGAGTTTTCTGTGTTTGTTTGTTTCTTTTTTTCTGAAGGATATCCCTCTACTACCTGAGCCACAACTCTACTACTATCTTATTAGTGGTTATTTGAAAATAAGAGTCTCATGGACTTTCTAGCCCAAGCTGGCATCAAACCATGATCCTCAGATCTCAGCCTCTTGAGTTGCTAGGATTACAAGCATGAGCCACCAGCCCCTGACCAACCCATTGGCTATTTTTTTTTTTTTTGGCCAGTCCTGGGCCTTGGACTCAGGGCCTAAGCACTGTCCCTGGCTTCTTCCCGATCAAGGCTAGCACTCTGCCACTTGAGCCACAGCGCCGCTTCTGGCCGTTTTCTGTATATGTGGTGCTGGGGAATCGAACCTAGGGCCTCGGGTATACAGAGGCAGGCACTCTTGCCACTAGGCTATATCCCCAGCCCCTCCATTGGCTATTTTTGAACACAATCAGACTCAGGATTCAATTGTGTTACTAAGGTTGCCAAGTAAAAAATAGATCACAGGACACAAGAGTATCAAACAGGAGGTTTGCAAGGGAAGCAAGTTCAGTCACTCAGTCAGCAGAAAATGGCAACTTGGGGCTAGGACAGGAGTTTGGAGATGAAGAAGAGTGGTTGGCATCTGATAATATTTTGGAGTTTCAGCTTAGGTTTTCTAAAAGATGTAGGAGAAATTGGAGAGTCAAGAGTGGCACAGGCAGAGAAATCCAGAGATTTGGCTCTGCATCAGGTAACATAAGACAGTGGATGAAGCAGGTTTTGGAAAGATCACAAACACAGCTTCGGACTAGTTCAGTGGATGCATACAATAGTGTAGATGGCAAGAAGAAAGCCAGACTGGCATTCTGAGTGGTGGACTTGGAGAGATGCCATGAGAGGTCTAGTTTGTAGGTGGTAGTCAAAGAGAAAGATAAGATTGGTTAGAGAAGAAAAGTTTTCCAAAGACTGCAGCTGGAGGGACTGCAGCATTGAGAGGTGGAGGGAACCAGGAGGAAGATAAGAAGACGCTGACGGAGGAACAGGGAGGCAGGGGAGGACAGAGCTTGGGAGTTAGATAAAGCATCCATGGAAGGATAGCATGATTGAATCTGGGAACTCAGAGGTCACTGGTGACCTGGCCAAGAGCAATTTTCGAGGTTTAATGAGAAGACTCGGAGAAGAGTGATGATCATTCAAATAAACAACTCTTTGAAGGGAGTTTGCTACAAAGCTGATTTAAAAGATAGGTCACGGGGCTGGGAATATGGCCTAGTGGCAAGAGTGCTTGCCTCCTATACATGAAGCCCAGAGTTTGATTCCCCAGCACCACATATATAGAAAATGGCCAGAAGTGGCGCTGTGGCTCAAGTAGCAGAGTGTTAGCCTTGAGCAAAAAGAAGCCAGGGACAGTGCTCAGGCCCTGAGTCCAAGGTCTAGGACTGGCAAAAAAAAAGATAGGTCACTACATTGTGTGTCAAATCAGTTCTTAAAAATATTGTACAGACTCAGTAATTAGTTGAGGGATCATGGAAAGCATGGCTGCATATTTTGAGAATTTGTTCCAGGGCCAGAAGCCAAGGTTGAACATCCTTTCCCCACTAGCCCTTATCCATAGGTCCACATCTCAGTGCGTCCTCTTTCTTTCCCTCAGTAGCGAGAGATGTGGACATTTTCATTCTGTTATCTTTATTTATATATTTATTTATTTGCCAGTCCTGGGGCTTGAACTCAGGGCCCGAGCACTGTCCCTGAGCTTGTTTTGTTTGAGGCTAGCGTTCTACCACTTGAGCCACAGTGCCACTTCTGGATTTTTCTGTGTATGTGGTACTGAGGAATCAAACCCAGGGCTTCATGCATGCAAGACCAGCACTCTACCACTAAGCCACATTCCCAGCCCCATTCTGTTGCCATTAGACTGGAGTGTCTTTGGTTTGTAGCAATTTCATACTGGATGCCTGTATAAGGAGCAATAGTAGCTCTTTTCTCAATGTTTGACATTTGGCTGTATATTTGACATTGGCAGTGTCTGCTTCACAGTTTCTAATGTGGCCTTGTGGTAATATGGAACTTACCACTTGTAGGCAACTTACTATTTCATGGCAGGCATGATCTAGTTCATAATTTTTTTGTATAGTAATCAGTAAAGATGTTGTATCAGGAACTATTGCCACAAGTTTAATTTCAGTGTCTTGATCCTTCTATCAATTTCCAAACAATGACTAACCCTCTTCTAAATGTGAGAAAGCATGCACCTGAACACATGGATTCTGTTTTCAGGGAAGATGAGGCATCTATGCCTAATACTGTATATAAATCAGTAAGAACTCGTATAAATGTCTCATCGTGTGTTACACACTTCAGATATATTCCAGTAAAACACAATACTAAGTGATAAATCAATACAATAGATAATAATACTAAAATAGAAAAGGTTAACTCATGTTGGAACCAATGTGGGATGGTGTTTTTCCTGATAACTAGGTACAGCACTCCCCTTTAGAACAGAAATTTTTGTTGTTGTTGAGCTTGAACTCAGGGCTTTAAGCTCTCACTCTGCTTTCAGCCTGCTCATGGCAGGCCCTCTGCCACTTGAGCCATGTCTCCAAGTCTAACATTTTGCTAGCTAATTAGGAATAGACTATCAAAGACTTTTCTGCTAAGGCTAGCTTCTAACTTCAGTTCTCTAGGTCTCAGCCTTCTACAGGCATGAACCATCAGCGCATGGCCCTCTGAACATTTTAATTCCAATATAAGTAGACTTTATTCTCTCCTTTCCATCTTGATGGTGTAAAGAAAATAGTGAGCAAAGAAGCTAGGTAGATCTATGGTGTAAAGAAAATAGTGAGCAAAGAAGTCAGGTAGATCTATAATTAAACAAACAAAAACAACTCTTTGCTGTGTAAATGTGAGACTGAGAAAGTTCCATCTGTGAGTTTTAGTTTCCTTAGGTATAAAATGGGAATCGTTACCTCTAAACCCACAGGAGCCCTTTACCCTGTTTCCTTGCAATGGTCCACTGGCATGGATTCCTATTGGCTAGCATTCACCCATCTACTAATTTATTCAGAACCTTAGAAATTTTAATAAAGGCCCTGCTCTCATGCAGCTTGTGTTCTAATCAGCTTGGGAAACAATATGGATTCCCCAAGATTTCACATTTTTGTCTCACCTTCTATCTTTTTAGCTTTCATTTACCAGCCACTTGCCAATCTATCTACCAGTAGGAAAAAAACTAAGGCAGTCTTAGGAGCAGTATCTCATGTCAATAATCCCAGCTACTCAAGAAGTAAACTAGACCCTCTAATTACTTGAGGACAATGCCCCAAAGTGATGTTACTTTATAAATATCAAATGCCAGAAGAAATCTCATGCCCTGATACAACTATAACAACACTGAACAACTATAGGCCCAGAGACAAAGGGAAAATGGGAGCTAATAAAAGGCCCAAGATTTATGGATGAATCACAACCAGAAAATTTAAGTCTGATCATGAAATATTCTACTCTGTCCAAGTATATCCAAAGCACACATCGTTTAAAGGATCTTTTCCCTCTCTCAATGTCTAACTCTTGAAGATGGCAAAAGAGAAAGGTAACCATTTGGCTACTTGCTGAGAAAAAAAATAAACATAGTAAAATTTGAAAGAAAAAAGAAGTAAACTGGAATGGGGCTGGGAATATGGCCTAGTGGCAAGAGTGTTTGACTTGTATACATGAAGCCCTGGGTTCAATTCCCCAGAGCCATATATATAGAAGATGGCCAGAAGTGGCGCTGTGGCTCAAGTGGCAGAGTACTAGCCAGGGACAGTGCTCAGGCCCTGAGTCCAAGACGAGGAGGAGGAGGAGGAGGAGGAGGAGGAGGAGGAGGAGGAGGAGGAGGAGGAGGAGGAGGAGGAGGAGGAGGAGGAGGAGGAGGAGGAGGAGGAGGAGGAGGAGGAGGAGGAGGAGGAGGAGGAGGAGGAGGAGGAGGAGGAGGAGGAGGAGGAGGAGGAGGAGGAGGAGGAGGAGGAGGAGGAGGAGGAGGAGGAGGAGGAGGAGGAGGAGGAGGAGGAGGAGGAGACTGGAAAGGTAACAATTTGAAGGCAGTCTGGGCAAGAAGTTAGTGAAAGTCCATCTCTGTCAATAAAGTTGAGTGTGGTAGTGCTTGCCTGTCATCTCAGCTTCAAGGGAGATACAAATAGGTGGATCATGGTCCAGGATGGCCCATGCGAACAAACAACTGACAAGTGGAAGTAAAGCTGTGGTATAAGAGGTAGAGTGCTAGCCTTGAATGATAAACCTAAGGGACAGCACCCAGGCTTTGAATTCAAACTCCATTCATGGCACACACACACACACACACACACAACCAAAAACAACAAACAAACAAACACAAGCTGGGTGTTTGTGTCTATGCCTGTAATCTTAGCTACTGAGATCTGAGGATCATGATTCGAAGCCAGCTGGGATAGGAAAGTTCATAGCACTCGTATCTCCAGCAAACTACTTAGAAAAAGCCAAAAGTGGTGCTGTGACTCAAGTGCTAGAGCATTAGCCTTGAGTCAGAGAAGCTCAGAGATAGCTCCTATGCCCTGAGTTCAAGCCCTGGGAACATAAAAAACAGATACAAGGCACTCAGTCTGAAAAATGACTTAAACCAAAGAGGGCTTGGGACTGTGGTGTAAATCTATGTCATTCTGTGTGGGGGAACAATATTACTGTGCCACTTTGGAAAGAAGGTACCACAGAACCTGTGCCTTGCTTTGCTTTTTAGTGTGAGGTGGAGTGGATAAGAAATCCTTGGTGCTTGGGGCTGGGGATATAGCCTAGTGGCAAGAGTGCCTACCTAGGATATACGAGGCCCTAGGTTCGATTCCCCAGCACCACATACACAGAAAACGGCCAGAAGCGGCGCTGTGGCTCAAGTGGCGGAGTGCTAGCCTTGAGCGGGAAGAAGCCAGGGACAGTGCTCAGGCCCTGAGTCCAAGGCCCAGGACTGGCCAAAAAAAAAAAAAAAAAAAAAAAAGAAATCCTTGGTGCTCAGAAAAGAGGCCAAAGGAGGCCTCAGCGGTGGTAGAAAAGAGGCCAAAGGGCTAGGCAGAACAATTAAGAGAATCTGAGTTCCACTAAAGTCCTCACTCTCCCAGAAATAAATTGTGAAGACATTTAATAAGAACTGAGCTGTGTGTTTGCAGGAGTTCCAGCCAGGTGTTTCTTTCTTTCGGTCTCAAGCCTGGGTGCCTGCTCCCTGGTTGTCAGTGTGAGTGCAGTACAAACTTCAGTCTTGTCAAAGATGGACGGTGATGAGATGGGGGCAAACCAGTTTGGCACCTACATGAACCCTTCACCTACAACTCAACTCAACCCCAGGGATTTCTGAGCTGTCGAAGAAAGCATGATAGCTTCCCTTGTTTAATCAGGTCCTAGCTAAGCTCCCTTCAGGCAAAAGGAAGAAAGAAGGGACCAGGAGTTTTATGTCTTTCTGTGGGAATGTGTCATGTCTAAAAGCAACAGTCTTTCTCCAATTGAAAGTATAATTGAAGGGGAAAAAAAGCAGTGTTCTCTGCTTTGTGAAACATCAATTCCCTTTATTATTGTTGACCTTCTGGAATCTTCATGGCTCAGCAGAGTAGCACTGTGAAAGATGGGTTTAAATCTATGTGTTACTACGGAGAAAACAAACGGGATATCTTGTGGGTGGAGATGAGAAGGAACGATTGGCATAGATTGAGGGAAGGGGAAAAACAGTTCAAAAAGAATTGTACTGATTGTATCTGATTCATGTAACAGTAACCCCTCTGTATCTCAACTACACAAAAATAATTTTTAAAGAAAAATAAATGTTTTAAACTAAATAAAATTAGGTTTAAAGGCCCCCTCTATTTCTTTGTTATCTGCCATTTACTTCCAGTATACAGTGGGAACTGCTAGATGTTTAAACTGATCTGTCCCAGTGCTCAGAAAGTAGCAGCTCCTGTTTGCCTGATTTGAAACCCACAGACAGGTGCATCCTCGGCTGAACACCAATAATTAAGGACTTAGTGAGTTCTTTATGTTTTACTAACCCTTAAATCAACAGTCTGCTACTTATTCATTGGCACATTCTCTTGAATGGTAATTGCTACTCTTCCCACAGGTAAGTTTTTCTAGAAATAAATGATTCAATAGTGGATAACTTTAGCCAGGCAAAGAATACCAGAAGCTCTTAACTCTGCTTGATAAAAAAGGAAATCCCAAATGAGCCTCATCCGAACAACAAAAAGACATTATATAAAAATTAAGCTAATTATCATCCTCTTTCCCCCACCCCCCAAAAAGGAATACCATTTCCTCGTACAGAGAAACATTCTTCATATGTATTAAGACCATAGAATCTGAACCAACCATACCTGTATAATCTCTGAAGCAGTAGTTAGCTATTCAGGTGACTTTACCTAATGGCTTTTCTACACCTACTTCCTAGGATGTTGTAAGGTTTCATTAAAAATTTTTAAAAACCACATTGTAGCAACTAAATGATATATGGTGCTCAACTACTGAAAAATTATTCGTTTGATGGTTGTGACTGCAGATATTAATATGCAGTGCTAAGCTACAGTTGTTTATAAACTAAGAGATTCACATCACTACATTCTAAGGATTTCTACTCTAGGAAAAGATAAAAAAAGTTTTCCATCATAAAAGACCATATATTGTTGATTCTATTTATATCACATCTCCATATGAGATTGCTTTATCAAGGCAGAAAGTAGATGGCAGTGCTTGGGAACAGAAGAATTGGAAAAGAGACTGCTAATGAGGTTAGAGTTCTTGTCAGGGTGATAAAAATGGTCTAAAATTGGCTGTGGTGATGATTACCCAACTCTTTCAATGTATTATAAACCACTGAATTAAACACTTTGAATGAATTATATGGGATGTGAATTATATCTCAATAAAGCTGTTACAATTTACAGTCCACACACCAACTCATTTAAAGTGTATAATTCAATGATTTACTAGCTCTCATTTATTACTAAATTAATCTTCATAATAACCCATGGATTTAATTGTAGCATAGTCAAGAAAACTGAACTAAGACATGTTAAGCAACTTACAAAGGCCCATAAAATTACCACGTGAAAGCCAGGATTTTTTAACTGATTGATTGACTGGTTGGATGTTAAGTTCACAGAATTGGATTAATCATAATCAATGGTGCATGGCACAATATCTTCACTGGTCCATTGAAAGGAATTTGTCATATTATTTTTATGCACGTAAACAATATTAAACACTTCTGAATCCACTGACCAAACCTAAACTAGAATATTCTCAATATCTTACAACACCTTTGTGTTACTTTTCTTTCTATTCCACCATCTCTGTCCCAAAGATAACCATGTTCCTGCTTAGCAGATTTTTATTTGCACAAAAATATGGATCTAGGGCTAGGAATGTGGCTTAGTGGTAGAGTGCTTGCCTAGCACGAATGAAGCCCTGGGTTCTATTCCTCAGTACTACATACACAGAAAAAGCCAGACATGGTGCTGTGGCTCAAGTGGTAGAGTGCTAGCATTGAGCAATAGAAACTCAGGGACAGAGGCCAAGCCCTGAGTTCAAGCTCCAAGACTGGTGGAGGAAAGAAGAATATGGATCTAAAGATTAATTTTGTCTAGTTTAGCTTTAACTTTTTCCATAGTTTTCAAGCTTTTATAAAACGAGATCATATTTTGTGTAGTCTCCTGGGAGGTATAAAAGTGTCAGTATGACTCGAGGTTTATCCACATGAAAGAGTCTACCTGCAGTCTTCACTGTTTTCATGATGTAGAATTTTCCACATTTTGAATATTCTATTATTTGTTTATGCATCCTGTCTTTCCTAGACTATCCTTAGACTATCCTTAAGTTCTCACTATTTTGTCAAGTTCACCTATGAGTTATTTTTCTATATTATCCTCTAGCATGTATATATACATCTATCTATCATCTATCTGTACTTGACTTCTCTAAGCATATCTCTGAGAGAGAGAGAGAGAGAGAGAGAGAGAGAGAGAGAGAGAGAGAGAGAGAGAGAGAGAGAGAGAGAGAAACTAAATTTTCTCTTGGAGCTATGCCTAGAGAAATGACAAGTATACCTATCAGACCCAAAGTTTGCTAGCTCTCTTAGACTTCTTCCCACAGCCCATCACTAGCTCTCTGGTAGCTACACCAAGTGAGTGGCAGTGTCACAGGAACACATTGAGACAATAGCACTCTCTTCAGCTTTATTTCTGAGTTGTCCCTAAACCTATGACTGAAGTGCAGGAATGAGAATTTGCAGTCAGAAGCCCACAATGCTGTGAGCTGATCTTCCCTATTGAACTCCCCTTTCTCCGTTCCACCCGGGGAAACAGTCAGCAGGGCCATTTTGCATACTACAGTCTTCCTGTGCTCAAGAATTCCTACGTGCTCTCAAGATCTTACCATGACCTGTCCACCTAGTACACTCCATCCTCATGTTGCCTTCTTCCTCCTTCACTGTCTCTGTTCTGGCCATTTTGATATTTTGAGGATCAATGTACACCCACTCTCTGCTCATGCCTTATCTTACTTTATCACTAATCATAATGACAACATTCTATATTTATATGAGGCACTTTCAAACCTATTAACTCCTGGCAACTGCAAGAGGAAGCAATTGAGAATTATTGTCTCACACTTAGTTGATCAGGCTCAAAGAGTGTCTTGTCCAATGTAAAGTCTCTTTGTTGGCCAATGGCAGAGCTAGCATTTCGATTAAGAACTAGGGCTTCCAGCTCTTTGCCTAATTCCATTAAAGTATCAGCAATATTTTTATTTAATCTTTAAGCATAAAAATATAGACAGTGACATAAGCAGAAGGGGAGGAGTGTCTTAGAAGACTAGACCCTGAATAGTTCACAGAATTGAAGAGTCTAAAAAAAAAATCAAGTCTTGAGAAGGTGAAGAACCAGGATTTCCCCAAACATCTGACTAATATAAGGTCATAGACTTAACCGTGGGGCACAATCATTGAAGAACAAAGCTCTAATTCCTTTTTCTTCCTATGTGTCCCCTCTCAAAATGAAAATACTCAGGAGACTGTTTTCTCATTCACTCCTCTGCTAATGGCTGTGAAAGGATTTAATTGTCCAGCATATAATGATCTCTGCATTGTGTAGAGATTTTCCCCTGAAAACCATCCCAAATGGCAGATGTCCAACATAGCCCCCTAGAATATGATCCCATCTTGTCCTTGTCCCAGATGGTGTGGTTGAAAATCTGACCAGTTAAGTGGTCCTGTGAGCTCCTACTGGGCAGCCCTCCTCCCTCCCTTAGAGTCTTCCAGGAATTTCACACACAGTGCTGTGTACACAGTGAAGACTTATTGGATGGCCTTTGAATGAGTTAGGAAGACAAGTCTGTTCTCAGAGGACTTGTGAATATGCCTTTTGGTTTTGTTTGAATTTACTTTCCCAGCAAAAGCCAAAAACTAAAAACCAGGCCGTCAAAACAGAGAAAGGTGAGAAAGGCCTTTCTCCACATGCTTTCTCAGGTGCCAGCGCTGGTTTGGAGAAACTTGGGTGAGATAACCAAACACCCACTCAGTCCTTAATTGATCACCAGCACCTGGGTGAATGTTTACCACTTTGCCTTGGCAGGAAGGATTCCCTATTCAGCACAAGCTACAGGAGCAAGAGAGAAAACCACCACCACAGGGTTCACAGCAACATAAGACTGGTTTTTGTGGATAGCCTCACCATTCATCAGCCATGGATGGATTATAGAAATATCACAAGGTCTTGTCCCAGCTTCAAGGCAGTTTGCATTATCACTGCATGCATTTTTCATCCAAGCTAAATAGAGGGCTGTGTGGGGTGCTATTTCTTGTAGTATTTATAGGCCCTTGGGATTTTTCCTTGTCCCAGAGGACTGGAAAGGGAATGGGCCGACCTCAGCAATTTCTGTGGTGAGGTCATAGGCACGAAAGCGGATCGTCCGAACCTGAACCTCTGACTCCAAAGCCACTGAGTTATTATTTGTTTACTTACTTAATTAAATAACTTTTATTTAGTATTTATTGCTGATTCCAGAGTTTGAACTCAGGGCATTTACTCAGTGGATCTCTATCCCTTGATCTGTTCTTCTAACCCAGCTTTTCTGCTGGTTATTTTTCAGAGATCGAGTCACATAGATTTTTCTGCCTGGCTGGACTTTGAGCCATGATCCTCTCAATAGCAGCTTTCTGAGTAGTTAGGATTATAAATGAGAGCCACTGGTGTCTGGCACCACTGAGTTTTTAAACTGAGGTATGGGGAAAAAAATGAGCAGGAAGGGGAATTTTGATTCAACTAAACCCAAGCCTCATTAAAAACTTTTTTTGGTAAGGTTCCAATTATACTTCTGAACAGAGAAAATTTTCATAATGTTCCAAATGTAAAAGTTGGAAAGAGACGACTAATGAAAACAATTGTGACACATAAAGCCCTAAATAAGCTAGAAATTATCTTAATTACTTAAAGACCTAAGGCTAAGTGAATTTGAATGCTTTGCAAACTTATGATCTGCATCCCCTTCTTCTTATATAGAAGGCTCTAGAAAGTGATATTACTTAAAAATGGACTTCACACCTCAGACCAATTCCTAGTTTTGGGGTCCTGGCAATAGCTGAACCTCTCAATGCTGGGCTACCATCATCTACCCAATAGGAATAATAAGACCTGCCCTGGCTCTCCTAGGATTTTGTTTGTGAGTTCAAAGCAAATTGGTGTGAATGATAACTATGTAAAAAGTGGGGCTTTCATAGATACTGGGGCTTGAGGGTCTGGGAATGGGGCTCAGGTGGCTTCTCAGCACATGACTCTCCTCATCCCCCCTCTTTTCATAACCTGAGTTTTACTCCTTCCATGAGTATCCTAATATTCATCTGTCACTACAGACTTACCTCTGCCTGTCTTCTAGGCCTTAGTTAAGATTTCCCAAAGGACTATATAGATTTCACTCCCCTGAATGGTCCACAAGAGAAGGGCTCTTAGAGGAAATGGATTTGCGAAAGAATGAGTACCAAATCCCTTTTCAGAAAACCACAGTTCTCATTAGGACCCTGGGAAGTCTTGCAGGAAGACAGCTCATGGTCCTGTGCCCTGTATCAGTTGGTATTTGACCACAGAAGCTGTTATACAAATATTACCCAGTAAGCCCTTGGACATACAATTTGGGAAATGTGCGAGCTGGTGATGATGATGGCGGCAGCAATGGTGATGGTAGTGGTGAAAATGGTGATGATTTGATAACAATGCTCACTGATTAAATTCTCGCTCCACACCAGACATAAACATTTAATTCCCAAACAGCACAAAGCACTGAATGGCAGAGCTGTAAGGTGAGTCCCTGACCAAAGCCCAGGCCTGACAATTTGTGGTTTACAAATTCAGAAAACGAGACTCAAGGATGATAAGCATTTTACTCAAACTCTGATGCTGGTATAGAGTGAAGTTGGAGTGTCTTACATAGATGTCTCACTTTGCTTGTAATGGTTGCACATTTTGGCCTGTAGCCTGACTCACAGAGGGCCTCGAGACTAGGAAAACCTGGCTTCCACTCTAATCAGAATGATTAAGGGTACATTCGGATCAGTGGAGAACTGGTCCACTACATGGTACACAGCAGCCCAGGAAATGGCTCTAGCCAAGAGATGGAGTGGTGTACACCAGTGAGGATCTACTAAGTAGCAGCCATGTTGAAACCTGAAGCAAGTCATAGTCTGTCCTTCCAGTAAATCTAACTCCTCCCACTCACGTCCAGTGCCTTCTCCTTGTTTCAAGCTGCTTGGGTTGCCTGGCTGCTGCTTGCGAATAGAAACCTGTTGTGGTGTCTGTTGCTATAAACATATTGCCAATTTGCATAAGTATGTGACATTGTAAAGGTTCCTGAAAGATCTTATCCACATTGCTGGCACACAGCCCCACATAAAGAGTCAGGTTGGAAGACAATATGTACATTATTTTTGAAAAGAAAGAAAAGGGGGGGGTGGCATACCTGTTGTTTTTGTTCCCTAGGCAGGTGAACAGGGCAAGAAATGGAACGCATATCCAATCCAGAGGCATTGCTTTGTTTTGTTTTGAAATTATTTAAGAGTTATTTTTCTTGTACCTCCTAAGCCACCTGTCACGTTTGAAAAGCCGGAATGGGGCTGTTAAGATTATATAAATGGATTTGTGTTTTGGAACAGCAGGTTCTCATTGCTAGACGTACACAGAGCTGGGGAAGTTTACCACATCCAGAGTGTCCTTTTACAGCTATGAAAACTGAGGCCTGCAATCTGTACAGGACAGCCACAGACAAACTGCAAGCTGAGCCAGGACTCCTGATGGCTTGATGTCCTGACTTCCTGAACTTTGCCAAATGCTCCAGTCAACCTACCTGCTCACCCTCATTTGTAACCAAATAAAATGCATGTGGATGCAACCAGACATAATTGAGTTTCTCCCAAGCACCAGAGCCAAACTCTAGTGAGCCCTGGCCTTTCTACAGGCTATCATGGTATTAAATCCTGTAGAAAGAGATTCTACTATGTACACACATGTATATTTATTAGCTTCTTTTAATGGTATTGGGATTTGAACTCAGAGCCCTGAGCTTGTTAGGCAAATGCTGTATTGTATGAACCATGCCTCAAATTCTTTATTTTTCCTTTCAGATAAGTTCTTGTTTTTACTTAGATGCTGGCCTTAGACTATGATCTTTCCACCTCTGCCTGCCTCCTGAACTGGGATTATAGGTCTACAACAACAATGCCTAGCTTGTTTTGTGAGTGGGTCTCAGTAACTTTTGGGTGGGGGGGCACTAGATGGCTTCAAACTATAAGCTCCCCATCCCTGCAATCCTTCTGCATATCCAGGATTATAGACATGTACCACTACTCCTGGCCCATGAAATTGATTAGTTTCTGATTCACACCAAATGGCTTCATTCACTTTAGTGGCCCCAAATACTAATATCCAGCTGTGTTCAAACTTGTTAATGCTTGAGGGATTGGCTGGTAGTTTATAACCAAGATAATTGTCACTCAAGAAGCCAAGAAGCTGTTAAATGATCTCCAAAGTTCATATTGGCAAGAAGGATATTTGTCCCTGTCTCATTTCTGAGCCAGATTAAAAAAAAATTCTCTAGTTTCAGGTGACCATGTTTGAGCAATGCTCTAGTGACAGGTGCTTGACCTCTGTTGTAGCTACTGTATAGATGCGTCTGGTTGAAAAGTCAGGAAGCACAACTCACCATCTCCAGATTGGTCTGTATAAAGAGGGTGAAAGGGGATACAGAACTCAAGAAACCCAGGATGCAAGCCTGGGCCAGTGAGAGCTCATGGGTTTAGCTAGTCTGTCCATTCATTCATTATGAAGTTTCCCACACACCACTCTGAGCAAGAGCCAGCTTTGCTCTGCCCCTCATGGCAATAACATCACCAAAGCCAAACAAGAATGACATCAGTCTTAGGAAACCAGAGGCTTTCCTCCTTTCCTCCCATCCCCTCCTCCAGGCCAGACACCTTCAGCTAGAATACCATGTCCAGTGACATTGATGAGATGGGGACAGGATGAGGCAGACACAGGTCCACAGAGGTTCAAGGATAATGGCAATGAGGAGATCAGGAATGAAAGTCATGTTTACTGAGCAGATATTATGTGCCAAGAACTTGACACCTGTAATCTTGTTTAATCCCCACAGAAATCCTATGAGGTAGGAATTGTTATCCCCTTTGTACCAGTGAGGAAACAAGATGGCCAGCAAGGTTGGGTAAATTGCAAGGTGGGGGGTAGGGGAGGGGTCACCTGACTTCTGGGGTGGAGCTAGAGCTGAAATGAATGCCTTTTGATCCCAAATCCTATTGTCTTCCCATAAGCACTAGCACCCTAAGAAAACAATTGCAAAGTGCTGACTCTATGTCATTTGTCCATATCACCTAGCAAACCTAAGCATGCTATTTAAATTCTTAACATCCGGGTCTACAAAATGGAGGTAGCAACAGTACCTACCAGCACAGGATTGCTGTAAGGGTGAACAGAGTTGTGCATACAAAGTTCTCAGAGTAATGTCTTAATTCTCACAAGAGTTCTAGAAAAGAAAATGCAGCCTTTACTTTTTTTTTTCTTTTGACTTCCCTACTGTTTTGGGAAGTCACTGTCCTTTCCTCTACCTCAGATTTCCCATCTGTGAAAGGAACAGGACAGGATTAGACTGGATGACCCACGACTAGATGACCCACGCTATTTCCTATAAACACTCTTCCTCTTCCTCAGCTTGACATTTAGTTTCAACTTACCTACCCACCCTGCCTTCCGTGGGAGCTACCCATGGGTTCCTGCGTACTCAATCCCTTGGCTGTATCCAGGGGTTCAGCTCACTTCGATTTTCTACTACATGCTTCCTTCCAGCATTCCCTCATGCTCTTTGCCCTTCCTTGATTATCCTCACTCTCTTCTGCCAACCTGAATTCCATTCCTTCTCTCAAGGTACAGGTGAAAACAACTCTTCCATGAAACCACCCCTGGCGACCCCACCCTGAGATGACTTCCCTGCCCTTTTAAATTCTCTCAGCTATTATGCCGCTGTCTGAGTCACCTTGCTTCCAAATGACTTGTATTGTTTCACTGAAGTCTGTTTGATTTACTTAGTTCCCTAAAAGTCAACTCCCCAAGGGCAAGAAACTTGTTCTCAACTTCAGTTCTCCACTGTGCCAGCACAGTCCTGGCACCTGCTTGGAGAATTACCCACCATGGTCCTCCTTTGGGGAGGAGGTAGTTGGGAATTCTGCAGGATGCTCAGGACTAGGAGGGTGGGGGAGAGTTTTTAGGGGAGAGGGAGCCAGGTAAGAACAACCAATTGTAATGCAATGGGATAAATTCCAAGTCCAAGGCACAGAGGTCAGCAATCCTCTACTTGGAGAGATTTCTGGAGCGCAGAAGGGATGTGACCATGTTCCCAGAGACCGGAAAGAGCTGCTCCCCTTGGAGGACAGACACAGTGAGAACATGCAGTGACCACTGGCTCACTGAGTTAGATTGAAGTGTGCCATTTCAAGGAACAAAGCCAACCAGGGAAAGTGATGGACAGAAAGTAAAGCTACAAATGAACTTTCAATTTACCCAATGGTCCTTGAGTCCAAAAGCTAAAGGCCATGTGAAAATGAGGAAACCAAGAGCTGTATAAAGATTTATTTGTTTGATGTTAGAATGCATTACTTTTTTCTTTTCTTTTCTTTTTTGTCAGTTGTGGGGCTTGAACTCTGGGCCTGGGCGAAGTCCCTGAGCTCTTCAGCTCAAAGCTAGAGCTCTACCAGTTGAGCCATAGCATCACTTCTGGTTTTCTGAGTGGCTTATTGGAGATAAGGGTCTCACAGACTTTTCTGCCTGGGCTAGCTTTGAACTTTGATCCTCAGATCTCATCCTCCTAAGTAGCTAGGCTTATGGGCATGAGCCACTGGCACCCAGCTAGAATGCATTTCTTTAAAAAAAAATCAAAGCATACTAGCAGTTTTTTTATTTTCACTTCATTGAGTTTTATCTTTATGTCTGGACAAAACAAAGATTTGGCATGTGAAAATAACTTTTCTAGGTCTTAATGTTTGGAGCTACTGCCAGGGAGCCATTGGAATACAGCAGGTCTAACTTATCTGTAGTTCCCATTACAACCATAGGCAACTGAAATTCTGTAAACATCAAATGGAAAATTTCAGAAGTCAACAATTCAGAACTCATCAGTGACTTTTCTTATATATTGTTATAACTGCTCTAGTTTATTATGATTGTTGTTAAATTTTTATGACTAGTTTAGAACTCAATTCTAGGCATGGAGGTATAGTAACAAATACAGTATTTGTAAGGGTGGGAACTATGGGATGTTCTAAGCATCCTCTGAGGTAGCCTGACCTGTATTCACATAGATACGAAAGGGGGGTTACTGTGTACAGAAATGAAGAGCAAGTGCAATGTGGATGCAACTCTTAGGAAGACGATGAAGGCCTAGAGCTCCTAAGTCATTTCTGCTTCCTGTTTAAGGATGGCAGGTATGGCCAATGCTTATGGTGGAGGCTTAGGGAGGTGAGAGGAGGGCAGTGATTTGCTTTGATGACTTTCATTCCTGTCCTGTCTTGCGAGGGGTGTAAGCCATCTGAGGTGCCCAATGTCCCTCCCTGTTTTTTGAGCCCCTTTCTTCTCCCAGCTGTTTCCATCTAGCTGCCCCTCCTTCCTGAGGAGGGGATGGAATGTATCCTTCTTCCATCAGAGTCTCTTGTGGGGCAACTCTGACTTATCATAGATCTCCTGTCTTTCAAAGCCAGGGCTGACAACTGTGATTTCTCATCTCCAGGTGCAAAGGAAATTGCCCCTTGTAAGTGTCTGTGCATCTCAGTCTCTTGTCCCTCGGGGTTGCTCAGTGCCTGTCAGCTGAATTTGCACTAATGAGATTAAACTTGGTGTGTTGGAACTTTCAACTGTTTTGCCCAGATCAGTCTAAAATTCCTAAGGTAAGAACTTGCCTGAATCAACAGTCATTTCAAATCTTGAACTGTCCCTTTCAGCGAATTATAGTCATTTTCTGGAAACAAGGGAGCAACAATGGGGATCTAAAGACATAGGTACCTGGAAAGGTGTGGAGTTGGGATGAGGCTCAAACTGGCTTCAGAATTAGAAAGGCATCTCACATCCTGGATGGTAACATTCACTTTGGATAATGCTTCCTTGTATATGAAACACACACACACACACACACACACACACACACACACACACACACATTTTTTTTTTTTTTTTTTGGCCAGTCCTGGGCCTTGGACTCAGGGCCTGAGCACTGTCCCTGGCTTCTTTTTTGCTCAAGGCTAGCACTCTGCCACTTGAGCCACAGCACCACTTCTGGCCGTTTTCTGTATATGTGGTGCTGGGGAATCGAACCCAGGGCCTCATGTATACGAAGCGAGCTCTCTCGCCACTAGGCCATCTCCCCAGCCCCACACTAAATTTTTTTGACCAATCCTCTGACATCTCTTCCTATGTCATGTGGCTGTCTTGCTTTTTACTTTTCTTCCTTCCTGAGATGCTTCACAGGAGCCAGGACCTGAGCAGTGCTTTCTAGATGGCTAGCATCCCTTGAAGTGCTAGGGGACACTCTAAAGGATGGTGTTCCAGGGCTCAAAGGTGATCACTACTGGATTGATGTGTGGCAGCCTAAACTTTAGAAAAAAAATCTTTGTTTTCTGTTACAATCATAAAGGGAATGTTATTTATTTGAGCTCATATTTCTGGAGGTTGAGAAAGCTAAGAGCATGGAGCTTGTATCTGCTTAGCTTCTGCCTTAACTCATAGTGGGAAGCCAACATAGATGAAAGATATAGAATGCAAGGAGTAGACTTGCTTAGTAAACATCTGTTCTCTGGTTAAGTGGTACAGTTCCAAGAGAGTAAAAATTCACTCAAGAAAGGCATTCCTCTCTCTCAGTTTCAACACCTCATAATTGCTCCACCTCCTAATGTTGTCATAACTGCAAATTTCAATGTGAGTTTGGGGGAGGATAATCTATAGCAGGAAGGCAAGCTAGCTTTAGAAGGATTTCTAAACACACACACACACACACACACACACACACACACTTCTAAGTCTTTGATTAGTCCTGTATTTATGGATTTCTTCCTTAAATGCAACCTCTCAACCTTTTCCACTTGTACTCATTGACAAAAGTCCACCTCCATGATCCTCTTTTGTGCTGATTGATATTGTAGACAAAGCAGAAGCAAGTTACATGCCTCCTCTATCCTCTCCCCACCAAGTAGAATGTCATAGTCTAGATTCATTGTCTCCCAGCTTAGCAAGGTGTTAGGTAGAAACCCAAAGAATTGTGGCACTTGTTTCAATATAAGTGAACCTTGAAGACATTATGTTAAGTGCAAAATTGAGTCACAAAAGGAGAACTAGCATGTGATTCCATTTACCTGAGTAGTCAAATTCATAGAAAAAAGTTAGTAGACTAGTGGTTTCCTTGAATCAGGAGAAAGAGAGTGAGATGACTTTCCATTCAATGGGTATAATGTTTGAGTGGGGGAAATGAAAAAGGTCTGGAAATGAATAGTGAATGCACTTAATGCTACTAAACTGTACCCTTTAGCCTAGTGCATTTTATGCTATGTATATTTCACCTTAATGACTAAAAGTGAAATATTAAATCTCCATATAAAGGAAAGGGTTCTCCTCTTCTTCTGGGCTTCTTCCACCAAGTTGTCAAGTTCGAGAAGTAGATTTATCTTTTGTTTATTGTACTTTAACAACAGGCCTAGTCACTTTGCATTTGCATAATTAATAAGTAGATGTGGATATGTTCACTTTCCCCTTGGCTTTGAATTTTTAATACTGCTTTTTATGTAGTGGCCATCCACAGGTATTAGTCCCACACAGAACAGTGCCTTGCTCAAGAGCATGAGAAAATGGTGATTTGATGGCCCGGGAAACTCAGGGTAAGACTAAATGAGCTTTAAGAGTGAAGTAAGAGGACAGAAATAATTAGGAATGGTAGAGGCATGAACCGATGCTCTGATGTCTAAGAAAGGGGCATAGAGCGGCTAGAAAAGGAAACAGTAGATGGAAGTTCCAGATTCCTAGCTTAGCAATGAGCATGCCCCCTTAGAGGCCGGCATTTTAACTGTGAATGACTGACTCATAGGAGCTAATCATAGCACTGTGATTCCCTTAAGATCTAAGTTCATTGACATTTGGGGAAAGTAAGGTATCTTATCTCTCTCTCTCTCTCTCTCTCTCTCTCTCTCTCTCTCTCATTCCTATCAATCTTCTGTCAGTTCTCATCATCCCTTTCCATTGGCATCAGTAGGTGGAGTGCCAGGAGCACCCTACTAATTAGTTATTCTTGGCCTGTGAGCACAGGTGTGTTTTTATCAAGATTTCCATGCCTGGGGAAAACTCCAGTTTTTGATCCAACAATACCCCCAGCCAGGGCAGATTTTGAAAGCCTCTCTGCCAAGAATGCTTCCAGGGTACAGCTACCCCCATTACTTCCACTGGAATTTTTTAGATGCCTACTTCAGAGCAAGAAGTGATCTTGGAAGTCATCTAACCCAGCACTTCTCTCAGGTCAGTGTGCAGGTGAATTGCCAAGGGATCTTCCTGGAACACAGATTCTGATTGTACAGGAAGTCAGCCATTGGAGCCGTTTTCCAAATTGTGAAACGGAGAATTACCCAGCAGCCCACTCAAATGGTTGGAATAGGAAAATCCCCCCACAGGTTCATGCGCTGAATACTTGGTCTCCAGCTGGTGCTACTATTTTGAGAAGTTCTTTAGGAGGTGAGGCCAGCTGGAGGAAGTAGGTCACTAGGGGCATGTTGTTGGAAAGATCTGGTTCCTGGCCCTTCCTGTTGCTCTCTCTCTCTCTCTCTCTCTCTCTCTCTCTCTCTCTCTCTCTCTCTCTCTCTCTCTGTTTCCTGTTGCTCTCTGCTTCCTGTAGTTCTTTCTGCTTCCTGTTGTTCTCTGTTTCCTGTGATTCTCTCTGCTTCTTGTTGCTCTCTCTGCTTCCCATAGTCCTCTCTGCTTCCTCGCTTCCATGATATACTCATATCTCCACACCACCCCAAGTTCCCATTGCTCAAGCAAATGAGGAGTAAACATGGTCTGAAGTGAACAGTCCAAGTGAACATGCACTGAACTTTTTCTTAAATTGTTTATGTCAGATATCTTATCAGTGGCAAGTAATGTGCACACCCAACAACTCACTCCTAGGCCTACAACCAGGAAAAATGAGAATATCTATTCACACCAAAATTTGTACATGAATGTTTAATAGCAACATTATTTGTAATAGCCCCAAATTAGAAATAATTTAAATGTTCTCATCAGCTGATGAATGGAAAAACAAAACATAGTATGCATGGAAAATGAAATAATTTTTCAGTCATAAAAAGATATGATGTACTGAAATATACTACAGCATGGACAAACTTTGAACTCATTATGCTAAGAAGCCACTCACCAAATACAACAGAATTTGTGATTCATTTTGAGGGGGAGTGTGTGCATTTACTTTATTTGAGAAATTATTATTTGTAGAAATAGTCTACTCTGTATGAGCAAGAAAATTAATTAAAGGTCTGTGCATCGTCCTCCCCATTTATTCATCAACAAGCATTCTCTGAGGATGTGTCTCGTGCTGGGCATGAAGAGGATCACAGGACCGCTGCTGCAATATCCAGGCCCAGCAGAATTTGTGATTCTATTAATATAAAATGTCCACAACAGAGAAGACTATCAAAATATAAGGAGATTTATAGTTTCTCATGATTAGAGGGAAGGAAGATAAGGAAATGATAGCTAAAACATTTGATGTCTCTTTTGGAAGTGATTGGTACACATATCTGTGAAAATACTAAAAGTCAGTAAACTATAAAATGCAGAAGCAGGTGAATCAGATGGTATGTGATTCACATGCATACACACAAACACATATACATACACACACATATATCTGCTAAAAGCGTGGGAAAAACTCTAATCAATTATTATCAAGTTTAATGAGTAAAATGTCATTAGTACCCCAGCGGTGCCAGTGGCTCATACCTACAATCCTAGCTACACAAGGAGGCTGAGACTGAGGCTCTTGATTTGAAGTCATCCCAGGCAGAACAAATTGGGGAGACTCACCTCCAGTTAACCAGCAAAAAGCTGTAAGTGCATGTGTGGCTCAAGTGGTACAGTGGCAGCCTTGAATGAAAATGCTAAACAAGAACCCAAAGCCCTGAATTGAGCCCCAGTATTGGTGCAAAAATAAATGTCATTATTAAACAATTTGCTGGCTGTGCTTGAAGTTGACTGTTTGATTATTGACTGTGTGGCTTCTCTCTGCCTTGGTCTCCTTTACACTTCGCTGCATTTGACCCCCACACTCGCTACCCCTCCATTGGGCTATATCGTCTTCCTGGCTCCTTGGTCCCTTTCCACAGAGGTCAAATCTTACTGTTCACCCATCTTCAAATGCCAGCACTGCTTTCCTGCCTTGTGTAGCTATTCAAACAGTCTCGCTCAGATTGCATTCGAGACAGATCACCTAGCATTCCAGCTCTGGGTACTGTCCCTCCAGAATCTCAGGTCAGTGCTGACCTGTTCAGGTTTTGCTTTCCTCTCCTGCACAATGATAAGATTAAGCTACCAGGATCATCTCAGGAAGAAGGAATTGCTTGAGATGTTCATAGGGTTTGTCAAAAAAAGAACAGCATGGTCAGTCAAGCAAAGTTGTGAAACAATGGGTTTCATGGGTTTTCTTATCAAGATCTTCTCAGAGCACTTATTGGTTTATTTTTTTTTAAATGGGAACTCAGTGTTGTTTAATGAAAAGATGGGTGTACATGTATGTTCAAGTCAAGTGTAGTAAGAAAAAATTATGGTAGAGGAAGCAGATCACTTGAGCTTACTTTTTTTTAATTAGGAAAATGCCCCAGAGTACATAATGGTAGAGGGAACAGTGCAATGAAATTCTCACTCCTATTCAATAATTTTTCAGTCTTCACTCTTTCTACTCCTACCCCATCTCCAGTTATTTCCCTAGAGCATGCCCTACTCCCTACAAAAGTAGTTTATTTATTTTTTATTTAGCATTTTAAAATTATAAAGGTGATGTACAGAGGGGTTACAGTTACATAAATCAAGTGTTTACAGTGTTACCTCTTTTTTTTTTTTTTTTTTTTTTTTGCCAGTCCTGGGCCTTGGACTCAGGGCCTGAGCACTGTCCCTGGCTTCTTCCCGCTCAAGGCTAGCACTCTGCCACTTGAGCCACAGCGCCGCTTCTGGCCATTTTCTGTATATGTGGTGCTGGGGAATCGAACCTAGGACCTCGTGTATCCGAGGCAGGCACTCTTGCCACTAGGCTATATCCCCAGCCCCGAGTGTTACCTCTTTTTGAACAGTGTTACCTCTTCCCTTATTTCCTCCCAGTTTTTTCCCCTCCCTCCACCCCTCCTTCCAAAGTTGTATACTTCATTTCCAATGTAGTATCTAGTGATCACCACAGCTGAATTAGTTTACCCTTTGTCACACTGTTTTTGTACTTTCCCTCCCCAAATCAGATAAACTTGCATATAAGACAAAGAGTACAGAAAAAAAACAATGACAAAAAGGGGGAAAAAACACAAAAAGGGGGGGAAAACACAAAAAAGGGGAAAAAAGTTTTAAAAAATCTTGTTTCCACTTCTAGTAGTTCATTTCTATAGCATCATTTTATATGATCATATGTACATAGCTTTTGATCCTCTCCTAAGAATATCTTCCTTTGGTCTCCCTGTGTGAATGTTTAGGGTCCTGTTTAATTTATCATGTCCAAGTGTAAATTTTTTTGTCTTTTACTACCCATTGGGTTTACTTGTAGGTACATTCTAATAATTACAAATGAGGGAAACAAAAACATGCAATCTTTATTTCTTTGGGTCTGGCTTACTTTGTTAAATTAATTTTTCCAGGTCTTTCCATTTCTTTAAAAATGGGACAATATCATTCTTTCTGATAGAAGCACAGAATTCCATTGTGTAAATATAGCATATGTTCTTAATCTGCTCATCCACTGAGGGGCATCTGGGTTGACTCCATATCTTGGCTAAAGTAAACAATCCTGCAGTGAAGATGGTCCACAAAAGCATTTTAAAGAACATTAGTGCAATTACAAATACTTCAGGAGGTAGAAATTTAATTCGGCTTTTGGTCCCGCTTTGGGGATGGAACTCAGGACACTACAGTTTCTAGGTAAGTGCTATTCTATTCTTGTGAGCTGTACATCTTGCCCTGCAACTTTTTAGTAGAATCTAGAAACAATGCCTTCAGTTCTTAAGTCGAAGAAAATAAGCTCTGAGGTCAATCCATGGACTTCTTTTTTCTCCATTTCTATTGAAAATCAGATGTACAAAATAGATGGGTTTTATAATGGTATTTTAATACTTGTATACTATGTCCTTCCATAATATCCTTCCCCCACCAACCGATCTTATTCCCTTTCCTCTTTTCACGGATCTCCACCACCTCCAACCCCCCTTCTGCTTTCATGAATTATTATTTTTTTAATATAGATTTCATGTATGAGGGGAAGAAACACTACTTGTCTTTCTGAGTCTGGCTTATTTCACTGAACATGGTGATCTCCAGTTCCATCCATTTTCTTACAAATAATGTAATTCTTCTTTACAGCCAAGTAATACTTCATTGTGTATTGTGAAAGTATGTACCATATTTTTGTTCTTAGTTATTGGGCTTGAATTCAGGGCTTGGGCACTGTCCCTGAGCTCTTTTGCTCAAGGCTAGCACTCTACCACTTCAAGGCATAGCACCACTTCTAGTTTTCTGATGGCTAATTGGCAATATTGAGTCTCGTGGACTTTCCTGCCCAGGCTGACTTTGAACCATAATTCTCAGATCTCTGCCTCCTGAGTAGCAAGGATTACAGGCATGAGCCACCAGCACCCAGTTTATATCATACTTTCATCCATTCATTTTATCCATTCATGCAGAGATAGTCAGCTAGACCAATCCCATTGTTCAGTAATTGTGATTAGTGCTAAGATAAACATGGATGTGCAGGTATCACTATGGCATGCTGACTTTGGTTCCCTTGGGTATATATCCAGGAGTGATATAACCTGATTATATCATAGTTCCATTTTTAGTTGTGTTTTTTTTAGGATCCTCCATATTGATTTCCAAAATGGCTGCACTAATTTGACATGCCCACTAACAGTATGAAGGGGTTCATTTTCTTACTGCATCCTCTCCAGCATTGTTTTTGTTTGTTTTCTTGAAGATATCTTTTCTATCCAGAGTAGGCTGGAATCTTAATGTCCTTTCATTTTCAATTCCTTCGTGTATTATTTTCAGCCATTTGTACTTCTGAGAATTGTCTGTTCAATTCATTTCACCTTTCTTTCACTGAGCTATTCTTTCTATTGGTGTTTACATTTGTTGAGTTAAGGTCAATTAGTTTCAAGCTTTGAAACTTCTTTAACAAGCACCCTGGCTCCCTTGGAAACCTGAGTGGAGGCAGAGCAGTGGCTGATATCCAGGACCCTTTGAGACAATCATCCCACTGTAGTTTGCTTGCCTATATTAGCATTACTGCCATCTTTATTCTGAACCCCTGAGACAAGTAAGATGAGCCACCAGGAGGGGACTATGATTTGCACCACTCCTTAGGCAATTATCACACACACACACACACACACACACACACACACACACGTGCGCTTTACAGAATATCTTACCCAATAGAATAATGGTGCCAAAATTAAGAAGAGTGAGGGGAAGAGGTAGATAAGGAAGGGATAGATGAGAATGTAAGGAGTGAGGTTAATCAAGATGCATTGTATTCATAAAGTGCTTTGTTAAATGGCACTTTCTTTGTACAACTACTTAAAGAAAATACATTTTTTTCTAAAATTGAAATAATTTATCTTCAAGTATTTTTCTGGATCAAAAAAATCTTTGTATTAAAACCTGTGAATTTCATGGGAGCTTTTCTAATACCTCTGCTTTGAAGCCATCTTAACATCCTCTCTATTCCCAGAGGGGCTGAGATTTAGGACAGTCTTGTACAATTTGAGGTTCTGGAGAGGAAGAGAGAATGTACTCCAAGGGGAGCACACCTAGAGCCACGATGCAGAGAGAGAGAGAGAGAGAGAGAGAGAGAGAGAGAGAGAGAGAGAGAGAGAGAGAGAGAGAGACTGTCAGAGCAGGAGCTGCCCAGCACAGGGCTGCAGGCTGCATGCATAGTTGCTGAGTTCGATTCCACGAGGTATTTCACCCCACATATTGGGAGGAAGAGAAAGAAAAGAGGCTGTTTCATTTGGTCTCCTCTTTCTCTGTCACATTCCACTTACCCACCTCAAAGCATCCCTGAGGCTGAGAATTCAGCTGAAGGGGTGGGCTCTTGCTATTGGGTCTTTAGCCAGTGACCAGCATGGAGACGTTAGGCAGCTAGAGCAGACCATGTGTGGGCTAGGTGTCTTCACAGTGCTGTCAAATAAAAGGTAGAGTCACTAGTCTCTTCACAAGGGAACTTTATGGCAGAAAAAAAATGGTAAAAAGAAAACTCCAAGTTCTGTAGACTTTTCCACCTATGACTTAGTACCCCTGGCCTATGACAAAGTCTGTTCACCTGTCCTTTGAATAGCTAGCAGTGGATTGTTCTATGGTAATGCAGATGGCCAAATGCAGCATCTCCCTCAGGCTAAAGTACCCATTATCTTCTTTGGCCTGTCCCTGGCCAGCTGTGTAACCTTGAACAAAGTAAAGCTGTGTCTGGATGCCTGGAACAGAGTAAGCACTCAACAAATGGCCTATTAACAATAATAGCACCATCATTATTATTGATACATACAACTAGAAAGATACCAGGGGTTTATGATAGATGATGTTGTTAAGTTTTTATAACTATGCTTACTTTTCTGTTCTAAAACAAGATCACACACAGCCTTTCTTCACTTAGCATCCAAGTAATGCCTCACTTCTCTATAGGGCAATGCAGTGAAGGCCATAGGTTAGCAACATAAGAAAGGAACCCCCAATTTATGAGTCTCAGAGTTCATATGAGGCATTCAGCAAGAGTTTGTGTTTGTATATTATATGTGTGTAGACAGGGGCCTGGAGGATAGAGAGAGAGAGGTCACTGTTCTCTGGAATGTAAGGAGTTCTCTTGGAGGAAGGTCTCTAGGTTCACTACTCTAAGAATGTAAGCAAATGGCTTTGAGGAAAGACAAGCCTTTAAATTTCCCCAGAGCAACTCACCACAACCTCCAGCATCCAAGATCTGTTTAACCATTCAATCTCCTTTATACCAAGTTAACAGTCCCCTGCCTGGAAAACCATTCATACGAAACTTCCTGCAGCAGTTTGTCATAGGGGCTTCCTCTGACCAAATGCATGAACAAGAGTTTCCAGTGCTTGCCCTCAACACCCCGGAGTGAGAGGGTATGCAAAATACATGCATATAAAGTATGTATATATGAGTTCAAGCCCCACTTCATTGAGTTAATCAAATGGATAATTTAACTATATTTAATTTAATTTTACTATATATACTACATATGTAGTATATGATAATTATATGAATTTGTAATTGAATATGACTTAATTATACAGACAGACATATTTTATATATGTATATATATAAATATATATATATATAACTTTATGGTTAACCTTTAAATTTCCCCAGAGCAACTCACAGTTAATTATCCATATAATTCTTAAACCCATGCTACTATACCCATTGCCTCAGAACTAGGTACTAGAAAATCACCGACAGCCAGAGACCCAGAGCCAATGAAATTATCCATACAAGCCAACACTAAGCCTGCTCAGCTTGCTGAACCTGCTTCTTCCCATGGACCATAATGAAGTCTCCTGCCACAGTCAGAGGCTATTCATGACTGACCTGGCACTGCCCCTGACAGTCCTGTGTGATGCTCTGTGGTGTCCTCCCCAGGAATAAAGTTAAAAAGTGCGCGTGCGTGTGCATGTGCGTGTGTGTGTGTGAGAGAGAGAGACAGAAAGACAGAGAGACAGAGAGACAGAGTACTGGGGCTTGAACTCAGGACCTTATATTCTCACTAGTCTTTTTTCCTCAAGGTTGACACTCTACCATTTCAGCCACACCTCCACTTTAGCTTTTTGGTGGTTAACTGGTGATAAGAATCTCACAAACTTTTCTGCCTGGACTAGCTTTGTACCTCATGTTTCAGATCTCAGCTTCTGGAATCACTAGGGTTTTTTATGTGAGCCACCAGTGCTTGCTTTTTCTTTTTCTTTTTTTTTTTTTTTTTGCCAGTCCTGGGGACTGAACTTGGGGGCCTGAGCACTGTCCCTGGCTTCTTTTTGCTCAAGGCTAGCACTCTACCACTTGAGCCACAGTGCCATTTCCAGCTTTTTCCATATATGTGGTGCTGAGGAATCAAACCCAGGGCTTCATGTATGTGAGGCAAGCACTCTACCACTAGGCCATATCCCCAGCCTCCAGTGCTTGCTTTAAGAAAAAAAAAACTCTTAATTTGCATTTGACCTCACCCGAAGGAAGAAATATTTGAAAGCCTTTTACAGTTCTTTATTTAATTCTTAATACAAGCCAGTGAACTAAATATTTTCATAATTCCCACTTGACAGGAGGGATACCTTGTTAAGAAAGGTAAATTTATGTATTCAAAGTCACACCGCAAGCCAGGCCTAGGCGGCTCATGCCTATAATCCTATCTACTCAAGAGGCTGAGATCTGAGGATCACAGTTCAAAACCAGCCCAGGCAGGAAAGTTCTCGAGGCTCTTATCTACAATTAACCACCACCAAAAAAAAAAAAAAAAAAAGCCATAAATGGAACTGTAGCTCAAGTACTAGAGCACTATGAGCAATAAAACTCAAGGACAGTGCCCCAGCCCTGAGTTCAAGCCCCAGGACTGGCATACAGACACACACACACACACACACACACACACACACACACACACACACACGCCACACAGCTAATAACTGACAGGGCTAGAAGCTAAACTACAGCCAGCCAGAGAGCCTGGGTACTTCACCACCATACTGGGCTGCCCACAGGGACCGTGTTGGCATTGCCACCATTGTAACAGGATAGGGCCTCCTCATTGGGTTTATTTTCACTGAGAAGCAATATAGCCACAGACATACTGAACAGCACACTTCTCAAAATAAAGATCTGCCCTCCGCAAGTGTTATGAGGTGGAGCCTAGCAGGAGTCTAGTCAAAGTGGGTGCCTGCCTGACATAGTAAGACGATTTAAAACATCAGAGCCACACTCAATTTAATCTAATTAAACCTTGCTAGTACTGTTCCACACCCCAGCACAGCTGGTTGGTTTAAAATAACTTGGAAGACTTGGCTTCCTTTGACTTCTCTGGCCAATAAGTGCTCAAAGATGGGAGCCAGAGGAGCCAGAATGTCCAGATCATCCTGTGGGACCACCAGGCAGTACTGGGTCAGCCACAAGCAGCCTGGGACTGTGGCAAGAGGCATTAGTGTGTTTTCTGGGCATAGGAAATAAAGACAATCTGACCTGTTTGGATCTGAATGTAGAGTTGTCACTGGTTGTCTAGTACCTGGCTCTGGGCAATTGGTTTAGATGCGTAGTGTCTTGGAGGGTGAGTCAACTAGGTCAACATTTTTTTATTGGCCATGCCATTCAAATCTTCTCTATCCTTACTAATTATTGTCTATTCTCTTCCTTCCTTCCTTCCTTCCTTCCTTCCTTCCTTCCTTCCTTCCTTCCTTTCTTTCTTTCTTTCTTTCTTTCTTTCTTTCTTTCTTTCTTTCTTTCTTTCTTTCTTTTCTTTCCTTTCCTTTTCTTTTCTTTCTTCCATCCTTCCTTTCTTTTTCCTTCCTACCTTCTTTTCTTTTTTGATGGTGCTGGGGTTTTGAAGTCAGAATCTTGAGCTTGCTAGGCAGGCACACTACCACTTGAGCCATACCCCTTTTTCATTGCTTCCTTTAGTTATGTTTCCTTTAGAGTCTTGTGTTTCTGTCCAGGATCCAGCTTAAACCACAATCTTCCTACCCTATGCTTCCCAAGAAGCTGGGATTTCAGAAATACTCCACATGCATCTAATTCTTTTGAGCTACAGTCTTGCTAAGCTTTCTTTTATTTCTGCTAGCTCCCATGCTGGCCTTGAACTAGGATCCTCCCAATCACCTCCTCTTGAGTAACTGGGATTATGTCAGGATTATGTTCTACCACATCCTGCTCTTTTTGTCTGTTTTTTCTATCAATTACTGATAGACATATATCAGTACAACCTCCACTTGAAATTCTATGTTCTTTTTAGGAGCATATAATTTTGGTTTCTTTAATATAGCCTTATAATATTTTCTACTTGGGTAGACTAATCATTGTAGTTGGTATGATGAGCACTTTGATTTACTACCATACTACTTATTTTTTATTTTCTCTACCTAATTTGTGTTTATTTTTTCTTTACGTTGGTGCCTTTTTGTGTGTGTGCCGGTAGTGGGCCTTGAACTCAGGGTTTTATGCTCTCCGTTAGCTTTCTTACTCATACTTGGTTCTCTACCACTTCAGCCAGCCTTCTAGTCCAGAATTTAATTGATTCATTGGAGATGAAGTCTGGAAGACTTTTCTTCATGGGCTGGTTTCGAACTTCAATACTACAAGTATCAGCCCCCTGAGTTGCTAGGATTCTAAGTATGAGCCCTTGAGATCAGCTTTGGCTTTCTTATTTTAATCTTCTAATCACACACACACACACACACACACACACACACACACATACACACACACACACACAGTGAGGTTTGAACTCAAGGCCTTGCACTTGCTAGGCAGGTGCTTTTTGAGCCATACTCCTAGTCCTCTTGGTATTTGTTATTTTTTTTCATAGAATTTCTCATTTATACCCAGGCCAGCCTGGACCTTGATCCTCCTATTTTGGCGTCTTAGATAGTGGGAGTGACAAGCTTTTAGTGTCTGGCTTTTTTTGGGGGGGGGAGGCAGGACTTTTGCCCCAGATTGCCTTGTATTATGATCTTCCCAATCTTCATTTTTCCAAGTAGCTAGGCCTGAATTCACAAGCACAAGCCTCAGTGCTAGCTTGTTAGTGCTTATGATTCTTCTGATTATTCTTAGGATTATAATATGAGTTTTGTCCCAACCCCACCTAGACAGATGGAAGACAATGATGCATTCTACTCATCAATAGATGTGCTGACCTCAAACCTCTTTATACAACTAAAGATAGTAAAAGTAAATAAATAACATGGATGTACTAGAACCTAATATAAAATTGGGATTTGTGGCCTCTCCCAACATAATGCTAGGATCTTAGAATAAGATTCCATTAACTCCAGTCCTACCCTTCTGGTTTATGGTATTAGGCATATAACTTCTATTTATGTCATTTCTCTCCAAAGTCACTTTCTTTCTGCTCTTAGGGCTTCCTTTAGAATTTGTTTCAGTGAAGGTTCCTTGGCAACAAAATTGCTCAGTTTTTGTTTGTTTATGACACTGTTATTTCACCTTCATGGCTGAGAACCATTGTTACTTTGTAAGTAACTACAAGTTGACAGTAATTTTTCTTCTGGGACTTTAAAGATGCCTTCTGGCCAGAAATCTGTGGCTCACGTCTTTAAATCTTAGCTATTTAGGAGGCTGAGGATTGTGGTTCGAAGCCAGTCTAGGCAGAAAAGCTTGTGAAACTCTTATCTCCAATTAACCACTAAAAAAGCTGGAAGTGGAGCTATGGCTCAAGTGGTAGGATGCTAGCCTTGAGCAAAAAAGCTCAGGGACAGCACCCAGGCCCTGAGTTCAGGCCCCAGAACCAGAACACACAAAAATGATGCCTTCTTTCTTGCTTGTTTCCGTTTCGCTCCCTCCCTTCCTTTCTCCCCCATCCATCCCTTCCTCCCTCCCTCCCTTCCTTCTTTCTTTTCTTCTCTCTCTCTCTTTCTTTCTCTCTCTCTCCCTCTCCCTCTGATGTTTCAAAGGTACCTTCTATTCTGTCATTTTCTTCAGGCTGCTGTTGAATGGGTGGAAAAGTCAGCCGTCAGTCTTCACATTGAGCTTCTGAAGAGATTTACTTAGATGTGTGTTACTATGGTTTTCTTTGTACTTATGCTTCTTGAGTTTCCTTTTCCTTATTTAATCTATCATCTATATTTTAATTGCTTATGACAGCTTAAAACATTCTTGGCCATTATAGCTAAAAAACTGGTTTCTGTCCATTTGTTTCATCTTTGTGGAAATACCAATTACACAGATATTAACATTTTCTACCACCTTTAATTTGTCTGCTATGCTCTTTTCTGTACATCCTCATCCTTTTTCATATCTGAGCTTCATTCTATTGTCTGTTTCTACTTAGACCTTTTATCCAGTTCACTAATCTTCAATTCTGTCCACTTTGCTCTTGATTAAGTTCTATTGTTAAAATTTTCAGTTGTAGTATTATATTTAGCTTTAAAAAAAAAAAAACTCTACCTGTGGCTGGGTGCCAGTAGCTCATGTCTGTAATTTTAGCTACTAAGGAGGTTGAAAACTGAGGATCACAGTTCAAAGCCAGCCTGGGCAGGAAAGTCCATGAGAATCTCATCTTCAATTAACTACCAAAAAACTGGAAGTATATCTGTGGCACAAATTTTACTCTGCTAGCCTTGAGCAGAAAAGCTCAGCAACAGCACTCAGGCCCTTAGTTCAAGCCCCAGAACTGGCACACACTCACACGAAAAATTCTGTGTATATCCTATTTCAGCCTCATCTATTTTCTTGAGTATCACTGTACTTATATTACAGTTGGCATCTGACGATTCCTATGTGTATATTTTCATCTGCTTTTTTTCTTGGTTGTTTATCATATATCCAGGTGATGTTTACTAGCTGCTAAATATTGTGTATATAATATTATAGAGGCTCTGACTGATATTTTCTCACTCTGGAGCATTCATTCTACACTTTGGCAGGCAAAGAGAATGAAGTCACCTCAGTTCAACAAGAATTAAGTTGAGGCATGTTCTGGTCTTTGTAAGGCTCTATTCATTGCTGGTTTGTTTTTTTGCATGTGCACATCCAAAGGTCATAAATAAGATCCTGAGATTTTTTTTTTTTGTAAGAACTCTCCACCAGCATATTTGAAGGTACACTGAGCTCCATTTTTTATGTCACACTGAGTGACTCAGGAAAGCTTTGCTTTACATTTCAGCCTCTTGTTATTTACCTTATTATTGGTACAGCTCAATTAATAAAGGCCTTGTGAGAGTTTATTTTGTGCTGCTATAACGGAACACCTGGTACTGGGTGACTTAAAATGAACACGTGGTTCACAGTCTCTCAATTCTAGGCACTGGTTAGTCTAAGGCATTGTTATCTAGTGAAACACTTTTTCCTGCATCACCCCATTGCAGAGAGGGAGTTGAATTTAACCTTTCATACCCTTCCTTCTTTCCTTCCTTTCCTTCCTTCCTCCTACGTAGAAAGAGTTACTGGAAAGAGTTCTGAAGGTCTAGCATTATTGTTGCTACTAACCTTGAGGGACCTTGAGCCAAACTCTCTTGGAGCCTGGGTTTCTTTATACATGAAATTAAACACTAAAATAGATTATGTCTAAGGTCCCAGACTCCTAAAACCAGTTGTGATGTGAAGTGAGTCTGAACTCCCCATCATAGGGTCTTTTCAGTGGTTGAAAATAGTGACAGTTCTCCTTTCCCCACATTCCACTGCCTTGTTGAAACATGTCCCTTCAGTCTTATTTTTGCTCTTCACACTAAAAATGTTTATCCATGAGGATTTATGTCAAAATGGCTAGGGGTAGGGTGGGCAAATTATTTCTGCATGCTGAAGAGATGGTCTTAGCTGTTCAAGAGCAAAAATGTTGCCCTGAAGGGGAAAGCTGCCCTTTGTAAAGGTTGTGTCCTCTCCAAACCCACCCTCAATATGCCTGATGCTAGGGCTAAGCCAAGTCCATGACACAGCAAGCCACAGTCTGTCCTTCCTTCCTTCCTTCCTTCCTTCCTTCCTTCCTTCCTTCCTTCCTTCCTTCCTTCCTTCCTTCCTTCCTTCCTTCCTTCCTTCCTTCCTTCCTTCCTTCCTTCCTGGTGGGCTCCCCTGCTGAAGAGTTTCAGGATAGGGATCATGAGTCCAATATAGAGAATAAGCAGACTGAGTTGCATTTGAAGGAAATATGTGTATGTCGATGAAGCAGGTGGAGGTCAGATCTGAGGGAACAAAGAGGCAGCGGAAAAGCCAGGCAGGATGCTCTCAGGGCAGTACACCAGTCAGGAGTGGTTGGAACCTAGGACTGGGATGGTGAGGGTGGAGTTAGAGAGAAATGGAAGGATTCCAGAGACTTAACAGGATTTTGTGATGGATTGGACATGGAGGCAAAAGAGAATGTTTAGGATGACTCCTTGGTTTCTGCCTTGCATAAGGGAATAAAGAGAGGTGATCCTCACTGGTGTGACTGGGTGTGAACAAACACAGAATGTTCCAGAACTTGGAAAGTGTTGTTCCTACAAGTGGCTAAGAGGATTCCACAAGGGTCAGGGAGAAGTTAAGCATTCTTGCTGAATGTAAGCCAGTGCCTTTGCCTGTGAGGTTTGTCCCTAAGCTTATTACTGCCCTGTCTAATTGCTGACAGGCACTGTCCCCTGGGTCACCTCACCTATTGCTCCCTTCCCATACTGTGGAAGAGTTTGGCTTGTGGCCCATCCAGTCTTTGTAGTTTCTGTCACACTGTTCTTCTGGATGACCTTCATGCTTACCTGCATCTCAGGTACTAGAAGATGTATATGCCTGGCTTTGGTCAGCTCCCTAAGTTGCCAGAGTGCAATGCTCCAATCCAGATGGCACACGTGACAGAGTGAAGATGGAAAGGGCATGGAACTGTTTCTGATTCAGCCATATAAACCTAAACAATTTAAGTCACTTCTGAGATTCAGTTTCTCAGACTTTTTATAAAGAATAACTACCTTTCAAAATCAGAATTTTTGGTAGGGAACAAGTATTGGGCTTTGAACTTGGGGCTTCAAGCACTCTATCACTTAATCCATATCCCCAGCACATTTTGCTATTATTGTTATTATTATTATTATCCTCCTGGACTGGCCTGTATCATGATCCTCTTACTTATACATCCCAAATTACTAGATGACTGGTGTTCAACATCACTCCTGGCCGAGATGGTAATCTCAGGAACTGTTTGCCCTAGCCTTGAATAGCAACTCTCCAAATCTCTACCTCCCGAGTACTGGGATTACAGGAGTATACCATCACATCTAGCCTTTAAAGTCAGAACTTTTAAGATGCTTGAAAAGACCTGGCTCTAGCCACTGTCTCCAGCCTCCAGTCCCTTCAGTTCCTCATGTGCCCAAAGCTCAAGCTAATTCTTCCTACCTTTTATTAGATTGGTTTCTTCATCGTCTACCTCATTTGTTATTCCTTTCTTATCACTCTATGACTTGAAATTACATACTGTAATTCCAGTCAGAACTTATGTAATATTCTAGTTGACTTTTCATAGTATAGAAGTAACTTGCCCATATTGTATTTTCATTGTTTCTACACTGTCTAATGAACCATTATTATTTTCCTGTTTTATACAGTCAATATCTGGTATTGTTACCTACATACTTGTCAAATTCCCTGCTTAACATTCCTTCAGATGCATTTTTTAATTCAGTGAGCTTTTTGTACATAACTTAGCAGGTCTGTCACTTCTCAGTTTTCTTCTGTTTCATTTCTGCTACCTCTCAGTTTTCATTTACATGGAAATTCCTTAATTTTACCTTCCTTGTCTCATCATAGTTTTTTAAATTTAATTTTATTGTCCAGGTGACATACAGAGGGGTTAGAGTTACATACATAAGGCAGTGAGTATGTTTCTTGTCAAACTTGTTACCTCCTCCCTCATTTTTATCCCACCTTCTCTCCTCCCTGTTTCATCATAGTTTAAATGGAAAGATTGTCCTGACTTCTTCCTTTCTTCCTTCCCCTCTCTCAGCCTTCCTTTCTATCTCACTTTTTCTTTTTTTTTTTTTTTTTTGTCAGTTCTGGGGCTTGAACTCAAGGCTTGAGCACTGTCCCTGGCTTCTCTTTGCTCAAGGCTAGCACTCTGCCACATGAGCCACAACCCCACTTCCAGCCTTTTCCATATATGTGGTGCTGAGGAATCGAACCTAGGGCTTCATATATACAAGGCGAGCACTTTACCACTAGGCCACATTCCCAGCACCCTCACTTTTTCGTTTTAATACTAGCATATGGGCTTGAACATATGACTTCATGCTCTTGCTTGGCTTTTTGGCTCATGCCTGGTGTTCTAGTACACTGGAGCTAAATTTTTGCTGGTTAATTGGAAATAAGAGTTTTATGCACAATTCTTCTCAGTTCTGGCTTCAAACCAAAATCCTTAGATATTTCCTGAAAAGGTAAAACTGCAGGTATGAGCCACTAGAGCTTGGTTAGTTTTTTTTTATTGTTTCTTTATCATACCAAATATTCAGTGTGCTCTTTGGATCTGGTGGTCTCTTTATCCATTCTAGGAAACTTTCTCCATTCTTTCATTTTAAAACCACAACAGACATAATTTTACATTCTTTGTCTATTCTACACACCGATTGGCCGCTATTTCTTATCTTTCTGGTGTAATTTTCTTTGTCACTCTTCTAGGTAACTAATTCTCGTCAGCATCTTCTAATTCACTTAAATCATCTTAATCTTGATGGTGATATTTCTTACTCCTAAAGATTCAACTAACTTCTTTCCCAGTAAAGTATCTGTTGTGTCTCCTTTTTTCCAGTTTTCTTTTCTTTTTTTCCTTTTATTTATTTATTTATTTATTTTGGTTTTAGTCATGTCAAACAACCTGTGTTGTGTTACTGAAGTCACAAAAACCCAATTCTATTGTTAGCTAGATATGATTCTTTTACTCTGATGACTAGCTTGTTTGGTAATTGTGGGTTTTGAGCTCATCTTCAGTAATGATGTATTTATGAAAGCCTAGATTACATCTATATTCATGTCACTTTAAAAGGAAGAGCCTGCGTCCTTCCAAGAAATTTACACATTGCTTTTATCAAAGCTGTCAGCTAAAGACTTACCTTTCTGATGTTATCAATTCCCCTCCCTGCCATGATCATAAGGTCTGCAGTTTTGACTTCTCAGGAGGCATTTAGGAGAGGAGTATTTCTCCTCAGTAGCCCTCAACATTATTATGATTAATCAATGAATCAATTCATTACGTAAATTTTTGGCTCATGATCTTGCTACCCATGGATCAAGAATCTCCATAGGGATCTCTAAATATCATGCCTAGTTTGCTTAATTGTAAATCTCCAAGACTCAACACAATGCCTGGAACCTAGTAGGTCATACATAAATGATTATGGAATGGATGGTGTTACAAGACTTAAATAGGAAATTATCACATGATAGGACACATAATAGGCATCTTTTACTTTCTTTTGCATTCATCTGGATTCTCATTTCTGGAGTGATGACCTTACAGTGCATCAGTATAATATGAATACAAACTCTCCACCACTCCTGTGAGCCAATTTGATTTGGAGTAGATCCTAATGTGGAGATTAAAAGACTACTCCGCACAACTGAGTTCTCTTGTATCTTTTTCATTGGAGTAGGGTTGATGGATTGTGGAAATGGTCACATGATGCTATGGGGCTATTCCTTTCATTATATTTTCTTTTTTTTTTTTTTTCTTTGCCAGTCCTGGGGCTTGGACTCAGGGCCTGAGCACTGTCCCTGGCTTCTTTTTGCTCAAGGCTAGCACTCTGCCACTTGAGCCACAGCGCCGCTTCTGGCCATTTTCTGTATATGTGGTGCTGGGGAATTGAACCCAGGGCCTCATGTATATGAGGCAAGCACTCTTGCCAGTAGGCCATATCTCCAGCCCTATATTTTCTTTTATTATATCTTCTGGTTCTTTTGATTACATCCCATTGGTCTCTTCCTCTTTTGTTCTTCTTCTTTTGTCTTTTTCAATCTGCTGCTGTCTCCAGCACCCATGTGTAGCATTTTTTTTTTTTTTACCACAACTAAGTAAGTGTAAAAAGACCCAGGTTTTAGTCCAAGTTCTGACTTCTGGTAAGCTGTGTGATCTTAGGCAGTTGCTTATCTTGTTTTTCTTTTTCTTTGTCAGCTGTGGAGCTTGAAATCAAAGTCTAGGTGCTATCCCTGAGTTCTTTGGCTCAAGGTTAGCACTTTACCTCTTTGAGCCACAGCTCTACTTCTGGTTCTCAGGTGGTTAATTGAAGATAAGAGGCTCATGGATTTATCTTCTTGAGCTGGCTTTGAACCATGATTCTCAGATCTCAGCTTCTTGAGTAGCTAGGATCATAGGCATGAACCATCAGCACCTGGGATGGCTTATGTTATTATGATTACTATCCTTAAATAGTTGAATAAAACATGTAATTCAATGTGTTATTTTGTGAGTACAATGTATTTTGATCATTGTCACCCTCTTCAACATTCTCTCCTCCCCTGCCATTTTCTGGTTCCATTTTTGCATATGTACATTGACTATTAGAATTGCACCCACCCACCCTTCTTCTCTCCATCCATCTGCTCTCCTCCCCTAGACCTCAACATCCTCCGCCCCCAACATAAGTTCTGGATTCCTGCCATTCATTTTGTTAAACTGTATGTTTGTTGTTCAAAGGAGTTAGTTCTACCACTGGTATTCACTTTACCTAACTTTTCATATCTGTAATTCCTAGAAAGGAACATTAGGAATGTGGTCTCCATTGTGCTTCAAGTCTTTCCTGATGTGAATAGTTTGTGACCTAATGTAAAATGTTCTATCAAACTACTGACAACTTTCTACCATGGCATAGGTCCATGCATTTTCCCCCAGCTTAGCTCCTGACCTTTATCCCTTACATACCAGTTACCTCGCTTCTTTCCATCCCCACACTCACCCCTAACTTACTCCCTTACAACAGAAAAGCCACTTGAAGGTGGGGTAATGTTTGTACAAAGTTGCAGATTAATAAATGATAGTCATTATAATAATAATTACACCTTTATTTTTGTCCTGATCCTTTGAGCTCAAACTAAATCCTGCCTTACATTGACAAATAAATAATTTCTCAGATTCTTCTAATGGAAATATTTCTATTTTCCAAGTGTTGTACACTGCTTGTGATACTTCGTTAGTGCCCTCTCTAGATTACTAAGGAGTTGAAAGGAACACAAGTGAAATAGAATGCTTCTTTAGAGCCTGGTACTTCTCTGAATATGGTAGGAAGTGATGGATGGACTAAGAGGAATATTTGGCTGTGTTTTGGTGGTGCTAGAATGGGTTTTAATGGAAATATCTTAAGTGTTCTTGGACATGTCACTTCACCTCTCAAACTCTCATTGTCTTCATCTATCATAAGAAAAGATTTGCAAGCTGTGTACCAGAGGCTTATTATGCCTGTTACTCAGGAGACTGACATCTGAGGATTGAGGTTCAAAGTCAGTCAGGGCAGGAAAGGCCATGAGGCTCTTATCTCCAATTAATTACGAGAAAACCGGAAGTGGCACTATGGCACAAAGTGGTAGAGCTCTAGTCTTGAGCAAAAGAGCTCAGGGACAGTGCCCAGTCCCTGAGTTCAAGCCCCATGACCTACCAAAAAAAAAAGAGATTTGATCAGAAAATTGGACGTTAGACTTGGCTCCATTAGTCGCTGCTGAAATGTAAAGTCAAGGCTCCATTTTCCTCCTTTTTCTAACTTTCCTGATGAGATCAGCTCCGAGGTTAAAGATTTCTTTCTTGACTCATGCGATTTTACCTTCTGTACTCACTGACTCAGTTAGTACATTCGTTCATCCTCATTCACTATTCTTCATTTCTTCTTCTCTCCCTCCCAAGACAGCAATCCTTTGCATTTAAGGCATCTATCTACCCTCACACTCCACAGCATTACACAGACTCAGGTTTGTACTGCTATCACTACCCATATGTTTACACTGAGCTCCCTGAACGCCAATGAGTGACTCCCTACTCTAGCCAATGCTGACTTACAATCAGTAACAAGGGACGCATACCTGTTCACCTTCTCTCTGTGTTGCCTTCTCTCTCCATCCTGCCTACTCCCTTCCGTAAGTTGGCTTTTATCATAAGCTCAAAAAAATATAGCTCTTTAGTTTTTATAGCATACAGCACCATTTGTAAGAGAGAAACTTGCTTAGATTATTTGAACCTCACACTTAATAATGTTGGAGAATAAGCTATTTGTTGGCCCTCCTTGGTTCAGATAAAAACATGTCATAACAACCATACAAATGGAGTAGAGATGCAGTTACCAAACAGAATGGGGGTAATCTTGGCTGACAGAGTAAAGAACAGGGATATTTATTCTAAAAAAGAAAAATTAAATACCACAAAGAACATGCTTGAGAATCCTCTAGGAATATATTATGATAGATCATGAAATCCATTGGCGTTTCCAGTATTTGAATACACTGTTGCTTTCTCATCAGATGATGCCTGTGGGTTGTTTCTGGTAGCCATGTGAACACTAAATAAAACCAAACAAAACCAAACACACAAAACTATAAGGGACAGGCTCATATTAATCTCACCAAGATGCTATGATCTGAAGATTTTTCTTTGTTTGTTTTCCAGTCAGTCAGTAAGATGGTGGCTGGGTGGAAACAAAGGGAAGCTTCATGGATGACAAGATATGCAGAAAAATCAATTGATAGGATAAGAGGCTCTTTGGATGCAGTTGAGAAAAAAATGTAGCCCTCTCCACCAGCCCCCCCCCACTCCCCGCCTTTGTGATTCCAGACATGATATGTCAATGCTCCAACAGTTCTTAATTGTTCCACATCAAATCTTTCCTAGGGACAGATCACCTTGACCATAGTTGCTGTAGTTTGGTCAGAAGGTCTATTTCACTTGGAGATTGCCATACAAAGAGCCATTGAGAGAAGGAAATCTAATAGCTGAGACTCAAACACCAAGGGTTCCTCCTGCCCCTGCCTTTTTGGTTGAAGAACAAAGGCTACACACGTGTCCCAGTTCTTAGGATTAAGAGATTACTTTTAGAAAGAAAAATAGATAGTGTTAATTAATTTTTTCTTGAAGCCTCCGCCCTTTTCCTGCTTTCTATTCCTCTTTTGTCTAGTCTCAGGGAACATCAGCGAGAGAAGCCTGACCTGTCAGCAGAGTTGGTTGCTCTGCATCCAGGGACTGACTGCAGCCACTGTGCGCCACCCTACCCGGGCCACTCCTCTTCCCCTACAACTCTTACACAACAGCTAAGCAGGAACACCAAGAGTCCAGCCTGTGTTTTTCTTTCTGGGCTCCTATGCTTTTCAAAGGTTCCCTTTGTTAGTTAATGTCAACTCTCCCAGAAGGCCTAAAGTGGGAGCCAAGGAGACTGAGCCCACATGGGATGGTGGCTTTCTTGAGGGTGCTGGATGGATGACGACTGGGTGGCTTCTGGGATAACCATGGAACCTCTTTGCTTTCAGGGTGAAAAGGCTTTGCATTTTTTTCAAGTCTCTGATAAGACCTATCTTCTAAATGAAGCCCTCCGGATTGGTCCCATTCCTGCTCTCATGTGTCTTCACTGAGCATTGGCTCTGGTTGGCATACATGAAACTTGAGGCTCTTTGTAGACCTTGAATGATCAAACAAGGCACAAACTTGAGTCAGAGACTAATTCAAAACCAAACTCAGGACAAATCCTGTGCTCTTTCTACTCTCCTTAGCTCTCTGGTTGACACAATATTCTAGAACCAGTTACTTTAGTTTCAGGGGCCCAGGAAGTGGTCATGTCTATTTGCAAGTCTGGTACTGTTTCCTTACAATGCTTGGTACTCACTGTTTGCCTGAGTCCCCATGCTCTAACATGGCAGATTCTGTCTTTCCAGAAGCCTGGAGTCTTTTAGGATCATCTAGAGGAGACTTTGAGGTCATACACCCCACTTTTCCAAGCAGACCATCAAGGATCTACCTTCATGAGATGAGCCACATCTGTTTATAAGTTTGTGATGACTTGTGATCGTATGTAAGTACAATTCAGGCTTTCATTCGGACTCTGTTATCACTTCTTCATTAATTATCCTCACGATTCTATAAGGAAATTTTCCTCTATTGACTCTATAGGAATTTCAGACATGGGTCTTATAAGAAACAAGATAAGTGCTTTGTCCTTTATTTACCAGTTTTCCAAATGCTGGTTTGGAAATGCACCATTAAAGTTGTTTCATGTTTTTTTCATTGACTTACAGATTTAGACATAGATGACATCAAATTGTGCCATCTGTGACTTGTAACACCTTCATGGGGCTCCAATTTTTTAAGCATTCTGGATTTCTGGGTGAGTACCCCAGGCTCATCTTGCACATGCGCTACATACTTGGATAAACCTTTTCTTCAAGAATTTCTGGCTCCTTTAATTTGAAAACAGTACCTAGAACTATTGACTAGGCACTCTGTAATATGAGTAAAAGGGCTAGAAACAAGGACCAACTCATATTAATAGACACCTCACTATTCATATAGCATTAACAGTGAATTAGCTATTGCTTCTGAGCCCTCTTAGTAGAATGTGTGAAGAAATAACTTTCAAGTTACAATGTATACCAATTTATATTCATACCTCTAATTCAAACTTAGACTATACTTCTTTATGCATCAGTGATGAAATGCCTTATATCAGAGCAACTATTTCACTGAAAAGGATATGAAAGTTGAATTTCAGAATGAACAAAGTTTAATCCCAGCTATTTAGGAGATGGATATCAGGAGGACCAAAGTTTGAGGCCAACCCAGGTAAAAAGAAAGTAAAACCCGGGGCTGGGGATATGGCCTAGCGGCAAGAGTGCCTGCCTCGGATACACGAGGCCCTAGGTTCGATTCCCCAGCACCACATATACAGAAAACAGCCAGAAGCGGCGCTGTGGCTCAAGTGGCAGAGTGCTAGCCTTGAGCGGGAAGAAGCCAGGGACAGTGCTCAGGCCCTGAGTCCAAGGCCCAGGACTGGCAAAAAAAAAAAAAAAAAAAAAAAAGAAAGTAAAACCCTATCTTAGTTTATAAGATAAACTAAGATATGGTGGTACATACATGTCATCTAAGCTCTGCAGGAGGCTGTAGGTAGGAGGATTGTGTGAAGCAATTTCAGCAATCCCACATTGCCCTACCTGAAAAGTAACTAGAGTATAAAGTGCTCAGGTGTGACTCAAGTGGTAGAATGCTTGCCTAGGAAGAGCAAGACCCTGAGTTCAAACTATAGTACTGTAAGAGAGAGAAAGAAAGAGGGATAAGGAGAAAGGGAAGAAGGAAGAGAGGGAGGGAGGGAGGGAGGGAGAGAGGGAGGGAGGGAGGGAGGGAGAGAGGGAGGGAGGGAGGGAGGGAGGGAGGGAGGGAGGGAGGGAAGGAGAGAAGAAAAGAAAAGAAAAATAGGGAAGGAAGGAGAGGGTAAGAGGGAAAGCAAGAAAACGAAAGACTAATATTCTTCATGACCATATACACAAAAATGCTTAACAAAATCTTAGTAGATCTCAGCAATATATAAAAACCATTATATATTTGGACAATATAGAACTTAATGCTGATTCAGTATTGGGAAATCAATATCATCCATCATATTAATAGGCAAAATAAAAAATAGTCTCATGACTTAATGTATGTATAAAGCATCTGGAAAACTACAAGTAGGAATTTCCCAAGACTGATAGAGAGCATCTAACAAAATCTTATGACTAACTTTTTACTTAGTGGGAAAAGACTGAATGCTTTCTGAGACTAGAAACTAGGCAAGGATATCTGCTCTTATCACTGCTGTTCAGTATCATGCTTGTTTGGGCATTAAGATTATGCCTAGGCAGGCATAAATATATATGAGAAAAGTTTTAGTGACCAAGACTTAAACATAGAACTGGATTTGAAGATAAAAGCATGCATCCTAAAAGGAAATATAGATCAGGCTTTATCAAATTTAGAGAGGTTTGACCTACAAAGCATCATGTTAAAAAAATGAAAAAGCAAACTACACAGTGTGGAAGATATTTTTGAACCGCATATTCAACAAAGGACTAGGGGAGCCTTTGATAGCTCAGTTGGTAGAGCGGAGGACTGTAGTGGGTTAGCTGTGGTCATCCTTAGGTTGTTGGTTCGATTCCGGCTCGAAGGACTTCGGCTTCTCTTTGGGAGGGGGGAGGGGGAAATGAGGGAGGAGCTAACAAACAGTACAAGAAATGTATCCAATGCCTAACATATGAAACTGTAACCTCTCTGTACATCAGTTTGACAATAAAAATTTAAAAAAAACAAAGGACTAGGATCTGAACACTTGCTAGTAAACAAAACAAAAAAGCAAACTGTGCAATTAGAATTTAAGTAACAGACAAATTGAAGAAGATATGCAGGTAGCAAACAGATACGTGAAAATATGTTCAACATAATTAGCCACCAGGGAAATGGAAACTAAAAATTACAATGAGATACTACTACATAACTATTGGAACAGTTACAAAAGAATAGTGGCAACATGAAATACTGGCTAGGATGTAGATAAATTAAATCATTTACATATTGCTGGCAAGAATGAAAAATGGTAGTCACTGAAAATAAAACAATCTAACTACTTTCTTAGAGAACTAAATGTAACTATCATCTGACCCAGTAATTATACTACTGGGCATTTGACTCCCCCTCCCCCAACCCAAAAATGAAGACTATGTTCACACAAAGACTGCAAATAAAGATAGGTGTAATGGCTCAAGTCTGTAACCCTAGCTACTTTGGAAGAAGAGATTCAAGGACTGAAGTTTGAGACCAGTTCAAGCAAAAAGAAGTTTGCAAGCCTGAGGCCCTGAGTTCAATCCTGAGAACTGCCCCTGCCCCCAATAAGATTATAAATGAGTGATAATAGTATTGGTTACGGCTCAACACTGCAGAATCTAAATGTTCTTACGAAGTGGATGGGCCCACTGCTGGTGGCTCCCATTTATAATCCCAGTTAGTCAGGAGACTGAGAGCTGAGGATATCAGTTCTAAACCACCCTTAGGTGGACAAATTGAAGAACTCTTATCTCCAATTAACCAGCAAAAAGCTGACATGGAGATGTGGCTTAGGTGGTAGAGCACCAGTAGTGAGAAAAAGAAAAGATGAGAATAGTAGCACACAAAGAAAAGAAATAGATAAAGAAGCTAGGCAAAGTTGGCACACACCTGTAATCCTAGCTACTCAGGAGGCTAAGACATGAGGACTGAAGTTCAAACTACCCTGGACAGAAAAGTCCATGAGACTCTTATCTGTAGTAAATTACCCAAAAATCCAAAAGTAGAGCTCAACTGGTAGAATGCTAGGCACAAAAGTTCACAGACAGTGGCCCAGGCCCTGAGCTTAAGCCCCAGAACTATCAAAAATGAATGAATGAATGCAGCTGAATAAGAACTATGAAGAATATTTGCCACATTCATTTTATGTAATACTCATGCACTAAAAAAGAACAAATTACTAATCCATGCAAGAGCCAGGATGAGTCCCCAAAGAAATATGTTGAAAGAAAACATCCATCTTCAAACTTTATGATCTGAATGATCTCATTTGCAGAGCATCTCTGAGATGACAAACCATGGAGAGATAGGAAAGAATTGAGTGGTTGTGGGGACTAAACAGGGGGCCTGAAGGAGGTGAATGGGATCTGAAAGTGTGACCCTGGTAGGGCTGTAAATGTTCTGCATCTACACTGTAGCAGTGTTGATAGCCTGGTTGGAATATTGACATTGTGTAAAATGTCACTGTTAGGGGAAAGCTGGGTAAAATGTGCACAGGGTTCTCTGTGTTGTTTTATTTTTTTACAACTGAATGTGAATGTTTAACTCATTCAAGAATACAACAATAATTAAAATATAGTTTAGCCTAATCTTTTCATTGCTGTATGTTAAACTGTGCATAGTAAGACGTTTCATCTGAAAATTTCCAATAGTTTTGTTGTTTGGTTGTTTTTTATGCTTTTACTGTGGCTTAAACTCAGGACCTTGCAGATTTTGCTTGGGCTTTTTCTCTCAAAGCTGGCACTTTTCCATTTGAGCCATACCTCCACTTCCAGCTTTTTTGTTTGTTTGTTAATTGGAAATAAGAGTCTCTAGAATTTGTCTTCCCAGGCTGACTTTAAACTATGATCCTCAGATCTCAGCTTCCCGGGTAGCTAGGATTACAGGTGTGAGCCACCAGCAACTAGGCACTTCCAGTATTTTTAGAGATTTGAGTACACTCCTCCCACTGTACTCCCAGCTGCTCAGAGCTGAGGCAGAAGGATAACCAGAGCCAAGGAGTTTCTTGTCAACTTGGGCAATGTAATAAGATCCTGTTTCAAAAAAAAATAGGATTTTAAAAAAATAAGTGCAAGGCAAACATTTAGGGAGAGCAGACAGATTTAACCTGTGCTTAGGCAAGAAGCACTTATGGAATTGCTTCTATAATAACTATGTCTCTTTACTGAACATTTACTCTGTGCCTGGCAAGTTCAAGGGCTTTTTATGCATTCTGTAATTTAATCCCTTTAACAGCCCTGGGAGATTTAGAGAGCTTAAGGAATCTTGTGCAATTCCCTCAGTAAGTGGTAGAACCAGGAATTTGAACTTGGATGTGCTTGACTTTGAAAGTGTGTGTACGTCACAGCTTCCCTGTTGCTGAAGGAAGGGCACCCATAGAAAATGGATAAGTTCAATAGTGGAAACTTTTGATGCAAAAAAACATAACTACATGTTTCTTCTACTTTTGACATTTCAGGAATACACTTCCAAAACCAAATCATCATGTGTTCATTGTCTTCCACCTTGTTCCAGGTATTGAGTTGTGCACTGAGCATCCTAAGATGTAGAAAAGTGTACAACCTGCCCACGACTTGTTCACACACCAGAGTGACAGTGATTCCTATAAGCCATTCTTCAGTATCATTGAAACATTCATCACAGGACCTCTTGTGGCAAGCAAAACCTGCCACGTCTGGGAGCTGTGGCTCATATCTACAAAACCTAGCCCCACAGGAGACTGAGGTCTGAGGATCACAGTGAAAAGCGAACCTAAGTGGTCCAATCTACAAGACTTTTATCTCCAATTAACTAGCAAAAAGAGGGGAGTAGAAGTGGGGCTCAAATGGCCAAGCAGTAGTAGTTCATTACATCTTCAGTGTCACTTTTTTTCTCAATTTCATTTAAATGATTTTTTTCTACATTACGGGCCTTATTTTCCTCCTTCTCAGATATGTCTGAGAAGTTCTGATGATGTACTTCATAGTGTATATTTTATTTAGACACTGAATAGTTGTGTAACCCTATAAATATTCTGTAATTTTGTTCTGGAATTCAGTTAAATCACTTGCAAGCAGTCTAATCCTCTCAAATCTTACCTCTATATTAATTTGGTGGTATCAGAGCATCATTTCACCTAGGAATAAATTTTTCTCACTAAGGGTTTTGTAAGCAAAACCCTTCTGAAGTCTCTATGTGATATCACATGAAATACTAAGTTTTCCACCTTGTCTGAAAAGACTACAAACTATTCTCAGACCTGTGTATGCTCCAAGCATTTCCCCCTCTTATCCTTCTGTGCAATGTTCCTCCATTCTGGAGTTGTTTCCTTGCTGAGTCTAGGTCTTAGCCTGATGAAAAAGAACTCAGAATTACTCATTTCAGCTGGCACACACAATCCCAAATCCCCACCATGTCAATTTGTATTAATGAACCTGAGCCAATCTATAATTCTATTTCTGCCATCCTTTTTCCACCACTATCGTGGATTACCATAAATATTCCCTTATTTAGGACTATGTAAATAAGTAAAATCTCCTATTATTTTGCTTCATTTCCTCAGATTGACTTTGTAATTACTTGCTTTGGCATATCTTGAGTAGGGACTTTCAGGTATAGATCTGAGGCAGCGAAGTGGTTGGTCATATGCACAAGGACAAAACTGGCTTCTGTAACTATGCTAATAGCACTTAACAAGGTGATTACAGATAGTCATCCAGAAAGGAATAGCTTTAGTGAAGAAGGAAGTTTTCTTCTCGCTGGCTCTTCAGCAATTGACTTACGCTCCACGTCCCCACAGTAATTCTGCATGTCTCATGCTTACCCACTTAGTGTCATAACACCCACCTAAGAACCCTCTTGCTTCAACCTGTTTATCTTTCTACATCCATCCCACTACAAGACTACTTTGCTACTTCAGTTCTGTGGCTTCAAGAGGCTGTATAGAAACCAGCTGGTTATACAATAGTCACACAAACTAAATCTTTTTTTTTTAAACTTTTATCTTATCATTTTCTCTCTTTAAAACTTTCAACAGAAAGGCTAGGTGTGTCATTCAGTAGTATAACATTTGTATTCCCTGTGTGGAGTCCTTGGTTTGATCCCTAGCACCAAAACCAAAACAAAAGCCAAATTTAAACAAGGCCTTGAGCAGGTAGGTTAGGTGATAATTTAAGGTAATTATTTCATCATTGTCTGTCACAGGCTACTTGAAGCACATCCTCTAGTATCCATTACCTCACCTTCAAATCACCCCTTTTATATAACCAGTCAGCAAGTCCCTGTTGCCTTGAAGATCTGTTGCTGACAACAATCCAAGTACCAATGCTGCTGGGCTGTCAAGGTCTTCAACTGCAAACAGAAGAATCTAGTCTAGTAATTTAAGAAGAAATAGGCTCAATAATATTAGGTAACTTCCAGATTCTCCTGAAGGTCAAGAGAGTCATAATCTGTAAATATACAACCAGAAACAATGTCCAACCACTTGGTCTTCTACAAGTTTATTAGTGTGGCTTCCTCCTCCAACTACTGACTTTTAAATACAGGTCTTATTAGGGTGTGAGTGATTGCTAGAATCGTACCATGTGATTGTACTCAGTCTAAGATTGGCACTTGTCAATTTTCTGGATTCTACCTTGTGAAGAAAGACTTCATAACCCATGAAAGTATCAGATTTCAAGGAGCAGTTCAAAGCTAAGGAATGTATAGTCACTATTACCCATCATGCACTGTATGTACACATACCCCACATGCCTTCGTATGTATGCACACACACAATTTCACATGCTCAATGATTTCTGAGTTGGAGGATATGAAAGGTTCAATTTGTGTTTTATATCCATCTATTACTTTCCTTCACCTAAAGTACCGGTGATATGGAAATAAACCAAATTAGCCTACAGTGCAATCTCACCTGAGACAGGATGGCAAGAATACCCCTCCCTCTTGGAAACTTCCTGATTTCGTTCCCATGCCATATGCTTCAGTGACCATTGCTACAATCATGCCCAGTGGTTCCTCTATTTATAAAGCAGAATTTCTTGGTAGGAGAGTCCTGGCAAATATCATGCTGTCTCTGTGCCAAGATAGGATTAGCATTTTCTACATCTTGGTCACACCAATTGCTCTTAGAAGAGACCAAGGCAGGCTGTGGCTAAAATTACAGTGTCCAGCTCCATGTGACCAACTCCCTCCCCACCCCCAACCAAGCATCCCATCATGCCCACTTTTGGAAGAACTAATGTTCCCTGCTTCTTCTAGGGGTCAGGTGGCTGAGGACGGAAGCCAGGGCTGTTCTGATGGTGGTGTAGACTCCAGGGTTTGCAGCGGAAGCAGAATCACGTGGGATTAAAGGATTGCCGCCTCTTTAAATCTGATCTCTCTTGGAGTTATTCGTAGGCTGTTCTTTGGCCCATTCTTCTACCATCATTCATTCAGGACTATAATTTGATCAAGAGAAATAGATCTCTGGGTTCAGGAGTGTCTTTCCTAGCCAGTAGGACTACATGGGACGATCATTATTAGCATAACACATGCATCAAATTACATATTGCCATTTGCTCCAACAGGATTCTATAAAAGAGGAGCAGAAGACATGGCCCTAGCCTCAGGACCATCTAACTCGACACAGACACAGGGACTGGACAAATCTGTAAAGGACGAAAATATGAAACAGAAGAGCATGAGGCAGCTGACTCATAGAGAGACCACAAACCATGACGCTGACATAATTTCAGTTCAGGTCCTCACTTTCTCATCCTGAAGTTCTGCGCATAGGCTCCTTGCTGGGTTCTTGCCAACAGCCAACCTTTCCTGGGTCTACCTTGAGCACAAAAACCAGAGAGGATGTAAAGGGAGAGTGCAAGGCCCTGAGTTCACACCCCAGTACCAGCGCGTGCTCACACACACACACAAACATGAATACACACGTGCACACAATCAGAGCCTCCTACCAAATAGAAATTGTGTATCTTTGATTTGCTAAGAATAACCAAATAATCAAAAGCTAGCCATGATTCAGGCAGTTTTTTTTCTATTAAGATATATTTTATTGGGGCTGGGGATATGGCCTAGTGGCAAAAGAGCTTGCCTCATATACATGAGGCCCTGGGTTTGATTCCCCAGCACCACATATACAGAAAACGGCCAGAAGTGGCGCTGTGGCTCAAGTGGCAAAGTGCTAGCCTTGAGCAAAAGGAAGCCAGGGACAGTGCTCAGGCCCTGAGTCCAAGGCCCAGGACTGGCCAAAAAAAAAAAAAAAGATATATTTTATTAATCCTTTATCCATCCAAAATGATAAGTATGTAATCAGATTCTTACTTGTTCTTCCCAAATATAATGATGGTTGCAAGGTAAAACTTCAGGAACTTTCATATTCTTAGATTTTGCCTTTTTCAGTACAAGGTGAAATTTGTTACAACTTACCATTCTAATCAACCCTCATGATTAGGTTCCACTTGGTTCATTCAGCCACTCATGCCTGTACTGGGGCTTGAGCTCAGGACCTCATGCTTTCACTTGGCTTTTTCATTCAAGGCTAGCATTTTATCATTTGAGCCACAGCTCCACTTCCAGATTTTTACTGGTTAATTAGAGCTAAGAGTCACTTGGATTTGTCATCTCTAGGTTGGGTCCAAACCACAATCCTCAGATCCCAGCCTCCTGAGTAGCTAGGATTACAGGAATGAGGCACCCAGCTTAGTAGTCTGTTCTTTAAGCTCATTTCTCTATATCCACACCTTTCTTTTCTCACACTGTCTGTGCTCTGAAAATCTCTCCTGGCCCCTGTATCCCTTTTGCCTAGGTCCTCCCAATAGTCTGAACCATAATTTTAATGACTTCCAACTTCTTAGGCTTTGCTGAGGAACACCTTACATAAAGTGCTAAACAGAGACCTAGGGGCAAGATATCAGCATTGTCAACAGAGCTCTAGGTTTGGAACATTGCTGAGCATCTTCCATTTAGCCACCTGTGTGGGTTTGGGTAAGGATAGTAGGGCAGAAAGAGAAGCGTCCAGGGCCAACCCTAACTCAACAGGTACCAAACATGTGGCTTTGCTTAGCCCCATTTTCCTGGTCTGAATGAATGGTCTCCATGCAGGGAGGTTGTCAAAATTAGGTAAGATGAGCAACTGTGTGCCTAGCCATGATTCTGTATGTGAACCTCATCTCCTGATCAGAAACCACCACTTCATACTTTGTGCCCTGGAGTAATATGAAGCAACTTCTATCACGATTTTATTTTTTGTCCCTACTGGAGTGTGAGCTCAGGGCCTCAGGCTTGCTAGGCAAGCACTCTACCATCTGAGCCTCAGCCCTTTTGTGTTTTAGTTATTTTTGAGAGATAACATCTTGCTTTTTGTCTGGTCCCATCTGGACTGAAATCTTCCTATTTTATGTTTCCCACAATAGCTTGGATGACAGGCAAGCCCCATCTAGGCCAGATTTTCTTCCACAGAGATAAAGGTCTTATCTCAGGGCCAGCCTAATACAAGGGCCATCTCTAGGCCACTGATGTCTGCCATTTTTTAATCCTCTTCACAAAAACCTTTCCCGCTTCCAGTGGCCCTCCTGTTGGCATGGTATATTGATTTGAATCTATTATTTTGGAATGGAGGGGTCTCAATTTTCCATTCCAGTTTGCTGTTCAACTTGATCTCCATTTCAAATCTGCCATCAGCCTGAAAGTTGCACAGAAAAGAATTCGAGTTGGTGTGTATGTGCGCGCGCGCGCAGAATGAAATGACTCTCTGTAAATTCATACAACACATAGAATCTTGAATTTGAAATGTCTTATTCCTCCTCTTATAATGGTGACCATATTTTCATTCTGTTTTGTTTTGGTTTTTGCCAGTCCTGGGGCTTTAACTCAGGGCCTGAGCACTGTCTCTGGTTTCTTTTTGCTCAAGGCTAGCACTCTGCCACTTGAGCCACAGCGCCACTTCTGGCCTTACATGTGGTGCTGAGGAATCAAACCCAGGGCTTCATGTATACGAGGCAAGCACTCTTGCCACTAGGCCATCCCCAGCACCATATTTTCATTCTTTTTGAGTTCTGTATAAGCCGTGAAAAGACAGACTCACCACGTAGCTCTCTGAGGGCCCTGTGAAGGTAGCTTCTAAGTGGAATGAAGCAGTCTGCTTTCCAAGTACTTGCTCACAAATTTGCAAACCTTCAGTCTGTCTAATTGAAGAAGGCCTGGTTCTCTGGAGACAGGCTTTGAGAGTGGCCAGCCACTGTGTGTGTGTGTGTGTGTGTGTGTGTGTGTGTGTGTGTGTGTGTGTGTGTGTGTGTATCATAATGCCCTAACAAAAACAGAAAGGTGGAAAGGGCAGCCAGAGGGACTGAGAAGGACCTTACTCTGCTGGGTATAGTTCCTGAAGAGCCGTATGAACAACAGCTTGTTTCCAGTAAAGTATTATCTTTCCCTTACTTTAGAGTGCAGAGCTGATCTTAGCCGTTTATCTCATAATAACAACTGAATACACTGACACAGGAGCTAGGTAATTCTCTCTGTAAGCTGACTTTGTATTCATTCACCCATAATGTTTGTCTGGCACGTAGTCAGAAAGGCCAGCCCTAAGGAAGTGCCAAATACCCGACTTTATTAGTTGCTTGTTACTGACATAAGATGCAATAGGTTGTTTAGAAGTGTAAGGAAGAGCCTGCTTTTGGTTCCTTTATTCCATTTTTTATTAGCACATATTAATTGTACAAAAAGAGATCAGTATGATATTTCCATATATGCACATAACATATCTTAGCTAAACTCACCCCACTTCCATTTCCGTCCCCCTTTTAAAACAATTTAAATGTTTTTCATTGCTCTATGTTCATATATATCCGTGAAGTACTTCTATCACACCCTTAGTTTTAAGCTTTGCTATTTTGTTGTCTCCATTTTTTTTCTTTTTTGTATCAGTACCATGACTTGAACTCAGGACTTCGATTTTAGTTTTCTTGTTCATTCATTGCTGACACTCTATCACTTGAGCTACACTTTCATTCTGGAGTTTTGCTGGTTGATTAGAGATGAAGTCCTGAAATGTTCTGTTTGCCTGGGCTCACTTCAAATCTCTATCTTCCAGGTCTCAGCCTCCTAAGTAACTGGAATGACAGGCACAATCCCTTGGTGCCTCACAAGCCTTGTTATTTCTATAGCAAACGTCAGCACCAGAGCAAATGGAATGAAATAAAAAGCCAACCTCGAGCATTCTGTCAGTTGGTGCTGCTATTTCTTATTCTCTTTCACCAATAAGATTTCCAAGAACTTCTGCTCTTAATTATTTGCAGTCTCATTAGTTCTACAAAGCCTTAACTTCCAAGGTATGGTTCAGTGGTATACTACTTGATTAGCCTGTGTGAGGGCCTACATTCAGTCCTCAGAACTGAAAGAAAAAAAAAACTTAATTCTTTGACCCTTAAGGTTGTCTTTTCTCCATCCAAATCATGTCTTCTCTTGTGTCAGGACTCTCTTATCTTCAACAAGGAAAAGAGAAAAATTAGACTTTTATCAGTGCATCGACTCCTTGGTCCCCTAATTTCTTCACCCTTCTAAATGCTTCACTCTGAGTTGTATTTATTTGGTCCATACTGTTCACTCCCTGGGTATAGTTATATATTTCTATCAGAAAAATCAAGTGGTTAGAATTAGAATGGAGCCAAGGGGTCACGTTGTCCAGCACTCTTAGTTTACAAATGTGAAATCTAAGCCCCACTCCCAAATAATTCACAAAAGGCAAGTGTTTCAGGCAGGTGCTTGGTGGAAGTAGGATCAAAATTCCCCTGACTGTCCTTGTGCTCTAGGCTTCCTTGTATCCCTTCTAGTCACTGGCTTTACAAGAGTAGGCTGTGCTGGGTACATGTGGGAAGCTCTTCCCACACCTCTGCTTCAAATAATTCACCATCTTCCATCACCCCACTGTATCTTTTATAAAGGGTGTAACTGTTACCTCCTCCCATTCACTTATCTATTTTTCATTCAGTGCACATTTCTATGCACTTGGGGAAACAAAAGTCAATATGAAATTCTTACTCCCGTAGAGTCTACAGCCTTGGTGGGAGCCATGGGAGGATTTAGATAATGTCAAAAGTATTTATGACACACTGGAGCCCAGTAGGCACTTGAAATAAGCCAGGTATCTTAAGAGAAACAAATTGAGAATGAACTTAGTCCTTAAACTGACTGTATAGGGTGTTTGGGTTCAACAAGTAGTTTGGTATGGCTGGAGCATAAATGGCAAGTTTGCAGAGTTAAAGGGGTAGGAGTTATAAGAAGAGGAAACAATGTAAAAGAAAACTCATAAAGCCATTGTTGAGCACGTTTAGGAATGTGGACATTAATTTGTAGTGTCACAGGAGCTTTAAAATGCTTACGCTCTGAAGCAGAGTACCAGTGGCTCATGCCTATGATTCCAGCTGCTCAGAGGCTGAGATAGGAGGATCACAGTTTGAAGCCAGGCTGGACAGGAAAGTCTGGGCGACTTTCTTTCCAATTAACCAGCAAAAAGCAAGAACTGGAAGTGTGGCTCAAGTGGGAGAGTGCTGCCTTTGAGCAAAAAAGCCAAGGGATAGCACCTAGACCCTAAGTTCAAACCCCAGTGTGTACTGGTATACACACACACACACACACAAACACACACACACACACACACTTAAGTTCTGGAGTTAGGTATCTAGGTAAGTAGTTAAGAAAGATTAGGGGCAGAATAAGGAATGGGGAGTGAGAACAGAGACTCAGAAACAGATTGGCAGGAGTGAAAGGTAATGAGGGCCTAGGTAGATGTATTAACCAGCAACTGAAGATATGTGTAAGAACAATTAGCAGCACTTGGGAGTGGATTGGATGAGGAAACATGATGGGGAGAGAAGGTTTGAGGATAGGTACAGGATTTTGATAACAGTGAGTGGGTGGGCTGTGGTTCTACTCAACACAAAGCACAGAAAATAGAACAGGTTTAGTAGGAGATGACATGTGGGGAAGTAAAAATGACCTCAAGCTTGAGAGTTTGGCAGGGACATCCAGGTTAAGACTATCATCAGCAAATGGAGAAAGAGTCTTTGAGAAGAATGATCCAGACTGAAGCTATCAATTTGAAAATCACTGTATGATAGATCACAACAGAAGCCTGAAGGGAGTGGCTCATCTAATACACAGAGGACTGAGGCTGGAGAATGCCAATACTTCAGGTGCTAATAGACAGGATTTAGGGAACAGACTCAACTAGGTATTGTGGTTTATGCCTGTAATCCCAGCTCTGGATAGGCTGAAATGGGAAGATCATGAGTTTGAGGCTAGCCTAACTATGTGACCCTGTCTCAAAGAAAAGGAACAAAAAACCAAAAACTCAAAAGCTGTTGCCAGAAAATAAAGACAGAGTAAGAGACTATGAGCCTTGTAGACCAGAAAGGAAGATTTTATTTTATTTTTTTTTTACGAAAGTGTTGTGTACAATGATGTTACATATTAAAAGGAAGCCAAATAAGAATAGATTTGAGCGTTAGAAATTCACTCATAACCTCAGTAAAATTTTAACTCCAAAAGTATTGGGAGCAGAGACAAAATATACTGGATTTTTACTGTAGAAGAAATATGAAAATGTAGAGGTGGTGAGTCTAAACAACTCAACTATGAAGGGGAAGGCAAAAGAGCAAAGCCACAGGAGCCTACAGGCTGGGTCAACGAGAGCTTCTTGAAACAAGCCAGCCCACACTTGGTGTCCTGAAGCAGTTGCCCTAAGGTCTACATTCCTCAAAAATCACAGACACTTAACTAGCATGAAGGACAATGAGGGCCTCTTATTATGAAATGTAATGGAGAAATCTCTAAAAGGTTACTTGTGGACCTTAAAAACTTCCCAGCAGAACAATGCTTACAATTCACTGTGGGGGAGGGGGAGAATGTATGTATTATGGCTTGAACTCAGGGCCTGAACACTGTCTCTTAGCTTTTTCACATAAAGCTGGCACTCTACCACTTGAGCCACAGCTCCACTTCTGAGTTTTTAGTGGTTAATTGGAGATAAGGGTCTCCGGGACTTTCCTGCCCAGCTTAGCTTTGAACCCCTATCCTCAAATCTCAGCCTCCTAAGTAGCTAAATTACAGGTATGATCCACTAGTACCTGGCAATTATTCATCTTAACATTTCATCTTTCTATTTTTTATTTTACATAAGCGAAAAAGACAACTGTATATATGGATTCAAATACAATCCCAATCAAAACCACTGTCAATTCTTTTGTAAATATGGGCAAGCTGATTCTTAAGAAAGGTATAAGACCAAATCGAGAGACAAAGGATAAAAAGACCAACCATTCCAAAAGCAATACTTACAAAACCATTTGGTGTAAACAACTGTACAACTCATGGGGCGGGGAGAGGGAAAGGAGGAAGGGGGAGGCAGGGGAAAATGAGTGAGGAGGTAACAAGTTGGATAAGAAATGTACTCACTGCCTTACATATGTACATATGTAATCCCTCTGTACTTCACTTTGACAATAAAGAAAAAAAATTTAAGTTATAAGACCCAGAATAGCTGACACAATATTGAAGAAAAACAAACTTGGAGGACTGTGCCACTTTTCGATTTCAGATCTGCCTACTGATTTCTACTGTAATCAGGAGAGTATCGTGTTAATGAAAGAATTGACAAACATATCAGTGGAATAAACAGAGAAACAACAAAGAAACCCATAAGACATAACCAGCTAACCTTTGTAAAAGGAGCAATGGAAATATAATAATTTAAAAAAAAAAACAGATAATCTCTGCAAGAAATAGTGTTGACACTTGGACACCCACACACCAAAAAAATAAAAAAAAAAAGAATCTAGTCACAGATCTTATACTTTTCACAAAAAGTAACTCAAAGTGGGTCAAAAACATGAATATAAAGCATAAAGCATAACACTCATAGAAGATAGCATAATATTATCCAGAAAACCTTGGATTTGGTAATACCTTTTACACAACACTACGAGCATGATCCATGAAAGAAATAACTCATAAACTGGGCTTCATAAACAATAAAAATTGCTCTGTGAGAAATTTTGCTAAAAGAAGAAGTCAATATACTAGGAGGTGGATGCCTATAGCGCACACCTGTAATTCTAGCTACTCAAGAGACTGAGATCTGAGGATCCCAGTTGGGAAGCCAGCTCAAGAGGAAAGTCCATGAGATTCTTAGTTCCAATTAATCACCAAAAGGCCACAAGTGGAGCTGTGGCTCAAGTGGTAGATCTCTAGCCTTGAGCATAAAAGCTCAGGATCAGTGTCCAGGGACTGAGTTCAAGCTCCAGGACCAGCACACACACACACACACACACACACACACACACACACACACACACACACACACACACACAGATATAAACTGGAAGGAGAAAAAAGATACAAACAGAGCAAATATTTGCAAAATATAAAAGACTGATATGAAAAATATATAACAGGGGCTGGGAATATGGCCTAGTGGCAAGAGTGCTTGCCTCATATACATGAAACCCTGGGTTCGATTCCTCAGCACTACATATATAGAAAATGACCAGAAGTGGCGCTGTAGCTCAAGTGGCAGAGTGCTAGCCTTGAGCAAAAAGAAGCCAGGGACAGTGTTCAGGCCCTGAGTCCAAGGCCCAGGACTGACAAAAAAAGGAAGGAAGGAAGGAAGGAAGGAAGGAAGGAAGGAAGGAAGGAAGGAAGGAAGGAAGGAAGGAAGGAAGGAAGGAAGGAAGGAAGGTCTTAAGGCTCAACAATAAGAAAGCAAGTATCTTGCTTAAAAGTGAGCCAGAATCTCAAACAAACATCTCACCAAAGAAGTCAATATAGTTAACAAATAAGCATTTGAGAAAATTTTGAATGTCACACGATTTAAACAATAAGATTCTACTATGCACCTATTAGAATAACACTGATAGCACCAAGTGCTGACAACGATGTAGAACAACAGCAATTCTCATTCATTGCTTCTGGGAACGCAAAATGGTGTACAATACCTTTGAAGACAGTGTACCAATCTCTTACAAAACTAAAAACAGTCTTACCATATACACTAAGAGTCACACTCCTTGATATTTACCACATAATAACTCATACATAGTTGTCTATAGTAGTTTAATTTTCCTAGTGTATGATTCCAACTATATGACAATCTGGAAAATAAAACAGATATGAGAAATTAACATTACTGGTTATTAGGGATTGAGAGAAAGGAAGCATGAAATTCGGGGTAATGGAACTAATCTGTATAAGACTTCATGGACGATACATAGCATTATAAATTTTACAATGCTATAGAATACATAGCAACCAGAGTGAGCCCTAGTGTAAAGCATGGGCTTAGGGGAATAATGATGTGTCAAAACATGAATTGTAACAATACACTGCTCTAAGCAATGTTTTAGTCTCTAGAGCCATTTGAGAGGAGTAAGACATTAAATGAGAACTTTATTTTTATTTTTATTTATTTTTTTATTTTTTTGGCCAGTCCTGGGCCTTGGACTCAGGGCCTGAGCACTGTCCCTGGCTTTCTTTTTTGCTCAAGGCTAGCACTCTGTCACTTGAGCCACAGCGCCACTTCTGGCCATTTTCTGTATATGTGGTGCTGGGGAATCGAACCCAGGGCCTCATGTATACGAGGCAAGCTCTCTTGCCACTAGGCCATATCCCCATATGGACTTGCTATGGACTTAGAACCGCTCTAAAAAATAAAGTCTACATTTAAAAGGTTAACCAAGAAATTTTAAACAAATAAAGCAATTGCCAAGGAGACAAAATGTTAGTGGTATTTGTCCTAAGGAGACAAGGCAACTCTGATTTCCTGATTTTCTTAAAAATTATAACATGTTGAAGGCATACGCAAATCAAGCCCTCTCTGGGAGAGACAGAAAAATGGGCCTTCCCGTCTCTGACCTGATCACTCATGGGAGATCAGAGTTCATGGAGGAATGATCAGCAGTAGAGTGTGCTGCAACAAATTAGATTCTCACTTGTTTCCCCTCCTTTGTCTAGAAAAATCTCACATAAACCTCATGAAATTCACTGATATTAGGTTTCAATGGAAAGGGGTCGAGTGCACTGAATGGACTCTCACCGTACACGGAACACAGGATCCAGAATGAGTGGCCCATGTTCCCCACACCCTTAAAAAGATTTTTTTTTTTTTTTGCCAGTCCTGGGCCTTGGATTCAGGGCCTGAGCACTGTCCCTGGCTTCTTTTTGCTCAAGGCTAGCACTCTGCCACTTGAGCCACAGCACCACTTCTGGCCGTTTTCTATATATGTGACACTGAGGAATCGAACCCAGGGCTTCATGTATACGAGGCAAGCACTCTTGCCACTAGGCCATATTCTCAGCCCCAAGATTTTTTTTTTTAAATCACAGAATCCCCACCGGGCCTTATTTAGATGGGTGGGTGAAAGAAGACTGACGTTACTGAGAAAGAGAAGAAACATTTTTATTTCAAGGAAATAAAAACCTATCCGTGCCCAAAGGAAAGTCTAAGGAAGGGAAGAACAAAGGTTTGAGAATTTAACATAAGTGAACTAAACTCAGCTGATGTTCAAGATACCTAGTGGCCAGAAGCCCATGGTTCACATTTAGATATGTATGTATGTTTGTTTAATCTCTGCCTCTCATCATATTGTAAGTGCCAAGATGGTAGAAATCCTGCTAGCTTTTGGCTTATCATTATAGCACTGCAAACAGTTCCTGACACAGAGTGTCAGAATACACAATGTTCTGTTTGGTAGGTGAATTCATGGATGAATGAATGAATGAATGAATGGGTAAATGAAATTTGGAGCTCATCCTCTGGGGATGTAGCTCATTGGAAGAGCTCTAAACAATAACAAGAAAAGAATCAAGATCACGGCTGGGGATATAGCCTAGTGGCAAGAGTGCCTGCCTTGGATACACGAGGCCCTAGGTTCGATTCCCCAGCACCACATATACAGAAAACAGCCAGAAGCGGCGCTGTGGCTCAAGTGGCAGAGTGCTAGCCTTGAGCGGGAAGAAGCCAGGGACAGTGCTCAGGCCCTGAGTCCAAGGCCCAGGACTGGCCAAAAAAAAAAAAAAAAAAAGAATCAAGATCACACCTGATTGTACAACTGCCTTCCACATGTCACCACCTGGTCACTGGTGTACACCCCTCCAGAATACCCAGCAATACATTTTGATGCCACTCCTCTCCAGGTAGACCTGACTCAGGACTCACCTTGATGGAAGGAATAGGATAAGGAGATAGCCTGTTATAAATTGTGACCACTGGTAAGCTGATGCAGGGTCCTCACAGACATACTTTGTAGAGACACTGACCCTTTCAATTGATTTCTAAATCATTTTCATGATCAGTGCAATCAATGATTGCATTGATTGTGGGTTTAACTCATGACGGATACCGCCATGTGACAGCAACCATCACCTTTTCCTTTGGAGAAGCCCTGTGGTACCTGATTAGTTGTGTCTTACCACCCTATCAGTCATAACTTATTTTTTAAAATTTAGCCACAAGGAGTTGATTGGCATTTGAAAATAGTATATGCATTAAACTGAAGAACTAGAGCTAGAGATGATAGATACAGCCCCTGCCTGGGATTTGTGGTGATGAGGTGGGTGGCTTTGTACTTCCTGGTATTAATGATACGTATGTGGGAGGCCTAAGTATCCACACTCTGGGGACAGATGGAGATATTTGGTTCTAGTCTATCCTTTAGCTGCATCTGGAGAGATTTTAAGATCTTTATAACTTGGGGAATTTTGTGCAATCCATGTTCTACTGTGGTTATAATCAAATAAATCTTAAAGTGGAACTGTAATTATAAAACTTTAATTATTATTTGGCCCTCTTTTTTAAAGATAGGCCCTAAATTGTAGTAAAAAATGTTTTTAGAGCTGTGGATCAAACCCAAGGCCTTGCACCTGGTAGGTTAATGCTCTACCACTAAGAAACATCCCAGATGATAGGCCCTTATTTCTTATTTATTTATTTATTCAATAGAACATGTGTTTTCAGACACTAGATATCAGGGACTGTTTGCAGTGTTGAAGCTACAATGATAGGCCTAACCAAACAGGATTTCTACCATCCGGGTACTTAGAGTCTAGTGGGAGGTAGAGATTAAGCACATACAGATAGATACCAAATCACAAACCATGTTAATACTTCAAAAGCAAGATAGACAGCAGATAAAAGGGAGAGCTAAGCTGGTTTGGGGAATCTGTGCTGTTTACCTGAGGTAGAATAAAGTTTGAGTTGGGAAATAAGTCACAAGTGGAGCTTCAAATGGACAAGGAAGGAAGGAAATAGTATTTTAAAAGGAAAGAAGGGAATGCATAAGAGCCCAGTGAGAAGAAAGAGCATGTTTTCAAAGAACTAGGAGAAGACTTGTGTAGTTTGATGGCAGAGAAGAAATGGGGTCGGGGGGAGTAGGTAGAACTAGATGTTGAAAAGGTAAGCCCAAGTGAAGCAATATCAGACTTTGTAGGCCAAATTAAGGATTTGGATAGCCTAAGAATGAAAGAAAGATACTAATATGCTTTAAGAAGAGAATAACATAATCAATCAATTACGAGTGTGCAGACTGGAGAATAAATCATACACACACACACACACACACACACACACACACAAACATACACGCACACGCAAAGCAAAATATCCATGTTATGTAGTACATAGAAATTTGGGTGAAGCGAAATGTTCACTTAAAACGAAGTAGTAAGATAGATGCCAAGAGTAAGTTATGTAGCTCACACCTGTAATTCTAGCTACTCAAGAGGCGGATATCTGAGGATTTGGTTTTGGAACCACTCTGAGAAGACAAATTTGGGAGAGAGACTCTTGTCTCCAACTAACCATCAAAAAGGCAGAACTGTAGATGTGGCTCAATTGGTAGAGCACCCACTGTGAATGAAAAGGCTGAATGAGAGCTGGAAGCCCTGAGTTCAAGCCTCAGTATCCCTCTGCACCCCCAAATAGTACTTTCAAACTGAATTTAACAACATATTGAAAGAGAGCATATGATCAAGTTGGTTAATTCCAGGAATGCAAGGATAGTTCCACAAATGTAAATCAATACATGGAATACAGTACGTAAAGAGGATAAATGACAAGTGGCAAATGGTGATCACAATATATGCAGAAGCATCCTTTGCCCCAGCTGCCTCTGTTTACAGTAGCCTTTCTGAGAAACACAAACTTATGAAGTCTCTGATACCTGTGACTACAAGCTAGTGTGCCAGGGTTTAGACAGCCACAGCAACTTTGGTAACAAAAACCAATGTTTACTATCCTTAGAAGGTAGATCAGAACAACGAGCTCCAACATATCTCAAGCTTCTATACGTCAGCGATCAGCCCTGTCTCTTCCTGTTTGCACACAAACACCCCATTTGCTCAGACTTGGGGGTGGAGCATTGCTTTATTCCACATCCTTTTGATAATAACTCTGAAGGAAACTGAGAATAGAAAGATCATACTCAACATAATAAAAGTTATATACAACAAATCTATAGCCAATACATATTAAATGGGGGAACATTGAATACATTTCCAGTAGTGGTTTTTAAAAAGACAAACAAGAACACAAAGCCCTGAGTTCAAGCCCCAATACTGGCACCAGAATAAAAAGAAAGAAAGGGAGGAAAGGAGGGAGGGAGGGAGGAAGGGAGGGAGGGAAGGAGGGAAAGAGAAGGAAGGAAGGAAGGAAGGAAGGAAGGAAGGAAGGAAGGAAGGAAGGAAGGAAGGAAATCACATCATAAAGGCTGCTGCTGAAGTTCAGCAGGGAGTAGAGATGGAGGGTTAAAAATTCCATACAATGTTTCATAAATTGATTCAACTACTAGAGAAATCTGAATGGAAATTCCTTAAAAAAAAAAACAGAAACAGAACTCTCATATGATGCAGCTATATCATTTCTGAGCATATATACTCAAAGGAATAAAAGTCAGCATACAACAGAGACATCTATACACCCATATCTATTGCAACACTATTCACAATAGCCAAGTTATGGAACTAAGATGGGTACTTACCAATGGAGGAATGGATATAGAAAATATCACATGTATAAACAATGGAGTATTATTCACCTGTATAGGAAAATTAAATCCTGCCATTTGCAGGAAAATAGATCAATCTGAAAATCATGTTAAGTAAAATAAGACAGATTTAGGGAAACAAAATACTCACCTTTTCTTTCATTTGCAAAATCTAGAACTTTCTTCTTTTTTAAAAAATACTATGAAAGTAAGAAGGAGATGGAGAAGGGGACCAATGGGAGGTAGGAAGAGACAGCAATGGAGGAGTGAATATGACCAATGCGAATATTACACACATGCAGAAAAATGTCATAATTGAAACCTTCCTTTCACACAGTTCATATACACTAATAGCCAAATGTTATTTTTAAATTTCTTTTTAAAAAGTCACCTAAATTGAGCTCACAAATCTGTTATGCTACTTTTATGAATCCTTTGAACTCACCATCACGACTGAAACTAGCTGCCTTCGGAGTAATCTGTATCAGCTAACATTTTAAATAGCTATAGCCTGACACGGAGCCTAAAAGTGGTCTGATTCTGGAAAGTTCATTTGCCCTAGCTGCCTCTGTGTACAGTAGCCTTTCTGAGCAACACACACTCATGAAGTCTCTAATATCTGTGACTACAAGCTAGTGTGCCAGGGTTTAGACAGCCACAGCAACTTTGGTAACAAAAACCAATGTTTACTATCCTTAGAAGGCAGAACAACGAGCTCCAACATATCTCAAGCTTATGTACATCAGCAATCAGCCCTGTCTCTTCCTGTTTGTACACAAACACCCCTATTTGCTTGGACCTGTGTGTGTGTGTAGGGGGGGCATTGCTTTATTCACCGTAACCTTTTCACATTGTGGACTTTATGAACAAAAATCGAAAACAAGGTTCAAATTAAAAGAAAGGCATGACTGGAAGAGAAACCACATGGAAGAGAAAGAAGAAGAGGAGGTACAGGAAAAGGGAGACTAGCTCTGGGGCGGCTAAGGTGCAGAAGCAAGACAATATGAAGGGCCAGCATGGGGCATGAAGACCTCTGAGACCTTAGAGGTCACATGACAGGAGGGCCAAGGAACAGAAGCCTCTGATGGCACAGGGGATTCTGCATCCCCAAGGTCATCTAGGGAGTGGCTACCGAGGTCACAGCCTCTACTCATGGCCCTCCCCACCTGGTGTGTCCCCACACTCAAGAGAATACAATTCTGTTCCTGTGCTACAGATCTCACCCTTCTATCCAAGTTTCTCCAAATGCTCACACTGTCTTCCATGTTCACTGCCAATGACAGCACACTCCAACACCCCTGTGCCTTTGAATTCACAGCAGATAGGTGGGAAGGGTCCTGGCCTTGCATCTCTTGCACTCAAGTGATGCCCCCGTTTCAGCTGTGTAGGAGAGGTGAGGCCCATCTGCGGGGGAGGCTGAGGAGCCCAGGGCCTGTCTGCAGCAACACTTTGCTCTAGGGTCAGCTTCCACCAACTCAGCCTGCTTACCAGCCACTCCAGGCCCAACTAAGATAGCCCTCCAGTGTGGCATGGCTGGGTCTCATGTGTAATCTGAGCTATTCAGGAGGCTGAGATCTGAGGATCATGGTTCAAAGCCAGCCCAGAGACTTTTATCTCCAATTAACCATAATAAATAGCCAGAAGTAGAGGTGTGGCTCAAGTGGTAGAGCACTGACCTTGAGCAAGAAGCTAAAAGACAGCACCTAGATCCAGGTTCAAATCCCAGTACTGGTGTGTGCACACACGTGCGCGCGCACACACACACACACACACACACACATTCACAGAGAGAGAGGGGGGAGAGAGAGAGAGAGAGAGAGAGAGAGAGCGAGAGAGCAGTAGCTGTACAGACCACCTAACCCCATTAGCCCTCAGTTTTCCCATCTCTGAAACGGAGGTGGTAATAATGCTTGCTTCTTTGGTCTGTTAAGTGAGTGAGTGTGATAAAGGGAAAAGAGGAGTCCCTAAGTTTCTGGCATAGAGTCAGGGTGCATCAAAAAGACATTGGACCCCGAAATTTCTACTTTCAGCCAAGTAATGTGTATGCCACAGGAGCCAGGTACTTGGAAAGAAAGCCCCCCCCCCCCCCGAGAGGAGAGAAACCCTGGAAGACTTGGGGAGGGTTTGGATCAAGGAAGTTGACTTCAGATCCCAAAGGGGCCAAGGACTCGGCTTGACTTGCTTTGAGGTTGTTGGCAACTGTTTTTGAGCAGGTGCGCAGTCACCACTCAGCCTGCCCCCAACTGTGTACTCTCCAGGAGCCCAGACAAAAGAATGAACTCTAGACCCCATCATCCTGCAGGAGAGATGACACACGTCTTGACGAACAGGGTAAATTGGAGGCAATTGTGAAGGCCCTTGTTACATTCTTGAGCTGCAGGAGAGGCCACCGCTGAGGTTTCGGTTGTTCTTGGCTTCCTCACTGACCTAGGGCATTCTTTCCTCTCTTGCCTCTCCTCTCTCCTATGCCTCCCCCACCTTCTTTTAAAAAAAAATGTTTAAAGGGTTTTGTCAGTGAATGATCTTATTCATGAAGCAGGCATGATGACAGTTTGCAGAGCTAAATGGGCACTTAACTGTGTGTCTAATAAATCCACAACAAAAATAAACAGAAGGGAAGAGGGTTTGGGAAAGAAGAGGCAGGCTGGCAGGCACGAAAAGAGCCTGTCATGGTGATTTACACAGCCCCCCTTTAGAGGAGGAGCAACCTGGCCCCACCTGGCCACCATGGACCTGCAGATACAAAAAGCTGACAGAAGAGGATATACACAGAGCAGGATAGGCCAACTCCCTGGCATACCTGGCTGGCACGAATGACAGAAAGGAAAGGGAATAGGTAGGCCACTTGGTCCACTGCCCATCAAAGAGACCCATGCGAAGTGCAAGGGGGATAAAACCAGACTGGTCCTGAGCTACCTTGCCTTCAGGATCCACACCCAGATTACAAAGGGCATTACCAGAATCTTGCTGCCTGCCTCAAACCACCCTCCACCCAGGATTTGGGAGACAATCTGGGATTAGAGGCATATTCAGGTGAATTTAACAAACACCTGTTGTTCCAGTGTTAATCACCTTTCCAGGTGCACAAGAGTCCTACCTAAGATGTTAACCCTCTCCTAACTGCCCCAACCTGGTAAGGATAGGCTTAGAGATATATTTTCCATGAATCACCGTCCTGGCCCAGAAAGAACATCACCTCGCAGGGGAAGGGAAGGTGGATATAGGACAAAACCTGGCTGAAATTCCTCATCACACCTCCAAACTCACAGATCATAAATGTCCCCAAGATCTTAGTTCATCAGAGGACAGAGACATGTTAGTTAGTCCCCTCTCCACCATGTTCATGTAGGACTAGGACTAGGCACAAAGGAGATGTTGAGGAAATGCTTGTTGATATAAGTTGTGGCTCAGGCTGCGCAGGGCTATAGAAAATCCCAAGCACTGATTTCTAGAGACAGGGATGCCCTGGCTTCGGATCCCATCAGGCCTTGGGGACCCCATCTGTCTTAGTTTCACGTATGAAAAATGGAAAGGGTATCATTGACCCCTGCGCAGTCTCAAAACCAAGCCCTAGATGTAGCTCAGACCTTCCAGTCTTCACTCTTCTAGCCTCTCCACTCCACTGAAGGATGACTTCAGCTTCCTTCCAACTCCTATAAAAATCACCGGTCGAATCAATCTCCTAACCAGTGCCCAATGTAATTTTGGTCTAATAAGATTTAATTTTCTTTCTTTCTTTTTTTTTTTTTTTTGGTGCCATACTGGAACTTAAACTCAGCTCTTAGGTGCTTTTCCTTCATTTTTTAACTAAGATTACCAATCTACCACTTGAGCCACAGCTCACTTCTGGGTTTTTGGTGGTTAACTGAATAGAAGAGTCTCACAGACATTTTTGCCCTGGCTGGCTTTGAACTGTAGTCCTTACAGCTCAGCTTCCTGGGTAGCTAGAAATACAAGCATGAGCCATGGACACCCAGCTTAGATTTTAATGTTTATTCTAGATAAAGGCCTTAGTAGGCATTGCTTTCCTACCAGACTTCCACATTCCACATGACATTGTCATCTTCCTCAGAGCCCTTTCCAAAGGAATTTGTAAAACAGATGGCCTCTTGCCCCTTACCCAGGAGGGTCTCCAAGAGTGGATTCCCTGTCATCCTTGGTCCTCTGCAGCTTCCCCTAGGGAAAGTAGTCCAGAGTGTCATTTTCTTTGGGCTGTGGGAGATTTCTAGTCAACAGTAAAGCTATATGCTCTGCTTTCCATCTTGTCTCTGCAATGTACAGGATGGTGAGGCCTGGTCTGGGGATAACCAAGGAGCAGGAGAAGCCACTTGCCAGTAAGCTGCACCCTGAGTCCTACTGAGAGCATAGAAGCTCTGCCCCTCCAAGAAAGAAGTTAGCAGAAAGCCAGAAGAATTCAGATCCTTTTACTGCTGACCTCAGCAGCGAAATGGGAAGCGCAATCACTTAAACTGGAAAAAACATTCTCAATGAGTTTATGTGGCAAAGAGGAATCTGAAAAATAGTGGGACCACTGTTTTATAGAAAGTGCTTTAAGGGGAAGAGGAGAGAGAAATGAATAAATCACAGTGAAGAAGAGGTGGGGTTAATTAAGGAGCAACTACAGGAACAGGAAAAGGTGGCAGATGGTGAGGTTTGAGGAAGAGGGGCAAGGCAGGTGTGAGAAAAGGCACCATCTTTTGGGCCCAGAGCATCATGGGCACAGCCCCTAAGAGCTGGATAGACAGGGTCGGAAGAGGAGGAGAAATCCTCTTTGTCTGGAAAGGTTGTGAAGGCTACCAAGGAGAGAGCGGTGAGGGGTTTGAAAGGGGAATTTCACACCAAGATCCCCAGACACTTAGTACTTTAAGCAAAGCAAATGGTTACGTGTATAGCTATCCTGAGAAGGGAGTTGGGGGGGGGGGGGGAGAGGGCGGAGCAAAAGGCCATTTCAGCTTTCTGACCCTAACACTTCCTGATTCTCTAGAGTTCCTTTCAGAGAGACAGGAAGATAAGACAGAAAGAGCACCTACAAAAAATTGTCAGAGGATCAGCATTGACTAGAAGCAAGAGAAGGAAGCAGAGAGATCCCTTGAGATAGTCCCATTGTAGAGCTGGGACCTTGCTGCATCCCTGCTCATTTCCTGTTGAATGGACAACCCTGGTGGGGCTGACAATGTATTGGTCTTATTGAAGGCAGAACTCCAAGCTTTCCAGGACAAGTTTTTGTTTGTTTGCTTGTTTTGTCAGTTGTGGGGCTCGAACTCAGTATCTGGCTATCCTTGGGATGGCTCCACTTTTGGTTTTCTGGTGGTTAATTGGACTTGGCTTTGAACTGTGAACCTCAGCTCTCAACTTCCTGAGTACCTAGGATTACAGGTGTGAGCCACCAGCACCCAGCTTCCATAACAGTTCTGACCCAGGCCTAGCCAAGGGTCTTGGGACAAGACCCGATAGGGGGTTCAAAAAGAGACAGCCAACTCTCAGCACTTTGTGAAGGGAAAGAAAGGTGCACAGCATCCTCGGATCTCCTCTTTAAGACAGTTCAAGCAAAGCTCTGAGACAGCTGTTTTCTGATCTCTCTCTATTTAGACCAATCTAAGGGCTTGGGACTCATATCATGAGATCTATTGACTACTGTCTGAGTCAGGCAAGTACTGGGTATTGTGGCTTAGCAAACCTTTGTGACAAGGTGTAAGTAAATAGAGTTCAGTGAGTCAGAACTAATTCATGAATCTGGATGCAGACTGACAGGTTGGCCCTGCACCTGGAGCCCTTTGCCCTCTACCAGAAACAATACACATGGTGGAAACAGAGCCAAGAAGACCCCTCAGGATGGGGACAGACCCAACAAACCATGTCTAGGAGGAATGATAAAGGCAAGGGGGCAGCCACAGGTTAAAGTGGGTACAAGAGTCCCCCCACCCACTTCCAAGTCCTCCAAGAGCCGACATCCAGAGAGAGCGAAGATTCTGGGCAGCTTCTCCAAGTTCAGCATTTTTTTTTATTCTTCTGGAAGACTTCAAAAATCAGCCAGGGACAGATCCTCAATAAATCTCTGAGTCCTCCCAGATGCCAAAAAAAGTGGGGGGGGGGGGGAGGGCATGCCTGTAGTTAGCAAAGCTTGCAATTGCAGATGAGTGTGGAAGAACAAAAGTCTAGGGGCTCCCAAGAGAGAAGATGCAGAGAGGAGGAAGTGATTACCCTGGGTGATGGGGTCACTGAAGACCTTATGTCAGAGCCTGAGGTGAGCCACTCCCTATTCATGTCTCCTAGGACGTGAGGAAGCTGGCTGCCGAATGCCCTTCAGCACAAGTCTCCCCAGACACCAACAAGAAAAGGGAAGGATGGAGTTGTAGGAGAATCAGGACTTGGCTTGCCAACCAGGCACAGCAGTTGAGCCTATGAGCAAAAGGTGGATTCCTTTCCTTAAATAATTATAAGTTGGTTTACCATATGATCCAGCAATCCCATTACTGGGTATTACTTGGAAGGAAATAAAATCAATATGTTCATTGAGATTCTGTTCACCACTGCTAAGATATAGAACCAACTCTGTCCATCAACGGATGAGTAGAAAAAGAGAAGACAGAATATTCTTCAGCCATAAAGGAAAACAAAATCCTAGCCAGGCATTGGTGGGTCGTGCCTATAATCCTACTCAGGAGACTGAGGTGTGAGGTTCTCAGATCGAAGCTAGCCCAAGTAGAAAAGGTCATGAGATTCTTATCTCCAACTAACCAGCAAAAAGCCAGAAGTGGAGGTATAACTCAAGTGGGAGAGCGCCAGACTTGAGAAAAATCACTAAGCAAGTGTACAAGGTGCTGAGTACAAGCCCTCATATAATCACACACATGAGGAAAGAAAGTAAAAGAGAAAGGAAGGAAGGAAGGAAGGAAGGAAGGAAGGAAGGAAGGAAGGAAGGAAGGAAGGAAGGAAGGAAGGAAGGAAGGAAGGAAGGAGAGGAGGAGGAGGGGAGGGAGGGAGGGAAGGAGGAAGGGAAGCAAGCTAGTTGAATAATAAAAATTTCAGTTAGCCAGAAAACCTGAGTTCAAGAGTCCTATTTTACAACCTGTTAACTACAGATGACAATACTGCATGATTGAAAATTGTTGAAACTAAGCCAGTAGCTCATGTGTGTAATCTTAGCTACTCAGGAGGCTGAGATCTGAGGATCCTGGTTCAAAGCCAGCCAAGTTAAACAGATCCAAGAGGCTCTGAACTCTAATTAACCAGCAAAAACCCAGGTGTTGAACTCTGGTTAAAGTGGAAGAGTACCAGCCATGAGCTGAAAAAAAAAAAAAGCTAACCAAAAGCAAGCCCCAGTAATGGCACACACAAAAAATAATAATTGTAGAGAGTAAATTTTGCCTCTTCTGACTACTAAGAAGTGACATATGAGATAATGCTTGTTCATTTGCAAAATGCAACCATTCCACAATGTAAACATACTTTAAAACATCATGTATGCCATACATACTTGTGATTTTTTCCAATTAAAAAATTTAGAGGCCCTGACTTCCCCCATCTTTGAGTCACCAGGCAAAGCCATGCAGAACTAAGACAGAAGGATAAGCCAGGAGCTTATAAGTGGAGGTAACCTTGGGCTGGGCCTTATAAAACACAAGAAAAGATAATCCCAGGTCTTAAATTCACCAGTGAAATGTCTTCAGCCCTAGGGGTAAGAAACAAAACCAAAAGAAAACGGGCCAGGGAGTTAGAGCTGGAAGTCCAAAGCACCTGGGAGCTAACTAAGACACCAGGAAAGCAGCACTGTGTATGCACACATAAACCTCTTGGGTTTATGTGTGACAACACAGGAAAGGTCATCCTGAGAGCCCAAGGAAGGAGCAAAAACCATTAAAGGAAACCAGCTTCCAAATGAAGGGCTTCTCTGGGGGTGAGAACAGGACAGAAAAACTATTTAGTAGACTAACCTGGCCCAGATCTACCTGTTTGCCCTAGCCATTGTGTACATTCTTTGGCTGGTTATGACACCACCTGGTAAGTAGATCATAAAAGTGTACCACCGGGTGGACTGAAGGTGAGAGAGGCAGCTTTCTGCATGCTCAGTACGAGGCGCCTAGGTGTGGTCTGTGCAAACTGGTTCTCAGAGACGAAAGCTTTACTTAGCTCCTTTGTCTATTCACAGAGCTAACAGAACTGCTTTCTCCTCACTGATATCAGTAGCAAAGGGAATGAAGGTACTGCCTCTGTACTGTCAAAGCTGCAGCCCTTTCCTGGATGTCAGCTGCTAACAGGGAGACACAGCAAGCCAGGTGACTGAAAACAGGCAGATCTTTCCTGTCAAGCTCTGAAATGAATTCTGTGATTGTTTCTCAGGCCCAGTAACAAGTCCTGATTCCTAGTTGAGGCCCTAGTGACAGCTGCTAAGAATTCTCCAAGCCTGCCACTTGGCAGAATAACTGACGGTCCATCAGGGATGACTGGGAACTCTAAAGGTAACCTCTGGGAAATCATCATCGGAGCTGAGTCAACGAGTGTCCAGGCAGAAAACAGTCGTACATCTTAGCTAGTCTTAGCTAGTCATACTTGAAGTGAGACATTGCTTTGCCTTTGTTTTGTTTGTTGTTCATTATGGTGGTGCCGGGAATACAACCCAAAGCCTTGTGCCTACTGTACCCGTGTTCTATCACTGAACTCTGGGATGTCTCTTTTTAAATCTAAAACCACTGAGCATAGATAGCCAAGTCACTCTCAAATCTTCAGTTAATAGTTGCAGATGGCATCCTCCAAATGGATATTTAAGAAAGAAGAACAGGAAGGGTAAGCAAGAAAACCATAAAACTGATTGCCTACAAGGCATGGAAGACTTCTTTTTACATGCTTTTGATGTTTAAAGCATAACATTTGAGGGGCTGGGTGGGGCGGTGAAAGGGGTGACACGGATCGAGATGTTGAATCAAAACCACTTTGTACAACTGCTCACAGAAATCATAAACAAAATAAAGCACAAATTTCAACCTTTAAAAAAAAAAACAAGTTCAATGTTTAGAGTTGGAAGCCCAACTGGGGGAAACCAGATCTCTTTCCTCACCTGGCAGTCTCTATGCCACTTCCCTGGCTCCCTGCACTGGGTACTGCTGGGCCTGGCCAAGCCTTCCTTTTCTTCTCTTTTCTTAGTTTTGGCATCTGTGGGCCCTGAACTCAGGACCTGGGTGCTACCCCTGAGCTCTTTTGCTCAAGGCCAGTGCTCTACCAGTTTGAGCTACAACTCCACTTCCAGTTTTTGAGTGGTTAATTGGCGATAAGAGTCTCACAGGAACTTATCTGCCCAGGCTGGCTTCAAACCATGATCCTCAGATCTCAGCCTCCTAAGTAACTAAGCTTATAGGCATGAGCACTGGGCTCTGATCCAACCTTTTATGTTGTAGATGGGAAGGCGAGTGAACCTGGCTAGCTCTTTCTAGAGAACACCTACAGGTAATGTTAGATATAGTCTCCCAAAGAAACAAACCACTCGGTCTTTTGTTTTCTTTTGAAAGATTTATTTAATTAAAAAATAAAAGTTATCTTAACAACATCTGCATTTGCAGCTTCAGGGATGGCAACTTAATGAAGCAAGAAGAACAAAGCTTATCAGTTCTTGGGTCACCTGACCACCTTATAATGGGTACAAAGGCACACATCTCCAAACACACGAGATTCAGAAACATTTCTAATCACGCACAATGCCCTTCTTCCAACTCCTTTTTTTCCCCCCATCCTTACCAATCCTCCCCCCACCCCCACCACAACAAAAACAACAAAACCAAAACTATTAAATTCTCTTTTAAAAACCTAAAGAAATAAGTGCTGAGTCAGCAAGGAGCCTGGGCAGGCGGCCCCAAGTATCACCACCTCTCTCTCTTTCTTGGTGATCAGCTTGCCCAGAGAGTGGCTGGGAGGGAAGAGTGGCCTTCCATTGCAGGCCAACACAACACTGGAAATATAGGCAGGGTGCTTATATCCCACTCAACAGCTGTCATCCCAGCTGAGGCAGAGAGCTCCAAGGTGCCACCTTCCTGAACCAAGGGCATCTGTGGCTAACACAACCTTCCAGGAAGAGAAAGGCCCAAGGCAAGCAAGTGTTCAGCTAAACCTTTGGAGACTGGTAGACCTTCTCCCCGAGCTTGCCAGACTATTACAAGTTTCCTCTCCTGAGAGTCCCTACCTTCTTTCTTCTCCCTCTTTCCCAGTCTCCCCCTTCCGCCAAATAACTTTATTTTAGCTTAGTGGTGGGGGCTCAGTAGAGGGTACTGGTGACTCCTGGGGCTGGCCTGATGGCTCTGCCACCTCCAAGGGCAGGTCACATGCTTTTGATTCCTTGGCATCACAGAGCTTTTCCTGTCTCTGCAAGGGCTCTGGGCATTCCTGGCTCTGGGCCTGGCTGTTCATCTTCTCTTCAGCTTCAATCTCTTCTGATGTGGGGATGGAATTCTTCTTGGGGCGACCCTTAGGTTTTGTGGGTGCTTCCTGTCCACCTTTAAGAACCTATGTAAGAAAAAGACAAGCTGTTGAGTCTAAGAAATAACTCTCCCCTCCTTTTTCTTTCCCAGTCCTCAGTTCAACTTCACATGGCATCTAAACCTTTCTTCTGAGCAGTGAAGCTGCAGGGTGTGGCATAATATGTTCTCGACCCTTCCTTCCCTTCTAGTGTGTAAAAAGGGCTTCACCCATACTCGGTATACTTTCACTCAGTATCATGGTTTGATATTTAAAAACATAAGCTTTCAAAGCTCAATTTCAGTAAGAAAAGAAAGGAAAATTAAAATGTTCATGTGGTAACTACCATGCCTGACAAATTATAAGGAAAGTAATGTTTATGACAAGCAAGAGAATGTTTATGCACCACATTGAAAAGTGTAATGGGTGCCACCTTTTTGAGACAATCCGAGAATTCAAAAGCTTTAATATGGGCATCCCTGCCTCTATAGACACAGAGATTCCCTAGGATAAATTCTCAAAACGGATCTAAGACTGAAACAAGGCTAATTTGCAGGAAGTATTGATCTAGATGTTGTCTAAAGCTCAAACCCCAGTACTGCCAAAAAAATTATTTGTACATGTGCTTTATAACAACAAAAGTTTTTTTGAGGGGTACCCAAAAGGCTCAGCCACATAATTGGTCAGATAATTATAGTACATCACAAAGACAGAATACAATAATCATTATAATCCTTAGAAAAGAGAGTGTTCAATAAACATGGGAAATATTATGATATATTTTTATCAAAACAAGAGTATTATGCAACACAGTCCAACTAAGAGGCTAAATACCTATAAAAACCTAGTATGCGGAGTCAGGTTCATGTATATATTTTTTTCTTTTTCATGTGTTATTTCTGTATTTTCTAAATTTCAAATAAGCATTGTAGTTAAATATTTCTGTTATCAGGTTAAAAACAAGTCTTAAATATATTTTTTTTCTTCAAAGCAATAGTATAAAATGTTCCAGTTGTGTAAGTAGGAAAACTAGGTTAAATTCCATGTCTAGCACTTTCTCAGTTTGGTCTTTGGGAAAGCCTTTTACAGAGGCAGATTATTTCCCTAACCTGTAAAATGGGAAGAGAGTGAGGTTCCCCTCCCCTCCAGCACATATGGGACTGAGCAGGGTGATTTTCCTCTACTCAGAACACGCTTCTGCCTGGCTGACTGCTCTTGGAAACCTGCCCTGCTTCCCCAAGTCAGTCAAATTCTTTCCTCCATGTGCCTCAGGAGTGCTTTTCATAAAATGCTGTCACTACATGTTTATTGGCCCTGCCCCTCCCACTAAGTCCCTGCACGTAGCAGGCATTTGACAACTGTTATGGCACGAACTAATTTTTCTCAATAAACATTTCCAGAGAGTTGAAGAAAGATGTAAAGCAGGCAAAAGAATCGCACCCCAAATGGCCTTTGCTGATGTCAATAGACTTAACACATTTATGGTCACAATTTGTGATCTACATAAGAATCCCATGAAGGAGGCAGGGGTTATTTGAATATTTATATTTTACTTTGGACTGTAACAGGGAGTTCTTTCTCCATTGGCTTCAAACCCTGGCTCATTGTAGGGCTTTGGGAGGACTTGGATTCAATGGAGAAGTAGGGGTGGGAAATATCTTTGCTACTTAGGTACTGTGCTAGTATGCTTTTACATCTTTGTGGCAAAATACTTGTAATAAACCAACTTATTTGGAGGAAAGGTCTATTTTGGTTCACAGGTTTAGAGGTTTTAATCCATGATCAGTTGGCCCATTGCTTTGGCCCATGGTGAAGCAACATATATCACATGGTAGGAATTTGTGATGAAGGAAGCTGTTCATCTCATGGTGACCAGGAAGCAAATAGAAATAGGAAGGGGCACAATTACCAATGGCCTAACTTCCTCCCCACCTTCACTTCCTTTACCTCCCCAAAGTGCCACAGGATGGACACTAAGTTTTCAACAAATAGGCCTTTGCGAGGTATTCCACACCAAACCGCAGCGAGTACCTGAATGTATCCTATCCATTTGCATAAAAGTTCCTTGCAGGAAAATTCTACACTGTTCCTATAAACATCTAATTACTTGTAGCTTTCTATATAGTCACTGAATACTTGTTAGCATTTCCTCTAAGAACAGCAAAAGATCTCCTGTGCTAAACTTTAAGAATGACTATATTTATTCATCATAGTTCTTTTTATAAACAGCTCTGAGACATAATGTACATATATATATATAATACATATATATATATATATATGAAAGCACACAACTCAATGGCTTTTCCAGTCACAGAGTTTGGTAACTACATTGAAGAGAAATTTTAGAACACTCCATCATGCCCAATGGAAAGCCCATAGTCATTACCAGCCCCTCTCTATTTCCCTTCAAATCCTTACCTCAGTACTAAGCAACCACCATTGTGCTTTTATTCTTTATCAATGTGCCTCTTCTGGACATGAAATGGAATCAGAATATGTGGACTTTTATGATTTGTTTCTTTCATTTGGCATAGTGTTCTCCAGGTTCATCTATGTTGTAGCATATACCAGAAAAAAACTATATTTTATGCATATACCACATTTTTATTGGGCATTTGTTGGTTGTTGGGTTATCTCCCACCATTTAGCCATTATAAATAATGGTCTTAAAAAGGGGTATGGGGGGGGGCTGGGAATATGGCCTATTGGTAGAATGCTTGCCTCATACACATGAAGCCTTGGGTTCGATTCCTCAGCACCACATATATAGAAAAGGCCAGAGTGGCACTGTGGCTCAAGTGGTAGAGTGCTAGCCTTGAGCAAAAAGAAGCCAGTGACAGTGTTCAGGCCCTGAGTCCAAGCCCCAGAACTGGCAAAAACAAAACAAAAATGGAAGTGTGTGAGTATCTTTTCACATCCCTGCTTTTTACTTCTTTTGGACCCAGACATGGAATTGCTGGATCAAATGACAATTCTATGATGAACGTTTTTGAAGAGTGCTTTTTTCTGAAGCATCAGCCCCATTTACATTCCAGTCAACAGTATAGGAGGATTCCATGTCTTCACACACTCACCAAACACTTGCAATTATGCCTTCCTGATTATACCCATCCTAGCAAGAACAAAGTGGGATCTCACTGTGGTTGTGATTTGTCATTTCCCTGATGACTAAGCAAGTTCAGCACCTTTCAAGTGTTTCTGGACAGTTTATTGCAGGAAAGTCTATTCAGACTCTTTACGAGCCTTTTGAAACATGGCTGTATTTATTATTATGTTGTAAGAGCTCTGTAGATTTCCTGGATTCATCCTCCTTATTAGATAGAAGACTTGGCAAATATTCGCTCACATTACTTGGAGTTGTCTTTTCACTTTTTAAATGATACCCTTTACAGCACATAAGATTTGAATTCTGATGAGATCTAACTTTATTTTTCTCCTCTTCCACAGGCTTTTGGTGTCATTTCTCAGATGAGTTTTTGTCTAATCCCAAGTCACAAATACTCAGATTTGTTATAGTTTGGGTATGTGATTCATTTCGAGTTAAGTTTTGTGTGCAGGTGTGCAGAAAACCATATTCTTCATAAAACACTTCCTTTCAGCTATGAATCTGCTCCATCTGTTAGAATCATGCCGAGAGCTAACACAGACATAAAGGAACCTTTAACAAGGACTAGACGATGACGGAAACCACCTGGGAGGGGGGAGATGCCCTGTATTTTTCAGGTACGTCAGTATCTGATTTTGATTCCAGTGTGAGCAGAAGCTTTTGAAAGCACCTGAAGGCGCCAAGATGGAATTTCCATGTTGAAAGCTGCTCCACTGGGTATGAAAGAGGTTATACAAAAAGTGTGTTGCCCCATGTAGTAATCAAGTTAGAAATGGGCAGGTCTAAGGAAGCCACCTAATTGGCAAAAGAAAGTCCAGCCCAGCAATTAGAGAACACCACCCACACAGCTTGGATCAGCCCCACCTGGCTATTTTCCTACAGCATGAAAAAAAAATCAAAACAATCAGACCATTTTCTAAATGGAAGAATACATTCCAATGCAAGCAATAATTAGGAGATAACTACTCTCTTGGCTGCTTTCCCCATCGACCTCTGGCCCCCTGCCTCCCAGCACACCTGAGACATGCAATTATCCCATACCCTCTCTGCACCAGCAGCTATAGTCTCACATGCACCCTGTGGCCTTGCTCCTCTCAGGGTCTTCCTTCCCTAGTCATTCCTACAGCCACTGTGTCCCCTTCATCCAGAGAGGACAGACAACCTATTGCAACAGACATCTATACTTCTCTCTTGTCTCCTAGCACCTCGCACACTGTCTACTGAAAGCCCTGCTCAGAATTCTAAAACTAGGTGTTCTAGTTGTTCTGTTGCTGAGAGTAGCTCGACAGAGCCCTTAGCTTCCTTCTCAAGGGGCAGACCGCAGATGGACATAGACCATGAAATCTTGGGGTGTCAGGGCAGAGAGACCATCCCAAGTAGTGTTTGTGTGCCTCACTCCTCAGACCAGAACCAGCAGACTGAAAGACTTGTCAAGATCTAAGACCAAGCCAAGCCAAGGTGGGATTTAGACTCCAAACCTCTGGCCATTGGAATCCAGTATTCTTACCAGCATTTTGTTCTGTATAATTTGTGCAGGATGTGGTTTTCTTTTTTATTACTATTATTTACCTGCAATTACTCAACCTACCTATTGATTCAAAGCAGACTCATAAATTGAGGTGATTTTTGCCCCTCTCTCTTTCTTCCTCTGTCCCTTTGTTCTCCTCCCCTGTCCTCACTCCCTCTCCTCCTCCATCTCTTCTTATATATCTCTCTCTCTCTCTGCCACCTAACTGATAACAGTTTCACAAAGCTGATTCTTTAGCATGAATCTCCTCCCAGGACATTATTGTTCACATTAACCGATTATCCCAATTGGAAGACACAATACACCTCAAACAGGGCCCAAATACCAAAGCTCTGAGCAGGAGACAAACACCAGGCTAAGACTGCTCTTAGCCAAAGAGATGCTCAGGACCCCAGAAACTTATAGAACTCACTTTCAGTTTATCTATGTTGACCTTCAAAAGACATAGATTTGGGTGAATAATAATAGCCGTAGCAGTAATAATAATAATAATAATTACTATTATAAAATGGTAGCTAGAATTCCTCATTTGCATCCTTTGTGACAGACACTATTCTAAATATTTTATAGAAATTATTTCAGTCAACTGGGTACTGGCATGTAATGCCTATAATCCCAACTACTCAGGGAGCTAGCATCTAGAGGATTGTGATTTTAAGCCAGATTGGGCAGAAAAGTCCAAGGAATTCCATCTCTAATTAGTAAAAAATGCCAGACTAGAGGCATTGCTCAAGTGGTAGAGTGGACAACCAAAGAAGCAGGATGCCCTGAGTTCAAAGCCCCAGTGCCAGAATAAAAGAAGAAGGAGGAGGAGGAGGAGGAGGAGGAGGAGGAGGAGGAGGAGGAGGAGGAGGAGGAGGAGGAGGAGGAGGAGGAGGAGGGGAGAGGGGGGAGAGGGGGGAGGAGGGGGATGAGGGGGAGGAGGAGGGGGAGGAGGGGGAGAAGGAGAGGAAGAAGAAAGAAGAAGAAGAAGAAGAAGAAGTTGTTCAGATAACAACAAATCTATAAAGTATATGCATAGTATTTCACCAAGGTTTACTATAACCTGTCCAGGATTACACAAACAGCAACTGGTAACTTGCTATCTGGAGACTTTTCATTCGAAAGCTGATGTTGTTGCTTAGTGTGTGGCCAACCTAAATCCTGTGAGCGTGAGAGGAAGTTGGTATCCACTTGCATCCTCTCAGGCAAGAGAACTCCATTTGAAAGCTGAAGACCACTGAATAGTAATGAGCTGTTTTCAGGCTGTTTTTACAAAACATTGTGGTTCCTAAAGGAATGAAAGCCAACAAAACTGGAATAAAGGGTGAGCATCCCATCTCCCCATACAAGAAGAGATTTACCCAGCCCGCTATAAGTTATAAAGCTGACCAGTCAAAACTAGTCAGAGATGCTATCTGGGCTTTGGCAACATTGTCCTTTGCAGCCTTGTGAATCAGTCTGAGAATCAAGTGCTAATCTTTTTTCCAGTTCCAATTAGGTTACTAGCCTTGAGACATCTTTATGTTACCCAATTACCTTTTTCTTTTCCTCTCAGTACCTGGAGAGATAACTTTGAAAGAGTTTTACCAGGAAAAGAAAGTCTATGAAGCAATAAGGCCCTCAACAATGCCTTGCTGTTCTGAGGGAATTAGAATTCAACAATCCCTCACATTTAGCAAGCGCCATCTTGAGGTTCTCGAGCTCCTCCCCCCCTACACACACACTTGTGTTCCCCTCTTTCTACCTAGAGTTCCATTGCCATCCTCACCAGCACATTTCAAATCATCCACTGAAGGCAGGTTACATGGTTCCTCTTCCGTAAGTCTTCCCTTCTCTGTTCTGATATAGAACCTTGTAAATCCTCTACTCTTGTCCTGACTCCTACATCGAATAGGTCTATCTTCCCTACTTAAATTGAGTTGCTTTTAAATTCTCTGTTGTTGTTTTCGGGGTGGAGTGGGTGCGGTTTAGGTACAACGGGGTTTGAACTCAGGAACTCATACTGTATGGGCTTGCTTATTTAGCTGGTGCTCTATTACTTAGGCCATACCTCCAGCTCAGCTTTTTGCTGCTTAATTGGACATGGAGTCTGATGGACTTTTCTTCCTGGGATGGCCTCAAACTGTGATCTTCACACCTCATTTTCCTACGTAGTTAGGATTAGGCTTGAGATACTCGCATACATACATATATATATATATATATACATATATATATATATATATTTTGTCAGTTGTGGGGCTTGAACTCTGGGCCTAGGCACAGTCCTTAAGCTCTTCAGCTCAAGGCTAATGCTCTAGCACTTGAGCCACAGTGTCACTTATGGTTTTCTGGTGGTTAATTAGAGATGAGTCTCATGGACTTCCCTGCCCTGGCTGGCTTTGAACCGCAATCTTCAGATCACAGCCTCCTGAGTAGCTAGGATTACAGGTGTGAGCCACTGATGACTAGCTTAACTTATTTTTAATGGGCAGATTCCAATTTTTTCTTTATAGCACTATTGCCTGATGAAACTAAGTGTTTCATAAATACTTGCTGATGTGAACAGTACCTTTGACCCTTGTTTCCTACATGGACCTGAATTATGTTTGACCTAGAACGTTCACTGAGGTTAAATCTGCTGAGTTACTGCCATTTTGATTTATATGGCATTGATAACCATCAAGAGCCAGCCCACAACTGTGCCAGCAGCACCATGGCTGGGGAAAAACAAGTGACGTCAGAAGCTAAGGCGCATGCGTAGTCCCGCGCATCCAGGGCAGGGCAGGCGAAGAGGGTTGGCTGTCAGTTTGTGAATCATCTGACTCATGAAAAGATTGCTGATAACCAACTGAAACAATGCCTCTGCTGCTCTAGAGACATTGATTTCGATGGCGATGATTGACGAGGAAGGAGGTGGGTGGTGGAACTTGCACAGAAAGCACTGAAGGGACTTGCCCAAAATCAACCAGGGAGGGGCAGGCATGGGAATGAAGCCCAGCATTTCTCACTCCCAAATCTGCTTCCTTCAGAGAACAATTCCCCCCAAGGTTTCCACCTGAAGCTTCACGTAGGCAGCACTGCAGAGATTTGATTTGGGAATGACTATCTAAATGAGTCTCACTCTTCCTCCAGTTTTAACTTGCTGCCACCTTCTTCATTCACTGCTTTCTTTTTTTTTTAATGAAGTGTTGAGATTTTGAACCCAGGACTTTGCACTGGCTATGGCAGGTGCTTTACCACTTGAGCCACACCCCTAGTCCTCTACTCGAAACTCTTAAGAGATGGTCAGTTATAATAAACAAACACGCTCTTAGAATGAGATCCTCGCTGCCTCTTGGCCTTCTTTGTCCAACTGGATCCTAGATTCCATCAGAGGCCATATTTTATTTCATGACTCCCTGTGGTAAGATATGATGTGGCTCAGAAGTACAAATTTGTTGACTGATACAATATATGGTTGCCATACATGCAACCTGCATCTCTGCCTTCCTTGGAGAGGTATGTGTGGGCCAGTCACCTCCCCTGGAAAATCCTTCCATCAAGGGTCAGGACCTCCCAGAAAGAACTCTAACATCTTCCTAGGAACTCCTTTCTGGAAAAAAAAAAATCATTGCTACTTCTTGACTATTTCTATTTTTTCCCACTAATATTCGTTTATCATTTACTTATTTATCCTTTCTAGCAGGTAATAGCAAGGAACGTCCACGTTATGTTGTGGATTTGAAAGTCATACGGATTGAAGGCCTGGCCCCAATGCAGCAGGAGGGTGAATGGGAGGGTGGGAGGAAATCTAAGGAAGTGATTGGGTCATGAGGGCTCTAACCTCACCAACCAAGCAGTCCAACCCATTGATGGTCTCTTGGGAGATGATGAAAGCTTAGGGGGTGGGGCCTAGTTGAAGGGTGTGGTCTTGCAATGCTGTATCTGGTACTGATGCCTCTCTCTGACACTCTCTGTATCTTTTTGTCTCTTATCTCTCCATCTCTCTCCTTTCCTGTCTTTGCTGATGTGAGCGCCTTTGCTCCTCACATGATGCTTTGCCTCCCTGTAGGATCTACTGGCCCAGAAGCAAAAGAACCAAGTAACCATGGCCTGAAATCTATGAAACTATGTGGAAAAATAATTCTTGTCCCCTTTAAGTTGGTCCATCTCATGTATTGTAACACCATGGTAGAAATCTGGCCCATATAAGCAAGAATTGAAGGTTTACAAAGAAGATCAATAGATAAAACCACAAATCTGAGAAAAGTCTCTCTCGACTGACTTATTTTTCCTGAAAACTGAGTAAGAGGGACATCTTAGAAACTCAACTGAGGTAGAAAACATCATATTCCAGCCCTCAATAACCAGGAAATATGGCCCTGTGATAGGATAGCTTAGCAAATCAGAATGTTAGGAGGAAGGCATGGCATGCTTGGTCCATATAGAAGGAGAAAGAGCCAATGAGATCTAATGAAGTTGTCAGAGACCCATGTGGGATGATGTTGTGTACTCAGAATCTAAAAACCCAGAACAGGGCTTCTTCTTTCATCAGCATCCCTTCCCTTCATCCTGGAAAGATGAGAGGAAAGGAAAGGAGGTAAAATGGTATAGAACTGAAATATGGCTACTTGGAAAGCAGCAATTGGGAGGATTGTTGCTCAAGGACTGTCCAGGCCAAAAAAAAAAAAATCCCATCTCAGTCGGTAAGCAATCCAGGTGTGATAACTCATCTGTGATTCCAGCTGCAAGGGGAAGGGGTAGGTAAGAGAATTACAGTTGGAGTCTGGCCCTGGGCAAAGTCAGTGGAGACCTTTCCTAAAAGATATCTGAAGCAAGAGGAGCTGGGAGTGTGGTTCCAGTGGTAAAGCACTTGCCTAGCAAGTGGGATGCCCTGAGACAAATCCCAGTATTGCTCTCCAAAAAAGAAAAGAAAGGATAAATGATAATGAAGTTGAGACCCTCAAAACAAAGGTATTTTGCTCTCAGTATATTTAAGAAAGACAGAAATACTCATTTGATAGGAACCAGAGCCATAGTAGTATGGAAATGTGGTCATTAGAGTGTGTACTTGGAGTACTTGCTAACACGCCAGTTCCCAGGCCTGTCATAGCTTCTAGAATCTAAGACTTGAGAAGGCACCTGGAGCACACATTTCCACCTGGTTCTCAGTTGGCTGTAATGTCCACTAAGTTTAAGGATGTTTGCATTACAAGACTCAAGAGTAACAGAACAAATGTGTCCTTAGTGCCACTTTAGCAGAGGGTGCAGGCCAGAAAGGCAAAGATCAAACCAGCAGCTAAGAAGCTAGTGGGCTTTCTTCCTCTCTTATTTCTAAGGAAACCTTGAAAAAGAAGGGCTTTCTTGTTAAGAAAGCATTCCCATCCTGCATCTCAACCCACCAAATGGTCTTTCCTACCTCCCAACAATGCTCTGGTGGGAATTCTCCACATTAAGATGGAATGAAGTTAAGACTCTCTCTTTTCTTACCATTTTCTTCCATTTCATCCTGCGGTTCTGATACCAAGTCTTCACCTGCAACTGAGTGAGTCCCAGAGACTGGGCCAGGTCCAACCTAGAAGGCAACAGATAAAAAGGAAGGATGAGGATGACGAGAGAATAAAAAAGATAGGTTCCTAGTGACCCACTCTGGGCACTAGCAACTCAAGTCAAAATTCCTCAAAAGGGCTTCTCTTTCGAGAATCTTATAGAAGAAATTCGGTGGGAGGGCAGGGCTTTAAAATAAAACGAGACAGCCACCCCGAAGGTCATCTGGGAAAGTCCTCTGTAATTGACTTGGATGACTGAGCCTTCCTCAGGAAGTCCTCTTGCCAATCTGATAGTCTTCACCCTGCTCTTCATTGAAATATGTCCTCTGACCCAAATACTAAACCAGAAATGGAGTCGTAAAAGGTATGTCATCTACCTTCAAGAGATCCTTTCCTCTGCTGTTTCCCCACAAACCAGCAGCCACAAGATGGTCCCTGATCTCAAATGGCCTCTCGTGTCTTCAGATGTGTTCATCCTGCCTCTGAATCCAATGGCAAACCTACCAGCTCATTTATATCCACAAAAAGTGGATGGTCCACTTAGGTGCTGACTGGAAAGACTGCGTTTCTGAGTCAATGCTAGCCTCCACCCTGCTGCCATAGCCCTGCACAGGAAGGCAGTGTGCACTAGAAAAGGAGCATCAGCAGCAGTGGCCACTGTGTGAAAACCCACAGGTTTCTGACCATTGCCATTTGTGACTGACTACAAGGCCTACTATGTCACACAGGCCTGCACAGGCACAAGCCTATGCCATAAGGAGTCCTGGGTTCAAGGTCTCAGCTGCAACTTTCTCTACCCAAAGAGATGGACACATCAGTAGTAAGACTAGTGAGTACCAGCCCCAGTGATTTTAGGTGCTAACTCATGGTGATCTCACATACAGCTGCTCAACTCACCCCATCTCAGACCAGAGGGTACTGATTAATCTCTGATTAATTTAAAGAGAATATGTTTTCAAGGACTTTTCATCTTAAATCTGCATTCACCTACAGCTGCTCATTCAGACAAAAGGACAGCTCAGAGTTTTATTGAAAATGATTAAGAGACACAATGCAACACATGGCCAGTGCCAACAGCACCTAGCTCTACCCATTATAAAAGCACCCTACTCCAAGCAGTCTATACTGAGACCCAGGAACCCAGGGGGCTAATCTCACAGACTCTGGTTTCCCAGCCCCTCCATGGGTTCTGGTAATGGGCCAAGTTCTCCTGTCTGGGCTCCTGCAGAGGCTTCCCCACCCCCACCCACCCGGGACCTTGCGAGCCTGGTTCACCTGAGGCCATCAGGTGCATTAGTCAATGGAAGGTTCACAGCTCTGCCAGTGCATTAGCAAATGGTGTTAGCTCACTTGGGAAAAATGCATCCTTGACTCACTCTGGCTACAGAAACCATTGACTGTCATCAACTTTCTCTCATTACCTGCCACCGTTACAAATTCTCACTTCCCTGCATATTCACTTAGATGGAGTTCACCTAGGAAACCAGGGAAACAAACAGGGAGGAGGAGGAGGGCAGGACCTGCAGGAGGAGGGAGGACTCATGGCCTTGGTCACGTAGGGAGGTGAGGAACATGTGAGAGGGCGGTTCTGGTGGCAGCTTCCATGCCAACCAGATGGTTCCCTCCTCCCCAGGCAAGTGAATCAGTCCTGTGTTGGTCACCTGAGAGATGCCTGGGCAAGTATCAAGAAGCCTCAGGAGATTTATCAAAGAACTAATATTTTTGTAACAAAAAAAGAAAGAAAGAGAAAATAAAAGAAAATTCTTTAATGTGTGAAAAACCCCTGTATACTAAAACCCTTTAGATACACCACCATGCAGCTCATACCACCATGGCACATTAACCCATGGTGCCATGAGGCACCACTGGCACCAGGTGCCATGATATCCCTGCCAGGGACATCAAAATAGTCATTGAACATGTGAGGATCCTCCCTATGCAATCCCTTTTCACAGATATGTCTCTATCCTCTACCAGAAGCAACCCTAAGTACATAGGTCCAAGGTGGAGCTCACCTCTTTCCCCACCAAACCCACTTTGTCCATGCCGTGCCTTCCCACTGCAGTGAAAGGCCCCCACAAGAGTGTTCAGCTCTTTCTCTCTTCCTTCCCTAAGATAAAATCTGCCCATTCCATTCTCAAAATAGTTCTCCCATGTATTCTCTCCTCTCTTCCCACATTGTCTAGGCCTTTCTATACCCCTGCAACCATCCTGGATTCTCTCCTAACTGGTTTCCCTGCCCATCTCTGGCCTCTCTAATTAATCAGTTGTGGAACTACCAAAGCCATGATTCTTCCATGTCAGTTAGGTCATGTCATTTCCAGTTCTTAATGGCCATGGCCTACCTAAACAGCAAAGCCCACATTCCTCAGCCAAACATACCAGACCCTTCCCACCTATCCAGATTCATCTCCCACAGTCACAACTGAAGCCATGGTGTCCCAACTACCTGCCATTCCTTCACCATACCTGAGAGATATGTTGCTGTATAAGCAATCCCCCTTTGCTGGAACCAAATCCCTTAACTATGGCCTCCTCTGAGAAGCAGTCCTCACCTGCACCTGCCACACACATAGCAGCATCTTTGGGTTTCTAGGTGCTTGGTGTTGGCTCTTTGAGCTGCAGCTTCTGCAGACATTCTTTCCCTGGTGTTTCCTTCAAAACACAGCACCGGAAGCGCTGGTACCCAAGAAACCCTCAGCAAACAGCCAATAAAGCCTGGCTTATGACATCTGTAGATGCTTTTTAGAAGGTAGTTACAGATTCCTGTTTCGCTTCCATTTTTGTCCATGGTTACTAAATAGCTTCAGAGAATTATTTGTGTTTCTTTCTCATTTTCTTTGACAGGACTGGAGCCAGGCCTGATGTGAACAAGGTGGTGAACAAGACAGAAAAAAAAATAGCTAGGAAACCCCTCTAATACGTAGACTCATACATTAACTCAGAATTTCAGACTTGAAAGAATGAGGCAAGATACACATTCTTGTATATTTTGCATTTAAGATGAATTTAAAGAGAAGGAGTGGGGTGTGCTGGGCACTGGTGGTTCATACCTATAATCCTAGCTTATCCAGATCAAATCTACATCTTTAATCCAGATCTCAGGAAGCTAAGATCTGAAGTATCATAGTTCAAAGCCAATGTGGGCAGAAAAGTCGTTGAGATTCTATCTCCAAAATAACCAGCAATGGGGGAGAATGCTGGAAGGAGTGACATGGATCAAGATGAATATGTACCCATAAATTCACGGGTTGAATTAAAACTCCTTTGCACAACTACTTAAAGGTAATAGAACAAACAAACAGCCCACTGAAAGTAGGGCTAAAGGCATGTCTCATAGGTAGAGTGTCAGCTGGGTAAGCATACAGAACAAGTGCAAGGCCCTGAGTCCAAACCCTAGTAACACACACACACACACACACACACACATACACACACACACACACAGTGGGGTGGTACTGAGGCTCTGTGTCCCACACAGAGAGCAAAACTCCCCTTCACCTGCAGAAAGCCTGCTTACCTGTCTGGGGTGGACAAGTACTTCTGCTTCTGGAATTTCTTCTCCAGGCCCATGAGCTGCAGCTCGGTGAGATGGTACGACTCCGTCGAGGCTTCTTCTGCCGGGGTGTGGGCTGCTCTGTCTCTGACTCACTGCTGGCTAAGGCCTCACCTCCTGAGGCCTCCACAGAGGCAGCCTCAGTGGCTGGGTGGCGGGATAGCACAGGGGTAATTCCTGCAGTGGTGGGGACCAGGTGGGAGATGACCGTGGGCTGTCGGGTGATCACCGAGAGAAGAGGATAGGCCCGAAGAGAAGGGGCACCTGGAATACAAAAACAGGGAAGTAGGCCATCACAAGAGGCAGTGGATAGACAGAGGCTGGGGACCCAAAGAGGACATTGGCTGAGACCTGTCTGATGACAGAGCCTCACACTCAGGAGTGAGAGATGGAGGAGGCGGAATGAAGAAAAGGCAACTGGAGACCATCAAGGGCAGACAGGCTATATGAGATTGCTCCGTTTAGGGTATGAGATTACCATGTACCCCTTAGCTAAAAAGACAAAAGTGCCCCACAAGTCCTTTTGTTTTAAGCCAATCTATTCCCAATCACCCAAGAAGGCTAAGCAAGTGAAAAGAAGTCCTCAGAAGATATTAAAAACATGTATGTCTGAATTGCAAAGTAGATTGGTAGCAATCAAACCTCTGAGAACAACCTGTGTGGGGTGTGTGTGTGTGTGTGTGTGTGGTGTGTGTGTGTGTGTGTGTGTGTGTGTGTGTGAGCTAGTACTGGGGGTATGCTTGAACTTGAGGCTTAGTAGCTGTCTTTTCTCTTTCAATGATGGTGCTCTACCACTTGAGTCACACCTCCACTTCCAGCTTTTTGTTCATTAATTGGAGATTTTTTAAAAAGCCTCTCTATTTGAACTGGGATCCTCAGACCTCAGCCTCCTGAATGGTGAGGATTACAGCAGTGAGTTATCAGAGCTCAGCAATTGGATGCAAGATGTCTTGCTCATGACCTACATACATCATTTTATCCTTCTGGGCCTCCAGTTGGTCATCCAGACATTAAAAGTAACTAAGTTCAAAGAACCCCTCAAAGTCCTTAATAAACAGATGTCACAAAAGGATCTCTCAGTCCACTATTTGGAAATAGAGAAGTTTCAGGGATGCCTTGTAGGCTTAAGTATAGGGTAAGGCAAGCAAGTGCCAACCAACACCACAGTGCTGTGCTAAAACCCACTTATGTCAAAGGAACCCGCAGGAGCTGCTTGTGAACCAGCTCTCCTCTCTGGCTTGGCATTGTTCGTCTTACTCATGTTTTGGATGCCAGGCCAAGTCATTAAAAGAGCTAAGTTTTCTTGTTCTTTGAGTGTACTCCTAGCAAGGCTGAGCAGAAACCACAGAGCTGTTAAATAACAATAAATTACCAAGTGCTACAACTTCCATGAACTCTCCAGCCAACTCTAAATACTCAAAGTTTTATGCTGCAGATTCTTTTTTAAGAGAATTTGAATAAAAGAAAGAAAATAATCTGGGAACAGTGTTTTTACAGCAAGAAAATGTGGTTACTAGTTTCATGGTTTAGAACTCCCTGCACAGATTACAAGGGAACACTATGGGAGGAAGAAAATCTGCCTTTTCTTTTCATAAGGACTACCCTTCTTTATCGTGTTACTCTTTTATCTAGAAATGTAGGAGCTAACCATAATGACTACCTGTAAATCCAGCTTTTCATCGCTTTTTTTGGAGTGTGTTCCAATAAAACTTTATTAACGAAAACAACTTAGGGCCAGATTTGATTCATGTTAGCACTTTAACAAGTTACCTAGCATGGAATATTATATGTAAAGTGTGTTGATATCTAGAGAAGTAGCAAAATTACCCAAATAAACAGACAAAAAGGATCCCCGAATATCCCAAAGCTGGTTCTTCTGTGTGATTTTGTCAAACATATGAGTTGTACTTGTCATTTTAAAAAAGGAAGACCGGTTTGGGTGGAATTCAGGACATTGCACTTGCTTGGCTGGTGCTCTGCCACTTAAGCCATGCCACCAGCTTTGTTTAGCTGCCTTTCTTTTTTGTGTGTGTGTGCTGGTCCTGGGGCTTGACCTCAGGGTCTGGGCACTGTCTCTGAGCTCTACCATGGCTCCACTCCTGGTTTTCTGATGGTTAATTGGGGCTAAGATTCTCATGGACTTTCATTTCTGAGCTAGCTTTGAATCATAACTCTCCCACTTTCCACCTCCCAAACAAGACTACTGGCCCCACCAGTTTTCTTAAAAAAGCATCCCCCCCAAGCCTTGATAAATATTACACTGACTTTATTGATTCATTTAGGGAACAATAACTCCTTTAATGATTCTACCATTTGATAAATAGAAGAACCAATCAAGGATTATTTTTTAAATGTCTGCTGATTATTTATACCATTTTGGTTCCATACATATTCAACCTGGCCAGGCAGGAGTTTGTGCCTGTAATACCAGTTACTCAGGAGACAGAGGTACGGAGGACTGAAGTTTGAGGCCAGCTTCGGTGGGGGGTTAACAAGATGTCATCTTGATAAAGTATGCTGGGCATGTGGTGATGTGCATCTGTAATTTCAGCTACACAAAAGTAGGATAGGTAGGATAGGTAGGATAATCTCTGTCCCAGATCAGCCCAGATTGAAGGGTAATACCCTATCTGAAAAAAACTAAAGTGAAAAGGGGCTGGCAGTATGGCTCAAAGTGTAGAATGCCTGTTTAGCAAGCATGGTACCAACAGTTCAAACTGCAATACAAGGAAGGAAGGAAGGAAGGAAGGAAGGAAGGAAGGAAGGAAGGAAGGAAGGGAGGGAGGGAGGGAGGGAGGGAGGGAGGGAGGGAGGGAGGGGAGGGAGGGAGGGAGGGAGGGAGGGAGGGAGGGAGGGAGGGAGGGAGGGAGGGAGGGGAAGGAAGAAAGGAAGGAAGGAGAGAAAGAGAGACGAAAAAAGAGAGAGAAAGAGAAAGCCAGGTGTCAGTGGCTTGCGACTATAATCCTAGCTACTCAGGAGGGTGAGATCTGAAGATTGAGGTTCAAAGGCAGCCAGGGCAGGAAAGTTCGTGAGATTCTTACCACCAATTAACCACCAGAAAACTGGAAGTGGCACTGTGGCTCAAAGTGATAGAGTGCTAGCCTTGAGCTGAAAAGCTCGGGGACAGAACCCAGGCCCTGAGTTCAAGCTCCAAAACAGACACAAAGAAGGAAAGAAAGAAAAGAAAGGAAAGGAGGGAGGGAGGAAGGAAGGAAGAGAGGAAGGAAGGAAGGAAGGAAGGAAGGAAGGAAGGAAGGAAGGAAGGAAGGAAGGAAGGAAGGAAAGACGGAAGGAGAGAGAGAGGAGGGGGAAGGGGAAAAGATTAAACCTCATGAAAACATCCTTTAAATGAAAAATAAACATCACTTCTAATGAATGTTAGTGATAGAAGACAACATCTGAATCAGTGAAGTCCATAGTTTCAAGAATTAATTCCTTCACCCAATGTTCTCATGCAAACTCCCTGACAACAGCACCCTCCCCTCATCTACTTGCTCAGTACCCCCTGTGTGATGCTGAGAAACGCTTCTTGGGATTGGTGCTCGGGAGGAGCACTCTTGTAAAGAAACCCAACTACAGCAAAACACTGTCTTGGCTCCTTGGCATTCAATGTCTTTCTAGGTCTGGAAGGAAGAGCCTGGCTGCAATAGGTCTGTGGCTGAGATTCAGTGGCAAAGCACTGAATCTCCTGGGGGAGACAGAAACCCAGGGGACAGAAACGTGAGATGAAATATACTTCAGCCAGCTGTTTGCTGTCTTTTCGGGTTTTAATATATGACCTGACTTTCCACCAAATAGCTTTGACCCTGAGCTTTTAATTTCACAGAGCAGTTACCTGTTAAGATTTCATGATTCCCTCCAAGGTGTTCTGAGATAGTCCAGCCATATTTCGAGTTCCACCTAGCATTCAAATTTAATTCTGAAGACTAGGGCAAAATTACGTGTTAATGTCTAATTCCTGAGAATCCACACCATGTGCAAACGTGTCGTGCAGAGAGCTGCCTGTTACTCTGGACCATTTACATCTCCCTGTGAAACTCAAACACGTTTTTTGCTACTGAGAGGGAGTGATGACTGTCATAAGCCAGAGACATTGCTTAAACAAACACATTTCTAGTTGACAAAAGGCATGTCAACATGACCACACTGAAGGCATTTTCTAAGAAGTGTTTTTCTTCAACCTTACTCAATGTTTGGTTATCGGATGAGTATTATAACTTCATGTTCATGTATGATGTACCTAGAAATACTTCCTTGCCCAGTGTTTGGCCTTTTTGAGAATCCTTTGAGATTTCAAACCTGATTATATTAGAGGGTGCTGAGGCTCACAAAGGGAGTTTGGGAGATGTGGAACATTCAGTAGGCTGAACAGCGCCTAGGCTCTGCATCCATAGAGGGTGTGTGTGTGTGTGTGTGTGTGTGTGTGTGTGTGTGTGTGTGTACCAGTACAGGGGCCTGAACTCAGGCCTCACACTCTTACTTGACTTTTCACTCAATGCCAGTGCTCTACCACCTGAGTCACATCTCACTTCCAGGTTTTTCGTGGTTAATTGAAGATAAGAGTCTCAGAGATTTGTCTTGCCAAGTTGGTTTTGAATCTCAATCGTCAGCCCTCAGCTTCCTAAGCAGCTAGGATTACAGGCATGAGATACTGACTCCTGGCTGCATCCATGAATTTAACCAACCTCTGATTGAAGAAGAAGAAAAGAAAGAAAGACAGAAAGACAGAAAGAAAGAAAGAAAGAAAGAAAGAAAGAAAGAAAGAAAGAAAGGAAGGAAGGAAGGAAGGAAGGAAGGAAGGAAGGAAGGAAGGAAGGAAGGAAGGAAGGAAGGAAGGAAGGAAGGAAGGAAGGAAGGAACTGGCAGTGCTGAGGTTTTGAACTTGGAGCCTTATACTTGCTAGGTAGGTAACCTCAATGCTAAACCATACCTCTTAGCTAAGCCATTCCTCTAGGTTTCTTATGACTTGTTATTTTTTAAATATGGTATTGACTTCTGCCGGGGTGTGCACCTGGATCTCCATCCAAATATATTAGGCTTCTCATGCAGGTAAGACAGTAGGTGTGCACCACCACACCCCAGCTCTCCCTCAAAAAGAGGTCTCATGAGCTTCCCTACCAGGATTAGCCTCAAAGTAAGACCTTTCAGTCTTAGCCTCTCAAGCAGCTAGGATAACAGGCATGAGCTACTGGCACTCAGCTGGAATTGAAAACATTTTTAGAAAACATATGATGGAGGGGTGAATTTCTTCCAAATGTGCTGTGTGGGAATGGCAACACTGTTAACGAAACTCCCCCCCATAATATAAATGTAGGCTCATTCCAAATTCCATTTTAAAAATGAGTTTGCCGTATCCATGTGTACTGTTTGCCATTATTATCTCAATAATGAAGTATGACAACTATTTACATGGAATTTTCCCCGTGCTCGGTATTGTAAGTCATCTAGAGGTGATTAAAAGTATTCACAGGATCTCTTTGGGTTCTGTGTAAATACTGAATCACTTCATGTGAGCAACTTGAGCCTCCTTGAACATCGGTATGTACATGAGGAGGGGATTCTGGAACTAATCCCTGCGGATACTGAAGGTGACATATTTCCAGGTCGTGAATGTGTGGAAGCTGAAGCATGTGGACGTACGTGATCCAGACACAGCCTCTCCCAGGGCTGTGGGCCCCAGCGCCCAGCACATCTCAAGCCCTGCTTCACGGCGTAAACTTTTCTTCCTCCAGCCCTCCAGCCTTCCTCCAGCAAAATCCTCAAACAACATAGCAACTCCCTGCTTTCCCCATAGCTTCTGTTCCACATCTCCAAACCTCAAATGGACACAAACACAGGCCAAAGGTCTGAGCGGATGAGAACCTCTGAGCTGCCTGCCTGATGCATTTATGCTTCAGAAATGCGTGGCCTACGTGAGAGCTTCAGAGGGCCATGCAACATGCACAGACTCAGATACAGGCGCATCGATGGCAGCCTGAAAGATGCAGGAAAAAGACTGCATAGCAATAGCTGAGATCCCTGGGGGAAAAATTAATCATTCATACCAAATAATTCATGTAGACTCCCATCCTACCAACTGGATGGTAGATTTGGGTACCAGAGAGAAAAGAGTCTCTACCTCTGACCCTTTAAGTCAAATTGGTACCAGATCTCCAGTAGAGCTGCTCCTGAATCATCCACGTAGCTCCCTGTCCTTTGTGAGCTGTTCAGATACAAAGCAACAGCGCCATCACCCTCTTCCCCTCTTCCCATTAGGCCTTATAGCCTTGTGCTGAGACAGACAGCAATCTGAGCAGCAAAAAAGGAGCTAAAGCAAAGGCTATGCTAGCCACACATCCTCCGATGACTGCTGAGGCACAACAATCAGTTGCTTCAGTTTGGCAGAACCAAAGCTGGAGATGTAGCTCCGGTACAGCGCCTGCCTGGCATGCACAAAGCCTTTGGTTCCATCCCCAGCACCAACCACAAAGGGCTCACAGAACAGCTCAAAGTCCCAAGGCACAGCCCTTGTAAAACTTAGTAACAGGCATAGAATAGATTTGTAAGGAGAACACCAGATTAAACCAAGTCAGTTTCTAAAAACTGCCAGGAAAACACCTATGGGGTGGTTAAAATTACTTTGTCCTATTTTATGCTGGGAGTGAGCTGAGGGGTGGTTGAACCTAAACAGTGACCAACTGTATGCATGGGAAAATAGGGACCACAGGAGGGAGGGGAGGAGTGGGACCAGGAATGGGGAAAAGAAGGAAAAAGGGAAGGGAAGAGTGAAGGGGGAGAGGAAAGGAAGAGAGGAAGACTAAAGATAAAGAAGCTCTGAATGGCTTTTAACTTTGTAATACACTCAAGTTTCCCACCAGAAAGACTGAATGAAATAGGCACACACTTATGACTTTTTGTGAATCAAAAATAAGTGGAGCATGTTGAGAGAGCATGTGGAGAGGCCATCTCAAAGGCTAACAAAATGTGTTAGCCACGAACTGCCTCATTAAGAGGGAGCATCAGAATTTGATGAATTACATGTAAATAAATTTTAAATGTAGAATAGTGCCAGGCACCTATGGCTCACACCTGTTATCCTAGCTACCCAGGAGGCTAAGATCTGAGGATCTAGGTTCAAAGCCAGCTTGGGTAAAAAAGTCCATGAGACTCTTTGCTCCAATTAATCATTAAAAGGCCAGAAGTGGAATTGTGGCTCAAGTGGTAGAACGCCAGCTTTGAGCAATAGTTAAAGAACAGTAGTGCCCAGGCCCTGAGTTCTACCCTTACTAATGGCACCTCCCCTATAAAAAAGAATGCAATAAGTTTTATTCCAAAATCCATAGGATAGCTTCATGATGTGGACTCTGACATAACTACCTACTTACAGGAAACAAAAAGTAAGCTAAGATGATTCACCAAGGTTCAAAAACAAAGGGCACAGAGATAAAGCCGGGAATGACCCTTGAGGAACTGTGGAAAAATGAAGGTTTGAGAAGTAAGCACAGGGTTTTCAGCAACCCTGGCAGGCTGATTGCATCACCTTTTGGGGTTTGTTATTTTGTAGAGACAAGCTTAGTCTCATCACACTCGATCTGCCATGTCATCAGATTTGGAGATGCCCACAAAGACACGGAGCTACACTAGGAGCTATGAATCATGAAGCTGGCCAGGCCAACTGATTTCTAGGCCTTCCTATGCTATCTGCTGGTCATCATCCTCTACGAGCTTCTGCCAGCTCTCGGCTTCTCAGCTGGCCAAGAACATACTGGAAATGCTCTGGTCTTTTCTCCTCTGTCCCCACCCAGCCATTCTACTGTCTATGCACACCTGTTTTCTTGCACACCTCCCAGGCCCTCGCTCATGGAAAGCTGCCCACGGCAGCTGTTGTTTATTACAAAGACAGAATTAATTACTCCTACCTTGATGTACCCACATTTTTTGCTTGTGTCCTTATTCACCCTTTCTTAATGCAAACCTTGAATTGCCAGTTCATTTGTTTTACCCATCTGCGTCTCATCAAATCACAAACTTCTTCAGCACAAGACTCAAATCAGAGTCTGGCTTCGTAGCGTTTGGACCCATTGGATATCTAAGTTCTAGGGACTGACACAAAGTAGTGCTCCCAAAGGGTCTGAGAGGGTTTTGTTACCCACGCACATTGAGGGACTACAAGAGGAGGAGACTCCCAAGAAGAAAGACTTATCAACCTCAGAGGAGAGGTGCTGGGAGTACACCTTCATCAACGTGGCTGGACAAGGAAAGCAGCCCAATAGAAGAGACAGATGTTATAGTCTCGTCCAAGCAGGATTGCAAGGCAAAGCCTGCAGATTCAGTGAGAACAGCCCAAACAAACTTCAAAAATGGAAAACTTTCAAAGAGGTTATGAGCAAATCTTCTGAATATTCTCATTATCTTTAGGTAGTTGTACAAAGGAGTTGGCATTCAACAAAGCCCTTTAGGGAAACATCACATCTTGATCAATGTTACCTCTTTCAGCAATTTTACCCATCCGTTTCCACTTATCCCTTCCCTCACTTCTCTTAATTTTTAGGTTATATACTGGATTGTTTTTGTTATTTAACAAAGAACTTTATGTACACAATACGTCTTGATCTGTGCCATCCCTTCAACATCTTCACCCCCTTTCACCCATCCTTCCCTTATTTTTCTCAATTCTGTGGTATATACAACAAATTCTTGCCTGCATTCTTCCCTTTTCTCCCCTTCATTTTTCTACTCCTCCCTTGATCCTACCATGTCTTCTTTCAAGTACCTAATTCCTGGTACTTATTTTGTAGGGCTTTGACTTAGTCTTTATAAAGCATTATACTATTTGAGTTCTCCATAGTCTATTATTTTTCAGTTAATTCATTTGTAAACACTCAAACACATTTTTTATATATTTAATACTTTTCTCTGACACTTGCATACCTATATTCATGGTTTAGGAATCACCACCTGGGAAGACAAGCATGATAGCTCATGAAAGACTTCCTTTCCTTTCTCTTTTCCTCAAGCCATTAAGACCGAGTGACAGCTGGTGTATTTCCAGCCATGAAAAAACATAATCTGATTGATATCAATATTTCCTCACATCTGAATCATACTCTTCAAAGCATTTACCATATTAAAGAAACAGCTGTAAGGTTTTATAACGGGGAACATCAGTTGTGCAAATGCTAGTACCCAGTAGACAACCTGGACCAAAACAGTTGGCCTCACACTTAGCCTTCACTGAGTGAGATTCTGTTTATTAAAATCCAATTCTACCTGCAGCAATTCTAATAGGCTTGTTCTCTCCACTTTCCTCATGTGTAAATGAGGGAAATAAGATGCTTTTATTGTTCCTTTTGGGTACCAAAAGACAACCATTTTGTATATGTGCTGCCTAAGTGAGCACAAGACAACCATTTTGAATGCTAGGGCACTGAAATACTTAACTCCTTAGTTCAATGTGAAGTGTTTGCCTACCTCCTCTTCTTCCTCCTTCTCTTCTTCTTTTAGTACTGGCATTAAACTTGAGATCTCACATTCCAGGCCTTTTGTTTTTGTTTTTCAATAAGGATCTTGTGCTTACTTCCCAGGCTAGCCTCAAACTGAGCTGTATAGGTGTATACCACTACACCTAATCCTTTGTCTTAGACTTCTATCTCAGCTGTTTTTCTCATACTTTGCATAACATGTCAACTGAGTAAACATGAGTTGATCTAAACAAGCGTGCAAAGAATATTAATACATGCGTAGAAACTCCTCCAGTTCTGCTAAATCTTCTTGGTTCACAGGAAGTGGGATGATAAACTATTTGGTAGTCTGATATCCCTGTAGGTAATCTAGATCAACTACTGCAAGCAAATGACTATATCTGCATAATTTCATCTTGCACAACTAGGACTTGGAGGCTCTGTGATTGATAGCTGATGACATGTTGAAAACAAAACATAACCTGGCTTTTGAAGGCTGAGTCAAAGTGCAGTAAACAAAGTCATAAAGAAAGTCCATGTTTGAACTAGGTGCTTGGAAGGAGGAGAAAATTGTTAGTGTATGTGCATTGCCAATGGAGGCCAGGGCCACTGCTTGCCAAGTACTGTTGGGCTATCAGCACTCCTTGCTCTCTTTCATGTGACCTATTTGAGTATGTCAGAGATCTTCAAGTGATCATCTGATACAATTTATGAACTCCTCCTTGGAAATTTCTCTTAAATAGGGTTAATATATATTTAGCGCAAAAGGAGGCACGAAAAAGCAAACCTCTGATTGCATGACAACCCAATGGCACCCACTAATTTGCTCACTAAAATAATAATGATGATGATAATCATAGCACACTTTATGGTAAGGGACTCAGGAAGGGACAAGCTTTCCAAAAGAAGAGAAGCTCAACAAACCAAGCAACAAATCTTACATCTCTCCAGTGCCACCCCAATCTCAAGGCAGTAAACAGAACAAAAGAAGGGAAGTGGGGAGAGAAGGGGAAGATAAAAGGGGGGGAAGGGAAGAGGAGGAGAGGGGAGGGAGGAAAGAAGAGGGGAGAAGAGGAGAGAAGGGATGGGGAGGGGAGGGGAAGGAAGCTTGCTCAGCATTACCATACAACTCAGCTCGTCCTCACAAACCTGCTCAATGACTAGGGTGTGTATCTGGAATCTGAAGATAAGTGTAGTTGGTTTGTGGTCATCCTCTTTTAATTATATTATGCCATCTTACAAAATTCTGGAACACAATTTGCCAAGGACTCTCCTTTCTGGTACTTTAGTGTACCAGGCTGTAGGTATACATTAAGACATTGTTAAAAACAAAACAAAAACCTCCTCCATCTTCTATGCTACGCTAATGAGCTAGTGCTGGCTTAGATTGCTTAAGAATACCTACAACTTAACTCAAGCCTCCATAGTTTCTGTGACTTGGCACCAAATTCCCCCAAGAAAGAGACAGGCAAATGATGCCCTTTCATTGCTTCTTAGATCACAATTATTTTCTCAATAGGAAGTAATATAATTCAGTATAGAAAACTAAGAAAATACACAAAGAGGAAAAATAGCCAGATATTGGTGCATCATGCCTGAAAATCCTAGCTACTCAGGAGGCATCTAAGATCCAAAGGACAGCAATTTAAAGCCATTTCAAGTAGAAAAGTCTCAGACATCCTGTTTCTAATTACCAACTAAAAGCCAGGATGGAGGTGTGGCTCAAGTGGTAGAGCAAAAAAGCCAAGTGAGCACGAAGTCTTCCTACCAGAAAAAAAAAATAGTTGTGCATATTCTCACACATAGAAAAATCACTGACGTTCACAAAGTTCTAAAAGACAAGGGAGACCCTATTTTGGGAGGTTCTTCTCTAACCAGGAGAAAGATGGCACTTCAATTTCCATCCAGGTAAGAAGAGAGTAAAACATTCTGTTACCCCGGGAATGGCTTATGTTGAAATAACATGACATTCTGAAATCACTAACTCAAAAATAAAGACTCCATGACGAAGACCAAAGAACTGAGCCAAGATATACATATGGGCTCAGATTTGTATCCAAAAGCCCAGGCCTTTTCTCATTTTCCATGAGCCATTTTCCCATGGAGAAACAGGCATTTTCATATCACTTGTGACCATTATTCCCAGATGTCTGTACCGACATTACTTTGGGTTCTCCTTCATTAGACAACTTTACTGTCCTAGCTGTCAATAAACTGCATTTCTACTAAGTAATGTAGAAAAGCAAGTGCAATAAACAGACAATTATAGACTAAAAAACAAGATGCAGTAAATAAACTGCAGGGGAGATTTTTACCAAGATGATTCCAAAGCATGTATTTATTTTAGCTACATGTGCTAGCACACATTTGTGATCACAACATATGGGAGGCTAAGGTAGGAGGTTCTGGAGGTCAAGGCTAGCCTGGACTACAGCATGGGACCCTGTGAAATAAGGAGGAAGGAAAGAGGGGTGGGAAGGGAAGGAGGATGGCAGAAAGGAAGTGAGAGAGTCAGGGCAAAGCTGTACTTCCATCCCATTGTCCGTATTTTTTAGCCTACAACTGGCAGAATGCATATGTGAGTGTTGTAATGTCCTTTGAAGTAAAAATAAAGATATTGGCTAGATATACCCCCAAAACATTCCAAAAGTCTCCAAAAAATAGCCTCAAGTTGCAGTTGAATCATTCTATGCCAACATCTCCATAGAAACCATGCATCTTAGAGGAGAGGAGGAACCAGTTGGTCTTTTACATTTTTAGGCTGTGATGAAGTTATTAGGGTCAGGTTCCAGTTGTCACTTTTCTAAGGTAGTAATTAAATGGAAACTAGTGCTGTCAACTTAGCCCATCCACTTACTGGTTGGCATTATGGCAGCTCAGAATTTGGGGGTGGAGAAAAGGGGTGATGAGCAGCTTTTCCACTATCAACTCCAAGTATTTTTGGTAGACTCTAGTTTCCTAATAGTCTCAAGTTGTGAGGAGCTAGATAATCCATAATTTCACAATTCCCTGGGTGTCCTAACCAAAGATAGCCCATCGGAAACAATGAGCCAGGAGAAAGTTTCTGTAGGAAGAGCCCACGTTGCCACACTTCTCTATACCGCAGCCCTTCTCCTCCCACTTCTCCACACCTGAATATCTGCTAGTCTTTCCTAATCAAACCTACACACCTCCACCCCCTCACCACACCCTACTCTCTCCACAACAACCCCGGAGTATCCCCCATGGGTAAAGGATGTAGGACCCATCTCTCTGAGCATGACTGCCAAGATGAAATGGCAGATCTCAGCAGTCAAAAATGAGAAGACTGGAAAGCCCATTCAGATGTAGCCTATGTACCAACCCCAAAAGGAACCTACCTGCAGACAGACCTACCAGATGGGTAGACTTGGCATTTCCAGTACCTATCCAACCAAATCCTTCTTGTAAAGTGATAGCAGGAGAAACAGATCACTAAAGAAATCTCATCTCACTTAGGACATATCATATTAAGTGAGGTAAGACAAGCTCAGAGAGACAAACACATGTTTTCTTTCATATGCCAAAGCTAGATCTAAAATATACCAGGGTGTGATAAATTATACAAGACTCTAAGGCCTCCACATACAGTGAGACCAAAGGAGGGTGCTCTTAGGAGAGGAGCATAAAGATGCAATACCTAAGTGCATCTTATCATAAAAAAATAAGATTTATCATAATAAACTCCAGGAAATGGAAACAAGAGGTTTTTATTTTGTTGCTGTTTCTGTTTTCTTTTTGCCTCATTTGTTTATTTGTAGGCAGTGTAAGGGGAGGCTCATAAGTGGAGGGACAAAGAGTAAATGTATGCAGCAGTGGTACTCAGTAGACACTACACTGAAAATGAACTATACACCTTGTGGGTGGAGACAGGAGGGAGAAACTGGGAGAGAGCGAGGGAAGGGCTGACATTGTCCAAAAAGAAATGTACTCTTTACCTGATTTATATAACTATATCCCCTCTGTACATCACCTTCATACTAACAATAAAAATCACTTTAAAACAGAAATCTCTCTAAACCTGGATGATCTTCTGACTACAGATTCCAAGGATCCTAAGAAAGGAAGTAAAATCTCACATGCATCAGACCCATTAATAAGAAGCCACAGGGAGTCGAATTATTTGTGGGGCTAATTAAAAAACTGAATTACTTCAAAAACATCGTAGGTTCTTTATGGATTCAGGTAAGATTTGACTTACCATGTGAGAAGGAAGGGGTACAAAGGAGGGGGGAGAAGGAGAGCAATGTTTATTAAACCAAGTTTTCTTCAAATTCAATGTATTTTTAGTCAATACATAAAACACTTAAATTATACGTGACTATGGATACTGTTTTTGTTTTGATACTCAAAATCAAGGTGAACCTATTACTTCAAACATTTACAGTTTTTTTATCATGAAAATACTTCAAATCTTTTCTTCTAGCTTTTGGAAACATTATGTACACTATAACATAATCTGTAGTCATATTTGGTACACTTGCAAATCAAAACCCCTTATTTGTAAATCACTACAACTAAGTACCTCCTGGTCTAGCTCCTCCATCTCTACTATCTTCCTAGCCTTGGTTAGCACCATTCAATTCTCAACTTTGATCCTATCAACTTTGTGTGTGTGTGTGTGTGTGTGTGCGCCAGTCCTGGGACTTGAACTCAGGGTCTTGGTACTATCCTTCAGTACTCTACCACTTGAGTCACAGCTCCACTTTCAGCTATTTGGTGCTTAATAGAGACAAGAGTCTCAAGGATTTTCTTGCCCAGGCTGGCTTCAAATCTTGGTCTTCAACTCTCTATCTCCTAAGTAGCTAGGATTATAGATATAAGCCACCAATGCCCAGCTCTAATCCCATCAACTTTTTTTTTTTTGGCCAGTCCTGGGCCTTGGACTCAGGGTCTGAGCACTGTCCCTGACTACTACTACTTCTTCTTCTTCTTTTTCTTCTTCTTCTTCTTCTTCTTGCTCAAGGCTAGCACTCTGCCACTTGAACCACAGTGCCACTTCTGGCTGTTTTCTATATATGTGGTGCTGGGGAATCGAACCCAGGACTCCATGTATACGAGGCAAGCACTCTTGCCACGAGGCCATATTCCCAACCCCTCACATCAACTTTTATATTCCACATATACTCAAAAGAAACCAAACAATCCTGCCAAAGAGACATTTTTACCATCATGTTTATTTCAGCTCTATTTCCAATAACCAAGAAATGGATCCAACCTAAGCGTCTATCAAGAGACAGACTAAAGAAAACTTGGTAATTACATACAATTAAAAACTATTCATCCACCAAAAAGAATGAAGGGCTAAGAATGTATCTGAATGGTAGGATGCTTACCCAGCAAGCATGAGGCCCTAGGTTCACTCTTCAGCGCCTTAAAAGACAAAATGAATGGAATCCTTCCACTTAAGTAAACCAAGTCTTGATAAATGGTAGGGGGGATGAAGATGTATGCACACTGGTACTGGGGCTTGAATTCAGAGCCTAGGTGCTGTCCCTGAGCTTTTGTGCTCAAGGCTAGCACTCTACCACATGAGCCACAGCTATACTTCCAGCCTTTTGGTGGTTAATTCCAGTTAATGATGAAAAGAAAAAGTCACACTTTCACATGATACATTGAAAATAACAACAACAATGATAAACCACTTATTTCCATAACTTGGAGTTAATTTCGCTTAGCACCATCTTATGTGTTCCTATGTACATAGTTCTTGAGCTAATGTAATTACCCCTGAAGTCACTGTAACTGATTTTGGTACCCTGGGAATTATATATACATGTTTATCGGAACTATGGAAGGGAAGGGGAACATCAAAATGGAGAGACAATGGGTAAAAGGCAAAACAACGCAATAGCAATACTTAGAAGACAATAGACTGTAAACCAACTATACAACTCGGAGTGGGGGGTAAGGCAAAGGTGGGAGAAAAAGGAGGGAGGGGGTAACAAGTTTGATAAGAAAAGTACTCCCTGCCTTACATATGAAACTGTAACCCCTCTGTACCTCACTTTGACAATAAATAAATAAATTAATTTTTAAAAAAGAGTCTCATGATCTTACCTCTGGGGCGGGGGGGGGGTCTTTGAACCATGATCCACACATCTCAGCCTCCTGAGCAGCTAGGATTAGAGTCATGAGTCACTGGTGCTTGGCTTATATCTTGATTACACATACATGTGTGTTAAATGATATGTATGTATATATTTATGTATGTGTATATATGTATGTATATGTATGTATGTTATATATATGTGTGTATATATATATGTATGTATGATCTGTATGATCGGGTAGATGGTAACAAGTACACTGTTTTTTCCTTGGGGAGAAAGGAGAGATCTGAAGGGGCAGAGAAATGCACTTAAGAGACACACTTCCATAAGTCTAGTAGACTCGTCATTATCGTTGATGCCAAATCCCCGGAGAGGTGTAAAAAAGCAAGCTTTCCACCTGCAATGGTTCAGTAGCAGCATGTCCCATTACATCCTGCAGACTTCACTGAATAAATAAGAAAAAAAGTTTTTCCTGATGCTTCTCAGCTAAAGGAGAGATGGATCACAGAGAGAACAAACGGCCAGACTGACACCATGGAACCAAGTCAGAAAACATGTGTCTGTTTTATTAGGCAATCCAAGGCCACTTAAAACTCATCATTATCATCAATAACACCATCAAGCCAATTATGAAGAGCCCAATTATGGGACCTATCACAGGAAGTGAACCCAGAAAACTTTGAAGTGCCTAGCCCACAATTGCTCATTAGGTTTATAATGACAGAGGGAAGCAAGGGACCAACTGATATTGAAAGTAAAATGAAAGCTTTCTGATCAAGTTTTAAAATGGAGAGTTATATAAGAAAAAATTAAAAGATGACTTTATTAACTAAAGGTACAAATAAGCAACCTGGGACTACTTCTCATGAGATGCTTCATGCCTAGAGCCAAAAAGAACAATGAGCTCATTCATTCATTAATTGCTATCTCATTATTTAGGGGTGTTGTTGACAGCACTATTGTGCACTTTAATTATTTTTGGCCTAAACTCTTTAGCCCCTGTGAAAATCATTAGTAGGAATGTATTGGAATCTCTCACACCTTGTTCTGGGAGTATCTGTGCATACCTTTGATACCAGTAATCAAGGCCAGGGTCTTTCTTCAGCTAACATAACAGAGCTATAAACAGACTCTGATTCACTCTCTGCCTCTCCCCGCGGCTGTCATTTGCATGCTATGCTAGCTTGATTTAAAGACATAATTCAGGTATATAAATACAACATTACAGAAGCTCAGGGAAAGACACGTGGAAGTTTCTCAAGCAAGATTTGGGGATGATCTCTTGGGGCAGAAAAAGACCTGAAGTTGTGAAAAAAAAAATAGATGGGTGCTTAACCTAGCAGCCATAATTAGCATGACAGAAAGAACACAGGGAAATAAGAAAACAGATTATTAGCATGTTGAGAAATATTACCAGAGTCCAGAATCAAAAGTCTGTCTTGAATCAACATAATTCCTCTATCTCAGAACTTCTTAGGCCATATGAAATAGCTTAGGACCCAGGACTAAATGAACTTACATCCAGAATTAAGCTAAATCAAAGGTAATGCCATCCTTTCAAGGCTAGTACCAGTCTAGAAAGAACTTGAACAATTTCAGAAAAATCATCATTCATGTTGTTCTTAAAGGTTTCTGATGTGTACATATTATCATCTAACATCTTCCTTCCCTACTTAAAATGAGGAAGTTCAAACAGAGCACAAACCCTGGGGCTCTCTCCATTCCCACATATGCAGAGCTCTGCAGACTCACAAAAGCCATGAAAGAGTCATTCTTTTCCAAAGTTCCTTGATGTTATCCCTGTCTTTCCTGTCCACCATGACCTACACTACCCAGACCCCTCAGTTTCAATTTCTTACGTGCTCTACTACTTCCTTTTTGGTAAGGTTTTATGTTTTTGTCCCGATCAGACTCAATCACCAAACCTCCTGTCAATTCCTGCTAAATATCTGGGAATACAGACCTTTGACATGACCTTATTGAAAAGCACCTTCCTTCCTTATACTCTCTGCATCAAAAACCTTCAGGATAAGACTCCCCAGTGTCAAGCAGATAAAGTTAGTTTCTGTGTAGTGACTGTCAAAATCCCTCATGAGGCCAAGTCTCAGTGACTTATGCCTATAATTTTAGTTACTCAAAGGCATGCACCTGTCATCCTAGGTATACAAGAAATGCCAATGGGTGGACCACAGTCCTGACTGGCCTGGGTATACACATGAGACCTTATTTGAAAAAATAATGAAGGCAAAAGGGGCTTGGGATATAGCTGAGGAGGTAGAATACCCGCCTAGCAAGTGCAAGGTCTTGAGTTCAAACCAAGCCTCCACACTACCAAAACAAACAAACAACTCATGAACTGGATTGGGCCCCAACTTGCCTTTCCAGTCAGATATTGACTCAAGGCAATCTGCTGCCTACTCCATGTGAGAGAACACATTCTGCTGACTCTGGTCTCTTTTCTGTACTCCAACTTGTCCTACCCAGTGAGGATGGTGACAAACCCCTCTCAAGAGCCACACAGCTCCCCACCACTTACTAACTTATTTGACCTTTGGCAAATTTCTTGAACCTCAATAAGCCTTGGTGTTTCCACCTACAAGACATAGTTCATAGGCATACCATGAATTAAGTGACACAATCCATGCAAATGTTTGGCAGGGTGCCTGGAAAGTAGCACATACTCATTGCTCAAATTTACTTACTTAATCACAATTAATTAACTTAATTACTTATTTTTTTTTCAATTCTGACAGGGAAACTCAAGACCTCACACTTGCTGGCTAGGTTCTCTACCATTTGATCCATGCCCTTCCATCCCCCACCACCCATTTGTTTTTAATTTATTTTTGAGATCAGGTCTAGCACTGAACTATCAATTCTCCTATCTCTGCCTCCTGAGTAGCTGGGGTTACAGGCTTATACCACCACACCTGGCTCATTGTTCACTTTTTGAATTATTTAATTAATTCACTGTGGTTCTTTAAGGCCAAACTCAAATTATATCTGCAGCTAGAAACTTTTCTCAACTATACCTAAGAATATCTCTTCAAACTCCTACTGCACTTAAATTCCCCAACATAACTTAACAGCAAACAGCTCTGTTTTTTTTTCAAGCTTCTTATTCTTATTTTCCTCTACCTAAAATAGAAGTTTCTTGAGAACACGAACTGTGTACTGTTCGCCTTTGTATCTCTTCAGAATATATTTCAGGCCCAGGAACAAAACTGCTCTTGATTAATAGTCTCAAACTATCCTCAATACAAAAATATCTCCCTATTCTGAGCTCATCTGCATTTTACTTTATAAACTACTTATTTGGCATTTTAAAACACCAATATTATTTAAATTTTGAGTGTTCAATTGTTAAGTGCCAAGTCAGTGCCTTAAAAGGATTGGAGTTCTATTTTCTGTCTGATCCTCTTGCAAAGAGATTACATCCCTACAAGTCTCAATCCTAGCTGCAAATCAAAGGGACCTTGGAAGTTTTATAATAATAGTAATTCCCAGGCTCCACACCCAAGGGTTCTGGTTTAATTGGCCTGTAGTTAGGGTCTGGTGATTTTATTCTGTAGCCAGGATTGAAAAACAACTTGTCAACAAGTACAAAGCATAATTCAACAAGCTATTTTCTTGTTTGTTTTTTCTTCTATTGTTTCATTTACCTGGGGGCGGGAGCAATGTTAGAGTTTGAACTCAGGGCCCTGTGCTTACTAGGTAAGTAGGCAACACTCCAGTCCTTTTTGTTGTTCCTGATTTAGTTCACCTTTCAGATAAAGTCTCATGGGCTTTTTTGTCTGGGCTGGTTTCAAACTGTGATCCTCTCATAAAAATAGGGATTACAGAAACAAATTCTTGTCAGTTTTCTGACTGGAGATCATGGTTCAAAGCCACTGGGGACAGGAAAATCCCATGATATTTTCATCTCCAATAAATCAGCAAAAGCCAGAAATGGAGATATAGCTCAAGTGGTAGTGAATGAAAAAGCTAAGGGACAGTGCCCAGGCTCTGAGTTCAAGCCCTAGTAATGGCACACAAAAAAACAATAAGAACATCAGGATAGATAAGACATGGGGGGTTGGGGCTTGAAGGGAGACTGGGTCCATGGTCCATCCTCTTTCTTTAACTTTCCCTCCTAGCTGTCAAGAATTGAGACTCCTCTGTCATGCATTCCACCTTCCTGTACTGTGTTGTCACAGGCCCAAAGCCAACATACCAAAAACTCTGAAATAACCTTCTCTCCTACATTGTTCATCCCAGGTAGTTTGTCACAGTAACACAGTATATTTCTGTGATGCTTGTAACAAGAGATGATCAATACCTCCATTTTACAGATGGGACTATGAAGTAACAAGTATGTCATATGACTTGCCGAAGGTTCTCCAATAGTGCATGAAAGTATCAGGATATAAAGGAAAGTGAAAAAGAAAGTTAGAATTAGTGGCTCATCCAAGGAATGACAACATCTTACTTATGTAAGTTTCCAAAACAAGGAAAAAAGTTTTTTTTTAAAAAAAAAAGAAAGCAAAAAATTATCAAAAGAAGAACATAATAAAATATTTCCAAACTGAAAAAGAATTGGACAGACCTACCTGGTACCCTTAACAATATCTGAGAAAAAGTCACACAAAAGTATATTTCAGAAAAATGAGGCTATAAATAAATCCTACCGTTTTCAAGGGTAGCAGAGGGATAAATAAGGCCAAATGCATTTTTTTGTTTGTTTATGTGCTGGTCCTGGGTCTACAACCCAGAGTCTGGGCACTATTCCTGAGCTTTCATGCTCTGTCACTTGATCCACCACTTGAGCCACCACTTCAGTGTTTTTTATTTTTTTTTTGATGGTTAATTGATGATAAAAGTTTCCTGGATTTTCCTGCCAAGGCTGGCTTCAAATCCCAGTTCTCAGATCTCTCAGCCTCCTGGAATCCTACAGGAGTAGCACTTGGCTCCATATGCATTTTTGATAGTAAACGCATCCTAAGAGAAAACAATTACATTTAAATTTTCTCTTAAGGCCAAACGTAACTTGGACAAGTTACCCAAAGTTATCACTTCTGAATGGTGAATAGATCTCAATTTCTCCACCAAACAAAATCATCTGTCAACTGGAATGCTTCTCCAGTTTCCTTCCCATCTTCTCCATCACCAGTCAACAAGTACCTTCATTCATGGTTATACAACATCTTACATGCATACATTTCCCACACCGTGTATACCATGGTGAACTGGTCATTTCCGTTTATGTATCTTTCCTACTGGACTCAACTTGAATCCTCAAACTGTATCTTAGTCTAGACCTTTATCTTAAAAACAGCCTCAAGCAGGAAGCTGAATGTTTCATACATATTTAGGGTTTGCTGAATAATCAAATCTATTAAATAAATATAATTTAGGAAACATCTAACTTAATAGCCATGTGTGGAGAAGGGATGGATGAAATATAGACTATGCATAGAGTGGTGAGTCTATTCTTGAAGCCAAGCTTTAAGTGAGACTTGACTCTCCACAGAAGGGTGCTGAGAATAAGGGAAATGCAGTAAAAAAATCATCCCATGCTTTGCTAATGGAACTAACGTTTCAGCCCCTATAACAGAAAAGGCTGTGGGGCTCATTCACCAGGATATCCTAGTAAGCCATACCATCCACACAATAGATGCTTTAGGTTTATCACCTTTGTTCTGTGAAAATGTACGGAGTTTGGCACTCTGTGCACAAGGAGAGGCAGCCAAGCCTTCTGGTGCTCTTTGGACAAAGATCTTACAGTGTAGGGGAGGGTAGTCCAAATGACTTCTCTGGTCCCATCCTGTGAGCTCTAAGTCTCTATGTTCAGTTACACATGTGAGAAAACAGAGATATACCTCGAACTGTCCTGAAATATCCTTTGCCTGGAGCACTGTCAGAGTTTCTCATGAGATGTCCACTCAGGATTTCCACATTCCCCCCCCCCCAGTTGGGGTCCTGTTTCTTTAATATCTTCAGCCACTCCTCCTCCTCCTCCTCACCACCAATCTCACCATCCTTCTAAGTCAGTGTCATAGTTAACTATGTAAAGCAGGCTCCCCTGAACTAAGAAGAAGATCCTCTATAGTCCCCTTCAGATATAGATCACTGATTGTGTGTGTGTGCACATGCATTTGTGTGCACATGCACATGTGTGCATGCTCCAGTCCTGGGGGCTGAACTCAGGGCCTGGGCGCTGTCCCTGAGCTTTTGTGCTCAAGGCTAACACTCTACCACTTGAGTCACAGCTCCACTTTTGGGTTTTTAGTAGTTTATTGGGATAAGAGTCTTATGGACTTTCCTGCCTGGGCTGGCTTTGAACTGAGATTCTCAGATCTCAGCCTCCTAGATAGCTAGTATTACAGGTGTAAGTTACCTACACCTGGCATAGATCACTGATTCTTGAGGGTTGTATCTTAGAGTCCTCTCCTCCCCTATTTTGGCAAGTCCTCTTCCAGCAGTCACCTCTCCAAAAGAAGTGATGTCAATGCAGTGCATATGTAGCTCCCCTCCTCCACATACACACACCAGCCGCTCCAGCTGTGATGTGACATGCATTTGTAGAGAGATTACCTATGAGCAATACAATCCAGAAGGTATGAACATGGTTTTGGAGTCAAACAGAACTGAATTTGAGTTCAAGACTCTATCACTAAAGAGTTGGATGGCACTCAACGAGTTCATTTCTTTGAGCCTTGTTTTTCTAAGCTGAAACAGAGACAAGAGTAAAAATCTATGTTATGGGATTATTATGAGAATTAAATGAGATTTATGCAAAGTTTATTCATGAAAAACTCTTTAAATGTTTGGTTAAAATAGTGGGCATATGTAGACATTATGTATTAGTACCATCCATTTATTTTTTGTTATACACTGCAAGTAATGTACTTGTCTAAGAACTCATAACTTAGTAAAGAAATGGATAAAAGCAAAGAAATCAGTAAAATAGAGAATATAGAACATAAGTGTCCTGGAAATCCAGGAGAGAGAGTGACCAAGTAAGAAAATGGCAATTAAGCTAGACTCAGAATAACAGAAGATCTTGAATAGCAGAGAAGGTATACAAGCATTCAGGCAAAGAGGACATTAAGATGGAGGCTTAAATACAAAAGCATTGACAGGACAGGGAGAGGAAGTCATCAAAGGTAAGTATAAATTAGCATTGGAATGAAAAATTTAATGTCTAAACTTTCAACATAGGTTGACTTTTGCAAGTCATCATTTCTTCTACATACTCTTGACAGCCTACAGGATAGGCCTTCTCTCACCATTTGGTGTCAAGTTAAACTATCCAGTAGCAAACTCTTGTGCTAGTCCTGGTAATGATGGTATGAGCTTACAATGTCAATGAAGAGATACGGGCAAGAAAAGAAAAGAAAAGCTATACAGTTCATGGAAACAAATCAGAGGTGAGCAATAAAAAAGACAAAGGGTTCTCCTGAGCTGCCAGTCTACGTGAGGAAGCAAATGGCAATCTCCTTAGAAGAAGGATGGACACCAACAAAGAGCCCCTTTAGAAGAGATGGGAGGAAATATGAGTTTGGTTTCAGAGTTGCAAACTGCATCATCCAGTTGTAAACCTCTCACCTCTACCAGAAAATCAACTCAAGCTATGCAGTCCCAGAATGTGAGACACCTACTCTTGGCATATTAAGAAGAAACATATTGGGCTGGGAATGTGGCTTAGTGGTAGAGCGCTTGCCTAGCATGCACAAAGCCCTGGGTTCGATTCCTCAGCACCACATACACAGAAAAAGCCAGAAGTGGCGCTATGGCTCAAGAGTTAGCGTGCTAGCCCTGAGCAAAAAGAAGCCAGGACAGTATCCAGGACTGGCAAAAAAAAAAAAAAGGAGCCATATTATTCTAGTATAGTAAGTATAGTATAAGTACGTTCTGTTAAGCCAAGGTGCTGTTAAGCTTATAATGGGGTTACATCCCAATAAAAAAACACTGCGTTGAAAATACACACTCAAAATGCACCTACTACACATAACTTACTTAGTAGCCTTGCTTAGTCTAATCTGCCCTAAATGTGCTCAGAATACTTGCATTAGCTTACAATTTGGCAAAAATCATCTAACCTAAAGCCTATGGTTTTATTTTACTATTTATTCATTCATTCATTCATTGTGTGGGGGGGTGTGCACACATGTGTGCTACTGGGGCTTAAACTCAGGTCTTGGCCTCTGTCCCTTAGCTTTTTTGCTTAAGGTTAAGTGCCCTTCTGGATTTTTGCTACTTAATTGGAGATAAAAATCCTACTGATTTTTTCTGCCTAGGCTAGCTTTAAACCATGTACTTCGGATCTCAGCTTCTTGACTAGCTAGGATTATGGGCATGAGCCTCTGGCATCTGGCTCCATAGCCCATTGTATAATACAATGTTGAATATCTCTTGTTATTTACTGACAAAGGTACTGAAAATGAAAACCAGAACTGTTGTAAGGGTACACTTGTACATTACAGTAAAATCAAACAAGTCTTAATTCAAGCTACCAAAAGTTGGGAACTCTCGGTAGCTGTAACGTCTCAAAAATGATTCACATCTGGGAGAAGTGAAATGCATCTACCCAAATGCTCTGACACCTTAAACCCCTCTGATTACTAAAGGAGGCTGGATTTCACTGCATTCAATTGAAATGTCTCGAGGATCAAGTGGTGGTCACAAGGATGCAAAAGACAGATCAAGAGGATTCCTGGATGAATGTATATATAACCCACGGATTCTTGCGTACATTCAAATTGCATTGTTTATGCAGCTGTTCACAAACTCAGCTTCCCTGTTTATTTTCGTCCTTAGAGGAAACAGAAGAGAGTTCTGCCTATTAGGCACAGAGAGATCAAAGAGTCCCCTAACCAGCCCGAGAGAGTGCTCCACTCAAGCTTTCCATCTGAGCAAAGATCAAAACAGGCCTAATGCCCTGGGAATGGCTCCCCCACCAGGCTCCGAATGGCACCTGTTGGGACCCTCCTTTCACTGGTCAGACCAAATGGCCAAGCCTTAGGTTCCCCTGGGAATGAAGCATGAAATAACACAGAAACTTTCCAAAGAGAAAAAAAGTATTTTCCACCAGCTTCATGAAGACATAACTTACCCCAAAGCAGGTAGCTTCATGTTGTCTTATGAACCAAGGTGGGTAGGGTTGCAAAGAAAGGTCAATGTCAAATTAAAGGTTACCCAGCAATTTGTAAGTGGACCTGGGAAGATGGCAAGCACACTTGCTTTCTCTCTCTTGGGCCAAGAGGAAAAGTTGACATCCCTCTGTGATTTCTTTTCACACTCTACTATGTCACCTTCCTTAATTGGCTCTAATCACCTGAAGCAAGACTGTAGAGCGCCATTTATTCCCCAGCATCATTTTGGTTGGCACAGAAGACAGGCATGCCCTTGTGAGCTGTGAATGGAGCTTTGTTCATCGCATCAGCTTGTGGCCTCCCTTGCTGCCCTCGCCAGGCGGCCTGGCATTTGTGTCAGGATGTGGCAATATTAACAGCAACCAGAAGTGACACAAGAATGGCCGTGTGGCTGCCTTGGTGGCTCTAGGTCTCAATAGTTCTTCTCTCTTTGGGAAGTTTCAAAGTGAAAATGGACAGTGTATGTATTATCTCTCATGGAATCACTGAGTCATTACATGGAGTGGGTTTCAAGTCCAAGAACCTGAGCTTTATCTTACACTGGCTTGCTTTTCTATGTCTATGGGGGGGAAAAAAACCCATAGGACCATTTGGTCCAAACTTCAATGCAATAGAAGCCACTATAGACTATTTCATCAAAAACAGGTGGTGCTCCAGGTGCTGGTATCTCACACATACAATCTGGGCTACTCATGAGGCTGAGATCTGAGGTTCAGGATGCAAAGCCAGCCTGGGCAGGAAAATCCATAAGACTCTTATCTCCAATTAACCACCAGATAACTGGAAGTGTGCTGTGGTTCAAAGTGATAGAGTGCTAGCCTTGAGTGAAAAAGCTCAAGGACAGTGCCCAGGCCCTGAGTTCAAGAATCACGACCAACACCACAAACAAACAAAAACAGGCAGTGGCTGGGTCACAGCTTTCCCATCTAGGCCTCAGCAATTCAGCACACTGGACAGAAGGAAATGCCAGTCAGTAGATTATAAGATAAACATGAATGGGGAGTTAGACTGAAAATACAGTACCCATCACCACTGCTGAATGAGGCCAAAGGCAATGGGAACGATGGCGAACTGGTGGCCCAAGCGAAAGGACTGATGAATCAGAAGCAGCTTTACAACTGGACTAGAAATGAGACAGATCCCTGTTTCAAACAAGGCATTAAATAGAATCTAGGGAGGTACAGGGGAGGAGGGGATCACCCAATTTCCAAGACAGAATTTGAGCTTGCCACTCTGCCCTCCTATATCCCCTTCTCCTTCATCCGCCACCTATCCTGTAGGCAAAATAGTACACAGAAGGTCAGTATTTCCAAGTAAATGACCCCCCAGTGGCTACTACTCCCCCCAACCAGCTCCTGATAAAGCAACCTAGAAGCAAGTCAGGAGCTGTACACAGCAGAGGCACTGCAGGGGAGGTGGATCCAGCTCATGGAGGACTTCAATGCCTTCTTCCCAGGCCACATTAGCATTTACCCTTTAATCACATGCTGATAGAAAGGGCCACCTCCTCTGAATAATTCATCTCCTGCTCTTGTTTAGCTCCTCACTTGGCCTACTCACTACATCCTTGCTGAAATGGTGTGTGTGTGTGTGTGTGTGTGTGTGTGTGTGTGTGTGTGTGTGCATGTTTAACTGGGCTCCCCTTTTCTGGTTTGGTTACTAGTAAGGCCTTGACCCTGAACCTCCCACTTACACCTTCTTCATAGTTAGAACCAGAAGCCAGAAGCATGCACCATCACACCCACCTTGTTCTCACTGACTTTCCCTCCCACCCCTGCCTATGGTTGGTCTCAAACCTTGAGCCTGTGGATCTCCACCTCCCAATTATCTAGAGTTATAGGCATGAGCCACCATGCCCATGAGCATGTCTTCGTTTTTTGATAGACATTAATATCCTTGAGGGCAAAGACGTGACTCTCTGGGGTTCTGTGGTTGTTGTTTGTTTTTAACTCCCTGAGTGGGTACAATGGTATCTTATATACTTCAGGCATTTAATTAGCAGTTGTTGACTGACTTGATTCATTTCTTCTCTGGAGGGCCTACAGGGAACTTGAGAAAAAGAAGTTAACCAGCCACTTAACCCTCTGAGTACCAAAGTCTCCTCAGTCTTACAGACTGAAATGATTACTATACCATCTGAACATTTAATTTCACAAAAGTGCTTTGCATGAATAGTTCATTTTTTTCCCTATAGAAGCCAACTAATGAAAGAACAGCATTTTATTAGTACTTTTTCAGAGTTGGGGAACTTCCAGTCTTGCAGTATTAAATGGCTGGAGGCATGGTTCAAGCAGTGGAACACCTGCCTAGGAAGCCCAAGGCCCTGAGCCCTAAATCCTGGTATAACTAAAGAAAATAAATGGCACACCTAGTCATGCACTGATTTTTTTACATTCCTACAGTAATTCAAACAGCTGTTAGGCTTTTGTCCCCTCTATAGGTACTGGTATATATATCTGACAGTTAATGTGAATCTGGTCATACTACAGTTTTATGTAGTGGGTATCACTATGCCTTTCTTTAGAGATGAAGAAAACAAATGCTCCAAGTATCTAAGTAACTTGCCCACAAGCTAAGACACTGAGAATCCCAACTGTTATCAATACACAATTTTTCACTCAAAGCTAGCACTCCAACATTTTAGTCACATCTTCACTTCTATGTTTTAGGTAATTAACTGAAGCTAAGAGTCTCATGTACTTTTCTGCACAAGTTGGCTTCAAATTGTGATCCTCAGATCTCAGCCTCCTGAGTAGCTAGGATCCTTCATTTATTTTAATACTTATCCTACCCAGTAGAAACCTTTATATACTGAGTGCCCTGGATAATTCTGTTGAAATGGACCATAATTTGCATTAACTACAGGCTAAGTAGGCTAAAGTTAGCTATTCTTTTTTATCATTTCTCTATCATATGCCAATCCATCACCAATGCAACTTCTTCCTAACAATAAAACTTTATCACCGAAGTATTAAAACCAGAAGTTATTTTTACTAATTTGAAGAAATAAAGCCACTTTGTATTGTAACCTTGATTTGAACCCCCTATTCTCCTCCAAGACCACCATCACCTGTTGTCCCGCTCCATAAACCTCAAGCTCTCTGCTTATCTTTAAACCAGAACAGAGGTGCTCAACTCCCTACCATTCAACAAAGAAAAAAAATGTGTCACCCTGACTTATATCCTCCTCTAACAATTCCTTTTGTTCTATCTTAGCCATGTTTCTTGTAGGACGATGCTACGTCTACTTTCTCTACTTCCAGGAACTCCTAAATTTTCTGATTCTGCAAATAAAATCTCAATGCCATTACCAATTTTCAGATGGAAGTGATGTCTTTTAAGTGTGGGGCATGAGTTTGCGTCCCTCACAATCAAAGAAGCTGCTCATGCTGTTGGCCCATAGACCAGAGATTAGCTGGGGCTGTTCATGGGTCTTCATTCAGTGGAATCCCCCATTTGCATCCCATCCCATTGATCCCCACTCCTTTTGAAATTCTCTTCTTGACACTCTTCTGATTTTCCTGTGTCACTCTGGCTGCATTTTTCTTCATGCTCCAAATTCTCTCTACCTCTTAACATATGAGACTAGCCAAGGCTCTGCCCCTGAACCATTCCTACCACTGCCCTAGTTTATCATCTCTTTCCTGGATGACAAGAGTGTCCTAATGGGTTTTTCCTAACTTGTTCTTGTCAAAGTCATCTTCCACAATGATTCTCCTCAAACCCAAATCCCACTATGTTCTTCCCTTGCTTAACATCCATTTGGTGATTCTCCAGAGTCTACAAAGAAAAACCCTCCAGGTCCTCAACCCTCCCTGTCCAATATCACCTTTTAATGCTTTCTTTAAAAAATGACTTGCTGTTAACAATCACCTGCCTAAGTTCCCAAATGCAATGGATTGTTTCAAGCTATTTTAACTTTAGTCACATGTTTTGATCTCTCTCCACAATGTCCCATCCCCACCACACACATAAATCTCTGCCCCTGGGAGTCTTATATCCCTGGATAATTCTTATTCATCATTTAGGATTCAGTTTAGGTTTTCTCATCCAGAAAACACTTCCCAGCCTCTTCTTGCTCCCTCCTGTCTTGGGCTGGGTTAAATCCCATCCTTTGCACTACAGGTGTGAACTATGGCGGCATCTCCACATTTTAGCCTCTTCTACAGAACTCTCCAGGGCACCTAAACTGACAAAGTAAGGTCTCAATAAGTGCTTCCAGAACTGACCTAAACAACTGTTTCTCCTCTAGCAAAGGAAATAAATTTCTCTTCTCCCAAAGTGTTTATAAAATGAGTCTCAAGTACTTTCAGCTTTCAAGGCCTGTATTTCTAACCTCTATATTCAGAAGGAAGAGCTGTTTTAGCCCAAACTTGTCCTGTTGGCTCTCCAGGCCCCTTGCCACCCCACTTTGCCCTCTGATCAACTTAAAAGTCCTCCCAGGAAGGCAGTACCACAAATAACAAGCTCGCTAATTAATTATACTCTCGGGGAGTCTACAGAGGTGAAACATTAGTCATTAGGTTGCAATACTGAGGGGCTAATCTGGGTAGACAGGAGCTAATTGATGGAACCATCATGTAGCCAGTCTGTCATGAAGTTTCTTAATGTTATTAAGGATGGGTTTTCATCTCCTCTTTCTGAGTTGAACTACATGGCGAAAATGGTGGCTTAAGGAGGTAAAAGCAGCAGAGCATGGTTTTCCCTGAGCCACTGTGATACAAAGAAACAACTATTCACCTTTCAAAGGCAAACAAATTAAGTTACACTGCTCTCACTACCTCATCAGCCAGGTAGGCTCTTTGTGGTGCAATCATCAGAGTTGTATTCAAACTAACACTGCTGTGATGTCACTAGGAAATGTAATCTATGGACCCAATTGTGTGTGTGTGTGAGAGAGAGAGAGAGAGAGAGAGAGAGAGAGAGAGACAGAGAGAGACAGAGAGAGACAGAGAAACAGAGAGATAAACAGAGACTTTGTTATGCAGCCCCTGATTATATGGGAACTGAAGTCACCCTCAGCTTTTACAAATGGCGCGCTGAACTGTATGTATGTGTAAGTTTGTTTTTTGAGTGTGGTTTTTGTTTTCGCATTATTGAGGATAGAACCTAGGGCCTTGCTGATGTTAGACGAGCCCTGCACCACTTGAGCTATATACACACACACGCACACACACACTATTATTAGTTTGTTTTTGAGACAGGGTCTCCAAATATTTTTGTCTCATCTGTTCTTGAACTTGTGATCCTCACGCCTCCACCTCCCAAGTAGCTAGGATTACTGGCATGTTCTAGAACACCCTGCTTGAACTGTGGACTGTAGAAAATGAGATAACACAGGTCCCGATCACCTGTGCAAAAATTTGATGAGATTTAGCTAATCAAATGGTAGATGAACTACAATCAAAATACTCCGACATGAAGCCCTAAGTTTACAATGGGAAAAGCATTGTTGTCCTGCTGCAACTAGGATTCGAATGCTTTGTTAGAAATGGTGAATGTTTACTCTCAGATTTACTGCAAACATGTATCAAATATCTGCTTGGAAACGTGTACAAAATCATATCTGATGTTTAGGAATGTCAAATACTTCTTTATGAGCTTTATAACTCTATTCAAAAAGAAGGAAAAAATAGTTCAAAAGTGAAACAGCTTATCCATGTCACTCTAGGAGCTTGTGACAAACTTAGAATTAAATTCAGTTATATAACATGAACCTCTAATCCTGGTAAAACACATAGTCCTAATTTCATCAAGAGATATAAATAATACCCTGACACTCTTGGATATCTATGACAAAAAGAAAAACATGAACACATAAGGTAGCAACAAGTCAGGATTCAAACCCTTTAAAACTGTACAATCTAGATTGGGAATATGGCCTAGTGGTAGTGTTTGCCTTATATACATGAAGCCCTGGGTTCAATTCCTCAGCATCACATATATAGAAAAAGCCAGGAGTGGCACTGTGGCTCAAGTGGCATGGTGCTAGCCTTGAGTAAAAAAGAAGTCAGGGACAGTGCTCAGGCCCTGAGTTCAAGCGCCAGGACTGGCACAAAAAAGAAAAAAAACTATTCAATCTACCTTAACAGTCTACATTGTACCTCGACCTATACACGTATTTGGTTGTGAGTTTTGGTTCAAGGTCTTGGTCTAAAACATGAGATTAAAGTGTTTCAGTTTTCCAAGCTTTTCATATTTCAGAATTTTTCATACTTTAGTATATTTTCAGAGACATTACTAATTAAGCATTCCTAATCCCCACATCCCAAATTCCAGAATCTAAAACAGTCCGTAATCTTAATCTTTTTGAGTGTCATATAGGCACTCAAAAACTTGTAGATTTCAGATTTTAGCACATTTTAGATTTCCAATCCTCTGAATAAAGATGCTCAACCTGTCCTGTAAGTTTTTATAGACTTGTTTAAAATTTGATATCGAAGCTGGTCACCAGTGGCTCATGCCTGTAATCCTAGGTACTCAAAAGGCTGAGATCTGAGGATCAGAGTTCTAAGCCATCCCAAGCAGGAAAGTCCATGAGACTCTTATCTCCAATTAATCACAGAAAAAAGCTGATGTGCCACTGTGACTCAAGTGGAAGAGCACTAGCTTGAGCAAAAGGAGCCCAGAGCCTAGGCCCAGAGTTCAAGCCCCAGGACCAGCAAAAGATAAAAATTCTAATATTGTATAAAATCACACACCCACCCACAAAACGGCCACCTATACAACTGCCTTTGCACTAAAAGAAGTGAGTAAGCTCATTAATAGTTTTATTCTTAAGTACTTTCAAGTAATGCTCTAAACATTTGGGGGGGTATTCAGGATGCTAACCTAGGTCAGATTCTCTCACAAAAAAATGTTTCTGGGCTGGGGATATGGCCTAGTGGCAAGAGTGCCTGCCTCGGATACACGAGGCCCTAAGTTCGATTCCCCAGCACCACATATACAGAAAACGGCCAGAAGTGGCGCTGTGGCTCAAGTGGCAGAGTGCTAGCCTTGAGCGGGAAGAAGCCAGGGACAGTGCTCAGGCCCTGAGTCCAAGGCCCAGGACTGGCAAAAAAAAAAAAAAAAATGTTTCCAGTGTTAGCTATACATACTGAATGACCAATCTTTTCCCTGTCTTTACATTTTCATTTCGGAAAGTTTTTTTTTAAGGTTTTATAATTCTTATCAGCAATTTTATGGGACACTACATTGGCAAGAACAATTCTGTCTCTACTTCATGGAGATGTAACATAAAATGTCAGGAGAAGAGGAAGCAGAGGATCAGATGTAAATCTGTACGAGTTAGATTGACCCTTCTAGTAATTCCACTGGCCTTTATTATGGGGCACCATAAGGTAAAAGCTCAAGGGTTCAGGTCTTAAGAGACAGAGTCATTGTCTGCAGCTGCAAGTTCAAATCCCATGTCCCAGCAGCTTTCATCAAATTCCAGCAGATTCTATTACTCCAATTCCTTTCTCATGTTTAAGCTGTTGTGCTGAGTTGCTATGCACAGTTTAACAGCTGCCATGCAGCCCCTGTCCCCCACCCCAAGAGCTTACACTTTAGTCTTGTAGATTAACTTGAAATAAACCCTTATCCCTCCCAATGAAGTGCAATCAAAATGAACTTACAAGAATTTCACACACACACACACACACACACACACACACACACACACACACACACACACACACCCCAGACACTTTACTATCTATAAATAAAGTCTGGAGGATGTCTGCTCTAGATAGCATGTAGCCTGCTGGGGAAATATGACAGAATGTGTATTATAAATACAACAACAACAAAAAGTGTGGTCAAGTCCATCCACATCGGAAAACTGCAGGTGTTGTGGTTAGGGGATTCCATAAGCAGGAAAAAGCTCATGTGTACAGAGAAAGCAGGCAAAGGTTGATCATGAGCAAAACCAAATTGCCTACAGTAAGAAATGTATTGTGAGTCAGTTGCTGGTGGCTCACACCTGCAATCCTAGCTACTCAGAAGGCTGAGGTCTGAAGATCATAGTTCAAAGTCAGCCCTGGCAGGAAAATCCATGAAACTCTGATCTTCAGTTAACTACCCAAAAAAGTGGGGAGTGGAGCTGTAGCTCAAGTGGTAGAGCACAAAAGCTCAGGGATAGCTCCCAAGCCCTAAGTTCAAGCCCCAGGACCAGGGGAAAAAAACAGAATAAAGAAATGTAAAGGGCCATCAGACAGAGACAATTCTCATGTTTGGTGAGGTTCAAAGGACTGGGGAAGAAGCTCAGTGGTGATATATTCATGGGCTGTATGCCTTGAAGATTTATCTTTGATTCCCAGCACTATGAAAGCAAAATAAAAAGTCCTTAGCACTTACGTGCCAAAATAAACACTAGGTGCTAGATACACAAAGACAAAGAAGGCACAATCCCTGCTTGAAGGAAGCTCAGTTCCACCCAGAGAAAACACAATCAAATAAAAACCATCAATACAGCTGGTGCCCTGGGCACAGGGGTCAGAGGGCAGCTGGTGTATGGATCCAGTGCCCAACTAGGCCTCTAGCTTCTTAATACATTGTGTTCACTGGGTTTTCCCCAGAGAGAAACACAGATCTCAGGAGGCTGAGATCTGAGGATCGAGGAGAAAGGTTCAAGGATATTCTTGTCTCCAGTTAACAGGTAAAAAGGCAAAAGTGGAGCTGTGGTTCCAGTGGTGGGGTTGTGGTTGTAGTGGTAGAGCACCAGCCTTGAAGAAAAAAAGCTAAGGGACAGCACCCAGGACCTGAGTTCAGGTCCCACTGCTGGCATAAAACAAAAAAAGGAAGGAAGGGAGGGAGGAATGGAGTGAGGGAGAGAGGGAGGAAGGGAGGGAGGGAGGGAGGGAGAGAGATGGAGGAAGGAAGAGAGGGAGAGAAATGCATTGAGTTTGTATGTGTTACTTTCTTTCAGAAGTAAAATATTTTGTCCATAGCAGATTCATCCATGTTCTCAGAAGACCAGGGACCTGGCTGCCATTACATGTATGTTACAGTTAAAAGTACAGCAGTTTCTCAGAGATTTTGAACCATCTGCCCAGAGCCCCTATGTGAATGGCAGAGCTGGAAACCAAACCACCAGGTAACTCCAACTTCTACTGCATTCCTCTCCTATCCATTATTAAAACAGATTCTGTATGTTCAGGAAAGTTTGTCTGAAAGAGAAGAAAGTCAAAACCCACCCCCTTGGCAAGTGTGGAGCTCACCAACTCCTGAGGAATTGGAGCAGTGTGTTTCTTCTAGGCAGAAAGAACCATGGCTATTTCAGGATGGAGCCAGAGGAAGAGGGCTGGGTGTGATCTGAGGGATGTGATGGGGAGCAGCAGGGGGTTTCTGAACACACGAAAAGCCTGGCATCCTATCCTAAATGCACTGAGCCCATTGCCCACTACCCAGTGGAATCCAGGTGACCTCACTAAGATGGCTCTCGCAAAGCTATTGTTTCTGTAAGAGGGAAAGTCCCAGGAGAGTGTGGACAACCTATCTAGAGATATCTGGACCATTATTTGTTGACCCAGCTTCAGGATCCTTCAAGCCCAGAACCCACTGGCAGCTGGTGAGGTGTAAGACAATGGAAATATTGTCTTTGCCAGAAACCAGCCTAAGGGAACTGAAGAAGATCTCACAAGGCTCAGCCCAGTCAACAACATGAAGAAAAATCATTTTTTAAAAAATCAGACCTCTGTGGTACCCACACAGCCGTGTGAAAGAATAATAAGATGTCATTTTCAGGGAAATGGATAGACATAGAACAAATCATGTTAAGTGAGGTAAGCCAAGCTCAGAGAGACAAACTGTGCATGCTTTCTCTCATATGCCGAAGCTAGATCTAAAATACATCTGGACATAATAAATTACACAGGAGTGTAGGTGTTCATTCACACACAGTGCGACCAAAGGAAGGTACTCTTAGTTCACAAAGGCACAATGCCTGTGAGCCTCTGATCATATAAAATACTATTTATCGAAATTTACTCCAGGAAATAGAAACAAGAAGGTTTTTCTTTGTCATTTTATTTTCATTGTTTTTGTCTTATTTATCTGTCTTTGAGAGGGTAAAGGAGGTCACAGAAATGGAGGAACAATGGGTGAACAAAGGCAGCAGTGTTACTCACTAGGTACGCTGTTGAAAATGAAGTATACAATGGGAAGGAAAAACTGGGATAGAGTAAGGGAAGGGGTGACATTGTCCAAAAAGAAATGTACTCCCTACTTGATTTAGATAACTATAACCCCTCTGCCTACTACTTTTATAGCAACAGTAAAAATTAAAATTAAAAGAAATCAGAACCCTGAAACATGCTTTGTCACAAGGGAGTAGGTCTCAAGGGGAGGAGTGGAAATGAATAAAGAGAGAGAGAGAGAGAGAGAAAAGGTGGGGTGGATACAGTATATATGTAAAATTGAAGCCAAGTAACTTGGGGGATGGGTGGAGTTTGGACAGATGGAAAGAGAGAACAATGGAAGGAGAGACATTAATCAAGATATGTTATACCTGTAAACTGACATATTGAATCGAAACCCTTTTATACAACTACTCAAAGATAATTTTTAAATTAGTAGAAAAAATAAAGGAAAGGAATCAGACTTCAAATTGTCATTGATTGATTGCAGTAGGGATTTGGTTTTTTAAATTATATTAAGTCATTTAAAATCAGATGCACTGAAGCAAAAAATATTATAATGAAAAGAAGTGTGTGGCTTTCTAATTTAGAAATAGCATGACAGATTCACATCACTATTTTTGAGAAGTTAAATTTAAGGAGACTCTATGTGATCCTGAGTAACCAATTTTAATACTCTAGGGTTTGGTTTTCTTTTCAGTCAAAAAATGGTAGAACGGCCTATAAATTTTTGCCTGCCATAAATCTTGGTGCCTTTGCAGAACTCTACAGATTATTTCAAAAATGAATTTAGGGGCTGGGGATATAGCCTAGTGGCAAGAGTGCCTGCCTCGGATACACGAGGCCCTAGGTTCGATTCCCCAGCACCACATATACAGAAAAAAACGGCCAGAAGCGGCGCTGTAGCTCAAGAGGCAGAGTGCTAGCCTTGAGCGAGAAGAAGCCAGGGACAGTGCTCAGGCCCTGAGTCCAAGGCCCAGGATTGGCCAAAAAAAAAAAAAAAAAAATGACTTTAGATGTTTCTCTTTTTACAAAAGCAATACTTGCAAAACTGTTTGGTGTAAGTGAACAGAACACCTGGGGGGGGGGGAGGGAAAGGGGGGAGGGAGGGGGGTATGAGGGACAAGGTAATAAGTACTAAATAATTTAAAAAATGCTCCTTTCTGGTATATACCCAATTTGAGTCCAATGAAAAACTCTCCTGCTAGACACCCACCACTAGTTAATGCCTAATTCTAGCTACTTGGGAGGCTGAGACTTGGTGGTTGGAAGCCATCCCAGGAAGACAAATCTGAGAACTTTGTCTCCAATAAAATAGAAAAAGCCAAATGTGGAGCAAACCCTAAAGGCCCTGAATTCATGCCTGAATTCAATACCAGCAAAAAAGTTTTTTTTTAATATATTATTGAGCTTTATGTACAAAATCATTTGATTTCAAATAAACATTTAATGTAAAAACAAAACAAAAAAATGACTTTAGAGTCTGTCTTTTTAAGCTGAGAAATGTACAAATTCAAAATTTCTTCTCCAATCTACAAATACACACAAGTAGGGGTTAGAGACCATCTAGCTATAGAATGATGAAGTTATTTTTGTTTGATATTCTGCATAAAAAAAAGAAGAAAACACTTCACATTCTAAGCAAAATTATTTATTTTTAAATGTATTGGGTTACTGCTATAATTATATCTGAGAGCAGCATGAAGAAACTCAGCAAAAGCTAAAGATTAACAGGAGAATGGAACAGAACTAGACTCTGGGTGGGTGGGGACTAGAAGGAGGTAATGTGGGGATAAGGATGAATATTGTCAAAATAAATTATTTACAAACAAAACAAGAAAACATTTTGAGGATGCTACTTTTTGACACAGAATACAATACAGTGGGTAAGATTGATTATAATACAGTGTAAACACATGTGGAGATATAACAATGAAATCCCTCCCCTATAGAATTTACATGAGCCAATAAAAATAAACCAAATTAAAAAAATTATTGTTACAATATTTGTAAAATCTTTCACTCTTAAATCAGGAGGACCTATTTTCCAATGATGTTCAGTACAAATGTTTCAATTCAACTTTAGGAAATAAAATGAGATTGTTGCTCAGTTGTAGGGGGAAAAAAGTCAAGAATGAACTATTAAAATAAATCTGTATAATATGTAATATGTGTCCCAAAATTAAAACTACATTTATTTATACAAAAATAGATAAAATTTTTATTGAAGTATAAGGGAAAAAACTCATTTAAATGAGTCTTCTAGATTGCTGGTGGGAAAAAAAATAACAAGAGTGTTCAATAAATGTAATAATAATAACTGGAAACAACCCCAATGTCCATCAACAAAGTTGAGAAACAGTATAATATATTTACACAATGCACAATGAAAATAAACAGCCACACACAAGCAGGAAGAGAAATTTTGGAAATACAAAACTGTGGGATAAAGGGTATCACATAAAATATACACAGTGTGATTATATTGATATAAAAACAAGCTAAGCGAAATAATATACACTTTAAGGATACAAACATATGGCCAGGCTCCGAGAAGAACAGTCTGAGCTGCTGACACACTGGTGACCTCTAATGGGGACAAGCGCAAGCAGACTCACAATTAATGCTCTTTTCCTCTAAACGGGGTGGTGAGCATGTAAGTGATCATTATACTGTTATTCTTTATATCCTATCTATATTTTTAAGCAGCGTTTTACCTACTAAGGTTTTTTTGCAGGGGGTTGGGGGTGGGGAGTACTGAGTATTGAACCCAGGGCAGGACTAAGTAAATCCTTCACCACTGAGTCACATACCTCTCCAGCTGCAGCCTTTAATTTGAAGTCACATTAACAATGAGGAAAAAAAAATGTATCCAATCCTATCCACCCAGAAACAGTACCTAAAGCAGTGAAGGGAGAGAGGTGTGTCCTTGTTATTGACTCTCTTTTGCAAATGTGGATCCCAATATATTTCCTAGGACTTCAGCTATGTGACCATGTTATAGCCATAGAAAAAGAGAACAACAAAAAAAAAGGTTGGTTTTATATGCCCAAGAATTTTAAAAAATTAGATAATAAAAATCAACCTGTGATAACTGAATAACATCAGAAATTAAAAATATATATGGCTGGGTACCAGTGGCTCAGGCCTATAATTCTAACATGATCTGCGGATCATGGATTGAAGCCAGCCTGGGCAGGAAAGTCTGTGAGACTCTTATGTCCAATTAAGTAGCAAAAATCCAGCCATAGAGTTGTGTCTCAGGTATGCCAGCTTTGAGTCAAAATTACTTAACATGATTTGTTCTAGGTCTATCCATTTCCCTGCTTAAGGACAATGCCCAGACCTGAAGTTCAAGCCTCAGGGTTGGCACACACACACACACACACACACACACACACACGCACACGCACACACGCACACACACACGCACACACACGCACACACGCACACACACACTCACATAGACATGAGTATATTGCTGAGAATCTATTAAATTATACTCAGCACAGTGTGATTTTTTTTTTTACACAAACTCTTCAGGTGTCCATCAAATGAATTAAGCTATGAAGCTCCCTACGTGTGACAAAGTTTGTTTTCAGCTCTGTGTGTGTGTGTGTGTGTGTGTGTTGGTACTGGGTCTTGAACTCAAGGCCTGGAGCTGTCTCTTAGCTTTTTCGCTGGCACTCTACAACTTGGCAGCAAATTCATTTCTTGCTTTTTTGATGGTTAAGTGGATATAAGAATCCCATAGACTTTCTTGCCTGGTCTGAAGCCTTGATCTTCAGAACTCAGCCTCCTGAGTAGCTAGGATTATAGGCATGAACCAGGGCACCCAGCTGTTTTCAACTCTTTCACCCATTTTTGTTTTCTGTTTTTTGCCAGTCCTGGGGCTTGAGCTCTGGGCCTGAGCACTGTCCCTGGCTTCTTTTGCTCAAGGCTAGAACTCTACCACTTGAGCCACAGCGCCACTTCTGGCTTTTTCTATGTATGTTGTGCTGAAGAATAGAACCCAGGGCTTCATGTATAAGAGGCAAGCACTTTACCATTAGGCCATATTCTCAGCCCTCACCTATTTTTTTAAAAGTACTGTTCCTGGACATTTTTTTCTTGAATTAACACCAAACATCAGAGATTAACCCTCAATGTAGTTGACTATCTTAACACCCCAGAAAGCTCACCCGCCCATGAGATGTCTCCCTCTGTGTGAGAGGTTATCTGTTTCCTTGTCTGTCAAATGAGAAAGTTCATTCTGTGTCCTCTGTGACTGTGATAGGAATTAAATAAATGAATTCACGTAAGGCATTCGGGACAGCACTAGGCACCGAAAAGGCACTATACAAGGAGCTGTCATAGTATGTGTTCATTAATTGTAATAATTGTGGTTTCATGAACTTGGCCTTCAACCTGAAGTAAAGATCATCTAGGGTGGCACATGCCTCTCATACTTCTCTTTGAAATGAAGTTTTATCCACCACCATCCACACTTTCTGCCTCTAAAATGAACAAGCTGTCAGTGTGTTCCTAACGCCCCATCTAACTCCCACTGAGTGGTAAGGACTCAATCTACAGGGTTCTTAGCCGACTGACTTGGGTAAATCCAACAAGGCAGAAGTAGCTGTAGCAAAAGACATTAATTTTACATTCCCCCAGCTCCCCACAGGGCTTCCTAACTGAAAGCCTGCCTCACCCTGAGCTGGGGTCTGGTGAAAGAAAAGGTCCCTAGAGAACAAACTTCCAGAAAGGTCTGGGAGCCCCTGACTCCTCCAGCAGGCACAAGGGGATGTGTTGCCATGATCACAATTAGATGCTTTATCTGCTGGCTACACACACACTTTCTGGGTAGGGCTGTGTTAACAAGATTGCACAACTCTTCTTCATATCACTATTATTTCTAGGGATGGGCCACGAGTCAAAGTCGATTAAGAAGCACATGAACAGGCATCACATTTTAAACTGGGAACCATCAATGATGCTGCTACTCCCAGCCTCTCCTGAGCCCTCATCCTCAGGTTCTCTTGGGGGAGAGAGGGGAGGGAGAAGCAGTATAGGCTAGGACAGCAAAAAGAAAGTCTCCAAATCACTGTCTTGAATTCCAATCACCTTATTGTGATTCAGTCCCGACCACTTTCTTATACATATTTTCCTTCTCTCAGTGTAGGAAAACCTTAAGTTATTTCTAGAGAGGTTTAGACATCGATCTCTATTTATTAAGAGTCCTTTCAAAATTCCCCGCGAGCATGCCACGATCAGGTGCATCGCACACTGCACGATGACATCATGGAGGCCTGGGATGCGTCCTTGGGGGTATTTCTGTCACCTAGGATCACGTCATAGATCATGGATCAGTAACACTATTTCGCAAGTGAGGAGTGCTGATTCCAATAGTCTAGTTCAAGGGGGTAATTGCTTCCTGGAAGGGGCCAGGGAGTGAATACTTCAGGCTGTGTGGCCAATGCTCTCTCTGGCACATTTCCTTGGCTCTGCTGTGGTGACACCAAAGTCTCCATAGACAGTACATAAGTCAGTGCACATATCTGTGTTCCAACAAAATGTGTATGTATTTTGCATGCTGTAGAGCTTTCACACATCACTGAAATATTATTCTTTGGATCTGTCTGCAACTATTTACAAACATACACATCATTCTTACATCACAGTAGCAGAAAAACAAGATGGTGGGAGCTACCCCCTCCACCTATGTACCAAATACAGTCTGTGCAGAATTCCAGCAGACAGCTCAGCTTCCTTCCCACTAAGGCTCTTCATGGTTTTGCTTATTTTTTCTCTTTTCAAAGCGGTAAATTAATACTTCTTAATCAGTCACTTCTCCCCAACACACTGCTTTATTAACAGCAGATATAGAGACATTGAAACAAGAAAGGGTCCCCGAAGAGGTGTCTTCCTGGCTTTGTTTTGTTCCATTTGTGGTGTTGGGGATCCCACGCGGGGCCTTGGGCTAGGTGAGTACTCCACACTGAGCCCAAGAAGAGAAGGCTTTTCTTGCTTTTTTGGTTTTGCTTTGTTTTGTTTTTACAGGATTTCAACTCTGATCTCTGTTGGCACACTGCTTCTTTACAATCAAATCCACATGGTTTCCTGTGTAGCACTCCATAATTATCAAGATTGCATTATAATATAATCAGAATGATCTTCTATGACCCAGGCTGATGACACTCTTTAGTGGGTCATTAATATACATGATTACTTAGGGACAGTTGTGGCTGAGCAAGCCATTGCCCAATCAGAAGACACTGACTGCTATCAGGAGCAACGCCTCTGCAAAAAGCACGTACTTACAAGGTCATTTCCAAGTGCAGTACTCCACTCTCATTTTTCTATCTGTGTTCCCTGACTCCTACCCCAGGAGACAACAAATACTGAGCAAGTATCTAAGGATGAACTTCAAGAGGTGAGCTTATGTCCTTTCCACTGACTCTTTGGTCCCCATTTGTCAATAGCCCTTGTCCACTCCCCATCCCCTTCTCCTACCTATTCTCCTATCAGAACACAAACACATACACTTCATTTTCTAGAACCTACGAGTTTAACTGAATATTCATAAGGAGCTGCCAAAGATCCTTAGTCTTCAACTAAGTCCTACTTTAGCAAGAAAGACAATTCAGATTATACATCTGAGGACCTTAGGGCAATAGTCAGACTTCACAACAAAATGCCATTCTCCCATGGTAATACACTCAAGTGTCTGGTCTCCCCTGCCTCCTCTTACCTGGCCCCATCTGTCACTCAACCAGGATAAGGTCACTGAGATGGTCTGCAGAAACCACCTTTCCAAATGGGTGGACAGAATTATGGCCCTGTTCCCTGAGTCTCCATTATAACACAGAAGGGAAGAACTGCTCATCAGCAGAATTTTCCTCACACTGTGGAAGGCATTCACCAATGAAAGTATTTCCTTAGCACATATGACATTTCACAAATTACTACAGATCGGCTGAGAGATACAATTCCATAAAGATCCACACAGAATCTGCACCATCACCCATCATTACCACTTAAGATCAACATAAGCTGGCCCCAACAGCAATGAAAAGCTGTAGAATAGGGTCTTCATTTGGAACAGATTCTGAATGATAGATCTAATAACATACCAAGAAGGTGATTAGCTCTCAAAATGCTACTTTCTTCTATACCACCTAATTAAAACACAAGACTACTGCATTTCCATGGCTTATTCATTCTCTCCCTCTCTCCCCTCCCCCCCCCCCCACAAAATAAGAGAGTATCAGTACTCTTAGCACTCTTATTCTATGTTAAAAGCAAACATTATCCTTAATTCTACTCTTCAAAGAAGAAAACAAATCAAACTTCTCCTTGGGAAATTTCTACCACTTTTCTAAGACTGTTCTTGATTTAAATCCTTACAGCTGCAATGACGATACTTTTCCTGAAGGAAATGAATCCAGAGCAACTCTTATTTGAAAAAAGAAGAAAGCACCAAAGCACATTCTGTGATGCCTGTAATGCTGACTTGTTTATGCCACTCACTTACGAATTTACAACTTCAAACTCACATTATAAAGTAGAAAGTTGGGAGTAATGCAGGAAAACTTGAACGCCAACACCTCCCAGGCCACCCAAGTTGCCTTCAAAGACAGCTAGCCCCATGCTATACCCAGAAGGAGGCCCTAGAGTTTGGATTTTTTTAAAGATAAGTTTAATTTTACTCAACTTTAAAACTCCACTTGTAGTAATCTTTCCCTACAGGGCTGTGCTCCAGTCAACTAAGATGATGTTATTATAAGATAATTATTTTTAATAGAAGCTATCAATTACGGAGCATTTTGTTGTCAGGAACTATGCTAATAGCTTTATATACATTATCTTATTTAACCCACACCACTAAGCCTATTATGTAGTTATTACTCATTTTACATATGAGGAAATGGAGTGTCAGAGAGGTTATGTGACTTGCCTAAGGTCACACCGATAATAAAACACAGACAAACCCAGGGCTGTCTGACAAAACCCACACACCAGGATCCCTCCACTAAACGCTTTCATGCACCTGAGTCACGGGGTGCAAATTGCGTCAATCTTATCCGCATAATAGTGGTTCTCCAACTTGAATTTTCATTGTTATCATGGAGACAGCTTTTTATAAATATGGAGGAGGAGGGGGAAAAAGAGGAGGAGGAGGAGCAGCAGCAGCAGCAAGAGGAGGAAGAGGAGGAGGAGGAAGAGGAGGAGGAGGAGGAGGAGGAAAGGGAGGAGGAGGAGGAGGAGGAGGAGGAGGAGGAGGAGGAGGAGGAGGAGGAGGAGGAGGAGGAGGAAAGGGAGGAGGAGGAGGAGGAGGATCCCAGAAGTGACAGTTAATGCTATGTGTGTCTTAGAATGAGAGAATCACACACTTTGAGGCCAGCCTGAGTGAAAAACTTCAAGCAACTCCTTCTCCACTCATATGCAGATATCTCCTAGCTACATGGGAGGCTGAGATTGGTAGAATCAAAGTTCCAGGCCAGCCCAGCCAGAAAATTGTGCAAGACTTCATCTCAGGAGAAGAAACTTGACAACACTACTATCATCTTCACTATGATGGGAAACCTAATGTTCCAAGTACACACTCAGATAAGAAATGAGAGCCTATCTCAAAAATAACTAGTGTAAAAGTAAGGCTGGAGGTATGGCTCAGGGGTACAGCACCTGCCTAATAAGCATGAGAGCCTGAGTTCAAACCCCAGCACCACAATTTACAAAAGAAAGAAATCCCATTATTTGCAGTGAAATGGATAGAACGGGGGGAGATACAATATTAAGTGAAATAAGCCAACTAAGGGAAAACAAATATTTCATGGTCTCATCCATAGGCAGAAGCTAAAAATGTCAATCTAAAAGAAGCTAAGAAAGCAAGGAGGATAATAGCAGGTTGGATTATAGATTCAAGCACAGTTAGAAGTCCCTTGTTCTCAGCACAGTGTAGCAACTACAGTTTATAACACTTATATATCATATAATATGCAACATACTATATATTTATGTAGAAACTAGCTGAGAGGAGCTCAGAAACTCAAAAAAAAAAACCAACCTTGGGAAATGAATAATGAGATGGAAGTGTCCCTTATAAGATTTGATTATTGCATATTGTGTAATACAGTGAATTACTACACTAGACCCACATAATTAATTATGTGGCAATTGAAGGTGAAAAAAGTGGTGATTGGCTTTTTGTTGTTAACCATCTTCTCTGCAGTTTATAATAGTGAACAAAACAGAGGGAATTCCACCCTTGGCTCTCCTTTTAAAAGCCTCCTTTGATGACTCATAGCTCCTAGAAGCACAATAGCCAAAAGTATAAGAGTCTTGGTAAACTTGACACACTTGCTGTCCAGAGACAAAGAGATGAGACTCACACAACAAGACAGCCACAGATCTACAATCTCTTACCCACTGCTTCATTTTCTCAAAAATTCCACTGTTAAAAAAGTATTGAAAAATCTTATGATTTTTAGGAATCACTAAGAAACCCAAAACATCCCAGGAAATATGGCCCCGGCACACTGATTGGATATGACTGTGTCTATATAAACACACACATCATATAACAGGGCTTATATATAAAGGAGCATATTTGAGTTCTAACTTGCATATAACGTAATCATATACAGTATGCAACCCTTTATTGAATGAGACCCAAGTTCCAGCCTCAACTCTGCCACTTATTGCCATTTCTTGATCTCCCTGGGTTTCATTATCCTCATCTGAAAAGCAATGGCAATTATATTTGTGTGTGTGTGTGTGTGCACGCACATGTGTGTGTGTGCTAGTACTGTGGCTTGAACACAGAGGCTCACTCTTGCTCAGCTTGCTTGCTCCACTTTAGCCTCACCTCCATAGACTTTTCTGCCCAGGATGGCTTCCAATCACAGTCCTCTGGATCTCAGCCTTTTGAGTAACTAGGACTGTAAGCATGAGCCACCAGCACCTGATGTGTTTAATATAATTTAAACATCTTTATGTATCCAACACCTAGTACAGTGCCTAGAACATGATTCTATATTTTAATTACTGTTATGGTTAATATTATCATCATCATTCTGGCTTGCATTGTCCCAAACAGTAAAACACGTTCAATGTAGGAAACTAATTGTTAATAAACGCCAAAGTTTGGCTCTCTCAATAGAAAAAGAGAAAAGTAGCAAGTACTCCAATAAGATTGTCCATTATCCTGTTCTCTAACCAGATGGTTGAAAGCATACTTCTACTAACATATTAAACATACTAGCTAGGAGTAAAAAAAAAAAAAAAAAAAAAAACACCCACCCCCCAAAAACCTCCTTCGGGATAACTTAACAATTAATTCCATAAAAAATATTTTAGGCATCTAACAGAAGGAACTTACATTGGAACCGTATCAAAATACTTTCCTCGCTCTCCAGTGAAACTTGCTGAAAATTTACCCTCAATATCTTAAATCTTCACTCAACTTTCCCCCAAGTACTTCTAAAGTACTACAACCTGGCTTTCCCTTCAATATTCATATTTCTCAGTTTTACCTACATTAACACCTATTTGGTTCATTTATTTTCATCCTTGCCTAAAGATTTACTGCATGAATGTAGCATGTTATTTTGTCCCCTGGAAGAATGGTAAGCTTGGTTTTTATTTTTCCCTAAATACTCACAAGTGAAGTTATCAGACATGTTACTAGAGAGCAGAATTCCACACTGTCAAGAGTTTGCAGGAGGAACACCTTCTGCATTTTCCTTACATACACACACACACAAACACACACACACACACACACACACACACACACCTATGTATGCATATAAATACATCAAAGCACTGCAGCCCATTGGAATATATTCGTTCCCTTTACCTAAAGGGGAGTAGCTATGTTCCAAGACCCTCAGTGGGTATCTATGATAGTACTGAATCTCAGGTAGTACTCCTAGTTTTTTTTTTCCATATACGCATTTCCTATAATTCAATTTACAAATAAGGCAAGTAAATGATTAATAATAGTCATTAACTCAGAGGGGGGGGTGGAGTGAAGGGAATTGGGGAGAAGGGAAGGTGGGAGAAAAATGAGGGAGGAGTTAAGTTTGACAAGAAGTGTACTCACTGCCTTACATATGAAACTGTAACCCCTCTCTGTGTATCACCTTGACAATAAAAATTAAGTCAAATAAAAAATAAGTCATTATAAAATAGGGCAATTGTAACATCATGCTATAACAAAACTTATGTGACTCTGATCTCATGCCTTCCTCTGTCTGTCTGTCTGCCTGTCTCCCTAACATTTTACTGAGTGTGCTCATCCTTCTCCTTGGGTCCACGTGAGATGATACAATGCTTCCTTTTATATGCATTTATTTGGGCTTACAGGGAAATGCTTTGGCATTTAGTCTAGGGAGGGGAAAAACGTGTGCAAACTCAACTATACCAACTGGTTCTCACTAAGCAGGACTTTTCCCGAAGGGCCACAGTCTTGCCAAAATGTCTAAAAGCAACATTGCTAAATTGGAACTATTTTGCAAAGAAAATAAAAATGTCTGGACTGAATAAGACATCTGCCACTCCAGTTGTCATTATGGAATAATGTGGTCTAGATTAGCTCCTCTAAACAGCAAGATGACCATTTATTATTGGTGACAGACAGGGCTCTGTGGGATCACCATGGTAACATTCGTGCCTTCCAACAATCTCTGACACCACATACTGAACAAAGTTTTCAAATTGAGTTACGGGGAAGGAATATAAAGAGAATCTGGACAGATAGTATGTTAATAACAGGATTATTCTCCCTTGTAATGAAACTACATTTGTTTTTGTGTTTATGTTCTGGTCCTGGGACTTGAACTCAGGGCCTGGACACTTTCCCTGAGCTTCTATGCTTAAGGCTAGTGCTCTACTACTTGTGCTACAGCTCCACTTTCAGATTTGGGGGAGTGTTTCATCAGATACAAGAATCTCCTGGACTTTCCTGCCCTGGTTGGGTTTGAACCCCAATCCTCAGATTTTAGCCTTCTAAGTAGCTAGGATTACAGGCATGAGCCACTGGCACCTCACTTGAGACTGGATTTTAATACTAGACTCTTTGGTATTTAACCACACCTGTCCCTAAAAATTTTTTGTAAATTAAATTTTCAATTGTAGCTGGGTGCCAATGGCTCACACCTGTCTAGCTACTCAGGAGGCTGAGTATCTAGCTACTCAGGAGGCTGTGAGGATCACAGTTCAAAGCCAAAGATAGCCTAGGCAGGAAAGTCCATGAGACTCTTAGCTCCAATTAACCACCAAAAAGTCAAAGTGGAAATGTAGCTCAAGTGGTAGAGTGCTAGCCTTGAGAACAACAACAACAACAACAACAACAAAGAAACTTAAGGACCAACAGTGCCCAGGCCCTAAGTTCAAGTCCCAGGTATCTCTCTCTCTCTCTCTCTCTCTCTCTTTCTCTCTCTCTCTCTCTCTCTCTCTCTCTCTCTCTCTCTATCTATCTATCTATCTCTCCTTCAAGAGCAAATGCCCATCTCAGAGTCTGGTTAGTTATGTCAAAGCATGTGTAAGGGATCAGCACTCCCATAAACCAGGATGGGAAGATAGGTACCAAAACCAACCTCAGAAACCATGGTGGCTATTTTATAGTGTGAGCTGGACATACAGTTAATTCTAAAGCATTCTCATGTACCCCTGTGAGATTGTGTACAACAAGGTCTGCATTTAAAAGCTTCTGTTCCAACACAGAAAACCTATTAAGAAAGCCATCCAAAGCCAGGCACCAGTAGCTCATACCTGTAATCTTAACTATGCAGCAGGCTGAGATCTGAGGATCACAGTTCAAAGCCATACTGGGCAGGAAAGTCCATGAGACTCTTATCTGCAAGTAACTGTCAGAAAATTGCAAATGGTGTTGTGGTTCAACGTAGTAGCAGGCTAGCCTTGAGGGAAAAAGCTCAGGGATAGTGCCCAGACTCTGAGCTCAAGCCCCACAATCAACAAAGAAAGAAAAGAAAAGAAAAGCCATCCAAGCTTCACTAGATTATGAATTTCATGATATGTGTGGTCTCCCTTGCTATCATTTTCAATAGTTAATTATTGGTTGGTTGGTTGGTCATGGGGCTTGAACTCTGGACTTGGTTGTTATCCCTGGGCTCTTCAGCAAAAGGCTAGTGCTCTGCCACTTGAGCCCCAGCACCACTTTTGGTTTTCTGATGGTTAAATGGAGATAAATCTCAGGGACTTTTCCTGCCCAGGCTGGCTGGCTTTGAACCACGATTCTCAGATCTCAGCCTTCTGAATAGCTAGGATTACAGGTGTGAGCCACCTGTGCCCAGCTCACTTTCAATATTTATGACATGAAAGGTTTCAAATACAAAGACTAGAATCATCACCATTTGCATGCCCATGGTCAGGTTTTGTCACATTCTATTGCTCAGTCATATTTGCATTTTTTGCTTATGAAATAAGTACATAGGAAAGTAAAAACCAGTGTGTAGAATTCTCTAATCCTATGGGCCCACCCCCTTCGCCCACAAGAAGTGTTAGTTGGCATATTTCCAAACAGTATATAGACAGTATCAGACTATATGCATGGATCTACAACGTGGGGGTATTTTTAAACCCAGTATTTGTATTTCTAAATTTTGCCCATATTAAAACAACTAGATTTGGCTCATCTATTTTAAATCGCTGTATAAAGTTTTATTGTACAATACAACATGTTATTTTATTCCCTGAAAGGGCAGTTTAATTTTTTCCCCCTCTCACCTAAGCAGCATAGAGATCAACATTCTTACAGAGCATCCCTTCACACATACCTACAGACACAAAATTGAAACCACTCAAAGAGTAGGTGCCATCGGCAGCTTTATTGACAATTACCAACTACTCTCCAAAATAACCATACTAGGAACAGGAATGTTACTGCTCAGTTTCTGCTCAGCATGTACAAGGTCCTGAGTTGATCCCCAGCAACACACACACACACACACACACACACACACACACACACACACACACACACTGGGTGGGGGGGAGGGATGAGAACTCCAGAAGTAATCATACCAAATAACATTTCCTTCACTGACACTTGAAATGAAAAGATGTTGTTCCACATCCTTGTCCCCAACTGAGTTTGCCAGATAGGCAAAGGCCTATCTAATGGGTATGAAATGGTTGCCCATTTTACTTTAGCATTCTTGTTTACACTGAAACTGAGCATCCTTCCACTCTATTAGACATTTGGACCTTCATATGTATGGATGGCCCAATGGATTGTAGCCTTGCCCGTTTCCCCACTTGCCTTTAACCTCCCTATAAGGAAACCTATAAGGAAATCTCCACATAGTCTATGCCTTTGTTACTCAACTTCACTGGCTCTCATGAGCAAAGTGCAGATAAAATAATAGCTACTTCTTAGAGATGTTGTGAAACCAATCAAAAAGCACTTAACTAAAAAGTGCTACAACATGTGAAGCAATCAAAAATAGTATTACTCTTGTTATACATATGCATAAGACAAGGATAAAGTGTTTCTGGCATTTCTCCCAAGTTTGGAGTCCCTTTTGGATAAACTCTGTGAGAGGACTCTGAGCAACTCTTCTTGCCCAAGATACTTCCCCAAGATAAGAAGACATAATATTGGCGTTCTGCTATTTATAAGTTTCCATTAGGGAAATGCAAAGTCGACAACCTAAGCAAGGTATTGTGTGAACTAAACACAATCCACATGTGCCCGTGATCTTGTCTGTGAAGGGATCATTATCCTGTGCCTAGGCAGTGGTTAAGTCACAGAGTAAAGGAAACTCTAGGAAAAGGAAGGTAGGAAGACCTCCCACCTCTCTTCCCTACCACCTCCCTCCCAGGACCTACTGGACCCAAATATTTCCTGGGATGGGAATACAACTGGGCCTCCATGAAATTGTACCAGGCCCCAAACCACTCTATTTCCCCACAAGTCCCCAGTGCTTCCCAAACACAAAAAACTGAAAGGACAGTCACATCATTTATGAGATTCTAGAGGATTTGTATGCCTGGGCTGGCTTCAAACCTTGATCCTCTGATACCAGTCTCCTGAGTAACTAGGATTACAGGCATGTGCCTCCAGTCCCCAGCCTCCTAGGTTGGGTGTTTATGAATCAATGGTCAATAATACTCTGATATCACCAAGGTAGCAGCCCACCCAGACAATGACTATTTATCTGTCGAAAACCTTTCTCTCTCCTTTTAGGCAGAACACATACCTAAGAAGAGACATATCATTAAGCTACAGAGAACAAAAAAAAAAAAAGTTGTAAAGCATCTGCTTGGATTCATGACGCATTTAATTTAAGATCCTTCCAGACTGGCCTTTCTTCTCACATGCTGACCTTTTCCTGGAGGAAGGCCATGTTTGCCTTTGTGACCTCTGCCGGTGGAGGCAGAAAGCATATCTAGCTACTCTACAGGCCTATCAAGTAGTCCTGACATCAGCTTCCACTGGGGACTGGCAGGGAGCCCTCTCCCATGTACTTGCATATCATCTGAGGTTCAATTTCAACTGGCACTACAGAGACCAGATACTTCCTTTAGTGACTATAAACAAGTACATTCCCCAACCCTGCTGAGCAATCATAGGCCAGACTCCAGACTCAGCTCCAGCTCAAGTAGAATTCAGTCCATCGTCTTTGGTATCTATCTAGGTGTAAGGCTGTCTTCCTTCCGCGTGTGCCAAGTTTCCACTTTCAAGAAGTTAAATTGCCATATAAAAACGCTCTAGCGCGGATCAGTAATTAGACGCTGTAATGGAAAATTAACTGTGTTTTTATTTAGAGCATTTATTTTAACAAGAATTTTTTTCTGTTATTAAACTGCAATAAAAATAAATTAAATCCTGAGGGTTTACAAAGATTTTTCTGTTAAAGAAAAAAAAAAGTGGAGGGGAGGTGGCAACAAACAAAAACAACTATCTATCTTCCTGGAGAGTATTTATTTTGCTAATGTCACTAAGTTTGTACAAGGTCCTCTACTGTGAGTCTTGGAATAAATAAATCCTAATTCTACCACCCATGTTACAGAAAGGAAACACCATTCCCACTTCTCAGGCGGCTGTAGCCGAGGCAAGCACCAACAAGGCAAGAGGACGGGTTTTTTTTCCACGGAGAGTCCACACAAATCCCTTCCATCCTTCTCTTTTCTTCCTAATCCGGATCCTTCCAGGGGAAATGAAGCCCCCAACCCCCACGCCCCTGAGCAGCACAGTGGCTGGTGACCATTCTGGGAGCACCTGAGGGCTTAGCAAGTTCATTAGCAGCTAGCTGATCTACCTGTGAGTCAATCCCCAAGCCAGACTAGCAACACCAACTCCACCAGAACGGGGGAGTCATGGCAGCAGCGGCCAAGTGAGAATGGGAAAAAAGCTGACATATCTACAGTCCTCCTCAAGTCTTTGTGGCCCTCCAGCCATATCTGGTGAAGAACTGATCAACAGGATTAGCCATGGGACACCTCCCCCCACCCCCCACTCCAACTACCCTCCAAATGCACGCCTGGGCCACAAGCCTAATAATACACATGAGGGAGCCTAGGACTGTGGCTACCTCACTTTGCATCTTTGTTTCTCCCGCAGTCTGGATTCCAAGCAAAGGGCAAAGAGCACCTCAGAATGCTATTCCATTAACATGTAGGAAGTTCTCCCCAGTGAACTAGAAACCCAGCAGCCCTAAGTCTCCAGATGCTTCTCTTAAAGGGCCTCAGCATGCATCCACACAGACCTAGTGTTAGCCACCTACTATCTTTGAGTAGGAAGTGCACAGACAACCTTTGTTTAGCCTATATCGCTGCTCGGAGTAATACCCTAGGACAAAGGCTGGATTTGCTGGCCTCAGAAATTACAAAGAAACCCATTTTCTTCCCCCCTCCCTCCTTCTTCCCTTCTGTTTTTTCCTTTTAATCTTTCTTTACAGTTTAAACTTTTCCAGTCCTTTATGGCTTCTCGTATAGAGGGCTGGGATATGTTTAATTTAACAGTCTGTACTTTAACTCCAGCCCTATGCTAAACCGAACCATTCTAATACTGTCCGTGTTTGCAGAGCCCATTTGCCCTTCCATCCAGAAAAATAACCGGTTTCTTACAGAAACTGTCTTTGTAAAGAGGTTTACAAATGTACAGTTTCATTTGACTTGTGCTTAACGAGGCTAATTAAACAAGGCTCATGCAGAGCAAAATTCCACTTCAAAAGCAAAACTATAAGGCTGTCACAATGTTCCCTCTCCCAATTCCAAACCATCCATTATGTTCTCTAGGAAGCAATAAAGGGGGGTTCATCAATAAAGGGGTGGTTCATAGGTCAGTTAAGAGATTTTTAATATACCTCAACTGCTAGTCAAGATTTACACTAAGTTTAAAAAATAAAGGACTCAAGGACAATGATATCGCCACACAAATATAAATATTGGTTGAATCTGAGTGTTGAAATAAAACGATACTAGAGTGTGGACATTCACAAAGGCATTTCAGCTTGTGCATAGCAGCCAACCGTGCCCCCATTTGCTATTAGAAAAAATAAGAGCTAATAGAGACGGTGCTCAGTTAAAAATACTTCCTAAGGAACTCTCCAAAAATCTCAATGTAACAAAGGGATTGCAAATTTTAAGATGCAGTGAAATAACTGATCATTCTGATCTGGGATAAGTCCTGGATTCCCCAGTGCCCCTCGATTTCTTTACCCTTAGAATGGGAACAAGAGAAGCAGTTATGACTAATTGCTAATAAAAGCTTGTTTGCCTCTGGCAGAAAAACAAAAGTGTGCTGATAAGGATCATTTTCCCAGACCTTAGTTTATGTTTCTACATTAACATTCCAAGGCCCAGCTCTCAGGTTCCCAAGATCCTATAGGTTATCATCTCCAACTAGAAGATGAGGCTGAGATTTAGACACACCATGGTCCTTATTTCATGCTGGGGTGGCTGGCTCGGCTCTCTATTTCCCCAAGAAGTCATCACATATTGTCTTCATCTCCTTTAATAGCTGAACAAAATGACACACAATTCTTTGTGGTGAATGCACTCAAGGACACCACCCCAGAGAACTCGTTTCTCTTAGACCCACCAAAGGATAAAATGTTCTCAATGCCACCTCCTACGATAATCACCCTCTCTCAAATGCCCCTTTTTAATTGGCTGGTTGAGTGTCCACTGGGTGTGACTGCACAAGTTTATCCCAGGTGTGTAACCAAGATTGAAAACCCTTCCTGGTTTTCAAGCACCCTGACCTGGACCATGGTATCAACACCGGACAGCAACCATGTTGAAGATGGATGCAACCACAGTACTTTGAAGAAAAGGAGCATTTACTTGAGGAGATTGACCTGTATGACCTCCTCCATCTGTAAGCCTGAGCCAGTCCTGTGGGACCGGCTGCTGCAGACCAAGACAGATTCAACAGAACCCTTCTGCTAGAGAGAGGACAGAGTTAAACGGCGGAGTTTATGTGGAATAATGAAAGGTCAAACAGTTGCAGACTGTCGAAATATCTATACTCCATTCACCCAAATGTGCACCCACAAAAGTAAGATTATTCTAGAAAATATGAATGTCTACAATAAATTCTAAATAATTAGCACTGCAAGTTTCTATGTTTGTATCCCATACAAAAACTCTTAGGGTAAATCGTTACATTCTTGTTTCAGGAAAACAAATTACTCTTTTTTTTTCCTTTAGCCAACTACTTCTCAAATTTACTACCCCAGCATATTTCTAAAGATTATATTTAAAGGTATCACCTTTGAAAATGAAAAAACCAGTGTCCCCCTGCCATCTCTTCCATCCTGAGGAGCCAGTTTTGTCCAAGTGACTTTTCTTTTAAACCAGTAAACGTGGATCACAACTAGAAAAGGACAGCAATGCACCCTAAAGTCAAATAGCATCTGTAAAGGATCCATTCAGGGTCCTTTCAATCACTGTTACCATGCTAACGTTTATGAACGATGATCCCCAATTGCTAACTGGCTATATATCTCTATTCTAAATGGGGATTACTGCTATCCAGTTTTAAGATAAAACCACATATCATAAATTAAACCACTCTAAACATATTCTAAACCTCACCAGTGTTCTAAACAACAATATTTTCGAATTATTTTTATCACTTTTAATTGTACAAAGGGTTTCAATTCAACATGTCAGTTTATGTGTATAATGCATCCATTTCTTCATTCTTTTCCATCTCTCTCAATTGCACCCATCCCCTCAATGTTCCTAGTCCATTTTCACATATATGCCTTGAATATCATGATTGCATTCTCCCATACTTCCTCTCTTCATTGGTCTACCTCTCTTCCCATCCCAACACCTCAAGTTCCAGCTTTCTGGAACTCATTTTGTTAGACCATAAGATAACTGTAAATAACAATATTTTAAAATTTCTCCAGCACTAACTTTAGTTTAATGGTAAGCTTGTCTTTAGTTTGCCTTAGAAGGAATGGACTCCCTTTGTAAATGTCTATGTTGGTGATTTAAATGATCTACAAGGAAACAGGAAAACTTAAGACCCCTTTCTGTAACTAAAATTATTGAGTTTAGAAGAAAGGCCTGTTAAAATCAATAAATTCTGAAGGTGCAGATTCCATCACGGGTGAAGTATTTAATAATAAATTACTGTCAAGTGATTATCTGCCTAATTAAAAATATTTCCATTTTCCTATTTACTTGAATACATACTCTTCTGCCTTAGGAATTTCAATATTGTCAATTGACATTGGGATTACTAAATATAAACAACATAGACTGCTTAATTACGTGCAGATTTGTTGAGTGCTGTAAGATTCTTTCCATCCCAATTATACATATTTATACATGCTTGTTAACTCTTTGAGGAAATTTCGAATCTTAGTTTTCATTATTTTGCTGATAGAGTTCCCTTCTGTTGCAGTTATTTAACCCTTAGGTGAGCAAATAAAAGGACAAGAAAAGTTCAGTAATTCTATTTGCAACGTATGACTTACACTTTGCTTTGAACTTTCTCTAGATTGCTTCTACGAAAAGCGCTAACCATTTCTTTCTGTCCAGATCCTCTGCCCACCATTCACAAAAGAAAACAAGAAAAAAATTACAGTTTCATTATGGGTATCAGCAACTTACTGTCATTATTTTTTAATTTTTTAAAGATTACATTCATCCAATCTAAAATAATTTTTGATCCTGAATTCAACTGCTAAAAACAACAAAACTGCTTTGAAAGTATCAAATTTGCAAAAAACAAAAATCTTGAGAAGTCACTAATGGAATTCCCATGACCTAATAAATGTAAGGCTTTAGCTGTAACCATAAACTCACGGGATACTTATGATCTGAAAGTCAGGAGTATTGTAGCCAGTTTTTATGAGTTTAATTCCTCTGGCAAATCTAAGATTCTACTTTTAAGTCTCCTCAACTAGAGCAAAATCACGGCACATGTAGACAGGAATACTAAAGAAAGAAACTACAAATAAAAATGGGAAGGGAACAAGAAAAACCATTGTCAACAACCACCGTCTACCCTAAACCATCAATGAACTTCTAGAAACACAAGACTGAACAAACCTTTCTTTCTTTAGACTGAGATATATGTCACCTCACTTTTAACACCCATAAATCTATCAGCGAATCACTGTGTTTTCTTCACTTTTACTTCACCCTGAGAAATCAATAAATCACAGAACTTACTCAGCCTACTCTGATGGGACAACAATTTTCTGAGTCTGTTTATTGCTTCTTTCTTTGCACATTTTATTCTATGTTCTATGATCCAGTTCTGTGAACTTTCTAAGGCAAGAAAAGCTACCTTCAAGTTAAAGCAAAGTCACTGAAATCCTGCCACCCGAGGTACTTAGAAGTTGTGTTTTGTCCTGGGAACCTGTCTCTCTCTTTCTACTTCTCCAAGGCAATGATTGAGCAGGGTGCCTTAAAGAGTTATGATTCGAATGAATTGTCTTTTTTCCTCAAAGGATTTTGAGTTATTATAGCAAATGGTTGTTCTCAAAAGATTTGGCCTACATCTCCTTGCCAACATATAGTCAGAGTAGGCATCACACATAACAGACACACAAATGTAAAAATCTTAACATCATGTTTACCTCTCTTGTTCCTAAAATTTCTTGTTACTTCTTTCATATAGGTAACATGTTTATATATTATGTGTAATATAGTGCGTACTATATATTATAATATAAAAATATTCAGTATTGCAATGTTATGGGTTATCAAGCCTCGCTATACTATCCTGGAGACAAATTGTTATCAAAACAAAACGTATAGCCAAATATTTGTCATTTGGTATTTCATATCCAAATACATATAGAATCAATTAGATATTAAAACAATTTCATGGTACATTATATATTATATATTTACCAATTAACTTACAGGAACTATCAATAGAATAGAGAGAAAAATGTAGGATTCCAAACACTATATATACTAGCAGCTTTCACCCTGAATGTTCCAAAAAGTCTTTCACAACCACTGCTGGCAAGGTCGTTCACCTTTTCAATGCAAATATAACTTAATTAACTTATTTCATGCCAGCTATACAACAAACATAACCTCAAAGGTGCTTTTGGTTTGGAATGTACTAAATGTTTACCTTTAATGAAAAGCAGGTCAACTTCTTTGATAAAAATTGCTTCAACTTTTTTTTGTTACACCCACATTTTCATAGCCTAAACACTAACAATGTCAAGGCCCTCTGCAACTTGAGACTTTTCTTGTGGCACTTCTTTAAACGTCTTTGGGTTTATTTTCTTCACAAATCTTTTTTTTTCATATTTGTTTATCCTGTTTCTCTGTCCTTTTGGTCTTAGCTTCTATGAGGAGAGGAAAACAGTTTTGAAGGGTGTTTATAGCACTGTAAGTTTTATTTACTGAAGGAGGGAACTCAATCCTCTCTCAGGTTGGGCCCCAAATTCAATGTACTCTTAAAACTATGTCACCAAAGGGAGATCATTTTAAGAACTCAACCTAAACAGTTTTGTCTTTCGTCGTGAACTCCTGGGCACTAACTTAACGTGTAAAAATTATCAGTGGAGACACCAGATAAGTTAACTCGAGGTGAAAAGAAAGACTATCCAAGCTCAAGTGGAATTTCACAAACCCACTTGCTGAAACATGATTTGGGCGCTGAGTTAGGTCAAGAGTTAGAACGTTCTAACTTGAACCCACAAAGGTGCTGGGAGAGAAGGAAAGAAACGCTATCCTCTGAGCCCAAGCTAGGAGAAGCACTGCCTTCAGCTTGATTTCCAGTCCTGGGACAGACATCTTCCTGGCCCTTCCTGGCCTTGTAGCAGACACCCACCGCTAGTCTCCAGGTTCAGTCCCCTTTGCAAGGGCGCAAGTAAATAATCCCTTGTCTCTTTCCTTTCGCCCTCCGGTCGGGTCGGAATACAGAGGAGACCGACCGACTGGGGCTGGGGCGCTAAAGCTACCGCACCCGACTCCACTCCAGGTGGGGCGTCTTACCCGTACAGGAATGCAGGGGCTTGGGTCGCACGACCAGAGACGGGCACACGGAGTAGAGGGAAAGTTTCTCAAAGTAGTCGCAGGTCTCCTTGGAGAGGATCTCGTCGATCATGAAAGTCTTGTAGCGCCGCCTGGCTGCTTTGAGCTGGCCCGGCGAGCTCAGTCTCAGTTCGGCGTGGCAGTGCATGGTGAGCCACGACGAGCGCCCGCAGACCCGACCGCGGCTTGGAAGTGCGGGGCGGACAGGGGACCCCTGAGGCTGGCGCGCGGCCGGGGGCCTGAGCCCCGCTCCTCTGCGGCGGGACGGGCGGCGGGGCGCGCCAGGCGCGCGGAGGGGAGCAGGCACGGGCGCGCCCGACTGCGCGTCTACACCCACCCGCAGATCAGCAGCATCTTTGGCTAGCCTTTTTGGGACACTGCAGCTGTCAATCAGCGAGTACTTCCTGCAGGGCCAGGTGCTGAGTGCGAGCCGAGGGGCGTCGGCACCCGCTCCTACCGGGACGATCAGGGGGACCCGACCTGCCCGCTTAAGCGCCCAGCCACTCTCCCTCGCCTCCTCTCGGTTGTCAGCGTCTAGCGCTTTCGTTGAGAGCGCTAGACACTGCCCGGCTCTCTATTTTAAGACATTCGTTTTGGCTCTCCTCCTCCTCGCCACCCCCTCCCCCACGAACTCCAGGTGTGTGTTCAGCGGTGCGCGCGCGCGTACGCGCGCAATGCCGGCCGCGCGCCGCCCCCTCGAGCAGCCCAGGCCTCGGCAGGCTGCGTTGCCCAAGCGGGTCCCTAAGCAAGCAAGCGCCCCACTGCCAGTCAAGGGCTGCACCCGCGGGCCCCGCTGACCTGTAACCCGGCAGACTCAAAAGTCCAGATCTCTTTCTAGAAAGAACTCCCCGAGGCTGCGGGCCACACCTCCAGGTGCCTCCCGACGACCCCGGTGTTTTTCTTCTCCACCCCCTTGGGCCATTTCTCCACCGTGGATTTCTTTTCTGGGCTTGCAGCCTCGAAGCCGCCAGCGCTTCAAGCAGGAGGCATTGGCGCTCAGCTTGTGAATTTGACCGCTCCACCACGACCCTAAATCCTAAGGGACCCTGGCACAATCCGTTACCCCAAAAATAAGCTGCAAAAAAGTAATAAAAGTATGAGTGTTGTTGTTGTTGTTTAACGTTCAAAATATCAATGAGTTTTCTTGCCAGAAGGGGCCAGACATTGCCGGCGGCTCTTCTCCCAGCCAGCCCCCAATTCTTGCTGCTTCAAGCGCCCAAATCCCCAGCTACCTAAATTTCATCCCCAGGATCCTTGCAATGAGGCAGAGGTCGGGGAACCAGGAAGATAATATTTATTTGGTGGTTTGTCGTCTTCTTTCTGGGATCCCCAACCTCTGAGTATATTCTCATCGTTATCTGCGCGAACTTTCGTTGTGGATCATAATCATTGAGTGAGGAGACCGCCACGCAGCTCCTGCGCCCGGGACGGCTCCCGCGGTCCCCCGGTGAACGCCGCGGGCGGCGGGAAGTGCACGAGGCACACTCGTTTCCACAATTTTTGTCTCCAAATCAATAGGCGCGGGGGCGGGGAAGTCAAGTCACAGCTAGAGACCCAGCAGGGTGGGCCCGGAGAGCCGAGGAGATTTTCTCATTGCTCCCAACCTGAAAGTGGCCACGACTCTGCCGCGGCTCCGCGGAGCTGCGGGCCCCCCAGGGGCTTGGGAGCCCGGGGCGCGCGCCTGGGCTGGTGGTGCAATGCAAAGGATGGAATTTTTAGGCACTTAGGGATAGTTGATACTAATAGAAGGAGTCAGACCCCAGCTTTTAGACAGCCCGTAGCCGGTATTGGAGACTTTCATTCCCCAGTGTTTCGCGCGTCTGATTCTCCATTGAGAATTGTTTTTTGGCTATTCTCGTCCATGCCATGCGGCTCGAGGGCGCGTGAGAATTATCTCCAGATATCCTGGCGGAGGCGCGCATTCTGCGGCACAGCCCTGGGGTTACCCCCGCTCCCCCACTCCGGCGTCCCCCGGCTTTGGCGGTTGACCCTGTGACCTGTGGATTATTAGGGCTTCTCGCTCAGTTCCGGCGCCGCCACCACCACCCCGCTCCAGCACCCCAGGCTAGGACAGGAAGCTACTGCTCCAAGAACCCCAGCTGAATCTCCGAGGGCGCAGCGATAATCGCTCTATTTGTGCCCCCGGAAAAGTGCGGAGCCGCGAAGACACCGAGGGTTTGGAGGGATCTGAGTGTAGAAGGGCCGACTGCAGGACGGGCGCGGGCCGCTCCGCGCCGAGGCCCGCGCGTGCGGGATCGCACCGAGACGGGGCAGCCCCCGCCGGTCGCATTTAGGCAATGACAGGTCCCAGACTGTGCGCACCGAAGACCTGCACTCCAGTTCCCTCTTCCCCGGCCTCGGGGCTCTCTCGTTCCCCGTTTTCCTCAACTGTTTTTCTCTCGCCAGCCCTTCCCTTTCCTCTTACCCCTCACGGAGCTTGATGGGGTTGGGTGGGTTGTTGTTGTTTTGTTTTGTTTTGTTTTCTCCTTTTCTCCAGTCGCTCCCTGCCACCCCCCGCCCTTTTGGCCTCCTCTCTGGTCGAATTTTCTGCTTGTCTTTTCTCCCTCCTCTCAGACTACTTGTCCTCCCTCTTCTCCCTATAGCGCATCTTTCCTTTCTTCTTTTCTTCCTTCTTTTTCTTTCTTTTCTTCTAACTCTCTTCTCCAAACGGAGGTCGAAGGTGAGGATGCGTGATGACAACGCCACGCGAAAAAATCATCAGCGTGGACAGTGTGGAAGAGCAGCCACCCCAGGTGGTCAGGAATTGCCCTCCAACCAGCCTTGTCCCTTTGGCCGGCTGCGGGGGGACAGGAGGGGGGGGGACGCCTCAACTTCTGGCTGCCACCGACAGGACCACAGGCACACAATTCTCCTAGACTCCCTCTGATTTGATGTTTGAAGTCTGCAGAATTTTAATAGCTAAAGAAGTAAAACTTTAGGGAGAGGAGATTTGAAATCAAAGAGAGGGGACACATGAATGGGAAGAAAGATGGGTGACTGCCATCAGAAGAGTCAACGGAGAGGGGCCAAAGTGGAACCCGATAAATTGAGAGGGTGGATGGGGTTGAGAGACATGGGAGAGAATGATGGAAGGGGTGACATTGACGCAGACACATTGTACTCACAAACCGACACGTTGGTTTGAAATTCCTTTGTGCCCCAACTTAAAGATAATTTTTAAATTAATTTTTTAAAGTTGAGCCTTTCAACCAGCAACTTGAGTTTTCTAATTTGTTTTTCCCTGTACAGAGGCTAGAGATCTCAGAGGGTGGGACAGTGGGCACCAATCCCCAAGAGCAAAGAGAGAGATTTTAGATCTTGGAGTCCAGGCTTCACTTAGTTGAATATAACCTAAATGGAGCCTCTATTGTTTGTTTTCTTTTCATTTGTTAATGGTAATCATAATACCTACTTTGCAAGGTTGGCCTTTCATAATAGGTATCTTTAGACAAGCTTGCTCCCTCTAATGCGAATGCCCTAAGCACTTCATCTCCTCCTCCAGAGAAACTAGTTCTAGGCACTTCTCAAATGTCACCTCCTCCCTGAAGCAGTTTTCCCACTCCCTAATGTGGCCCTCGGCACTCCTCCTCCCTCTTCTTCCAGCACTTCGTTCACTTTAAGTGTCTCCATGTTTATGGCACACTGGACAATGAACTTTGGGTTAGCCAGTGGTCTCCCATCACCAATACCCACATGGCACCTGGCACATGGTAGCTCTGAGTAAATGTGTCGTGCATACATGAATGCATGAAAGCTGGGAAAGCTAAATTATATAATGTGTTTGATGGGACATCAAATCTTAATTAGTTGTACTAAATTTGTCTTTCTCTTTAAATGAGTCTCTTCTCTTGCCTTGATAATTTGGGCTTTTAGCTGTGGCATCTCGCCCAATTCTCTTTTTGTTCCCATACCCCTCTTTCACTCCCTGGGTGAAGCTCTCTGGCCATAAAGCACTTCTGTAGGAGGGAGGAAGCACAGCCCAGCTGTCAGTCACAAAGTGGAACTCTGCTCAGAGTAGTCAGGGGTTTTGTTTTCAACACTAATGAAGTGGCTGGAACAGCAAACATCTGCCAAAGGGACTCAAACCTTTTCCAGCTGCTGGAGAGCCACAGATACTCCTCGGTCTCCAGTGAAAGCATCCAGGCAGTGTCTGCCCCTGCACTCACAGAGAAACATCAACCGAGGGCCAGACTGATGAAAGAAGGGGAAAAGTTCACAGCCTCCTGGGGGTAAGGGCTTTAGGAAGCCAGTTCTCCCAAGTCTGAATTCTTAGGGACCGAGCCCAATCAAAAAGAAGGGGTTAGAGACACCTTTGTAAAGTTAGGGCTAGGGGCTCTGCCAAGTAAATCCCAAAGGCTTGCTTTCCTTTTCTATCTCACCCAGGATCTCCACTCACCAAGAACTCTTGAAGTTTGATTTTAAAAAAAAACAGAGCATTGGTTTTTAATCTTAAGTTATATATACACATATATATTTATTTATAATACTTCAGTTTTAATGTAGCTCTTAACAGTCTCAGTTACCTGTCCTTTTCCCATCTTGCGCTATGTATTATACATAGTCAAAAGTACCCAGGGCATCCTAAGGCTAAACACGCTCATTTCCTCACCATCTTTACTCCAAAGGATGAGTGAGGGACCTTACCCCTTCTTACCTTCTAGTTAAGTGTATTTAGTAACTTGTATTTCAGCTGCTACATTTTGAAATCATTTCAGACATGTAAAAGCAAAATAGGGAAAGCCTTGTAAGTTAATATTCCCCTGGGCTCCAGGGCCCATGCCAAGACCGCTGGCTGGCTGTGCAGCCCACACAGCAGCCTCAAATAACAAGTCAAAGGGTGTGGGTGAAGAGGGCAGCTTGTTTTTAATGATGAGATTAATTTACAAAACTGCTCTCCTACATGGGAAGGTATCTTTTGAAGAGAGAGGATAAATGCAACCCACCTGACAAATGAGCTAACCAGAACCTTCTATCCTGGGTCAAAAGCCTAGTTTAAATTCAGAAAAGAAAGACAAAACCAAACCAAAAAACTAGACAGTGCACTCTATCTACAAGGCATTGAACATGTATAGGAAGATGAATGTCAGTAAATCATCCTGGTGTTTCCAATTTCTGAGAAGCTTTGTGTGCCAATTAAGATGTGAGGATTCTTTCTCTTTGCCAATACCTTTCTGTGTCAATTAGCCACAATGATGTAGCCAGGAAACTAAAATTTAGTACTCTGAACTTTATCATCATATTGTGAAAATAAACAGGGAAGCTTGGAGCAACAGTGATATTGACAGCCCCCCCCCCCACACCACCATCATCACCATTTGCTATTTCTCCACTTTAGAAATGATGCAACAAGAGAAAAGTGGCCTTTGGAGTTCATAATGGATGCATGCCTGGCGGTGTGGGGTGAGGGAAGAGAAATGGAGTTAGGCAGACCTGGGTTCCATTCCCAGTCCAGTCACTGAGAAATTCCCCTGACCTCCACTCCTCAGCTCCATGTGGGTAACGAGAGGCAACTCAGCTTTGCCAGAGAGTCCTTGGGAGATACTGTCCCAAATACTAGCTCTCAAACTGGAGGTCACCTCTGCTGCCTTTATTGCTTCAATTGAATAATCAGTGTCCTATTAAACACCCTCACATGAAAGAGGATGTATGGCCCACATGGTAAAGCACCCAGCCCTGAGCAAAAAATAAAATAAAATAAAATAAGCCAAACAAGGGTGCAAGGACCTGAGTCCAAATTCAAATGTTGGTGGGTGCGTATGCGCACACACACACACACAAACATACAATCACAAAACTGGGTGCCAATGTCCCATGCCTATAGTTCTAGCTACACTGGAAACAGATCTGAGGGTCTTGGTTCAAAGCCAGCCTTGGCAGGAAAGTCCATGAGACTCTATGTCTCCAATTAGCCATCAAAAAGCTTGAAGTGGAGCTGTGGCTTGGCCCATGACTCAAGTGGGAGAATGTCAGCCTTGAGTGGAAAAAGCTAAGAGTCAGTGTACAGGCCCTGAGCTCAAACCCCAGTGCTCGCGCGCGCGCACACACACAGACACAGACACAGACACACACACACTCAGAGCAAAACTGTCTCTTAAAGAGCACCAGATCAAAGTGGAAAGTGTGGGTTATGGTGAAGAGGAAGCACACCTGCCCTTTCAGGTGTCTTCCTGGGCATTGCCGCCTCCCTGGCTCTTAACCTCACCTTATCCAAGCTCAAAAACAGGTATAGAGCCAGGCATTGGTGGCTCAACATCTGTAATCCTAGCTCTTCAGGAGACTGAGACCTAAGGATTGAGGTTCAAAGCCATCCCAGGTAGGAAAGTCTGTGAGAATCTTACCTCCAATAAACTACTCAGAAAAATCTGGTAGATCACTGTGGCTCCCATGGTAGAGCACCAGTCTTAAGCAAAAGAAGCTTGAGGACAGTGCCCAAGCCCTGAGTTCAAGCCCCAGGAACAGCAATATACATACATACATACAATACATACACATATATAGTATAGAAGTATGTTCATAACCAGATTAACAAAAGCAAGTAGCATCAAATATAAAATTCTTCATAAGGTCTATTCAACATCACCTTATTTGAAAATATAGGGGAAAAAAATCTCCTCTTAGAGGTATTACTTGTTCATGACAACATTTTAAATATGTATTATGCCAAAAAAAATAAGCACCAGAAATTGCCTCTGCCATTTCATGTTTGCAGTTGAATTTTCTCCATATTCCAAACTCAAAACAACCAAGAAGTTCTGACTATGGGGCTGGGATGTTGTTAACTAAATAAAATAGTCCTAGCTACCTGGGGTCCCCAAGTCTTACTTAGCTGGCCCTACAGCCTGAATCAACACATCTGCGGGTATCAGTTTAACCAGTCCTTTATAGGAAACTAGGTCATTCATGGATGTTATGGGTTTGGTTATTTGTTTGTTTTTGCCTGCCATCCCAGAGTCATGTACCCACTATGAGGCATCTCATTCAAATCATCTTAGATTTTTATTCTTGCCTGGTTTCAAGAATCTGTAGTCTTCCTCAACTGAGGACAAGTTAGCCATCCAGAAAGGTGGATTTCAAAAGAAACAAGCTCTCATGGATTGTTAGCATCCGCTGTTCACTGGGGACAAGAAGATTGCTTTGTCAGCTAGCACATGGATAGACTTGTGGAGCCAGTCTGCCTTTGAGTACAAGAAGGAAAACAATACTGGCAGAGAACTAGAGAACTTGGGATGATTAAAGAAATCTACTGGCAGGATTGCTACTATGCTAATACAGTGCATTTACCAAGAACACTGGCTATAATTTGCCAGAGAATGTAGTGGTTTCTGTTCTCCAAGTCCTTAAGAAAGAGGAAGTTTGTACAAATTCCTAGACACAGGTGTTAATCACCTACTTCAGTTGAAGAGCAGAGGTGTGTGTGTGTGTGTGTGTGTGTGTTTCACTCAGTGTACTGACACATACATGCTTGTGGCCACACCCTACCAAGTTCTCTGGCTATTTTTTTCATTTCTCTTTTATTTGAATGGAGAAAAAGAAATTAACAAAAGGGGGAAGAAAAAACTCTTGATTACATAAATACAAGAGAATAAAAAGCCAAGAATTCCAAGCAGGTTTCTAACCCAATATTTCACACTTATAATACAGATTGTCTTTTATGCATGGAGAGAAACATAGACTGTTACATTTATTTATTAAAAAATAGTTCACAACTTGAACTATTTCTTAGTTATGGGCTTTTAAGATAAAGATAACCTGCATATATTATATGTACAGAATTTTTTAACCATCAATGGAGATTATACCACAGCAGCTGTGCGCAAAGCAAAAAGTGAAACCCAAAATGTGAGCTGTCCTCATGTAAAACACACTCATATGAAATACAACAAAATTTAAGAAAATGAATCATCTCATCCCTATAAAATTTTTCCTATTTTTTTTTCCTAATCTGAGGATTTTGATTTCACTTCAATCTGTGCAGACAGGCTCCCAGACAAATTTTGGAGATCTCTATTGCTGTGATTTTTGTTTCCCTCCTTCATTACTTTCATCCTTGAAAGTAATGAAGTTACAGGGATGCTCAGATCTAAATAGGCTGTAAATTACCAAAGTAAATGAGTGAGATGGTGCGAATCTTCATGCATTTCAATTACACAAGCAGCCTGCCTTTTCATAAATGAAATCTGAAGTCATCACAGAACTGAGAATTCCCCAGTCCTCCCGCCGGTCTACACGCTGATACGTTTGCTTAAGTCAATTATTGAGCCGCTTAGATTAGGTCTACAGAAGCTGCCGAAACATCTGGTCGTTTCAATCAGTTCAACGAAAGATTCTGCCAAGTGACGGGGAGGAAAAAAATTAGTCAAATTACTCATTTATATAGGCAGAACAATGGTTTGTTTTCTTTGGGTAGACAGTAAGTGGATATAGCTCAAAAGGTTTTGGTTTTCTCTTCCGACACCGGAATACAGTCAGTAATTCCTGAAAGAGGTTGTGATTTTTATAATCAGTGCGTGCTTGGGAGAGAATGTGATAGATCTCTAGCCCAAAATGTAATGAGTATTAAGATGACTTATCCATGTCTCAGTGACAGTTCTGTGCTCATTTGAATTCTACGTTCCGAAGGTTGGGACCAAGCCAAAGGCAAGCCACATCAGTGATTGCAGAATGTTGAAAAAAATAAAAGGAGCCTTACTAGAAATCGCAGCTCAGTGCTGCTTCCTCAGGAAGCCCCCGGTGTTCCTATATATGTGTAGCTAACATTTACAAAATTCCATACATGATTCAGAATACACCAATACTGTATTGTACCATAGGCTTCTCTATGCCCAAAATGCTGCTCTGTAAATTCAAGTACAAGCTGAAATCTAATGTCCTCTGGTTTCTTTAGTCTCTTATGTTGTATCTTCAATGAATCGTTGGAATTTAAAATTCTTATCTTTATGAATCACATGATTGTATCTCCAAAGAGAAGCAAATGCTTGGAAAGAGAGAAAGAGAGAGAGAGAGAGAGAGAGAGAGAGAGAGAGAGAGAGAATCCAAAAGCCAACATGCTGATGTATTATCTTGTTTTTCCTTTTGCCTTAAAGAGTAGACTAAAAATCCTGTGATCTGAAATATTCTATAAAACAGTTTGGTTCAGAAATCTGCATTCGAATACATGCTTTCTCCTCTGAATAAACAAAGTAGACGAAAACATTTTCATATTCTTTTTGTGCAGCATTCAGTACAGATGGCCTAGCTGTGTCTTAGTTTTTGCTTCTTCATTCTCTGCATGTACATTTGTGTGTATGTGTGTGTGTGTGTGTGTGTGTGTGTGTGTCTATGTACACATGCCCCAGTCCTTGAGCTTGAACTCAGAGCCTGGGCACTGTCCCTGAGCTTCTGTGTTCATGGTTAGCGCTCTACCAACTTAAGCCGCAACTCCACTTCTGGCTTTTTTATTGTTTTGCTTTTGATAGTTAATTGGAGATAAGAGTCTCACTGACATTCCTCCAAGGGTTGGCTTCATATCAGGATCCTCAGCTCTCCACCTCCTGAGTGGCTAGAATTAAAAGCATGAGCAACTGTACCAGTGTCTGCATGTACTTTTTTTAAGTTTAGAAAAAATAAATAAAAGCCAGAGACAATTAGCCAACTATTGTTTTCATAACTGCATAATAAGAACTTTATGAGGTCTGAAGTCATACTTACTGAATATTCCAGAGTAAATGATCTCTCAGGCTGCTGTTTGTGTATATATAACTTGTTCAGTGTCTCTAGCTTAATTGTTAAAGGGTTAATTGTTACTAAACTAGATTTTTTTTAAAAGCAACTCTGTCTCCTTTAGGAGGAAAAGTAGTTCTTTGTTTCAAAGACAAACAAATTGAAAGGAATTTATTTCTCTTGGTAGGAGGAAGATAGTTTTTAAAAACAGAGGAAATCATATTTAGAGCCTCTTTAGGAGTCGAATCTTGCTTTATTTTAAAATGAAACGACAGGAATTTTAGCAGGCTAAATCTGGGGCCTGGTAAAGGGATTGTGTTCATGTGGACAAAGAGGAAGATTTCCATTTTGACCAGGGCACGTAGAAAGTTGGTGAAATCAAGGCTTTTTGGAGAATAAGGCAGAAGAATAGTACTAACAGAAGTGATCAAATTGCACAGGAGATGGTAGACCATAGTTACTTTTTTGTGAATGGAATTAGATTTTTTTTCTGTAAGGACTAATTATTTATGCAGAGTAGGATATTTTTATTGTTCATTTATTTGTCTGGTTAGTTTTGTTTCTCTGGTTCTAATGGTTGAATTCAGGACCCCCCCCCCACACACACACACACTTATACTAAACATGCACAGGACCATCGAATTATACCCCTAGTCCCCGGGCCAAGCTCAGATCTTCATTTATTCAGTTGCATTTTAGAAAAGCAGGAGTTTCTCCCCTGATGGCATAGCCTGGGCGAAAGAAAAAAGGACCCAAACCTGAAGTGAGTGTTAAAGAAAGGAGATAGTATGTCATTGAATGGGATCCATTCCTTAACACTTCAAAATTATTAAGAAGCATAAAGAAAGTGCTCAATTTCCAATTCTGACTGTAGAACACATCCATCCACTCGCAGGCTGAAAAGCCTACAAGTGCATTACTGACCTGATGACAAACCCAGACACCGATTACAAGGTAATGCTCTAGATCACAGAGACCCACATAAAAGAACCTAAATGAATCACCATCTGTTTGTGGAAAGGTAACATGGCATGACACTTCTGGAGGGAAGCTTGGCACAATGTCAAACCAACATCGACCCAGCAGTCCCAGTCTAGGAATTGAAACCAAAACCAGGGTTTTTCAAACATGATAACGCATATTACATGGGAGGAAGACTTGCTCTAAACACAACCAATTTCCAAGTTTCTTTCCCCTGAAATGTGTGAATGTGAGAACTGACACTTTGGTTGTTTGTTTATTTGTTCTACCAGGACCGGGGCTTAACTCAGAGTATGAGTACTGTCCTTTAACTTTTTCACTCAGGTTTAACACTCTACTACTTGAGCCACAGCTCTACTTTGAACTTTTTGGTGGTTAATCAAAGATGAGTCTCACAGACTTTCTTGCTCATGCTGACTTTGAAATGTAATCATCAAATCTCAGCCTCCTGTGTAGCTAGGATTGCTGGCATGAGCCGCGGGTGTCCAGCAGAGAACTGACACTTTTAATCTTGATGTTGCTACTGATTAGCAAATAGATGACTAAAAAGATCTTAAAATAGGAAAGGTTTTAAGCAGAAAGAAATAAATTTAGTTGTAAGATTCTTTTTAAATCACAGGAGGTTGAGAACTCTTACATCACATCCCGGAACCTCAGTTTCCTTGCCCCAACTGGACTTTTGTGAGATTAAATGAGATATACATATTAGGTAGTACCTGACAGTGATCAATAAGTGCAAACTATTGTCACTGAATTATTTAAACAGCAAATACTATTTAAATTGCAAATATAATTATGCTCTTGAAGTATTATTTATATGTACATATTAAACATGTAGAGATACCCTAAAGTATTCAAGCATTAATCCATATATCTTTTTGATAGTGGTATTTTAAGGAATTTTTTTCTTTTCTCTGAAGTGCTTGTTTGTTTTGTTTTGTGCTAGTATTGGGGCTTGAACTCAGTGCTTGCTCTCTTGCTTAGAATTTTAGCTCAAGGATACAGCTCAAGCATTTGAGTCATAGCTCCACTTCTGGTTTTTTGAGAGTTAACTGGGCTAGTAGCTAAGATTACAGGCATAAGACACCACTGCCTGCCTCTCTCTAGAGTTTCGAATGCGATTTTAATTCTTTTAAAGTAAAATCTGCCACTTTCCAAAAAAAAAAAAAAACAACCTATACTTTTAAGTTCAACAAATAATTTTTCTTTTGCCAGTCCTGGGGTTTAGACTCGGCCTGAGCACTGTCCCTGGCTTCTTTTTTGCTCAAGGCTAGCCCTCTACCACTTGAGCCACAGCGCTACTTCTGGTCTTTTTGTATATATGTGGTGCTGAGGAATCGAACCCAGGGCTTCATGTATACAAGGCAAGCACTCTTGCCACTAGGCCATATTCCCAGCCCTCAACAAATAATTTAAGTGCAAAAATGTAAAACTTTCCTCAATAATACCTGCAGAACACATTTACAGAAGTTTACATCTATTGCATTGTTTGGGCCTCAAGCAACTGTAGGTATGAAAATGAACATATCTCATTACTCATGTGTAACAAATGAGGAAATGAAGATCAGTTTCACACAGCCTAATTTTCAGAGCCAAATCTCTATTTTGCAATCCACTTTCAACATGTTTCTTTAGCAATCTCAGTTATTTTTCAAAAGAAATAAAATTACAGCTTCATGAGTTTCTATTTTCCTCTTACCACCCCTAGTTATATTTTTTTTTAATGCTAAGCCCTGGAAAACATTGAGACAGATTAACCATTAAGAAAACTGATACAAACTGAATGCCAGCGGCTCAGGCCTGTAATTCTTGCTACTCAGGAGGCTGAGATCTGATCATAAGAGTTTGAAGCAACTCCAGGCAGAAAAGTCCATGAGACTTTTATCTACAATTAATCCCCAGAAAACTGCAAGTAGCAGCTGTGGCTCAAAGTGGTAGGATGCTAGCCTTGAATGAAAAAGCTCAGGGACAACACCCAGGCCCTGAGTTCAAGCCCCACAACAACAACAACAACAACAACAACAACAACAACAAAAAGAAGACTGATATAAAAACATACTACAGGGTGACATTGCTCAAGACGCATTGTACTATATATAATTGACATGTCGAATTGAAACCCTTTTGCACAACTACTTAGAGATAATTTTTAAACTAATAAAAATAAATAAAACATACTACACATGAAAGTTAGGCTTTTGACAGAAACCTGAGCCATAGCATGAGTCATAAAGCTTTAGTTACTGTGTAATCTAAACATAGACAGCCCCCAATCACCTGTTAAAGTTAACAGAAATGTCATGATCTTGGAAAATGAGTTAAAAGTATGCAGAATGTGGGCCGCCAACTGGGATAGTACTGAGTCCCCCTGTAAACTTCTCATCTGCCTGAAATCAAGCCTGTGATTGTGACTTTTGTCTCCAAGCAGATCTTGCTGGTGGACTTGCTTGGAAAAGCAGGCAGGAACCAGGGCAGCTGCACACTCAGGGCCGCTTGTGTGGCTATTACCGCCCTCTACTGGAGGAAATGGCAGTACAGCATCTGCGTGGTGGAATCACGGCTCCCTCTATTGGTAGGAAACGGTTACATCCCTGAGCCGCGCTCGTAAATTGCTGAGCTGAAGATAAGTCACTGGTCCAAAACACGATCACTGTGAAAATCCACTCTGAGCCTTCTGGACCATCAGATTTAGATGTAACAGAAGTTCTTTGCTCCTCTTGAACGCTAGTTTTAGTCTTGATAATTCATACCATCTGAATTCTCTAACGTAGAACCTAAGTCAACACCTGTGTTAACAAGGGCACTGTGCATGAACAGTACAGAATTCAAGCAAAGGGTCCGCAGCCCACGCCTCGAGACTGATCCTGCTGCTCATATGAGAGACGATGCAATGCAAGTCCAGTCTGGGTTTGTATATCTCAACTGTTGGCTACAAGGCCTGGTTCCCTAAACTATCACTGCCTGAAAGATCTCATTCGTGCCTGGTGTTAAATATCTAGCTCAATCTGCAGCATGTCCATCCTTTACATCTTAGTATACATTTGCCTACTCTCGGCCATATTTTGATGTATCTTGCTTCTGTGCCTTGGATGCGCTTGAACTTAGAGATGCTATCTGAACTTAGAAATACTATCTGGTGGCCTTTAACTTGGGTTGTGGAGAAGCTGTGGATGCCAGTGGCTCATACTTTTATTATCCTATCTATTCAAGAGAATGAGATCTGAGGATTGTGGCTCAAAGCCAGCCCAAGCAGAAAAGAGTGTGATATTTTTATCACCAATTAACCACCAAAAAGCCAGAAAATAGAACTGTGGGTAAAGTGGTAGAATAGCAGCCTTGAGAAAATAATACTAAGTGACAGTGCTCAGCACCACAAGTTCAAGCTCCAGTACTAACACACACACACACACACACACACACACAATATTAATTTTTTAAAAAATAATGCAAATTTCAAAATTGCTAAGAATGTAAATTTTAAATATTTGTACCACATACATAAAAGAAGTATGTGATGTGATGGCTCTGTTCATTGGTTTGACTTAGTTATTTCATAATGTGTAATATCAAAACATCACAGTGAATGGCTGGGAATATAACTCCGTGGTAGAGTGCTTGTTTAGCATGCACAAGGTCTTGGGCTCAATCCCTCCACACTGAAAAAAATAAAGGTACATTTTCTCCAAACCTGGTGGGCATGCTTGTAATCCCAGTAATCAGGAGGCTGAAGTAGGAAGACCATCTGGGCAACATAAATCCTGTCACAAAAGAGAACAGTGAATACATTTTCTTCCTCCTATAAATCCATGTTGGCAATTTGACTGGTAGAATGTAGAAGTACCATGGTGACCCAGCAACTAAGAGAATGAGCAGTTCCACATTTTCTCTCTTGGACGCTAGCTACCATGTAGGAAGCCCAGCTGTCCTGAGAGACCACATTGCTACAAGGACCAAAACCAGCCAAGGGGTGACACAATGCCATTTAGACTCAACCAAGCTAATGATCTCATAGTATAAAAGCAAAACAAGTTGTGCATGAACTGCCCCATCATGCTCTGCCTGAAAGCTGAACCCACAGCAGCATAAGGAATAATAAGTCATTGTCTTCAACCATTAAATGCTAGGATGATTTGTTGCACCAAACAATGAAAACACTGTGCTTTCTGGGCAGCTCAGATCTGGACTTGTGGATGCCATTTGCATCTTACAATGGCATGTTAATTTTATAGGTATAATGCTAAGCTTCCTCAAACAGTTAAGACTTAGCTCAAAGTGGGTACTTTAGGGTACCTAATCACTTAGTGTCCTATGGCCAGACATTCAGTCTCTGTCAGGGCCCAGAAACAAGTCTAGTGCTGTACTCAAATGGGGAAAACTGGGTTGGGCATGGTGCCTATGATCTCAGCTACACAGGAAGCGTATAAGTAGGAGGGAAAACCATAAGATTCTGTCAGAAATATAGCTACTATTTGGTGCTAGTGGCTCATGCCTAAAACCCTCAGAAGGCTGAGATTTTAGGGTCATGGTTCAAAGCCAGTGTAGGCAGGAAAGTCTATGAGACTAGCATCTCCAATTAACCACCCAAAAGCCAGAAGTGGAACTGAAGTTCAAGTGGTAGAGTGCTAGCCTTGAATGAAAAATCTAATAGACAGCATCCAGAAGGCACTGAGTTCAAGCCCCAGAACAAATACAAAGAGGAGAAAATAGGAGGGGAGGGAAAAGGAGGGGAGAGGGGAAGAGAAGGGAGAGAGAGGGGGAGGAAGGAAGAGGGAAGAAAGAGGAGGAAAGAAGGAATATTGATTGGGATGTATGGCTTTAGTGGTAGAAGACCTGCCTACCAAGAGCAAGGCCCTGAGTTCAAACTTCAGTATGACCAAAACAAAAACAAAGAAAACAGCTTTTTACAGGAGCTGGCCCAACTTTGCTATGTCCTGGTAGGGCTCAGCAAAGTATACATGCAGAATGCCACCTGCCAGAAACACATTCATTTTAGGTGTAAAATTATTCTGGCTAGATTTTTATGGTGCAATTGATGAGATAGTGGGAATTGAAGCCTGGGCCTCCATCCAACTATTTCTTCTACTATACACCATGAAATCGGGCAGACTCACAGAGTATACTGTGCATAAGTAAGAGCAGAACCCCCAAATATCATAGCAAATACTCCAGGGAGCATTCCAGTGACTACCTAGAAAGGAAATTGTAAATCATTAAGGATTATGAAGGTGAAAAGTCAGTGATGGGAGTTGCTCACCAATCAGCAATGTGCCTTTCCTTCATAGTTTGTGTGTGTGTGTGTGTGTGTGTGTGTGTGTGTGTGTGTATGGGTGTACAGGTTTGCTGTTTTGCTTTCTTTTTTTAATTATCTTTAAGTAGTTGTATAAAGGGGGTTCAATTCAACATGTCAGTTTATGAGTACAATGCAGCTTGGTCAGTGTTATCTTTTTCACCATTCTCCTCCCTCCTTCCCAACATCACCCCTTTCCCTCAGTTTTCCTAGTTCCATTTTCACATATATACATTGAATATTATGACTGCATTCATCAACCCTTCTTCTCTTTATTCTTCTATTTACCCCCCACCCCCACTCCAGCTTGGCCTCACCCCCTCCCAACATCTCCAGTTCAAGCTCCTTGGCATTCATTTTGTTAGATGGTAAATTCATCATTCAAAGGAGTTATACCATTGGGATCGTCCCCTGCCTGTACCATACTTAAGTTCAGATGTTTGTGTTTGTGCGCATATGATCCTGTATAAGTTTACGTATGTATTTACAAATTGGATCTAACTTCCACATAAGAGAGAAAACATGTATCATTTGTCTCTCTAAGTCTATATTACTTGACATAATTTTTTTCAGGCCCATCCATGTCTCTGCAAATGATGAAATGTCAATCTTCCTGCAGGCAGATAGATAGATAGATACACACACACACACACACACACACACACACACACACACACACACACACATATATATACACCCAATGGAATTATTTATATCATGTTTACATCTACATCACATTTTCTTGATCAATTCATCCCTTGAAAGGCATATGGGCTGTTTCTATACTTGGCTATAGTGAAGAGTGCTGTATTGAACATGGTTGCTCAGCAAACCAGAGATGGAGTTAACAAATGGGATTTCATCAAGGTAAAAAATTTCTGCATAGCCAAAGACATAATTAATAAGCTAAAAAGACAGCCTACAGAAGAGAGAAGATCTTTACCATCTATACATCAAAGAATGGCCTGTGATCCAGTATATACAAATAGGTCAAGAAACTCAACCTCTATAACTACAGTCTTGAATAACAAGAATAAAGTGATTTAAAAAAATGATCTGGAAAGTCAGGTGCCAGGGCTCACATTTGTAATCCTAGCTACTCAGGAGGGTGAGATCTGAGGACCATGGTTAAAAGCCAGACCAGGCAGGAAAATCCATGAGATTCTTATCTCTAACCACCAGAAAACCAGAAGTGGTACTGTGGCTCAAAGTGGTAGAGGGCTAGCCTAGAGCAAAAAGAGCTAGGTGACAGTGCCAAGGCTCCCAGTTCAAGCCCCATGACTAACAACAACAAAAAATCTGCTCATTTGCAGACCAAGAGTCTAACAAAGTCTTGAAAAGGTCCTATCTCAAATGTAAAAAAAGTACAGCTAATGACCTTGATTCAAGACCAAACACAGAACTACATCCCTTAGCACTTCTTGTGATCATGGCCAAAGCCATTTGTTTTCAATACTGACAGCAAAGGCTGGACTCCATTCCAATATTGGCTTGATGGAGCTCCGGGTGATTAAGTGATTCAGAAATCATTACCCATTAGATTACAGGAAAGCAAGAGGGGCTTCTGTGAATGCTGGTGTTAAGATGGCTGAAGGGTTTTTGGAAGCTCTACATAAGCTAATTGGAGAAGATCTCCAATATGGAAAAAATCCTCCTTGTTCTGGAAAGAGATATCTGAAGGGACTTCCATCTGGAAGGAGGCCAAGGCAATGCTGAGACACAAAGCCTATAAGAGCAGGATGATAGTCAAGCTCAGGCTCCAAGAGGAAAATGCATTGTGACTTGGTGCCATGAGAATCCAAGGCCTTGAAGCCCATGAGCAAGCCGACACTGCAGTGCCCAGCAGAGGCAGCAAGGCAGGGATGGTACCATCCCTTATCTCAGGTCCCCCCTCAAATCCCTGTGCCAGCAACACAAACAAGTTCTACTTGGAGAGTCGCTCAGCAATTGGAAATCTTGCTTCTTGTTCATAAGACTGTTAGTGTGCACCCTTCTCTTCTTAGTGATCTTCATCCTGAGAATAAAGTGGCATTTCTCCCTGTAAACCCCACCTCTAGCCACTCAGGGGACTAAGGAATTAGAGTAGCTCAGGAAAGCAGCTCATTTTCTATTACTCACTTAAAGGACAGTTTGAGATTCAAAAGATCAGCCAGAACCATTTCTTAAGTTCTATGAGCCATTTCAGAATATTATTGTACTCCTACATAATAGTAGGATTGCTCAGAAATACAAAAGGCCCAGATTTCTATCAGTATCTGAAGTGGGATAGGTCACGTCATGGGTCTGTGGGCGTATAACCTGTGCTAACCCCAGGTGGTTAATTTCAAGACTGAGTCATAAGACACCTAGTTGGTGTCTGAAGAAACTTGAAAAAATTTTAGTGTGGAAAATCCACACATTTAGTGTCAGAAGTGTTATGTGACTGCCACGTGTGGCAATAAAGAACTATAATCCCAACGCTCAGGAGGTTGAGGCTGAAGTATATATAGCAAGTTCAAAGCCAGCCTGGGCTACATAAAAAAAGACTATCTCAAAAAAGGCAGCATAACAAATATAATATTTGAAAAATGCTGCACAAAGACAATTGAAAAACAAACTTATGTTACCTAAGAAAATGACTATAGATGGTATAAAGTAATAATTAGAAAACTGTATTGTTGCAGCTACAACATTAATAGCTGAAATAAACATAATAATACCACTAAAGAAAAAGGAAAGCAAATTGATTGAGATAGGAGTCACATTTCTATATATCACTGGAATTAAGGTAGTGAAGGTTTGAAGCTGACTCTGATAAGTTAAAATGCATATGCTAAACTCTGAGTGCCATTAACAAAATACCCCTGAAATATAGTAGCATAAGTAGTAAATAAACTTAAATGCTACAGAAAACACCTACTTAATGTGGAAAGAAAAAAACTGTAAAGTAGGAATAGAGAGGAAAAGAGATATAAGACACAAAGAAAAGGTAAAAGGGCAGATATATGTTTAATTATTTCAGTAATAACATCAGGTGCTGGAAGAATGGCTCAAGTGATACAGTGTCTATCTAGCAAGCATGGGACCCTATGTTTAAACCCCAAATAAACAAATTAAATAGTGAAATATGAATGGGTTAAATAATCCAATTCAAAAAGAGGAATTTTCAGACTGGACATCTAAACTACCTACGTGCTATTATAGAAGATACACCTTTGTTCTAAAGATACATTTCAATAAATTTGAGGTAAAAGAAAGGCTAGGAAGTCAGGCGCTGGTGGCTCACACCTGTAATTCTAACTACTTGGGAGGCTGAGATCTGAGGGTCCTGGTTCAAAACCAATCCCGGGAGGAGAGTCTGTGGGATTTTTATTTCCAATTAAGTACCAAAAGAGAGACAGTGCCCAGGCCCTGAATTCAAACCCCAGGAACAGCGCATGTGCACACACAAAGGCAAGAGGGGGAAAACTACATATCAACCAACAAGAGAAAACAAAAGGAGAAAAAACAATTTATCTGAAATTTAAAGAATTTAGCATGCAAAAAAACAAGAAAACTGGCATGACTATACTAATATTAACAATAAGCTGTAAAACCATAAGAACATCCAAGTATCCATGGCTGAGTCAAGCAAGGGCAAGGCCCTGAGTTCAAACCCCCATAACAAAAAACAAAACTACTACCAGACATATAGATATGATCAATGTTTTCCCTGAAAATTCAGTCCATCAGGAAGCTATAACAATTATAAATCAAACAAAAAACACCTACAAAATGCAAACATAAAATACCAACTAACAAAATATTAAAACCCATGAAGCAAACTCTGACCCTTCAAAATGAATTAAGTAGATAATTCAACAGTAATATTTGGAAATTTGAGCAACACTGAAAGACATCAATAGTCTGTCCAATCCAATCAACCACGCAGAGTCCTCTAGAATTCACATAAACATTCTCTAGGCTCTAAAACAAAGCTCAATACATTTAGAAGGGTAAAAGTGATAAAATGTACATGATCTGACCACAATGGAAAGAAATTAAACAGTAGTAAGGAGGAAACCTTGACACTGCTCACAAGACATTCTTTTGCTCATCAAGAGAGTAAGTAAAGCTTTCTTTCAGGTTCAAGAACATGTTGGCTGTTTTCTTCTTTCCTCGGATGATTCCGTTTCCAGGAAGCTCCTTATCATTCCTGTATGCTATATTTGGAGGAATGGCTCTCTGTGGCTGGAGTACTACACCCAGTTCACCAGGCATTCCTCTGCCCTCTGAACCCCAGGACTAGCCACAGCTCTGGTTCGCTCAAAAGAATTTCTTAAGCCCCCCCCCCCCAATTACATTCTGGCTTCATGATGTATGCGAACAAGACACTTCAGTCCTATTTAGGACTTCACTCCATGGCCCTACATTACCTTTATATTCCTGAAAAATTGCATTCCTGCCATAGGCAGTTTTGAATTATACACTCTATGAATCCTACCTATTCTATTTGGCCTTTGTGAACGTCCTCCTCCTTAAAAATACTAAAAGCTAATGTTAATATTAAAATGTTGTATTGGTGGAGCTGAGGCTGTGGTCAGTGGTAAAGCACTTGGCCTAGCATGCAGAATTCCTGGGGGTTCAGTCCCCAGTTCCTTTCTTCTAATGTCCCCCCAAATTGTCTTGGCCTAAAAACTTCCTTTTCTTCTAACTAGAAGTTTGTTTTAAAATTCTGATTTGCGTATGTGTGTGTGTATATGTGTTCATATGTGTGTGTGCACATGCACGCTCATGCACTAGTACTAGAGTTTGAACTCAAGGTATGGGTACTGTCCCTTAGCTTTTTCACTCCAGGCTGGCACTCTACCACTGAAGTCACAGCCCTACTTTCAGAATTTGGGTCATTAATTAGAGATAAGTCTCATGGACTTTCCTTCTTTGACTGGCTTGGAACCATGATCTTCGGATCTCAGCCTCCTGCGTAACTAGGATTACAGCTTTGAGGCACTTGTAAATAAGTGGACATTTTTTTCATGGACCCCTGAAAACGTCATGAGTTTTAGGCACTGGGCTTTTAGATTAAGTTGAGCCTTGTCTTTCCATCTTCTTATCTATAGTTTCGAGTCTAAGCACAATTGAGTATCAACATATTTATGAATGAGATTAATATTCTAGACCAGCTGACTCCAAAAATCTATAAAGTCAAATGGAAAAGGTATTTCAGAAGTGATTTATAAACTGTGAGTTCTTTGTAAAGGAATCTAGAGGAGGGAAGGAGATGTGAACTTGGGGTAAAGAATTTAAGATTTTTGCCCAAAGGAGAAGGAGCCACAGGCTGAAAATATCATTCATATGGAAAGCAGCAGAAAACCCTAAGAACAACATTCTCTCCTTCAGTATTGAGCCTGTGTGATGCTCCTGGATTTGGATAGCTGTCAGGAAACCCAGCAGGGAATGGGAGCAAACATATGTCAAGACACAGGCAACCGCAGCCTGTGAAACCTGCGCCACAGGCCTAGCTCCACCAGATGGCACTGTGTTTACAGGGAGTCTGATGAGTAGCTCTAGGAGCCCCATTAAATGACCTTGTACTCATGCCAAAGCAGGAGAACTGTTTGTTTGGATTAATGCTGATAATGTTTCTTCTCATTATCTAATGAGTTTTTTTTCCCCTTCACAGCAAATACCAAATCAGTATAGTTCTACAGTCCTTGCCCAGAGTGAAACTGTAATCTGCATAGGGAGGTAAATCACACAAATAGTATTTATTGATAGGCACTGACTACAGATTCCATTATCATGGTTGCCAGGCACTGGTGGCTTGCACTAGTAAACCTAGCTACTTAGGAGGCTGAGATCTGCTGATCAGGGTGCAAAGTCAGCCAGAGCAGGAAAGTTTATGACATTCAGATCTCCAATTAGCAACCAAAAAGCTGGAAGTGGAGTTGCAGCTCAAGTGATAGAGTGCCACCTTTCATGAAAGAGCTATAGAATAGCATCCAGGCCCCAGTATGGACACAAAAATAGATAGATACGTAGGTAGGTAAGTAGGCAGCTAGACAGATGAATTGTTATAATGATACAAAATGACATTGATACTGAGTTTACCATGATAAGACTCCTCTTCCTGAATCCTATAGATGTTGTAAGTGACATAGAAAGACTAGAACAGTACTAATTCCAAGAATATTTTCCAAGAAGGCCAGAGGTTTTATGTGTGTCAGAGGCTGCACCCAATCATAGGCTGCTGGCCAATCATAGGCCTCAGCCTTTGCTCTGCATCTTGGGACATGCACAGAACTGTCACCCAGCCTCCCAGCCCCATCTTGCTCACCTGCTGTGTGAATGATCTCAGTCCATCAGGTAGAAGAGGCCCAGTGCCCGAAGCAAGCCCAAGTACCTACAAGAAGACCATGGAAAATGTTCTCATTTATTCTAAAATAAGAGGAAACAAATGACCTTCTCTAGGAAAGAAATAGAAGTTTTTGTGCCAAGGCATTCTGGGTTATTTGGAAGGGAGCAAAACAAGGGATTGAACCCAGAGTCCTCTCCATGCTAGGTAAATACTCTTTCACCATGCCACATGTCCAGCCCCATCAAGACAAATTTTTAATATTTTAAAAACAGAACTTTTAGTATTTTTTGGTGAGTCATGGGCTTGAACTCAGGGCCTGAATGTTGTCCCTGAGCTTTTGCACTCAAGACTAGTGTTTTACCACTTTGAGACACAGTGCCTCTTGCAGTTTTCTGCTGGTTAACTGGAAATAAGAGTCTCATGGACTTTTCTGCACAGGCTGACTTGGAACCATGATCCTCAGCTCTCAGCCTCCTGAGTAGCTAGGATTGTAGATGTGAGCCACTGGCACCTGGCACTTTTAGTACTTTTATGCAGCAACAGGGGTATGGACCTTGCTGTTAAGACAAGATCTGCTATTAAGGCCTTGCTATTAAGTCTTAATCTGCTCAGGCTGCCATAGCAACCTGCCACAGGCTGAACAGTTTAAACAACACAAATTTTCCAGTGATCCACATCTATAATCCTAGCTACTCAGGAGGCTGAGATCTGAGGATTGAAGCTTGAAACCAGACTGGCTAGAAAAGTCCATGAAACTTTGCTCTCCAATTCACTACCAAAATGCAGGAAGTAGAGCAATGGCTTAAATAACAGAGCTCCAACCTTGAGTGAAAAAGCTAAAGGACAGTGCTCAGGCTCTTAGTTCAAGCCCAGTACCAGCATAAAATATGTATGTGTGTGTATATTCATATATATGTATATGTATATATGTGTGTGTATGTATTTACTCTACTTTTCACAGTCTATAGGCTAGAAGTTCAAGATCAAAGTGTTGATGGGACTGACACCTTCTCAAACCTCTCTCCATCTTACTGGCACTTCATGTTGTCTTCTTTCTGGATAACTTAATTATTCTTAGAATACCTTATCTCCAAATAGGGTCCCATTCTGAGGTGCTAGGGCTTACAACTCAGCTAATGAATCTTGGAGGAAACAACCTACCTCAATAGTCCCAACACCTAAACACTTGTCCTGTCTCCCACTGACTAAGTGGGCCCTGTACTGGTCCTAAGAAAGTCTCTTTCCATCTCAAGCTTACTGGCTGTGAAAATAGAGTTGTTGGGTTATATCATCTCTGTGGTCTAAAAGGCTAAGATCATCAATACAGTCAGTATGTCTCTTTTTTTTCCCAAGACCCAGAGCAAGATTTCCAAATCAGTTACAAAGAACAACTGTCTCTGTGAATGGAAATCAGCACATATATATTTTAATACACTTATGTCTGGCAAAACAGCTCCCATCAAATTTAAGGTCATCATCTCCATATACACAAGCACTCTTGCCTCGTAGGGTAGAATCAGAATGTGTTTTCAGCTATTCGGGATGCTTAACTGTAAAGGATCATGGGAAGGAGCCAGTCTAGGCAGAAAAGTGAGAGAGATTGTGTCTCTAATTACTAGAGAAAATGCTAGAACTGGAGGCATGACTCAAGTGGTGTAAAAAGAGAAAAAGCCAAGTGAGAATGTGAGGCCCTGAGTTCAAGTCTTAGTACCAGTATGCGCGCGCACACACACATACACACACACATATTTATAAGCACCAACCTGTCTAAATTCCAGAAAATAGATTTCTGTCTCAGATTCCTGGGGGAGAGTCTATTTAGCTAACAAGGGAAAGGAGGATTTTAGTTTTGTTTTATTTATTCTTGTTGTTTAAGATCGGTTTTTTGCCTGTAATCCAGGCCGGCCCCCAAATCCTGATAACCCTGCCTCAGATGCCTGAGTGCTGGAATTAAAGATGGGTACCACTGAGGCTAGCAGTAAGCATAGGGTCCTTGGTTGCCAGGGCAACAAGACCAGAGCCATTGGCCCGCCTAAGGATCCACTCACAAGTCCCACTCCCATGTAAGAAATGCCCCCAAGCCCCAAAATAATCCTCCCTAGGGTGCCATAAAAATGCTGATAAAATTCCTGAGCCCAGACAACTGGCGCCAGGTCCTGATAATCAAGGGGGTTATCAGGCCGGTAGAGTCCCCTCCTCAGTGCTCATGCTCAGAAAGTAAGAGCCCTGACCCTACTGTGAGATCCTGGCCCTAACTGTGAGCCCCTAGCCTTACAGTGCCCAGAGATCTCAGTTCCAGACCATTCAATTTCTGTAGGGAGTCTGCACAGTGTCCCAACAAATCTGAGCAGGTGCAGATACGAATTTGTTGCATCTCCACATTGGTCAATCAGTCTATCAGAATTCCTTCCAAATGAAGGCCTACCCACACTGGAATTGTTTAAAATCTCAGTTAAGCAAAGTCCAGGGCTTTGGGGCCTTGTATGATCTTGTTGTCCTCTTTTAGTGTGTCTCACTTTCTCTGTTAATAAACTTTTCTCTCTTCTTCACGATGTTTCTGCCTTACCTGAATTTGTCTCTAGCAAGGCAAAAGAATGGAAGTTAAATGAAGTGAATTTTCCATAATATATTATAAGATTTAGCTCTATAACTTTCTGGTAACACCATTAAGCCCAGCTTGAAAGGAAGAGCGAAGAGGACAGGAAACCCTAATACACCTACAGCATTGCAACCACAGCCTGTCCAAGAACTTGGTGCATATTTGGAGGTAACTTACCAGGTAAATCCAATCAGATGTTGAGAGTAGAACACAGGTCAGAATCCAGTGGCTAAATAGACACCTGGACCAGATCTGGACATGAACTCTAAATCCCAACCTACAGAGTTAAGCCAAGAGTGTTAGCCTTGCCTGGGAGAAGTATAGAAGTGAGAAAGGCATCTATCTACCTGTGCTATCCTATATATTTGACTGTTTCAAAACTGCGGACAGTCATAGAGCTCTCTGTCTAGCCTCAAAATTCCTTCTGTTTGTGTACACTTGTTAGCCAGCTGAGCAAAGAGGGGCTGATGGAGAAGAGAACTAGCCATGTTTGAAGGTCTAAAACCAAGGAAGACCCAACTCTGTCAATAGCAGAGATGAACAGAGACCACACTGAGGAGTGAGTACAGTGTGTAAAGCTGCTCTGAGCTGCTGAATCACATGAGAGAAGAGGAGGATTGTCTTTCAGTACAAGGTCTCCTCTGGAAACCTTTCTTTCTGCAAGAAAGTGACTTAGAGTCTGAGAACCAAGGCCAGCCTGTACAAATTATCTAGCTCCAAGTCACTCAGTGGTTAATGTTTCGTTCCCTCTCTCCCTGTCTGCCTTGCCCCTGCTGGCATTTCCTCATAGTGACAATTCATATTTGAGTCTGGAAGGTCACCATTGCCTCTGCTTGTCCATTTCCCTTCCAGTCCAGCCCTGTCTCCTGGAACCAGGATGCTGATCCAAGACAGATGGGATCCTTCAGTCCAAGTGACCCTGAGGCTCCTGGAATGATCCTAAGGGGGGATTGCATTTTACTGACTGCAGCACAAACAGGATGCCACCTCCTTCAAGCACAGCAGAATAATAAACCTCACGGAAATACCAAAAAGTCCTTCAGGGGAAAACATAGCCTTGATTCTGGGGTAAAAGGAAAAATTGTAATAATATTACCCACAAAGAGAGAGGAAGGAGTCAGCTGATTTTCTAGCATTGAGATGAAAGGAAACCACGATGAAGAAAGCTGAACAGCCAAAGAACGTCCCTTGAAAGAGTTGCTATTGCCTTGACCTTGCTATAGCCAGATGGTTCCCTATAGAACAGGAAAACTCTCCTGGAGAAGGAATTGGGAGACCACAGACAGACAGACAGAGACAAAAAGAGACACAGAGAAAAATGTTCCATTCATACCAGGTTCCATTCATACCAGGAAATGTGCATTTAATTTTAAACTGTCTTCTTGGGCTACACACTGCTAGAGTCCACCAGAGAAGAGAGGAAAAAAAAACAGTAAGTGTGTGTGTGTGTGTGTGTGTGTGTGTGTGAATGTGTGTGTGTGAATGTGTGTGTGTTCTCACTTAGCACTGTGTGGAAAATTTGTTCATGGTACCTCAGGGCAACAGAAGTCCTCCCTAGCAATGATTCTTACCACTGTGAATCTGTTATAGTTGGGAGGGACAGGCAAGCATATCTATTATCAAACTAGTTCAGAAATAGTAGAATTACTGAAAAGTTGTTGTTGTTATTGTTGCTTTGTGTCAGTACTAGGGCTTAAACTCAAAGCCTGGGCATAGTTCCTTAGCTATTTTGCTCAAGCCTAGCACTTCACCACTTGAGCCACAGCTCCACTTTCAGATTTTTTGGTGAGTAATTGAAGATCAAAGTCTCACAAACTTTTCTGCCTGGACTAGCTTTGACTTGAGATCTTCAGATTTCAGTCTCCTGAACTAGCTAGGGTTACAGTGGTCAGCCACTGACAGCTGGCTCTAGATTCATTTCACCCACTGGTATACATTGCAACTTTTCAAAGAAACCAAAGGAGGGAAATAATTTCCCACATTTAGATGTAAAAGAATTTCTCAGGGGGATGGGAATGTGGCTTAATGGAAGAGTGCTTGCCTACCATGCATAAAGCCCTGGGTTCGATTCCTTAGCACCACATAAATAGAAAAAGCCAGAAGTGGCTCAAATGGTAGAATGCTAGCCCTGAGCAAAAAGAAGCCAGGGACAGTGCTCAGGCCTGGAGTTCAATCCCCAAGACTGGTTAAAAAAAAAAAGAAGAAGAAAAACTTCTCAGAGTATTTTCTGGAAAATGAATTCTATTGGATTCTTCTTTAGAGTTGGTTTTTTTTAACCTGTCTAATTATTCAAGCAATCCTGTAATCTTTTCTCTGATTTGACTTTTCTTTCTACTGCTGATTCTCTATCCTAATCTCTGGAACAGCAGCAACTGAGTGGGCTGCTCAGCTGAGGGGCTTTACCCAGATCTTTTTCAGACCAGCCTACATCCCTTCTGCCTTTGAAGTACCCAAATTCTGGACCAATATCTTAAAGTAATAATGAGCAGCTCTTGAGTACCAGCTGCAGGCATTGAACTATCCCGAGCTCTCCTTACACAGCATTATTTTCCCAACATTGATACTAAAACACTGCAACATCTAGATCAGATCCTTTGATCAGGTCTATGATCTCAAAGAATGAGTCTGAAGACCCAGAAGAAGTCCAATGGCAAAGATCTATTAAAGTAAAATATAAGCAGATCTCCTGCAAGACAGGAGGGAGTGCCAAGGGGAGAAACAACCAGAAGGGTTGTTGTGCAGAGGTTAATAGGGTGCTTTTTAGGGGAGAGCTACATGACTCTCAAGATCATTGGACAGCCTGCAGTCCATATCAGCTCCCAGACCCAATCAGAGGCCCCATGTAGCCTACACAAGCTCCCCATACATCATTTAGCCCCTCTGATTGGATGCCCATTCCAGGTCACACTTCTGAGGTCTGGTCACTCTGTTTGTTCATGTGAGAGGCTTCTAGGGGCAATAGGCCACAAAAAAAATGATGCCTGGTGGCTCACACGTGTGATTGCTCAAGGCCAGGGAGATGTGTGATGTCTAGGGGCCTGCATTCAGGACAGCTCAAGGCCATGTGAAGGAGGCAGACCTTGTTAGGGCAGTGCTCTTGCCCTGATTGCTCAGTCAGGCTTTTTTTATTTTTTCTACTCTCAGTATCACACAGCGTGTTGTCAGATCTACAGTCCCTGAATTTGTGATGTTTCTTTTCTAGAATCATCTATAATAATGGGACTGCTGGGAGGACAGCAATGATTTGATGTTCAGAGGACTCTGGAATGAATCACTGAGAAGCCTTTCTCCCATCCCCAAAGAAGGACTACACAGGAAGTTAGGCTTTCGAGCTCACTGATTTCATGTAGGATTCCTTTTCTCAAAGCAGGGATTCCTGGCTTTTCTCCAGATCCATAGGGACATTGTCCTCTGGGACAGTGGGTTTGCGCTTCCATTTATGGGACAGTCCCCAACCCTCTTATTCCTTTTTTTATTTATTTTTTCAGTACTAGGAATATAACACAGGGCATGGTGCGGGCTAGGCAAGCATTCCCACCAAGCTACATCCTCTGCCCCATTATCTTTACTGACCTTTTCCATCTCTCATTGTCTCTAGCTTCTGCCTTTACCCAGAACAGATGGGCCCCAAGTCATGCAGTCATAAATCTTTAGCCAGAAGAATCTCTATCTAGTCCAGCTCCCTGCTTTGAGATGAGATTTTTATTAACCCTAACTTTAGGGAGAAGGGCTTGGATCCCAGGGAGGTTAATGAACTTGCCCAAGGTCACACAGAGAATAATTAGAGCAGCCACTGAAGTCATTACCCACTTAAGAATCCTAGTGGCATAGAATGTGAGTGCTGAACATGTTCCTAAAATACAGTGACCAAATTTTCAGAACCCAAAACTAGGACACTCAGCCTGACAAACCCTCCTGCATTTCCAGGGACAGCGAAGAGATTATTTGAACTGGCACTGCCCCAGAAAAGGGGATTTATGGCTATGGCTGCAAGACATCATCCGGTCAATTCCCTCAGTTCATAGTGGAGGCAGCTGAAGCCCCAAGAGGCTGTTTGACCGGCTGGCTGGAGGAGGTGTAGGCAGAAATGTTTTCTGTTTTCTCAACTCCCAAGGTTGAGTCAACAGGGCGTGGGTGGAGAAGGACAAGAAGGGGCCATTGTTCCAGGGCTGCTTTCCCTCAAACGGTTAGGCTGGACCTAACCCTACAGGGCCTGCTTTAATCCAAGCGGGGTGTGGCTGTCCACTACACACCAAGAAAGTCATATTTGAAGCCCCATAAGGTTCAAGGGTTTGGTACTTAGACTCAAGCAGCTAAGCCATATACATTGGACAACTAAAAGATGTTCTTTAGCTGTGGAGCAAAATAGATGACATTTTTTTCCTAAGGTCCCTGCCCTTCACAGCACAGTCTGTTAAAAAGCTTTATACTGGTAAGTCATGTCTTGAATCCTAGCTACTCAGAAGGTTGAGATCTGAGCTTCAAGGTTCAAAGCTAGCCTGGGGAAAAGAGTCTGTGAGACTCTTATCTCTAAATAATTAGGAAAGGGCCGAAACAGGAAGTACAGTTCAAGTGATAGAACGCCAACCTTGAGCAAAAAAAAGCCAAACAAGAGTGTGAGGCCCTGAGTTCAAGTTCCAGAACCAGCACAAACATATAGACTAAAGGAAGCAAGAAAGGAAGGGAGGGAGGGAGGGAGGGAGGGAGGGAGGAAGGAAGGAAGGAAGGAAGGAGGGAAGGAAGGAAGGAAGGAAGGAAGGAAGGAAGGAAGGAAGGAAGGAAGGAAGGAAGGAAGGAAATCAATATATAAGGTCCAAGCTAATAACTCCTCTGGCAACAAGTAAAAAAGACAGTTATTTACCAAGTATCTACATAAGACCTATAATAGGCTAGGCTCCAGAAAGATTTATGATAAAATCTTCAATTTGTTCATTTTCCCTACTTCTGCACTATTTGACCTTGTTTTATATTTAGTAAGAGAAGACACACCAATGAACAGCTCAGAGGTCCATTTCTAGCTAATTCCTTTGGCCTGGCAGCCCCCATCTCTTGATCAACAGTGTTTCCCACACTGCAAAGTGCATCTCACAGTGTCCTTTTAACACCCAGCTATCCAAATTAGAAGTAGCAGATGGATTCCTTCCAACAGTCATCCTAACCTCTCCTCTATGCAAATGCAGAACTGCTCTGTGGATAGAGAAATCGCTTCCCGGAAAACCAATTTCCTCCTTATTGTCCTACCCTGCGGCTGGGCTGGGGAGAACCCTGCTGCATAGTGTGGGCTCCCCAGCTTGTTTATTCCACAGAGAGTGGAATTGCAAAGGAACAAGGTGGGGGGGGGGATTTAGAAGACACGTTTGAAAGGGAGTTGTGTTCTGTTTCCCTAATTTAGACATTTTTTTCCCCTCTACTGCTTATTTTCCCTTGTCTGGTTGCTTTGCACCCTGGAAGGGCCTGCCGCTAGTATTCTCAAAGCCTCACTGCCCATGCTACACCCACTATTATCGGAGCTCCACAATTATTTCATTCATCACTTCGTTCATTCATTTCCTTCAAATTTGTTCCCAAAGAACTCCAGCCCACCATTCAAGCTCATTCTCTATTGCATTGGCAAAGAGTCTGGGTGGGAAGTGAATGGCTGCATTCAGCCAATGGAGTGCCACTATACTATCTAAATTAGAAGAGCATTTTTCTACATCCCCCGTCCATCCCATCCTTCAATCCTCTTTTGAATGAGAGCAAGTGACAGTGAACTTGAGAAGAGCTCATAAAAACCTGATCTCCCCGATAGCATCTTCTTTAATTATTTAGAGAAAGGGACAACCTGTTTAAAAACCTTTCCTGTTCCAGTTCTTTTGTTGAAACTCTCTTAGAGTCAATGACAGGTCGTGGAGCCCAGACTAGCAAGGGTCTGGGCCTTGCTGAGAAAGTCCAGCAGGAAAGATGCATGTGCAGTGTAAATACCTTTGTTTAGAAAAATCTTTGCACGCATACTTTTTGCCAACCCAAAATGTGAGCATAGACACCTTAACTATGAAAGAGCAGAATTGAGAAGGCCAAGAGAAGTCAAGTCTAACTTTTAGGAGTAAAAACACAAAGTAATGAACAAAAGAAATACAAAATGATGAACATGAGATTTTGAAGAGAGGACTGATTAGAGAGTCTGGCTCCATCATAATATTATAACAAAATACCAGAGACAATAATTTCTAAAACACAGAAATTTATTTTTTTTCTCTTTTCTTTTTTCCTTTGTTTGTGGGGCTTGATCTCAGAGCCTGGGTACTGTCCCTGACCATGTGTCGCTCAAGGCTAGCATTCTACCACGGAGCTACAGCGCCACTTCTGGTTTTAATTTTTTGATGGTTAGTTGGAGATAAAAGTCTCACAGACTTTCCGCCCCAGGCTGGTTTTGAACCATGATCCTCAGACCTCACTTAGCCTCCTAAGTAGCTAAAATTACAGGCATGCGCCACCATCACTAGGTAGAAATTGATTTCTTATAGCTCTAAAGACTGGAGTGCTCACATCCAAGATATTGGCAGCTTCAGTGTCTGGTTAGGGTCTTGATTTCTGCTTCCAAGATGGTGCTTGCTACAAATGCTGTGGCTTCATAGGGCAAGATGATTAGACGGACAAAAAAGCCAGCTTTGCCCAATCTTTTTTATTTCTCTTTTGTGCCAGTCCTGGGGCCTGAACTTTGGGTCTGGGTACAGTCCCTAAGCTCTTATGCTCAAGGCTATCACTCTGCCACTTGAGCCACAGCTCCACTTCTGGCTTTATTGGTGATTACTGGCTTTATTGGTGATTAATTGGAGATAAGAGTCTCATGGATTTTCCTGCCCAGGCTAACTTTGAACCATGATCCTCAGATCTCAGCCTCCTGAGTAGCTAGGATTACAGGTATGAGCCACTGGTGCCCAGCTTGTCCAGCTTTTATTTATAAGCTACTAATCTGATAGTCAAAGTCACTTTGACCTAATCCCTTCCTAAAGATCCCACTTTTTTTTCTTTTTGCTGATACTGGAGTTTGAACTCAGTGCTTGAAATTTCCCAGGCAGATACTCTACTGCTAAGCTATGCTTCCAGCTCTTGGTTTCACTGGTTATTTTGAGATAGGGCCTTTCTTTCTCCTTGACCTATTCCTGGACCTCAAGCTACCTATTTTAGGATTCTCATCATAGCTGGGATGACCAGCATGTACTGCCATGCCCAGCTTCTTCTGCAAAGAAGAAGTCTTATGAATCTTTTTTGGCCTGGGCTGATCAGGACCTTCAGTCCTCCAGATCTCAACCTCCCATGTATCTGAGATGACAGCCATACCCAGCTATTGGTTGAAAAGGATACTCAAGTATATGTAGGCTGGACTTGTGCCATCATGACCTCTCTAATCTCAGAATCCCACATAGGTTTTTAGATGAGCATGAACCACCAGCACCCAGCTTACTTTTTTTTTCTTTTTTCCTTTATTTTGGCAGGACCAGAGTTGAACCAAGAGCCTCAAATGTGTTTTCCTTGTGTGCTCAGCTGGCACTCTACCATTTATGTCATATTTCCAGCTCGGCTTTTTATTGGTTATTTTGAAGATGGAGTTTTTGCAGACCTTTCTGTCCAGATTGGCTTTGAACCATGATCACCCAGCTCTCTGTCTCTCTGAGTAGCTAGGATAATAGGCCTGAGCCATGATGCCATGATGCCCAGCTGATATTTCTTAAATGTATTTCTTAGAAACCTATAAAAATAGGGGTTTATTGGTATTGGTACTCTACAGAAGAAGAAACCAAAGTTCAAGAAGCCTTGTGACTCACTTAGTCAAGTAGTTATGAAGTGCTCAATTTCTACTATACACACTCCCTCCTGGATCTTCAGGGCATGCTGTCTACTGTGCCCTCAGGAGGCTGAGATGACACATGTGATAACCAGGCCATATCAGAGAGATACAATTATCATAGCTGTGCTGCAAGACTTTCCTCAGCCGATTCTTTCCTCCCCTCCAGTGGCCACTATCTTCCAGGATTAAGCTTCCATCTTGCTGGGGGTTAGATAAAAACAATCGAATTAACAGAGAAAAGCAAGTGAGAGCTCCCCCTCCCTCCAGTGCCCCAAGTTCTGACAGTTTAATGTTAGAATCTGCTGTTCTACTCTGTGGCTGCTACTAGTCTAACCCTTGTCCTTCCTGGAATCCCCAGCCCCCATGCAGCCTTTATCTGCCCTCACTTTCTCTTTGTCTCCCAGTCTAAGTGGTTGAAAAATAATCCTCTCTAGGCAGAGGAAGGGACTTCAGTAAGAAGAGAGAGGGAGGAGGAAGTTGGGTAAGTGGGGAACAGAGTGGAACTCAGAGGATGTTTTCTGGAGAGACTGACCTAAGTGTTGGGGATCAGTGCTTGGGGGTGAGGAGGAGAAAGAGCAAGCATATAGTAGCATGGCTTTCTGACTCTGGGTCCAGAAAGTGTCTATAGGAGAAGCTAGCTCTGTGATATCTTTCTCTCTACACAGTAACCAGAAGTCCGGAGGTTTTGGCTCCTGTGGCTTTGAAGTCTCGCCCTTTGTCCTCTGCTTCCAGAATAGAGTGGTTTTCCCAGGGCAGACGTGGCATTCCTCAGGCCACATCATGCTTTCTAAAGTGGTGGAGGTAAACCTGGCCCAGCCGGTTGGAGCTGGGGCGGAGTCCTGCAGGCTGAGGGATCCTAAGCCATTGTTACTGGATAAAGCCAGGAGCCAATGAGAGAACAGTTATGAAATCACGCTGGATGGGACCTAGGCTTCATATCCTCCTTCCCCACAGAGGAAGCTAGACATAGTCTAGAGCCTTGGAGTTATTCAGGGCAAGGAAAATGGGTGAGGAGCCCATCAGCCAGTGCTTGGAGAGGATGAATTCAGATTCTGGGAAAGAGAAAAGAGAGAAAAGACAAGTATATACAGCAGCAGGTGGAGAGGAAGCAGGGAGTAACCAGTCTGGGACAATTGCCTGGAATAAATGCAATTGTCTGTCACAGGCTTTTCTATGCCAGCCTGGGCCTGCTGAGCCAAGGATGTTTTAAAGGGCCAGAGGCAATCTGAGAGCAGTACTGCAGGTGCTGACCATGACATTGAGCCTGATCACGGGATAGAAAGAGAGGGACAAGAGTTGGTGGAAGGAGGAAGGATGAGGCTGGAACAAGGCTGCTTCTTGGAGTGGGCGTGGAGGGGTAGAGACAGAGTCAGAGAGACAGAGTGACACAGAGAGAGTACTGGGGCTTGATCTCAGGATGCTGTCCCTTACCTTTTCCCTCAAGGCTGGTTGGTGCTCTACCACTTGAGCCACAGCTCAACTTCTGTGTGTGTGTGTGTGTGTGTGTGTGTGTGTATGTGTGTGTGTGTGCACACCAGTACTGAACTTAAATTCAGGGCCTAGATGCGGTTCTCAAGGCTAACACTCTGTCACTTAAGCCACAGGTCTACTTCCAGCTTTTTTATAGTTAATTGGAGATGATAGTCTCACAGACTTTCCTGGCCCTGCTGGCTTTGAAACATGATCCTCAGATCTCTACCTCCTGAGTAGCTGAGCGGCATGAGCCACTGGTGTCCAGCAAGAATGTTTTTATTTGGTTGGTTGTTATCAAAGGACAACTACCTGGTAAGAGACAGACCTCAAAACTCTGTCCAGATATCTGTGGGCAATATCAATGTGCACCTGTTGCTTTTCTCGGTGCCTGAAATTCATGTGCTGCCTGCAGCCACCCCTAGTCCACTTTTCCCTGTGATCCACCAACTTTATGGCCTCCCAAGAGCTATTTGTCTGTTTTGCAGGAAATTTGCATTCTTCTATTATCATCTTCACTTCTCTGAAACCCAAACTGTGAAGACAGAGAGATTTAACATATTAACATCCACACTTTAACCTCATTTTGCCCGCTGTGATGTAATGTACTTCCTACTTCCTGGGGGCAGATTTACAACGTCTTCTCTCCTCTCTCTTCAGACAGTGTTAAGAAACTATCACTTCAATTAAAGGATCAATGGAGGATGGGACAATGGTGACCTGGAAACAGCCCTGGAGAAAATGTACCTTTAGAGCAGAATAGTACGCACTGATTTCCCTGCTAGGAAACAGGGCAATTCATCCCCTGCCTCAGTACCTAAGTGAGGTTTCTTTCTTTCTGTTTTTTCCTCTTCCTTTCTTGTGATGCTGAGAATGAAGCCAGGGCCTTGTACATATCATTTAAGTACTCTTCACCCTCAGGCCTTTGTTGAGATTTTTTTTCTGAAATAATAAATGCAGATCTCATCTAGCAAAGCCCTTTTCAAACTGCAGCTGGAGCTAGGTGAAAGTCCAGCTGCAGGAAAAGTGAGGCTGTTGTCTGAGTCTCTGGTCCACACTAGATTGGAGCCATTGCTCCCAGTCTGAGTATGTTTGCTTGTTTTATTTTAAGGGTTGACATTAGGGCCTCTCACATAAAATGCAAAAGCACTATTCCTGCTGCTTGAGGTGAACCATTTTTTATTTCTCATAGGAAAGAAGGAAGGAAGCAATAAGAGAAGAGAGGGAAGAGAGGAAGGAAGGTAAGTGCAGGAGGCAGAGAGTGACAAAGCAGTAATAGTAGCAGTGTCACCTGACTGATTACAACATGTCTATCTTTTCTTAAACTGGAACTCTCACCTGAGTCAGGCAGTTATAAATGAGCCAAAAATAGGAGCTAAACAAGGCCAGGAGCCAGAGGGAAGAGAGTTGGGGTAAAAGCATTGGGGTCACACATAACTCCTTTTACTTATTTCCTAGCCAAAGCCTCACTAGTGAAATTATTTTGGCTCCCTTTTGCTGTATCAGGAAGTATGGATTGCTTTGTTCTACTGTCCTAGTACTTCAGGTTCTTCTTTGTATAATGTCCATAAAGCATGAGCAAGACACCCAGAATGTGTGTTCGTGATTTCCTTGAAGGCAAGAGTCCACTTGCCTCACCTATTAACTGCACACAAGCAATTAATAACCATCTGTAACTTGAAAACTTCCCACTGCTTCTTTGGTTTTTTTTTTTTGTTTTTCTTTTAAATTGGTTTCATAGTAGTCTCTGTTATGACATTCCTTGGCTGAAGTTCAAAATCATCATTGCTATGTCTAATCTGAAAACCAGAAGCAGAAGGAGTAAGTAACAAGTTTCCTCATTAAACTCTTTCACATCTCTCCACTTACCAAAGCAGGAACTGCCAGAAAAGCGTGGGCCTTGAGACGCTCAAGAAAAAGTAGTTACAGAGGTTTTGACAAAACGCTAGCAGAAGTAGCCTCCTATAGAACCTACATGATTCTTATTATCCTAAAAGCATTGCACATAAAGGCAAAAACTGAATATGACATGTGATGCTCTTGGAAAAGTTCTCACTGCCAGAAATGGGCCTTTCCTGGAGGATAGGCTCAGCCAATCAGAGCTTTTCCTGATGACGTCACACTATGCAAACAAGTTTTATTGGTGAGCAAGCTCTTAGGTATTGTGAGAGTGTAGAGTTTCCACTGTTGCTCAGGGAAAATCATCTGTGGCTTCGTTTAAGGTTCTACCAAATTCCATTGTGCTTATATTTCCAACGAAGCTGAGCTTATATCTGGCACTTGTTAAAAATTGTAGAATCAAGAAATTCCCTTGTCCTTATCCGTTCAAAGTTGCTGACGCCTCAAAGTCAACTCTTTTGTGGATCTCATCACCTCCAGGGTGTACATAGCTCCCACAGAGGCCTTAGGATTCTGAGCAGCAGAGCATCAGTCTACAGCAATAAGTTGGAAATGAGGCCGCCATAGGTCAGGCTGTAGAAAGGAATCTTTCGGTGGGAAGGAAGTCAGAGATCAGATTCTGCCTGCCTGTATTTCCATCTGATGAATTCTCAGGCACGCATGCCATACGTCCGTTATACACAGAGATGCATCTCTAAAAATAGCTCCGAGCTGACTTCCCTTCTTTCCAACATGTTGTTCCCCAGCTCTGGTGCTTTCCTCCCCCAGAGAAGGCCCTGCTGTCTGCCAGTCTAGGCTGGAATTAGCACACCATGTCTGCACATGGCTTCCCTGCTGGTGGAGGCTGAAGTTCCTGTAGTCTGAGTTGGGCTTTCTCTGCTCTCATGTCCCTGGGTTACCTGCATTGAGGAGGCCACTGGCACCCGCCCTTAACCACATAGTAAAAGGATGTCATGGGGTGACTCACTCTGTCCCTCTGTTATTTCAGATGGCAGGCTGTTCCTGCCCCTGCCACTGTAGCCTTTCCTCTCACTAATCCACCCCACCCTCACCTCATCCAGGAAGCCTCAGACTAGCTCCAATCCTCCCAACCCGGCAGTCAATTCCTTTCTCCCAGCTTTTATCTTTGCTACCTTTTCCCCAGCAATGTGACAATTATGAATGTCTCAGACTGTGCTAGTGACTCATGGGTAGGTTTATATATTTAACTCGTTGAGTGTCTGTGTGTATTTGCTCCCTACACCCTCAACATAGTACATAGAAACAGCAATAGGCCTGGAATCAAATGCCCTGGCAATCAAGATGGGAATAATAATACTCTTGTTGCGGGGATTTTGCAAGATTAAGCGAGATAACTTATTTGGTGTGTAACAGCTTGGTAAAGATTGGTCAAACCTGAATTCTACAATATGAATTGCATGTGTGTGTGTGTGTGCAATCGTGTGTGCATGCATGTGTATACAGATGCCTCTGAGAATAGGGGCATGTAATAAACACTAACTGAAATGTCTTGATTTTTTTTGCGTGTGCATATGTACTAGTAGAGGGACTTGAACTCAGGGCCTCAATCTCTTGCTTAACTTTTTTGCTCAAGGCTAGCATTCTACCATTTGTGTCACACCACCACTTTGGCTTTTAGCTGGTTAACTGGAGATAAGTCTTTTCAGATTTATCTGTTCAGGCTAGCTTCAAAATGGGATCCTAAGATCTCAACCTCTTAAGTAGCTAGGGTTATAGTCATAAGCCACTGGTGCCCTGCCATGCCTGTATTTTTCTTAGATTTCCTTTTGGGTCAGTAATCCCTACTAAATTGGTGGTTTGGTTTTGTTCAAAGACAAAATCTCACCATGTTTCCCAAGCTCACCATAGACTCCTAGGCTCAAGCAATTCTCTACTTCAGTCTTCAGAGAAGCTGAGACTAATGCTTAGCACCACTAAGCCTGGCTCACAAATAGGTAACTTTGGTCATGAACCAATTGCAGTGTTGGTGAGATAACACTATTAAGAATCTAACACCAGCCTCCTATGGCCCTCAGAAATTGGGAGGGTAGTTGAACTTTTATGGCCAAGGCAAACAAAATTGCAAGGCGGCATATTTCCATTCTCTTGCTTGTTAGGACAAAGGGCCTTTCTTCACTTAGTTCCTCTTATTCTTGTGACCTATTCTTACTTTCAGCTGATATTCCACTAATTAATTCCTATGGAGGTGTTAACAGATAAGGCACATCGGATAAGGTGTGAGCTGGTAATGGCACAAGGCCCAGCCTGACTTGCTTGCCATACCTCTTGACAAATCCGCAAAGCTGAGATGAAGACAGAAAGCCTTTGCAGGCCCCCAAACATGTTTTATGTGGGGTTAAGAAAGGAGTGAGAAAGATGTGGGTGTGGCTAGCCTGTGGCTAGGTTCCATGCAGCCTTCCCTCCCACTAAAAAATGGGGGGGGGGGGGGAGAAAGAAAAAAAAATAAGAGCCAGGTGCAAGTAAGTGGCTTATGCTTAAAATCCTAGCTACTTACATGGTTGAGATCCAGAGATCAGTTCAAAGCCAGCCCAGGCAGAGAAATCTGACTCTATTTCCAGAAAAATCAGACAAAAGCATGGCTGTGGAGGTATGGTTCAGGTGGTCGAGCAAAAATGGAATCAGCAAGCCAAATGAGAAGGCTCTGAGTTCAAACTCCTGTACTGGCAATCAATCAATCAATCACTAAATGAGTGAGAGGCAAATCATTCTCTAGCCCTCAAGGCCCATGACACAGTGGAAGCTTGGACATACAGAGACATTTTTTGAGTAGGATGAGTAGATGAGATCTTGTCTTCTAATCCTGCCCCTTCACGTCCTTCCTGATATGTCCAGGAAGCCATCCCCATTGACCCTCATTCATCTTGACATGACAAAGGAAATGTTTTCCTTTAAGTCATTTAGAGTATAATGCAAATAAATGATACAAAGAGGTCTCAGTGTGATATTATGATACATACATATAATGAATGATCAAATTCAACCCCTCTACTACAGTTTCTTCACATGCCCCCTTTTCTAAAAACAATTTTAGTGGGTTTTATTTTGCTACTTTTATTCATATATATGTATATAAATACATCATATATACATTATGTGTAGATATATCATATATTTTATAATACATTATTCATGCATTATATATTTATATAAAGTATATAAGGGCTGGGAATATGGCCTAGTGGCAAGAGTGCTTGCCTCCTACACATGAAGCTCTCGGTTCGATTCCCCAGCACCACATATAAGGAAAATGGACAGAAGGGGCGCTGTGACTCAGGTGGCAGAGTGCTAGCCTTGAGCGGGAAGAAGCCAGGGGTGCTCAGGCCCTGAGTCCAAGGCCCAGGACTGGCAAAAAAAAAAAAATATATATATATATATATATATACACATATATATACACACATATATATATAATACATTTATATTTTGGTCATATTCATCTCTGCAATACTACTATTTTCTCTTCCTTGCTCCTACTGATGCCTCACCAGACACCCCTTCCCCCCTTTGCAATCATTTCATAGTGTTATTATTATTACTATTATTATTATTTGGTTCTAGATTCTGCATAGAAGGTAAAACATGAGGTATTGTCTTTCTGAGCATGGCTTATCTCTCTCGTCATTGTGATCTCCAGTTCCATCCCTTTTCCTGCAAACAACATAATTTGATTTATTTCTATGACTGAATAAAACTCCATTGTGTGTACATAATGTATTTTTTTTCCATTCACCAGTTGTTGGGCATTAAGTTTGATTCTGTAGTGTGACTACTGTGAATAGTGCTGCAAAAAATAAAGCTGTGTGGGTATCTCTATTGTATATTGACATACATTCTTTCCAGTATATGCTCAATAGTGGTACTAGCAGAGGCATGTGGTGGTTTCATTGTTAGTTTTTTTATTTTATATTATTTTTGAGGAACCTCCATGCTGACTTCCAAAATGATTATATCAATTTACATTTCCCCCAAAAGAGGATGAGCTCCTTTCCCGCCTAGTGAGTATTTATTGTTGTTTTATCTTGATGATTGCCATTCTGACTGAAGTGATATAGAACCTCAGTGTTGTTTTGCTTTACATTTCCATTATAACTAAATATGTTGAGCATTTCATGTGCTAATTTGCCACTTGTACCTCTTTGAGAACTATCCAATTGATTTGCCAATTTATTAATTTTAATTAAGTATTTTGCCTTCTTTTGATGATAGCCTTTCCTTATGCAGCTCAAGGTAGGCCAGAACTCAAGTTCCTCCTGCCTCAGCCTCCAGAAGTTCTTTGAGATTTTTGAGTTCAGTATCCCTTCATAAAACTCAACCTTACTCTGACCAAAACAACATGGTAAATTTATTTATATGTGGGTGTTTCTTCCAGCTTGTACCACCTGCTAGGAATTGCTTTTTAAATAACTTAAAATTTTTGTGAATAATGTGCTTATTATATAAACAATTTTTATAATGTGTTTGTTATATAAACAGTTATAAAATTCAGGGCTGAGAATGTGGCTCAGTGGTACATGTCAGAAACTTTGAGTTTAATCTTCAGCACTAAAGGAAAAGAAAACCCAACGAAAGAGAGAAAGAGAGAGAGAGAAAGAAAGAGAGAAAGAAGAGAGAGAGAAGAAAAGTCATCTCTGCTCCTCTTGGCCTCAGATAACTATAGTCAATGTTATTTTGGAGTCTACATTTCGTATTTCTCTTCATATGTAGCAATAGAAATGCATATACACATAAAAATCTCACATACATACATTACATATGTTTGCATTTGCATACTGTTTTGAAATCAACTGTTATATTTAGTTGATAAAATGTCCTGCTGCTTTCCCCAAAGCAGTAATTACTATTTGAGAACACCTTTAATCAATGCATAGCACTGCATTGTGATGGTATCATAACTTATATACTGTTGGACACTCTGCTATCTTCTTCCACATAAATTGCCTCAACAACATTCCAGCTCCTTTTCTACAAATTTTATCACTTGCTTTCTCTCCCACTCACAGGCTCTTAATCACCTACATTCATAGTATGCAAATGACATCCTACAAAAATAATAAAACAGTCAAGAAATTCACAATGTGATATTTTGAGATGGGGAAGGAAGAGCAAAGCTTTTCCCATCATATTCAAGGTCATAAGTTTTTGTTTTTGTTTCTTGAGAAGATCTTACTGTGTGACCTCAAACTCAAGATCCTCCCATCTCAACTTCCTGACTGCTGGGATTGTAGTCAGTACCCACCCTACAGGTCTCATGGTTATGATTATTGTTAATATTCTTATTTTACTTTTTATTCTGAGTAGTAATAACTGATGTGGAGGAGCACAGGAGATGGCAGGATTGGAAACAAAAGGAAATTGGTATAGTTAGGATTAGATGTAGTTCCAAGAAGAAAAAAGGCAACAGTAAACTCAAAAAGAGCAATGGTATGAATGAAACATAAGTCTGTTTTATTCGCATATGGAAGTCTAGAGGCGACACTCCTATATGCTACTCTGTGAAATGTCAAAGACCCAATTCCTTCTATGCATCTCCTATTTCTATGGCCACATCACAAGGGTGAAATGGTCACTTCTAGCCATCTAGTGAGCATGGAAAGGAAGAAGAAATGCATTGTTTAGGGGACATTTGCTAGCACTGTATTTTGGAAGAGGGGGAGGTAGGGGCAGTTGAACACACATGGAGTGTACACAGTTGCTTGGCCTCGTCTCCTTGTGAGGAAAGAAAAGTTTTTATTTTGATTGCCTTTGGGCCCAGATAAAATCAGGGATGTTACTACTATAGAAGAAAAAAAGAATGGGTACTAGAGCCAACCACATTTCTCTGCTATAAGAATCATCATGGAGTTGGATGCTGGTGGCTCATATCTATCATCCTAGCTACTCAGGAGGCTGAGTATTATAGTACGAAGTAGGCTTTGGCAGAGCGGTCCATGCAACTCTTATCTCCAATTAACTAGTCAAAAAACAAAACCCAAGAAACCCAGAATTAGAAGTATGGCTCATGTGATAGAGTGCCAGCCATGAGGGAAAAATCCAAGCAAGTCACACCCCAGGAATGGGACATGCACAACACACAAACACACACCCACCATTGAATCAATCATCTTTGACGTCTGTTAATTCAATGCCAACCTTACTAGAAAGGGCTTCAACAAAGGAAACTATCTATCCCATCAACAAGAAAATGCAAACAAACTTCAGAGATGACCAGATGGGCTAACTACATACTCATTCAGTGCCTTAATCCCTGCAGGATTTCTGAAATCAGCCAGCTCCTTTGGAATGAACCTATGCTAAAGGAAAGAACAGCTGATAACTCCCAGAGCATATGATGGAGCACCTGGCTTCATGAGAATGGTGCTACCTGATCCATTGGGTACTGAGCATGGCAGATTCCACTGCACCACTAGGTCTAGTTCCTGTCTCTCAGATAACAGAAGTGAGAAGAGTGGCTGGGTGTTCTAGTTGTGTCAACTGCTTAGACTCTCACCTCCCATGTATATGTAAACACATTCTGCTCTCCCTCATGTCCTTATTTTGTATTTCAGCACTGTGGTCTAAACTCAGGGTCTCATGCTTTCACTCAGCTAGTGCCCTATCACTTAAATCACACATTCACCCTTTCTTTTTGCAAGTTACTTGTTGATGGAGACTTTTGGACTTTTCTACTGGGGCTGATTTTGAATGTGAATCCCCTAATCTCAGCCTCTTGAGTAGCTAGGATTAAAAGCATGGCAGTGCATGACTCTCCCAGCCCCTTTTGCTTTGGTTATTTTTCAGATAGGGTCTAGTGTTGTTGTTTTGTTGTTGTTATTGTTGTTGCTGTTTTGCCAGTCCTGCCACTTGCACTCAGGACCTGAGCACAGTCCCTGGCTTCTTTTTATTCAAGGCTAGCACTCTACCTCTTGAGCCACATTACCACTTCTGGCTTTTTCTGTTTATGTGGTGCTGAGGAACCGGACCCAGGGCTTCATGCATGCTAGGCAAGCATTCTATCACTAGGCCACATTCCCAGCACCTAGTGTTTTGCCCGGACCATGATCCTCTTACATAGTCCTTCCTCATAGGTGGGATTTCAGATGTGAATCACCTTGTTGCATTTGCTGTTTGAGTTGGAGCTATTGCTAACTTCTTATCTTAGCTGACTTGCGAAGCACAGTCCTCCTAATCTCTGCCTTCGAAGTGGCTGGACTTATGGATATGAGCTACCATGATTGCCCTTATATTTCTGAAAATACTTTTCAAATCTTTCCCCGCTCCCTTAGGCTACTTGATCCTTGACTTTATTTATCATTTATTTATCAAAATCTAATATAGTCTACCATGTGCCAGGCACTTTGCTAAGCATTTGGGAGACAAGTCTGTGATTTCAAATCACATACAAGGCAAATGATGTAGGCTAATGTAACATTCCCTCAGTGTGCTGAGATATTTGACTACACAAATGATAGATAGCTCCCACAGAACACACAGCTGGTATATTAACCAGCAGGTATTTATAGAGTTCTTGCTATGTGGCAGGCCCTCTTCTGTTCTTTATGTGCTGAAAGGATTGACTCTAGTAAGGTGTACATACATAGTATGTGTACATACATACTATTACCGTCTATGATAGAGGATGAAACCAAAGCATTAAGCAGAGGTTAAATAACTCACCCAAGGTCACACACAATAGTGAAGCTAAAATGAAATCCTGGTGTGCCAGTTAACTAATATGTCATATTGTGTCACTATCCATTCTATTCCTTATTCCCCTTATTTAATAGGATGACAGGAGTGCAGTAAGTACTCAATAAATGTGTATTGAATAGAAATGGGTAAGCTGCTCTACACTGGGCCAGTTATCTTATACAAGGGATCCTTACCACAAGTATAGGAATTCATCTCACTAGGAGACCTCTAAAGTCCTGTAAAACTGAATTATAGAACCATATGCTTTCTCCCATTCACATAGTAAATCATCTTTTAGTTTAGGTCTTCAAGGATCATCTGATGGGATGTGAGAATTTAGACTTCATCTTTAGGAGATTGGTGAGAATGGCTTTAGTTCATCTAGTCCTTCAAGAAGTCTCACCTTTTTGAGACTAAGGAGTCACAGATTTTGCGAATCATATGCTGTAGAATGAATAAGATATGCAAAGCCTTCCTCTGGAAATTGGGGAGATCAAGAGCTTTCCTCTTTCAGAGACAGCAGTGTTGGGCAGCAAACAACACACTAATGTCATTTGAAGAGGCCTCAGACTGTGTTCTTTGCTGTTAAGGTACTTAAAATAGCCATGGCATTGTCACACTTCTCAGGCCTCTATTCTTTGTAAATTTGTCTGCAAACACTACATTATTCCAACAGCCTGCCTAAATGACTCCTTCAGAGTATCTGGTGACTTGACAATGTTTTCCAAAGACCTAAGTGTACACAGCATCAGACCTTTGATCAAAGGCCAACAAATTCCCCATGATCTGACCAAATGCCAGTGCAGGTCATTATGCTTTGGCCAGTCTTCTCTTCCCCACGGTGTCAGTTGGCTCCATTAGCCTTGCTCACCCAGCCCACACTGTTTGGTAATCAGTGAATTGGTGGGACTGGTTTCTCTGGTGAATAATGGGGCCTTGAAAGAGGCTTTGAATTGAACTAACAGGATCATAGGGGAGAATATTAGTGGTAAGCAGTTTGCCTAGCTGAAGTCAACAAATGGATTGTTTCCTCTGCAAGGATGAAGTTAACAGGGAGCAGGCCTGTGTGCCCTTGTGTTTGAGGACTTAATAACTATGGATGGTTTGGGCTGTCTGCTAGACTGTCTGCAAGACTACAAGAGAGATATGGAGTTCATGATAAGGCACGCTGCCTTATCACTCAGCCACCTATTATCTGTGATGTGGCTCTAATTGAGTATTTAATGTGTGATCTCTTTTAATTTTCTTGACAGTCCATGAGATTCTTAACATACTCCCAATTTTACAGGTGACACAATTATATGCTCTAGGGATGTCCACACAAATTAAAAATATTAAGAGACTAGGAATGTGTCCTTTCCTTCAAAGGCTTGTTGTTCCAGAGTGGAGCCCAGTGCAAATATTCAGTTCATAAAACATGTATCATTAGTACATGGAGGCTCCCCCCCACCCCCACCAGCCAAAACTGTCTCTCTATGTAGCCTTGGTTGGCTTCAAACTTAGGATCTTTCCGTTTCATCCTCCAAATGCTAGGATTGCAGGTATGGACCACCACTCTCTACAAGGCTTCTTTCTTGATTGATGGGTCAATTTCTTCCTTTACCATTAATATCCACTTTTACTCCTCTCCTCCATGAATTCTTAAACATGTAGCTTTGCATTTCTATGTAGCTTTATTCTATTTTATTAGTGGTACTGGGGTTTGAACCCAACATCTCACACTTGCTAGGTGACTGCTCTATTCTGAGCCATTCCTCCAACCCAATGTGTATTTTAAATTTACATAAATGATACTGTGCTCATATCTCATTCTCTTTCTTATTCTCTTCCTTTTCTTTGTTATTTTCTTATTATTTTATCATCGTTAAGCAGTTGTACAAAGGAGTTCCCATTTGACAAAACAATTTATGAATACAATATATCTTGATCAATATCACTCCTTCCAACATTCCTGCTCATCTTTCCCCTCCTTACCCTTTCCCTCACTCTCCTTAATTTTGTAGAATCCTTTGTTGTTTTTAAAAGCAATATTAGGGGATGGAACCTAAAGGCCTTGTGCATGATAGAGAAGTATTTTACCAATAAAGCCAAACCTTCATGCCTTTTTCTGGCTTTTATTTTTCTTGAGACAGAGTCTCCATACAGTGTGTAGGCTGATCTTGAACTCTTTTTTCAAAATACTTTTATTGTTATTATTAAGATGTTGTACAGAGGTGTCACCATTTCTCAATTCAGGTAATACGTACATTTCTCTTTTGGACAATGTCAACCCTTCCTTTGCTTTGATCTTGAACTTTTGAGCCTCCTAATCCAACATCTACAATACTGGGATTACAAGTATGTGCCACCATACTCAACTCCTCTTACTTCTTAAGCTCAAAACTATATTTATAGTACTGATTCACAGATAAATATGTAGTTCAATGCTTTAGATTTCAATCTGTCATTCTATAGTATACATTCTCTTTAGATCACATCATCCCATTGTTAAAGACACCAGGATAATTATAGATATGTATATAATCATTATCCTGCATGCATATGCCTTGAATATATATGATATATATGCATATATGTGTATATTTATATGTATATATATGTATGTATATAATCCTATATCTGTACACATGAGATTGATGTGTCAGAGCAGGTATGCATTTTCATTTCACTAAATCTTGCTAGATGGCCTTCCTAGTGGTATATTTGTTTATACCACTAACATCAGTGTCACATTGCTATTCCCTACCAGTGTTTTAGCTGATTTGATTTAGTGATCTCCATATTTTTCGTATAGTTGGGACAGTTAATTGAAAATATTAACCAAGGAAAAAAATTGGGATCTAAGCATAGCTGGCTCATTCTTGTAATCCTGCCCACTCAGGAGACTCCAATCTGAGGACTTCATTTTGAAGCCAGCCAGGGAAGAAAAGTCCATGAGACTCTTATCTCCAGTTAACCAGCAAACAGCCAAAAGTGCAAGGGCAGCTCAAGTGGTAGAGCCCTAACTTTGAGTGAAAAAGCTAAGGGATAGCACCCAGGTCCTGAGATCAAGCCCCAGTATTGTCACAAAAAGAAAAAGAAAATAGGAAACGGTCGAGTGGCTTAGACTTTCCCAGTCCCTTCCCTGGTAATTTATATCTCCAGTTCTCTCCTATCCTATGTTCCTATTTCCTGCTGGAGAAGATCCTGAGATTCCTTTGAGTCTTTTCCTTGGACTGCTTCCTTCCTTTCTTTTCATTAGCCTTCTTACTGCACCTCAACCTTGTCCTTTTTCTTTTTATGTCCAAATTCTTCCCACTTTGTGGAGGGATTTGTTTATATTTACTGTCTCTCTCTCACACACATACACACTCTCCTTCTCTCTCTCCTTCTTCCTTTTTTCTTGTTAAATTTAACTCTCTTCTATGTTCTGTATTATTTCCAAAAAGAACTATCAGACTAATAAAAAGTTTTTAGTCCAGACAGTCTCATCCTTCTGGGGGGTTGGTAGTTTTGTACTACAGTCTTTCTCTGACTCCTGCTCTCTTACCTTTTGTGGGGAAATCCAGACACATCGACCAAGTATGCTCATCAACCACCTCAAGCCAATATTCCATAAGATTGATAAGAAAATTCCACTAGTAGGAAAAAAAAAGACATCAAGCATTATACCTGCAAAGTAGGTATCCAGGGCTCCTTAGAAAATCTATTTCACACTGGTTCACATGTTTTTGTTAACTCAGAGTTCATGAAGTAAACAGGTATAGGCCAGATCCCAGAGCATCTGTGGCTCTCCTGCTGTGCTTGGCCAGTGCCTGGCAGGTGCTGTCAGCATAGATCTTTCTACAACCACCTGCCTATTTTCCAAGCCATCAGGGTGCCTAGTTCAAAATGACTTTCTTTTTCCATCTTTTACCCATAATGCATCCACAATAACTAAATGAATTCAGAGATGTAACTTTTCCTATCACAGTTACACTATACTATTTGCATGCTGCATTCCCATGTAAAAACTTTATATTAGCTTGGCACTGTTGACTCACACCTATAATCCTAGCTACTAAAGAGGCTGAGATCTGAGGATCGCAATTCAAAGCCAGCTCTAGTAAACTCCAAAAAAAAAAAAAAGCCAGAAATGCAGCTGTGTCTGAGGTAATAGAGCACTAACCTTGAGCAAGAGAAGCTCAAGGACAGTGCTCAAGTCCTGAATTCAAACTACAGGACCAGCACCAAAACAAACAAAAACCCCCACATAAATTGTTAACATTTTCTTAACCAAAACTCACTTCATCTTTTGTTTCATTTCTTTTTCATTTTTATGACAGGATCTGGTTATGTTGTCCAGAATGGCTCAAAACTTGGTGACTGCCCTGTCCCAGCCTCTTAAGTGCTAGGATTGTAGGTGTGCCCACCAGTCCCACCTTGACTTTTCTCCTTTACAATCAAATCTTTGGCATAGTTCAGGAAAGCCTCAGCCTAGCTGTAAGATGGTGTTTCTCAATCTGTTTGGCAGTTAGAGACTGACATGACCATTGATGTGATTAAATGAAAGTCAAGCTGCAGGTGTTTATCATGCAAGCAAGCTGAGCAAGCACCAAGCTCTGAGTTAAAACCATAGTACCAAGAAAAAAGAAAAGAAAAAGAAACATCAAAACAGGCCAAAGTTATTGTGTTTGTCTTTTAACAATGTTCTTTAGAGAGAAAGAACTCCTTTGACATCCTATAATGCCCTCACCATGTCTTACTTCCTATCCACAATGTAGCTATGACCTCTGAGTAGAACAGGTTCCATTTTGATATCACAAAGATAGAGATGGCATATTCTAAGAATGACAGATTGGAAAGACAAAGCAGAGACTAAGGCCCCTGTGATGTCATGGAACTACCATTACCACCTGGACTATCTTTGTAATGCAAGAAAAATAATCAAAAGCCCTCAAATCAGTGCAATTTCTGCATGTTATCTATTGCATGGGTGCCAACTCAAATCATGTGTGTTGATTGTTTTTGCTGTACCTCTCCTTGAGAATTTTGCACTGGTTCAAAGGAAGTCTAAGAGGGAAATCACCTGCTTATACTTTGTAAGAGCCCCATGGGTCTTGAAGTCAGAACTCTGGTGCCCATTTATTGAGCTGGAGCAGTCTGCCTCTCTTCCCTTTCATGAACTTCACGCGGGGAATACAGGATAGAGATGGCTTAGAGGTTTGTGGTTTAGAGGTTTGTGGCAGACAATGCTTTCCTCCCTGCTGATACAAACTTCCTCCCATGATAAAGGCAGAAAATGCCACAAACTCACTTTCTCAATCTCTTGAGCCACAGGGTATGGACATGTGACCTAATAGGGTCCAAAGAGTTTAGCTAAATGGAGACAACTGGTGGGGGGGGGGGCAGAGGGGCTTGGGGGAGAAGCTCTCAAGAATAGGAGGCACAGAAATAAATGTCTTCTTCCTTGGAAATGATGGCCTGGAAATGCGGAGTCATCTTGTGGTTGATGACTCCACATTGCAGATGATTGCAGAAAGTCCTAGAGGGAGAAGCTTCAGGATCCTTGGCAGGGCACCAGTTCTCATCCACCAACCCTGGACACTCACAGCCTTCACAGCTGTTACTGCTGACATCAATTTTCTTTTAAAGTGAATGAATCCTGAGATATGTGTCATTTCTGTTTTGTTCTTTCTTTTTGTCAATTGTGGAGCCTGAACTCAGGGCCTGGGCACTGTCCCTGAGCCTCTTTGTGCTGAAGTTACTTGAGCCACAACACCACTTATGGTTTTGGAGTGGTTAATTGGAGATCAGAGTCTCACAGGAACTTTTCTGCCCAGGCTGGTTTTGGACTGTGAACCTCAGATCTCAGCCTCCTGAGTAGCTAGGATTATAGGTGTGAGCCACTGGTACCCAGATCATTTTGTTATGGCAAGTCGTGAAATGACCACCAAGAAGGCCACTGAGACTCAGACATTCCGAAATGCAAAAGCAAGGCTTTATTCAGGCGGGCTGCAACTCGGGCCTCATCCTACCCACCGACACAGAGGAGGTTAGGAGGAAGCCCCGAGCTGCGATTGCACAGGGCTTATAAAGGCAAAAAAACAAAGTTACAGCCATCAGGTGTTCAAGCAAGATTAGGACACAGGTACAAATCTGATTGGCTCGGGGCTCAAGGCACAGGGATCGAGGCATTCTGGGGGCAGTTAGAGTTAAGCATTCCCAGCGGTTAGAGTTCTCAACCAGTTGGGCCCTAATAAGCTTGTCCTGGGTTTGCTCACAGGGCCTGCTTATCTCAGGTTCATGTGGTAAAGTGGGGTTCACATGGTAAAGTGGGGCCTGACTTCAAAATCTGGCTCTTCAATTTATCATTTCTTTCCCTGAAAATGTTTTAATTGGTTTCCTTCACCTTGTTCTACCGTTCTGGAGGCTATCCTGTTATTGGCACTTGAAAGAACTCAGGCTGATTGTAAGGGTACCAGTGTAGGACTGCTCCCTTAACTCCAGAATTCTTCGGTCTCTTTCTTTTCATCAAATTCTGTAGTTCCTTGGCCTGCTTGGCTGGCCATAGAGACATGCCCAGACAAGAGTCAGACTCTGCCAAGATCGTGCTTTAGGCTTTATGCTGAGACTCCCACTTTCCGCGCCTAATATAGTCTCTTAGTTTTGCAAATTTTAATACAATAAGTACCTGTGGTGTGCAGTTATTATTTAAACAGTAAGGTTGTTTTATGCTTAGTGAAAGTATATGTAAGGGAAATCTCTTTGTTAAAAATAACAGTGTTCGGGGCTGGGAATATGGCCTAGTGGCAAGAGTGCTTGCCTCCTACACATGAAGCTCTCGGTTCGATTCCCCAGCACCACATATATGGAAAACGGCCAGAAGGGGTGCTGTGGCTCAGGTGGCAGAGTGCTAGCCTTGAGCGGGAAGAAGCCAGGGACAGTGCTCAGGCCCTGAGTCCAAGGCCCAGGACTGGCCAAAAAATAAATAAATAAATAACAGTGTTAGGCTGGAGTGTAGCTCAGTAGAAGAGTGCTTTCCTAGCATGGACAAAGACCTGAATACAATTCCTAGAACTAAGTAAATAACTAACTTAATTAATTTTTTAAAAACAGTATTATATGCCAGGTGCCAGTGCCTCATGGCTATATCCTAGCTACTCAGGAGGCTGAGATCTGAGAATCATGATTCGAAGCCAGTCAGGGCAAGAAAGTCTGTATGAGTCTTCATCTCCAATTAACCACCAGAAGACAGGAAATGGCATTATGGCTCCAACTGGTAGAGCACTAAAAGCTCAGGGATAGTGCCCAGGCCTAACTAAGTGCAAGCCCCAGGACTGAAAAAAAAAATAGTAGTAGGTGAAAAGTCCACAAATCTGAATTAAAAAATGTAGAGTCAAAATAAGCCCTAAACTTATTTTACAATTAAACAATTGAAATTAATTTTCAAGCAGAGAAGATACCAAAGGACAAATGTTTAACTTGTTACAAATATGTGTAATTTTCCATCTGCACAAGCTAATTTATCCTGATAAGGTACAGTCAGCCTTTTGTAGCCACAGAGTTTGCATCTGCAGATTCAACCAACTGTGGGTTGAAAATATTTAGGGAAAAATATTGCATCTGTAGCAGTTATGTACAGACATAGTTTTCTCTTGCTATTCCCTAAACAACACAGATAATAACACAGGCGAACATGACCTTGAATTAAGTATCATAAATAATTTAGATATGATTTGAAGCATATGAAAGGGCATATTTAGGTTATATGCAAATGTAATGCAAATTATATAATGAACTTGAATGTCCATAGATTTCAGTATGGAGTGGGTCCCCATGGGTACTGAAAGACAATCTAAGGATTTTAATTTGTATAATAGAGCAGGTGGACACTACAGGACAGACAGGCTGAATATATAATGTTTCTATTTAAACCTGCGAGATAGGTGTAGATTTTAATTAAATTTCTGCTTCTTTTTACCCTGTGGCAGAAGTACCAGTTAGATGGTCAGTTCCCTTTTAATTACTTATATAACATTCTATTATCTTAAAGTAGTTTACAAAAGGGTTTCACTTTAACATGTCAGTTTATAAGTTAATGCATCATGATCAATGTCACCCTTTGATTCTTCTCCCCTCATCTCCCTCACAACCCCTCCCACCCATCTCCTGAAGTTACTTGGTTAGATAGAATGTTCAAACAGAAATGGCTCTAGCTCTTTCCTCCTTACATAAAACACGTGAATGAAAAGTGGAAAGTTCAGCGGGGCCCCATTGGATCATGGCTGTATCCTAGCTACTCAGAAGGCTGAGATTTGAAGATATTGGTTCAAAGCCAACCCAGACAGGAAGGTCGGGGAGATTCTTATCTCCAATTAACCACCAGAGAACTGGAAGTGGCACTGTGGCTCAAAGCAGTAGAGCCACTAGCCTTGACCAAAAAAGCTCAGGAACAGTGCCCAGACTCTGAGAACAAAAACCAACCAACCAACAAACAAAAGGAGTGAAAAGTTCAGTGTCTGCAACAGTTTCAAATGCAAGGGCAGATCATTGGAATTAAATGTTTTTGCTTTTCACAGAGAGTCATTTGGGTAAGATAGATATTGGGTTTTTTTTGTTTGTTTGTTTCCTCAAGGAGATACTAAATTAACCCAGAGGAAATCTTTTGACTCCTTATGATTAGGAATATAAATCTACAGATTTGTATTTTATAACCACCCATTATTACCAAGGATGTTATGCTTCCTGAATGATGAGGTGGTATCCTACTGGGAAAGATTGCTACATGGAGATTTGGAAAGTATCTTTTAGAAGAGATTAGCTAATTTAGCAAGGAAATAGAGAGTTTGAATAGGATTCTTGGTCAGTCAGAAACCAACACAGGTCCAAACAAGAATTAGATTCTTTGTGTAGTTATTACTAGAGTGCTTTGACCCTTATTCAGACCACCTTTTAGTTTTTTATCCAGTTAGCAAGCACCCTGGGGAAAGAGGGAGGAACTAGCATCCCTGACCTGACCTGACCCGGACAGCAACAACAGTGACATTGTTCAACAGTTCCAAAGACTTGGAGGGGGAGAGAGGGTGTAAGCCAGTGCTTACTCACTGCCCAGCCTGTGTGCGGGTTCATCCCTGGCATGGGGGTAGAGGGAGCTTCAGCTTTATGAAAACACCATGATCTTTCCTTGGAAGAACATACAAACACATTTGACTGGTGAACAATAGTCACTGAATCAGAGCACCAAGGAATCTGTAGAGTCACCTGATCTAAATTGTTAGGAATAAGGAAACCCATTCAGAATCTTAGAGTTTCGGCAGATTCTGGGTGAAATCTCCATTCTCTAGAATCTCAACTCAGTGTTCTTCTACAACACTATTGGCCAAAGGCTACTAAATAGGTGAAGTGCTGGGAGTGGAGGAAAGATGTTGCATTTTTGTCTATCAAAGGAAAATGGAAAACAATCTTCTACATGCCCCCTTTATCTGAGAAAAGGCTTCACCAGAAATGCTAAAAATAGTTCCCCAAATGAAAGTGCCATTTGAGAAAGTAGATGAGAATGGCTACTAGGAACTTGGTCATGTTTCAGTTTCTTCCACCTTCAAAGTCAAGCATTGTCAGGGTTTGAGTGATGCCTAGAAAAAGAGAAAATGGAGAGAGGAAGGGAGGGAGAGGAAGGGAGAAAGACACAAAGAAGAAGGAGGGAAATAGAAAAAGGGAGGTTTGGAGGGATGTTAATGGAGCAATGGAGGAAGGGGTGGGAACAGAGGGGGAAAGAAGGGAGATAGGGAGGTGAGACCGAGATGCGTGAGCACACAAACCCTGCCCAAGCCTCCCAGCAAGGAAAGCTAGTGAAAATTCAAATTCCAAGCTAGTGAATATGAGAATCAGACAGCCACTGACCACACTTGCTGAGGCACTCTCCTGCTCCTTACAGGCCTTGCTTAAACAAGACCTGTAAATTGCCCTTTCCTTGTTTTTCTTTGTTTTCTCAAAAGCCATCTAGTTCCTCTCAAGTTTTTTTTTTTTAATGAACCTTCAAATTTTTAGAAAACTTACTTAAACCCTGGAAAACTGAGACACAAGTGAGTAGCACTTCTATTAATGTCATAGGCAGGGACAAAGATTTCTTTAGAGATGTGGAGAGATGTATTTATTGTTTACTACTGGCTAAAGTTTCCAGGCTTAGTGACATTGCCTGCTAAGTTGTAGATTTTTGTCTGGTAGAGATGCAAATAATTTCTGTCATGAGAAAAAAGATTGTCTCAAAGATTTATGGCCTGTTGGGAATTAATCAACTGTAGCAATCTCATCTTAACATTTCTTTGATTATTTATGGACACTGAACTTTTCAAATACTTCCTTGTCTGTTATGAAATCTTACTAGCTTCTTCATTAATCAGTTGTATAAAACCTTTGCTTTGTACTCATTTACTTTGCTAGTCATGATGTTGCCTTTCTAAAAATATCCTCTAACCCATCATTTTTTCACTCTGGTACCACCTATAAAGTATCTTAGGGGGATTTTTATTTAGAATCCATTCTATGTATACACTTGTTTAGGGAGAATTAACAACTTTCCAGACAATGATGTCTAGGGATGCAAGTCCATTCTCTATTGAATAAAGAATGAAGAGGCAGAGTAGTCGTGAATATAGTAAAGCAAGACATTTATTGAAAGTGAAAGTAGACTGTCTGTGGAGAAGGGTACCAGAGCAGTCCATGGAAGTGGCCTTTTTACTTTATTAATTCTCCTATACCCGAACACAATTAGTCAGTAAGGACTCACCTGTCTTTTAGTTTCTGCCACTGGGTAGAGTGCAAAAGTAAATCTGACTGATGACATTCAATCAAGAGGGGTTACCACCCAGCACTACTGACAGGTTTCTGAGTGAAAACCCAAGGCATCATGGGAAGAAAGTGCAATTTTGAGCACAATGCAAATGGGAAGTTAGTTCCATGATATTATCCGCCACCTGTTATGTCTACCATTTTTAATCCCTACCTACCTAACAGTTCCCCTTTCTCTCCCTCACAGATATTAATTTTCCCCTTCTTCAGAGGTTTTATCATTTATTTTCTTTTGATACTACATATATTTTTGTCCAGCTTATTCCTAGGTAGTTTATACTTTTGTTATTATTAATGAGAAATTAATGTCACACTGGGGTTTGAACTCAGTGAGGGTCTGGAACTTGCTAGACAGATGCTGCCGCTTGAGTAACTCTGTCAGCCAATTAATTATGTGGGGGTTATTTTTTTTTTTTAGATAGGATCTTGCTTTATGCCCAGGCTTACCTGGACTGCAATTCTTCTATTTGTACTTCTTCACTCATCACAGGGATGATAGGTGCATGTCGCCATATTTAAACATTATTCGAGATGGAGTCTCTTATGCTTTTTTTTTTTTCTGCCTGGGCTGTCCTCCCAACAGTGATCTTTAAATTTCTGTCTACCAAGTTGCTAGGATTACAGGCTTGATCCACTGTGCCTGGCTCAATTTTATTTTTTTAACTGCTTATTTTTGGAACAATATTTTTGGCATATATATTCATACTACATGAATTCAACCTATCATCTTAATGAGTTCTCATACCATTTCTTATAGTTTAAATAATTCCCCAGATATACAATAACATTAGAATCCATTAGTCACAATTTTACTGGCCCTTTGCCAGTTTGTAATTCTTTATTTTATTTTATTTTATTATTTTTTAAAGTTTTTATTATAAAACTGATGTACAGAGAGGTTACAGTTTCATACATTAGGCATTGGATACATTTCTTTTTTTTTTTTTTTTTTTTTTTGGCCAGTCCTGGGCCTTGGACTCAGGGCCTGAGCACTGTCCCTGGCTTCTTCCCACTCAAGGCTAGCACTCTGCCACTTGAGCCACAGCGCCGCTTCTGGCCGTTTTCTGTATATGTGGTGCTGGGGAATCGAACCTAGGGCCTCCTGTATCCGAGGCAGGCACTCTTGCCACTAGGCTATATCCCCAGCCCTGGATACATTTCTTGTACTCTTTGTTACCTTGTCCCTCATACCCCTCCCCCCACCCCCTTTCCCCCCCGGAGGTGTTCAGTTCACTTACACCAAACAGTTTTGCAAGTATTGCTTTTGTTGTTGTTTCTCTTATTTTACCCTTTGTCTCTCAATTTTGGTATTCCCTTTCAATTTCCTAATTCTAATACCAGTATACACGGTTTCCAATACACTCAGATAAGATTACAGAGATAGTGTAGATACAATCACAAGAAGGTGATACAAGAACATCATCAGTAGTAGAAACTACAGATACACATGGGATGTTGAAAGTAGTTACAACTGTGATATAACAATCATTTCCATAAAATGGAGTTCATTTCACTTAGCATCATCTTATCAGTTTGTAATTCTTATTGTCATAAAGCACATGCAAAATAGAGGTGAAAAATAGAGGTGATGGCGATTAGTCTTATTTTGCATAACATCAAGCATAGCTCAGTGATGAAGAGCTTACACTGTGCATGGGGGCAGAAGGGGGTTGGGTTCTAATCCCTACCATTGGATAAAGGAGTAACAATTTAAAAAGATAAATTTTTCAAAGGCCTGAGAGGAAAAATAATTTTTGGAGTAAATGAGACACATGAGAATCTTTAGATAGTGCAGTCTTTATTTTCATGTAGTTCCCTTCTCCTGCCCACACATGTAAAGCCTTGAGTTATTCTATACTGAAGATAGGAAGCTCCATGTGATACCAGTGTGTCATTCGGTTATCATTAGGCTAATAATTTCCACATATAATAGTGATATTCTTCTCTGAATTTATTTACCACCTCAAAAGAAAATAAGGATAACCATTTCTGCTTTGAAAGGTAAAAGATGTCTTTAAGTTGGGAGAAGCCACTGGAACCAGATGGTCTATTCCTGGCACTCTTTGAACCAGGATGCCCTCCCTGTCCAGCCAGGTAAAGGAAGGGGCAGAATAAGCAGCCATTCCTGTTTCTGCCAAATGGTCCTGGTCTCTGCCTTGGCTTTGTCAAGGGCAGGCCCCATGAAAGACTCTGTGAGGCTGGAAGCAGAATACAGAATAGTTCTCTGTGCCTCTTGCCTGGGCAGCAGGCTTGTCTGCCCCAGATCACACTTGAATAGATGAAAAGAATCTGGCACCCCCCCTCACACCCACCATTGGCCTGAGGCCTGCAGTGGAGTCCACAAAGGAACTTACAGACAAGCTGGAGTGGAAGGGCAGCACGGGAAGCAGAGAGAAAAGCTTTGGGAAAGTCTAAGAGGAAATGAATAAGAACATTTCCAGCTGATGTAGATTATCAGTTAGTCCAATGACCTGTTTGCTCCCATTTAGAGAAATGAAAAATTGCAGAGCAACCAGTTACCATCTTTTGTGGTTTTCCGGGAATCCTGTCTCCCAATTTCTTTAAGAAGATGTAGGTGAAAAACAAGCTGTCACTTCTAAAAGTGGGATCCTGGGAGAGGAAAACACACCTCAAATATACCACAAACTCAAAGTTTCTCCCTGAAGCTGGATTTAGGAATTCAGGAATTTAACCAAGGTAAGAGAAATATGTTCATGAATGATATTGGTATTGGGTGACCTAGTAGTGATTCTTAGCACTGTGTTTTGTTTGGTGAGTAATTGTGAAAACTGGTCTTTTGTTTAAAAGTTTTCTTCAGGACAAGTTGAAAAAGCAAGTCCTTGCTACATTTCTGCTCTAGTTAGAAACAATGAAATGGGATTCTCACTGTTAAGAAATGACCTAATTATACTTGCAGAATACAGTTCCACGGATGTTTAGGTGTGTCCTGTCTGTAACCATAATTCAAGGTTGAACAAGAGTAAAGAATAGGAGTCAGGCATTGATGCCTCACACATGTAATAGTAGCTACTCAGGGGGCTGAGATCTGAAGATCTTGGTTTGAAGCCAGCCTGGGACAGAAAAATTTGTGAAACTGTTTTCTCCGATTAACTAGTAAAATGCCAGAAGTGGAGGGGTAGAACACCAGGCTGGAGTGAAGAAAGCTAAGTGAGAGCACCAGGCCTGTGGTTTCAGCTCTAATACTGGTACACAGCCAATACACACACACACACACACACGCATGCACACACGCACACATACACATGCATGTACATACAGATGCTCACACAAGCAAGTAGAATCTGTGAGACTTAGAGACCTTGTAGGTAGCAGATGGGTTAATCTCTGGCTGTTTCTAGATGATAGCAAGCACATGTTTTGAGAGAAAAATAAGTAGACTCTCAGGAAAATTGAATTATCATGTCTAAGATTTTGATAGCAAAACCTATTCTAGATTTGTTTTTTGCCCAAGTCTATTTTCCCCCCGTCTGTTTGCATTTCATCTCTGCTGATGTCTAGGATTGTAAGTCGCATATCTGGTGTGGGAACTTGAGCATCCATATGTCACCTGGGATGCGTGAGCTCTGTCCTCACCTCAGAACCGCTGGCTCAGAACATCTGGGAGGCCAGGCACCAGTGGCTCTCTCCTGTAATCAGAGCTACTCAGGGGGCTGAGATCTAAAGATCTCTGTTCAAAGCCAGCCTGGGCAGAAAAAAGTCCCTGTGAAACTCTTTTTTTTTATTCTGCTAAGAATAATTTATTAATGTTTATATAATTTTTTTTTTTTTTGCCAGTCCTGGGCCTTGGACTCAGGGCCTGAGCACCATCCCTGGCTTCTTCCCGCTCAAGGCTAGCACTCTGCCACTTGAGTCACAGCGCCACTTCTGGCCATTTTCTGTATATGTGGTGCTTGGGAATCGAACCCAGGGCTTCAAGTATATGAGGCAAGCGCTCTTGCCACTAGGCCATATCCCCAGCCCTAAAATTTTTTTAAACTTTGAAATATTTTATTTATGTCTCTGAAGATGGTAAACTCAAACAGAAGTACAAACTGGGAGTATAAAACAACAGCTCATAAACCAACACATTTTAATACTTTTAAAAAAAAATGCCAGTCCTGGGGCTTGGACTCAGAGCCTGACCACTGTCCCTGGCTTCTTTTTTGCTCAAGGCTAGCACTCTTCCACTTGAGCCCCTGTGAAACTCTGACCTCCACTTAATCATTCAAAAACTGGAATTGGAGCTGTGTCTCAAAGTGGTAGAAAGCTAGTCTTGAGAAAAGGAGCTCAGGATCAGAGCCCAAGCCCTGAGTTCAAGCCCCACAATTGACCAGAAAACCCAACAAAACAGAACAGAGCATCTGGGATGAAAGAGAAATGTGCATAACTAATTCTCTTTTGAGAACACTTAGGGGCTCTGAAGACATAAAGACTAGAATTCAATCAGTAGTGTTACTGGTTCCTGTGTGATGTTAGGCAAATCATCCAACTGTTTTTTGTTCATTTTTCTGGGATGTAAAGCAGGAAGATGTTTATACATATTGAAAAATATTGCAGATATTCGGTGACATATTTGTAAAGAATGAGAACAGTTTTATTGGGCACCTGTGGCCCACATCTGTAATCCTAGGTACTCAGAAGGTGGAGATCTGAGGATCCCAATTTGGAGCTAGCCTGGGCAGTAAAGTCTGCGAGACTCTTAACTCCAATTAACCAGAATAAAGCTAGAAATGGAGTTGGAGCTCAAGTGGTAGAGCAACAAAGCTAAGAGATAGCATCCAGGTGCTGGGTTCAAGCCAGCATGAGAGAGAGAGAGAGAGAGAGAGAGAGAGAGAGAGCGAGAGAGAGCGAGAGAGAGAGCGCAGAGCGCACTTGGTGTGAAGCAAAGTAATGTTCTGCATCTGTGAGTGACTGCATGCAGGCAACATGTCCCCTGTTCCAGGCCTAGTTGTTGAAACGAATGCTGCGCTGTGCGCCAGGCCTGCCTGCCAATCAGCCCGGTTTATACTTACCACTACAAACCATTCAGTAACCAGTCCTTCTGCACACCACTGTGACTTATAAAAGTAAAGAGCCAGGGACAGTGAGCCCTTGTCCCAGGATTTTCCCAGGACACCTTCCCAGATTGCTTTGCCCCAGTGCTCTCTGCCTTGGTCTTCTTGTTTCTCTACCCACTACTTCTGCCTCTCTAGTTTCCATCTCTTCTGCCTTCCTTTACTCGATGGGCTTTTCAGGCTACCTTTTCCTGGCTCACCATCCTCGTCTCTCTTAAATCTGCATGCTATCTTATTTTGGCGTTACTTGCAATTTTTTTTTTGTTTTTGTTGAAGACTGCCCTCATTCCTTCCTTTTCCTGTGGAACTCCCAGTGGTACTATGAGGTCCTCCATCCTTGGTCAGGAAAAGGTTCCAAATGACCCTCACTGGAAGCCCAAATTCCCTGTGAACAGACACAGGCAATAATGGAAAACAGTTGGAATATTTGCTCAAACATACTGACCTCCTAGTACTGCTGGAAAAAAGAAATAAACAAAACATGACAAAATAAACAACAGAAAGCCTAGCCTCCGGGTTAGTCTTTAGTCTGTATCCCATTTTGCGAATGTATTTATGGTAGCTTTTACACGATGCCATCTTTCACCTTTCAAGGCCAGAATGTGGGTTTGTGTGAGCCTTTTTTTTTTTTTTTGAAAGGTGTGTTAAAACAATGAAAGCATCTCTGTAAGCATTGGCAGCTTCCAGCTCAAGGAGTTGATTATTAATTGCCTAAAGCTTCAAATGCCAAATAGATGTGAATGGGTGGTTATGATCTCTCTTCTATTCTCCTCTCCTCCACACTCCTCTCCTCCTCCCCTTCTTGCCTCCCTTCCCTATCCTCCTCTTCCTACCTTCTTTTGTGCTTCTTTCTCTCTCCCTCTCTCCTCCTGCATACCTCTTTCTTTGTCATATTTCTCACCCTAGTTAACTTTCAGTAACAGGGTACTCACTGTCCCCAAGAGAGCAATATAGAAAGGAAGCATCCTTCATGGCCTTAATGGTTGAGTAGATGCATAAGCTATATAGAAGGTTTCCTGAAATAATAATGTAAACTAATTTGTGCTTATGCCTTTGTAATGGAATCAGTCAGAGAGTATCATCATCCTTGGTATTCAAGTATGAGACTTGAGCAACCTCCTCTCCCTGAAGTTGTTCCCTGAGTCTCTGGTGTGCTTCAAACTACAGCAACAGGGCAATTAGCACCTGTTAAGTATCTGGTAGCCCTTGCCATTTCAGACCCTCTGTCCCTGGAGATGTAATATCTATCTACAAAAATAGATCTCTCTCTCTCTCTCTCTCTCTCTCTCTCTCTCTCTCTCTCTTTCTCTCTCTCTCTCTCTCACACACACACACATACACACACACACACACACACAGAGAATTGTATTGAAACAGTTTTCTACTCCTCAGCTTGACTTTGTCACAGGCTAACCAGTCCATTATAATGGAGATCAGAGTGGTTTGCCAAGTTGAAGAAAGTCCTGGATTAATATGTAAAAAGAACTATGCTATGTCTTTGGGGGAATTATAGTGTACCAGTTCTGAATTTCTGAGATTACTAATAGCAATTACATTGCTAGAAAGCAAAATAAAAAAATAGAGATCTCATAGGTTGGAGGTGTGATTCAGGTGGTAGCATATGAGCTGGAAGTCCTGAGTCCAAACCCCAAAACCACTCAAAAAATTGATGTCTCCATGAGCTTAATTAGATGGTTACATGATCATGATCATTGCATTAAGGACCATGTAATAAAGATCAAATATGATGCAGACAGATTTATATTTACAGAAATCAAACACACATCAACTATATAAAACTTGAGAATAAAATTAATAACTATCCGGGCCAGATCCTAAGGGGATATGTAAGAACTGAACCTGTTTCCTATAATAAACTGAATTTAGGTAGTAATTAGTACCAGACAGCATTAACTGTGTTCTCAGCTGCTCAAAGACTTTATTCCATTATAAAAGTATAACAGTTCTACCAAAAGCATGCATAAATTTTGGAACTTTTCTAGTTTGCTCAGCCAAAGGGTCCAGAACCAATGCCAGAGCATAAAACCAGTCTTTGAAACCCTTCTTGAGACTTTACAAAGAATAACAGGAAGTAAATGTCAGAGGAGGGAGTTAAGAAACATCTCTCCTCAACTAGCCTGGTGTGCATGTTTGTAATTCCAGCACTTGGGAGGCTTCATGCCAGTCAAGCACTCTACCACTGAGCTATTCCCTGTACAGAAGGGAAGACTTCTTCTTCTTTCAGCTCTATGATGGATTCAAATCTTTAGTAACAAAGAGGACCCACCAGCCATTGCCATAGGAAACTATTAATGAACTATTAAAGAAACTACTGTATAGATATACGATCACATGGAAATGTGGTACATTATGTATTCAATTGAAAAGCTAAAAAATATAAATAAGGGAAAAAAGCAAGCTCACATATTATTTTCACTATGATCTTGTTGCTGTAAACAAACATATATATATGCACACAACTGCACCTATCTCCACATATACAAAGATACACGCTGAACTATTGTCTCTAAATTGTTGCTTATAGATTTTTCTACATACTATGATTCCTAATTTTATTTTATTTATTTATCTATTTGTTTATTACTGTTTTGGTCAGTCATGGGGCTGGAACTCAGGGCTTGGGTGCTGTCCCTGAGCTCTTTTTTGCTCAAAGCTAGGACTCTACCACTTTGAACCACAGCACCACTTCCCGTTTTTTGAGTAGCTAATTGAAGATAAGAGTCCTTGGGACTTTTCTTCCCAGGCTGGCTTTGAACCATGATCTTCAAATCTCAGCCTCCAGAGTAGCTAGGATTACAGGCATGAGGCATGTACACTCAGCTATTTTTGTTGTTGTTGCTGTTGTTGTTGTTGTTGTTGCTGTTGTTGTTGTTGTTGTTGCTGTTGTTGTTGTTGTTGTTGCTGTTGTTGTTGTTTCAGTACTAGGGCTTGAACTCAGGACCTGGGCACTGTATCTTAGCTTTTTCCACTCAAGGCTAGCACTCTTAGTACTGTGCCAGTTGAGTCAGAGCACTACTTCTGCTTTTTTGTTTATTTGTTTGTTTTGATGGTTAACTGGTAATAAGAATCTCAAGGATTTCCAGAAAATTCCAGTGCTGGCTTGGTACTGCAATCCTCAGATCTCAGTCTTCTGAGTAGCTAGGATTAAAGGCATGAGCCACCGGAGCCCAGCTCCCATTCCTAATTTTAAAACCAGAAACTTTCTTTGCTTTATCTCATTGAAAACATTCAATGTTTTTAAATCCAAGAAATACTATTTTATTTCTGCATGGACATGGTGTCTTCATTTAAAATAAACATAAAAGGCTTTCCTTCTTGTCTCCTAAAGTGGGGAGAGATTGGTAAGCAATTTAGTAATCATTCATGTGTCCATGCCTCAGGTGTCAAATGTAGGAACCTAGGCTAAATAAAGCTGAACTGCACCCCAAGTTTTTCCCTAAGGAAGACTGAGGAAATTTCTATAGGGCCAAGCTGCCGGGCAGAGTTTCCAATGGCAGTAGAGGCTACTGTAGTTCTTTTTATTTAGCTCTGGACTTGTGTATAATATCAAGCTGTCCTTTGAGGTAGGACAGTCCTGGTGGCATCTCTTAGGTCATTTCACTGGGTTCCTGCTGTTGTTGGCCACTGGGGCCAACTCCGACACTTTAAAATTAGTTACTGGCACAGATTCCTGAAAGCATCCACTGACATATTAAAGTCCTTTCTGAGAAACAAAGTCAGTGCATTCTGAAGACCAAGTTAAGAGGTTGTGAACTAGCAGACAAAGATTTATGTAACACTTTGTCTTTGTTCTTTGAGCCTTGTGTGACCTTTCTACTCCTTCCTGCTGTCACCATCTCCAACAGAAAAATTGAATCTGTTTAGCCCAATGTTCCTCCTTTCCTCCCCAGCCCTAGTAAGAGAAGAATAGCTGCAGCTGCATGACTTTTACATAATGTAAATACTTTATTTACTTTGGTATTTAATTTATGCATGTGGCCAATGTTTGCACAGCTGTTTGATGTCTTGTATGCCCATAGATTAGCCCTTGTTGATTTCATCTCTTAAACTCTAAGCCATTGAGAACGGGAGGGCCCTCCCTCTTGGTTTTTCTTTGCCCAGCCTCCTGCATGGTATCGTGCAGATGAGAACTCAATCGAGAAGGATGCTTTGCAGTGAGACTTATTCGGCTCCCTGAAGACACCATTCTCCTTTGGCTAAAGAAGAGGCAACATGTCCTGGTCTGTGCAGGGAAAATAAGATCGTTGGCTTTGTTTTCTCTGTTAGAGGACATCTGTGATAGATCAAGGTGATACTTGGGAGGATTTTATCTGTTCCAAGAAACTGTACCAGGAGGTTGTAGAAAAAGGAGAGACTTTCTATTTATTTATTTATTTTATATATATATTTTTTTATTATCAAACTGAATTACAGAGAGGTTACAGTTTCATACATTAGGCACTGGATACATTTCTTGTACTGTTTGTTACCTCATCCCTCATTCCCCCCTCCCCTGAACTGTTCAGTTGTTCAGTTCATTTTCACCAAACAGTTTGTAAGTATTGCTTTTGTAGTTGTTTGTCTTTTTTTACCCTGTGTCTCTCAATTTTGGTATTCCCTTCCAATTTCCTAGTTCTAATACCAGTATACCCGGTTTCCAATATACTCAGATAAGATACAGAGATAGTGTAGGTACAACCACAGGATGGTGATACAGGAATATCATCAATAATAGAGGGTACAGTTACATATGGCACGTTGAAAGTAGTTACAACTGTGATATAACAATCATTTCCATAACCTGGAGTTCATTTCACTTAGCATTATCTTATGTGTTCATAAGGGCATAGCTATTGGGCTCCTGTGATCTCTGCTGTGACCTGCCTAAACCTGTATTAATTATTCCCTATAAGGGAAACCATATAGTCCATGTTTCTTTGGGTCTGGCTCACTTCACTTAGTATAACTTTTTCCAAATCCTTCCATTTCCTTACAAATGGGGCAATGTCATTCTTTCTGATAGAGGCATAAAATTCCATTGTATATATGTACCACATTTTCCTGATCCACTCATCTACTGAGGGGCATCTGGGTTGGTTCCAGATTCTAGCTATGACAAATTGTGCTGCGATGAACATTGTTGTGCTGGTGGCTTTAGTGTGATTATGTTTGTGGTCTTTTGGATAGATACCCAAGAGTGGGGCTGCTGGGCCATAGGGGATCTCCATGTTTAGCCTTCTGAGGAATAAGGAGAGACTTTCTAGAAGGGCTGGTCATGGGATGGGCTGGTTGGGAAAATGCCCTCTTAGCTAGGCATTACTTGTACATGGAGAATCACTAAGGATACTTAGTGCGTCACATGCCTGTAATACCAGTACTTGCAAGGCTGAGGCAGAAGAAATGACAGTTCAAAGCCAGCCTGGGCTACATAATGAGGTTTTGTCTCAGGAAAACAAAATCACCCAACCAAACAAATATCTCTTGCCTTTGCAAAAAGCAAAAGGATGGGGCATATGAAATACCAGTGGTTTCCTAATCAGCATACTAGATCTTACCTCGAGTTCTTGTATTCATCCAAATGTGCAATTGGGGGCACAAGAAGAGTCATGGCCAATTGCAGCAGGTGCATTAACAAAAATGGAAGATTTTCTATCCTCTAATGGTAGATGGAAAATGGGTATTGTCTTTTGGTGGGCTTTATTCCTTGAGGTATAGGAAACCAAATACATGGTAGCTAAGTAGCTTTCCATTACTATATTGGAATACTTGAGAGGATTCACTCATTAAGAGAAGAGGTTTATTTTGGCTTAGCTTTGGCTGTTCTAGCCCATATCCATTGGATCAGTAACATTATTTTTATTTTATTTTATCTTTCCTTTGGTAGTGGAGTTTGAGTCTTGTGCTTACTAGTCAAGCACTTTTGAGCCATCCCCGCCCCACCATAGCATATTTTTTGCTTTAGTTATGTTTTATTTATTTATTTTTCTCATAATGTCAGATCATAATCTTTCTAATGTTTACTTACTAGTGGAGATTACAAATGGTTACCATCATGTTCAATTTAATGGTTGAGATGAAGGTCTTCCTGTTTTGCCTTGACTGGCATAGAACTGTGATTTTCTCAATAGCCATCTTCCAAATTGCTAGGATTACATGTATGAGCCATTGCACCTAGCCACATTATTCTTGAAATCTGTTCTTGTTCTGCTTTGTGGGATCTGGTCATCAACATATATTTACCAAGAGGAAAAAAAAATAAGAGATTTCCCTTTGATTATCATAAACTAGGGGCTATTTATTAGACACCTTTTGAATGGCCTGATGCTTCAAACTTCCTCAAAGTCAACTTGATTAAGCATTAAATATGCTGCTGACAGGTACCAAGAAATGACTGAATTAACTAAGTCACAGTTTTCTCACCTGTTTAGCTCTATCACTTTGGTACAATTGTTTCCCAAACTTTTCTGTTGCTATAAGAAATGGTTGGGTTGCTTCTTTTTTATTGTTTAAGGTAAGAAAAAAAATCCATACAGGACTACAGAGAAATACTTTAAAAAAATGAGACCATGACCTGAGAAAGAAGGAGTGAACTAGTAAGTTTGAATCTGTTACCAGCTCTGCTTGAGACTGGCCTTAATATCACCCTCAGGAGCAGTACTATTTGTTTCCAGTATGAAATACTAAGAGGAAAAATTGAGTGGGGAAGAGGGGAATAATATTTTGATAGGATAGTTTTATTGTTTTGTTTGATATACTACAGCCCCTGGCCCCCAGTATATCTAGAGGTCATCTATACTTAAAGTTAAATACAAAATAACTCCCCAAGCCAAGCACAAGTGATTGAAAAAATAATAATAAAATGTCATGTAGGATTATCTAGTACTGTTCTGCAGAAGTTGCCTAGAAACATCCTTTCTACCACATTCACTTTCAGAAACATAGGTAAAATTTCAGCCAATATGTATTTTGAACCTAGAAAGAAAAACGCAGATGTTTTAAACCTTCTGAGATACAATAAGTTCTGGAAGCTTTAAAAGACAGAATCTGTGGGAGGGACTTGAAGAGAGCACCCTGGGAAAGCAGCAGCCCTGGGGAGCTGAGTGACCTCTCTTTGATCTCTTGCTTTCCCAAGTCACTTTCCCATGCGTTTTGTCCAGGCTGGTTTCAGTTCTTTAGATGGAATAAAAGGCTTTGGGGTTGGGAGCATCACCACGTGTCTGAGCAGAGTGCTGATTCTGAGAGCTTAGAGGGAGTACTCAAGGGGTTTACAGAAATGTCTGTATGTGGTGTGTGTGTGTGTGTGTGTGTGTGTGTGTGTGTGTGTGTGTGTGTGTGTTCTAGGAAGAGTAGCAAGATCTCATATCCATCATAGACACCAAGGGGAGACTACTCTCTCTTTAAATATAGCAACATGCGTGCTGGATATACAGATTTAAATATAAGCCTTCACCCTATTTCCTCTACAGATATGTTGCTGCCCTTCAAGACTTATATAGAGAAATGTATAACTAGGGCTGGGAATGTAGCTTAGTGGTAGAGTGCTTGCTTAGCAAGCATGAAACCCTGGGTTCGATTCCCCAGTACCACATAAACAGAAAAAGCCAAGTGTTGCTGTGGCTGGAGGAGTGGAGTGCTAGCTTTGAGCCAAAGAAGCTCAGGGACAGTACCCAGGCCCTGAGTTCAAGCTCCAGGACTGGCAATACATACATACATACATACATACATACATACATACATACATACATACATACTTTGGAGGATTGGAGGGAAATGGGGGACTGGGGAAGGTGGAGAAAAATGAGCTGGGGCAGGGGCTAAGTTGGACAAGAAATGTACTCACTATTTAATGTATGTAACTGTAACCCCTCTGTACTGCAGCTCGACAATAAAAAATAATATAGTTGCCTTTAAAAAATTTTTTCCCCTGCTGTTAGAGCTTCAACTTAGGGCTGGGGTGTTGTCCTTTAACTCTTTTGCTCAGGGCTTGTTCCTCTATCAGTTAAACCACAGCTCCACTTACAGATTTTTGGTGGGTAATTGGAGGTAAGGTTCTCAGGGTGTTTTCTGCCCAGGCTTGCTTTGAACCTTGATTCTCAGATCTCAGCCTCCCGGGTTGCTAAGACTATAGGTGTGAGCCTCTGGTGTCCAATGATACCAGCTTCTTTGTCCATTAATTCTTTCACAAGACTCCATCTAATTTTGCATGATATGAAACAGAATCAATGCTTTGTACAAATGTTTACATTTCAGGCCTGTTCATTTCATTTCTAAAATGAAACCTGTTGTTCTCATGAATCTACAGAGTATAGAACCACATGTAGAAGAAGATGTGCTTGGTTGATGGTACAGGTTGCTTTGTGTATTAGTGTGTTTTCTATTGCCATAATGAGGCACCTAAGGCTGGATGATATGCAGAGGAAAAGAGTTTATTTAGCTCATGGTTTTGGAGGATGGAAGTCTAAACAGCATGCAGTGGCTCTGAGAAGGGCCCTACAATACATCAGAGTATAGCAGATGGCATCATGGCAGAGGCAGGTACGAGAGGAAGAGATCACATAATGAAACAGGAAGCCAAAGACTGGAGCTGGACCAGGCTTCCATGGGATTCAGGGTACGATCAGAATTACCTTAATTTAATCCTTCCCAAGGGCAGTGTTTCCAATGCCCTAACTAGGTCGTACTAAGCCTCACCCCTTAAATGGCCCAGTCACACAAAGTAGTGCATGTCTGTACTTCCAATGACTCGGGAGGCTGAAGTAGGAAGATCACTTAAGCCTACAAGTTCAAAATGAGTTCAAGATTAGGTGACATAGAATGAATGACCTTGTTTCAAAAAAGAAAGTGTCGTATCATCGCATAATATCTCCACACTGAAGACCAAGATCTCAGTAAATGCACCTCTGGAGGCGCACTAAAATCATATCCAAATCACAGAACTTGGCTATGTTAGGAATTTTTTCTTGATAATTTTAGAAATGCTAAAACAATCATTAACTTTAGCCTTAAAATTAATGTTGAAATTAATTAGTGTCATTAATCTTTTAAAATGTGAATTTCTTCATCATTCTCAAAATGTTACACAAAACATTAGTAATGACTGTTAATTTCCAAACTTTCTTCCAAAGCATTTTATAATAATTACATCATCATATGTTTCTGCTGGTTGTACAGATATAAACAGAGATATTAACTGACTTTCTCTGGCTTACATGTAGGTTAAGATGTAAAACAAAAGGTAGAACTAAAATGTCCTTTATACCTTTTTAACATGGTGATGATTTCATTTGGGAATGAGAAGGCACTTCATCTAATTTGACTTTAATTTCTTGGTGCCTTTATTTCTACAAATCAAAACCTAATTGCAAGGTTAGGTTTGATAAGCCTTAATTACTCATTTAATCTATACCTTTCTACTCAATCTTGATATTTTCTTAGATTTTGGAATAGTTTGTTTTTATTTGATTTTCAAATTATATAATTTTTAAATTTGAAGTTGTTCCTATTTGCAGTAGGTATAAAGATAGTTCCATGGCAGTAATCAACAGCAGAAAAGAAGTAAGTAGTTGGGCTCTGATGGTCACACCTGTAATCCCAGGTACTCAGGAAACTGGTATCTTATTATTATGGTTTGAAGCCAGCTTGGGCAGGAAAGTTCCTAATACTTTTATTTCTAATCAACCAGCAAAAAGCCAGAAATGGAGTTGTGGCTCAAGTGGGAGAGTGCCAACTTTAAGTGGAAAAACCAAGTGAGAACCAGAGGCTTTGAGTTCAAGTTCTAGAATTTACCCCCCACCCCACCCTAGGTGGAGTAAATTAGTTTAAACTTTCTTGGTATTCCTTTACTTAGTAATATGGATACAATGGAGAATAAACAAAGCCTCAGCCCCTGTGGACCTTATATTTTGGTAAGAAAAACAAATAATAAGTAGCAATCACACAACATAATTACATAGTGACTAGTACTATAAGGAAAAGAACAACAACAAGAAGAAGACTAAGAGGGCAGATGAGGTGGAACCATTTTAGATGGTTATTTGAAAGGCCAGGAAGGTGGAAGTGGCTCTCACAGATTGGAAGGGACATTGGGAGGGGGAACCCAGTGAATGGCCAGAGGTAGAAACTGGAGAAGTGAGCCCTCCTGAAGGGTCAGGAAAGGATGGGGAAGGTATTTTGGATTTTGTTGTTAGTGCAAGGGTAGAGCTCTGGAGGGTTTTGAGCAAAAAGAATGACATTATCATGCTAACCTTTTGAAAGAAATTCTCTGATGAACGTGTTGAGAATAAACCATAAAGAGGAAAGAATGGAAGCGGGGAACCAGTTTGCAGACAGTTGGCAGTTGCCAAGAGAGAGGTGATTGGGGCCATATGTGGGTGTGCATAATATCTAAGAGGGAGAGAAGAAATTCTGTTCCGTTCTGTGGGGTAGAATTGTAAGGCTTAGCTGCTAAAACAAATGTAGTGGTTGGGAGAAAGATGTTTTAGTCCTGAGATGGGAAAGATTGAGAGAAAGCCATTTGGGGTTTTGCTTTGAATAAAGACAAACCTCTGCTTTAGATCTGAGGATGCAGCAACATCCTAGCATGTGCAAGGTTTGGAGTTCAATCCCCAGCATGATGGGGGCACAAATATGTATTCCTTGACACTTAGGGGATAGAGGCAGGAGGATCATTTCAACCAAGTTTAGGGGAAAAACAATCAACAAAAAGGAGCCCTGTTATAGACACATACACACAACAAGTTTAAGATATCCAAATGGAGATGCCAGGGAGATAGCTGGATGTATGAGCCTGGAGTCCTGGAAGAGGGTTAAAGATGAGCATCCCTGTGTGGAGGTTAGTTAAGGTTTTAGGCTGGGGGAGGACATGGAAGATGGGAGAGTAGAAGGAGAGTAAGTAGGGGCCCAGGGCAGTGAACAGTTAGAACTGCAAAAACAAAGGGCCCAGTGGAAGTGCCTTTATAGAAGCTGTGGGTTGAAGGATTCTAATTTGACATGCAGATAGATGTTAGGTTTGAAGATAGGTGTTAAGGTTTGAAGACTGGGGCAGAATTGCCTGGGGATTTACACCTTAATCCTAGCTACATAGATGGGTGAGATCTAATGATCACAGTTCCAAGTTAGCTGGGACTGAAAAGTCTGCGAGACTCTTATCTCCAATTAACCAGCAAAAATGCCAGATAGTTTTGTCTTAATTGATAGAGTGCCAGTCACCAGTGAAAAAATTGAGCAGCAGGACAATGCCTTGAGTTTAAGTCCCTCTCCCCAGATATACACTTACTCTCTCACACATACTGACACACACCTGTACTCTCACACAAACACATACTCTCACAACACATACATACAATCTTCATGGGAAAAATACTAAAACTCCTCAGTTGCTATGATAGGACTATTATATATGTTCGTTAAAATGCTAACAATAGTAGTTTTGTTGTTCTTGCAAAGTGTTTGGTTTAGGATGGCTAATCCACGGGCTTCAACATTATCTAAGAATATGTTACAGATTGAGAATGAATCTTTTCCAAAGTCCTATTTCATCATCTTGTTTATGTGTATGCAATATGGTGCTGGTCAAAGGGCCAGGAAAAATAAATAAATAAGCAAGACAATGTCAGTGGTCACACTGGAAAAGTGCTCTATGAAACCTGGACAACTGTCAGTAACTCACGTTTTTCTCAAGCCAGCTGTTGAGCATTTCTGTTTCGACATGCAAATAAGCTGCTTGTGTCTCCCTCACTCAGATCCCAGGCTTTCTCTAAAACTCTAGGTGAGGTAAGGGTTGCAGTCATCTGTGTGGCTGCCCTCTGGCTGGCTTTGCTTGTCTGCACTGTGATTTTGCTTCAGTGCCTAGAAGGGACTGCAGTGCAACAGACCTGATATGCAGCCAGTGAGCCCGATGCCACCTTCCAGAGGACATCCTGCAGCCGCGGACAGCGCCAGAGGAGGGAGGGGTTGCTTCCCTCTCTCTGCCCTCACCTTGTAAATCTTGAATCAAGCCAGCAATATCTAACACGTTCAGTAATTTAGCATTATTTTAACAGTTTAACTGACTTTTTTTTAAAGGAATGTTGGCAATATTTGTGATTTATGTATTTAATCACTAGAGTGTTATTAGGACAAAAGTAATTGATTATCAATATCTGAAACACCCAAGGTCAGAAAGACCGGAGTTGCCCAGTAATGGCAATCGTCTGTTTATTGGTCCTTTGGATAGCTATTCAGTGACAGAGATGGCTGGCTCAGAACAAATTATGGAGTTATCAGCACCAGGGAACATGCTCAAACTCCTCTGGTATTTGGAAAACACACATGAGGCTGGTGGCTGGTGGCTGAGGAAACTGTGATCTGTGGAATGCAGCTCCAAGCTAGTCCAAGCAGGAAAATCCATGAGACTGTGTTTCTCCAAAGAACCACCAGGAAGCCAGAAGTAGAGCTGTAGTTCAAGTGGTAGAATGCCACCCTTGAGTGGTAGAATGCCACCCTTGAGCGAAAAAGCCAAGGGACAGTGCCCAGGCCACAAGTTCAAACCCTGGAACTGGCACAATAAATAAATAAATAAATACATACATACATAAGTAAGTAAATAAGAAAACACATGTGGAATCCATTTATTCTCTCACTAAACACAATATAATACAAATAGAGGGAGAGTTCCCAAAATGTTTTAAGGATCTAACAGGAAAATATCTGTTAATCTATACATAAATCCTAGCTCCTTTACATGCCACTCACCTCCAAAATACCAAAGTATAAACAATTTAACATTCAATTGCTGTAGCAACTGTGAAGACTTTCTGCAAAGAATGAAGACTGTCATGATCTTTTCTCCCCCTTTCCTCCCTCCCTCCCTCCTTCCCTCCCTTCCTCCCTCCCTCCCTCCTTTCCTTTCCTCTCCTTCGTTCATTCCTTCCTTCCTTCCTTTCTTTTTGGTGGCAGTCCTGGGGCTTGAACTCAGGTCCAGGTTGCTAGCCCTGAGCTTCTTTTGCTTAAGACTAGGGTTGTGCCACATAAGCCACAGATCCATTTCTTTCTTTCTTTGTTTTTTTTTTTTTGGAGTTTAGTGGAGATAAGCGTCTCATAAACTTTCTTGCCCAGGCTGGCTTTAAGCTGTGATCCTCGGATCTCAGCCTCCTGAGTAGCTATGATGAAGTGAGCCACCTATCTTTAGTTGTACAAAGCAGCTTCTATTCAACATAACAATTTATGAATATAATACAACTTGACCAATGTCACCCCTTCTATCATTCTCCCCTTCTCTCCCAACCCCATCCATTCCCTCATTACCTGCTTCTTGAGACCCCCATATATCACATGCTGTAGCTTCCATGCTTTTTTTTTTTCTTTTGCCATCCTGGGGCTTGAACACAGGGCCTGCACACTGTCCTTAAGCTTCTTTTGCTCAAGGCTGGTGCTCTGCTTCATGAGCCACAGGACCACTTCTGGGTTTTCTTTTGAACAGTTTATTGGGGATAAGGGTCTCATGGCCTGGGGTGGCTTTGAACCACAATCTCAGATTTCAGCCTTTTGAGTAGCTAGTATTACAGGCATGAGCCACCAGAGCCCATGGATATATGCATATTCAAATTGTCATAATCTTATCTGAGGGTAGCCAAGAGCCTGGGGCCTTGGACAAAACTTACTACCTATGGTTTTGTGTCCCACACAGAGTGCTACATTTGCGGGACAGTTACACCTAATGCTCACCAAACCCTGAGAACAACACAGGTTATCAAATCCATATGGGTCCTCTTCTGGAAGAGAAGTCCCTCTATGGCCCAAAGGTGAACTCCAGGGGATGCTTATCATTTGAGAAAAGAGTAACTTTACAACTATAATCGTAAGTCCTTGAGACTTATTTCCAATTGGCCATTCAAAAGTCAGAAGTAGAGGTATGGCTCAAGTGGGAGTGCCAGCATCATTTAATGTTTCATTCAAAACAGGGTTCTGGGGGCTGGGAACATAGCCTGGTGGTAGAGTCCTTGCCTCCCATACATGAATCCCTGGGTTCGATTCCTTAGCACCACATATATAGAAAAAGCCAGAAGTGGCGCTGTGGCTTAAGTTGTAGAGTAATAATAACCTTGAGCAAAAAAGAAGCCAGGGACAGTGCTCAGGCGGAGTCCAAACCCCAGGACTGGCAAAAAAAACAAAACAAATAAACAAAGCAAAACATGGTTCTTCAGCATCAAAGGAGTATTCTGAAGACCATTACTGATTCCAAAGGAATCTAACAATTTTCATTAGGGAGTTGAGATACATTTATTGAAACTTGGCTCATTTCTAATTTTCCCTCCCCAGTTTATGCCTTGCAATTAATTCTTCACATTCCATCACGTCTGTGGTTTTGCGCTAGAAAACATCTAGAACCAGTCTCTAAATCAAACTTGGATTCTACCAAAGCTGACCAGAGAATGGGTAATATTGCACATATTCCCTCTAATTTCTCTCCAGGAGGTGGTGGAATCTGGTGAATTTCATGTATGCCTTGAAATGTTGCTGATTGTGGCCAAGGCCACGTTTTACATTCAACAACTCCTATTGATATGACTAAGGGCTGAGTGGACCCAATCTCTGCATTGACATTAGATGGTGCAATATTTGTCGTTTTACAGGCTAGAGAATAAGAGTCCATTATGTAGGTTAGCCCTATGGCTCGCCCACGTTAGTTAAATACAGAATGAGCCAGAAGGACTGAAAGGAACCAACATAAAAGGAAGAAAAAGATAGAAAGAAATGAAAAAAGGCAGAATGTTAACATATCTTTCCTGCATTCTGCCACACAGATGATGATCTTTGCAGGTGGAAACCCAGCACCCCCTTTTGGAGGCGCAACAAAAGGAACTGGGAAAGAACCAAGGGCCTTGCCATCCACAGGGCCTGGGGGAATCCCTGTGAGAACCCCCAGCCGAAAATCTTTCAGCCTAGCCACGCAACTTCACGTTTCCTACTCACTCATTCACCCTTTCGGGCCTTCCCTCTTCCCGGCTATGCCTCTGGCAATTTTCTGGCCCATAAATGAATAAGAACGCCAAGTGAAGGAACTTTTAGCCCCCCCCCCACCCCCCCCCCGCGCGCCATCCGGGATCTAGATTCCAGATCCAGAGGAACAAGGGGGAAGAGAGGCGAGGATCTTCCTGACTTTTGCGGCAACGCCCCCTCTCGTGCTCCGCGCAGTGACTGGGGTCGGGGGAGAAGCCCAAGCCAGAGTCTCCGAGGGTGCCTCTTCCTGGTGTTGCTGCTGCAGCACGTCTTATTCCACCACCACCCCCCCCCCCCCCCCACAGCGCCCCGCACCAGGGCACAATGCGGAGGCCGAGGCCAGGGAGCACGTCCAGCCCCCTGGGGGCAGCGTCTGGGCCCCCTGTTTGTACCGGGATCGCCCTCACCCCGGGAGGGATCCCGGCGCGCCCGGCGCAGTAGCCTCCCCTCCACCCCCTGCAGCGCACGTGCGTTTCCCCGGACAACAGCAGGCGAGGCCTCGGCGCGTCCCCGCTCCGCGGCCGCGCGCGCGCTCTCCGCCCGCCCTCCTCGCGCGTGCTCGTGCTCGCGGTCGCGGCGGCGCGCCTCTTCTCCCCGCTGCGGGCGTCGCGGGTGCAGGAGGAGGCGGAGCGGAGGAGGCGGAGGCTGGGCGGGCGGCGGGCTCCGGCGGGGGCGCGCGCCGGCCAGCGGGGCGGGGGCGGCCCGAAGGCTTCGGGGTGAGGGGGGGGGCTCTAGAGCCCGCGGACCCACGTCTTCCCCCACCCCAGGGGGTCGACTCCGCCGCGGGAGGGCGAGCGCGGGGCGCTCCAGCGGTGGGGACTTCGAGGCCGCGGCCCGGAGCCGGCGCCCCCGCCCCCGAGCCTGACGGGGCGTTGAGGCGGGATGAGGCGCTGGCGCTGGGGGCGCCCGGCCGAGCCCTCGCGGCGGCCCCGGGCAGCCAGGCGTTAGGCTCGGAGGCAACGGCGGCAACGGCGACCACGGCGGCGGGTGAGGGCGCCGGGCCGGGCCCGCGGAGGGCAGACACGGAGCGGCGAGCAGGGCGCAGCGACGCCGTGGCGGCGCGGCGGGGCCGCGGGGCTCGGTAAGGCGGGGGGCGCGGGAGGGCCGGGGGGCTCCCAGTGACGTGGGCCGGCTCCGCTGGGGTAAGGCTGCGGGGCGGCGAGGGAGGGGGGCTTTCCTTTTCCTTTCCAGAAAAAAAAATGCGGTTGAAAGTCAAGGTTCTGGATCGAATGTTCTTGGAGGACCATCTCGGGTTTCCCTGGGTCTCCTCCCCTAGACTCATCTCTCCGGCCTCCCCGGCCACAGTGTGGCGGGGCGGGGGGTTGGGGGCACGCCGCCTCCCGCGCTCGCATCCTGCGTTCCCCCACGCTCTCAGCGACCGGGGCGGGGAGGGGGGGGTTTGCCGGTCTGCTGCAGTGCTCCCCGCCGCAGGCCAAAGTCAGGCCACAGCTGCGGCGCCCCCGGGAATGGCCAAGTGGGGTCCATCGCCGGCCCTGCAGCTGCCCGGCGGAAGACCTGTGAGGACCCGATGCCTGGTGTGCTTAGGGGCCACTGGAGCAAGATGTCATCGCGCCCCCTCCCTCCCCACTCGCGTGGAGTTTTTCCTCTTGTCTTCTCTAATTGGCTGAAGTTGCTGCTACATATTGGACTATCGTGGTGACAGAGCCTTCCTCTTCTCCCCCCCCCCCCCTTGCAGGGTGCCTTTCTCATTTTGACGACTAGAGTAAATATTTATGTTACACATTTTCAGCACACACTATGGGGAGACTGTCAAGACCTGTTTTGGGGTGTGTGTGTGTGTGTGTGTGTGTGTGTGTTAGCATTAGGCAGCCTCTGGGCCCTTTATAACCTCACCTTCTGCATCTGATGGGATGGACTCAGGAGGAAGAGGAGGCAGAGGTGCAGAGCTGGCTCAGTGCTTGGGATGCAGTTTGAACAGTTATCTTTTTAGGAAATAGAATTTAGATAATTATAATTTTGATCTGCATGCAGAATTACTTTACAATCAGCATTTAAAATGCTCGGGGCACTGCATGATGCTACATGGGTAAGCTGGCAGCTGGGCTAAGGCATTGTTGTCAGCATCTCTTTTATTTTCCATTCTTCCAGAGTTTTATTTGGCACTGATTTAGACCTCTTAAGTACATCTGAATGGGAATAACTTTGCTGATACATTGGTTGCTTTTGTAAACATTGCCCGCATTTGTGTTTCTTTTGGAAGAGGAAAAAGCAAATGGTGCTGTAGTATAGTGGCTCTTACAGTCTACAAAACGTGTTGGTTTGATTCAGTGTCTGGATTTGTTGTAAATTTTTGAGTAACGATGGTTGTGGTTCTTTTGTGTGTTGTCTCTTATTGAGCGAACTGAATTCTGAGAATCAAGGTTTGTTTTTTGACTTGAGTGGGAAGGAAGTAGCATCAATAATTGGCTGCCACAATCCAACCTCAGAGTTTTTTCAGGTATTTCTTGGCATGTACTTCTTTTCACATGGTTTTTGGTGGAAATGAGGTATTATTATGTTGTGATGTCCATTTTGAGGAATACCTGGGGTCTGCTCCATTCTAAAATTGGACATGTGGGGATGTTTTACAGAATAATTATGTATAATGGTGTGAGGTTGGGGCTGTGTTAAAGCCCAGTTATCTTCTTGCCATGGTCCTGTAGCAGTCCTTGGAATAAAGCAGCACTTTGGACAGAGGCTTGTCCAGCCATAGCTGGGGTGGCAGTCCACATTACTCATGATCCTGCACATGGGGGACAGGATGAAGTAGTGAGGGGCCAGTGGAAGTGAGAGAGAGAGGCTGAATGCTAGTTGAAAAACCTTGTTCAGTTATATAACTGTTTTGTTTTTGAGGGAGAGACTAAGAACCAGCAAGGCAGGCTCACTACCTTATTTCCCAATCACCAGCTATCCACACTTGGGCCAGAGTCTTTCATAGCAAAACATTCATCCACACTATTTGCTGTGTTTCACTGCCTCTTTTTCCTTTTTCGTTTTTGGTGGCACATCAAAGATGGTTTTCTTATTGTTGCTCAGTATGTCTGAATGATTTTCTTTTTCTTTCTTCCTTTTTTTTTTTTTTGGCCAGTCCTGGGGCTTGAACTCAGGGCCTGAGCACTGTTATTAGTTTCTTTTTGCTCAGGGCTAGCACTCTACCACTTGAGCCACAGCACCACTTCCAGCCTTTTCTGTTTATGTAGTGCTGAGGAATTGAACTCAGGGCTCTGTGCATGCTAGGCAAGCACTCTACTGCTAAGCCACATTCCCAGCCCCTGTCTGAATGATTTTCATCAGAGTTTTTCCTACCCATGCTGACCTGGGCATATTAACCGCATAGTATATGTAGATTCACTGTTGCCTGTAGATGCATTTAATAAATGTCAGGGATTAGCAGCTGTTTCCTTCATAACACTGATAGCAAATGAAAAATGAAATGAACTAATAATACTTTTATCTTTAAAGGTAGTTAGCATTCTTGAGATCTTTTAGCCTATGAATGTACAGTCTGATGGCATCAAAGACAGCCAGGACTTGAGGTCAGTCCATGGCTGTAGTTCTGTCACTTAATACCTCTTTAGTGGGCACAACATTGACATATCTGAGCTTGTTTCCCTTATTTATAAGCTAGGGGTGAGAAAACTTGAAGAGTTTTGTTTTTGAAGGATGAGATGATAAGAAAGGATGTGGAAATGCTTTGTAAAACTGTTTCAGTGTGGAAGATATTAGTGTTATTCCATATAAACTTATTATTAAATGCAGACCTACTTCACTTGGCAAATTGACCTGGCAAAATGTTTTACTTTGCTCTCAAGTGGAACCCAGGGTATGATATATGCTACACAAGTACACTGCCATACATACATACATCCCCAACCCTTGGCAGTTTTTTTTAAAGTTTTTATTATAAAACTGATGTACAGAGAGGTTACAGTTTCACGGCAGTTTTTTTTTTTTCCTGCTTGCTGAGATTTGAATTCAGGGGCTTGGTGATGTTGCTTAGGGCTGATACTCTACCACTTAAGCCACAGCTTCACATCTCGCTTTCTGCTAACTGACTTCTGATCAGAGTCTCATGGACTTTCTTGTCTGGGCTGGGTTCAAACCAGGATCTTTAGATCTCAGCCTCCTGAGAGCAACTAGGATTCTAGCATGAACCATCAGCACCTTGCCCTTGACAAAACTCTTTTTAATACTTTAACAGAAATGTGAAAAATGTTGCTAAATAACAAGAATGTGCTTGATTTCTTCCAGTTCCAAAGTTTTGTGATTCGGTGTCATTTTTTGAGGAAATCCATAATGTGTCACTTAGAATTTTTGAGTCAGGAATTTTCTGAAACAAGTCAAGTTTGTCGAGACTTTGAGTTTCTTTAAAGTATTTCAAAGTACTCACAGAAGTTGCAAGTTTGGATTTGTGAGTGGCAATTTTTTTTACATTTGTTTACATTATTAAGGATGTGTTTGGCAAAATAGAGACTACAGGACCTAAGTGGCCCATGAGCTAAGAATAATTTTTAATTGGTTGAAAAAAATGAAAGGGAGAGTAATGTTTCATGAGAAACTTTAATGTCAGTGTCTTCAAGTAAAGTTTCAGTGGGACATAGCCCCACTCACAATCGTCTGTGTTGTATGTGGCCACTTTGGTGTACAGCTGAAAATCTGAGCATCCTTGGCACGCATGGCCTGCAAAGTCTACAATGTGTATTTTTTGTCCCTTTACAGAAAAAGTTTGCCAACTCCTGATTTAGCACTTGACAATTTTTACTCTAATTAGCACAAGTACTATTTCCTATCATAGCATTATAAAGTTAAGACCTATGGAGATGTACTAATTTTTGTTTTAGAGCTAGAGAGACGTAGGTTCAGATTCTCCTGGGCACCCTAACATCTTGTGCTTTGAGCACTGCCATTGGAACCAGGATGAAGTAGTGGTTCTACTTTACACTGGTGTAGAGAGGGTTAAATGAAATGATACTTGTTAAGGCTTAACCCTGTATCTGCCATATAGCAAGCATTCAGTAAGTGACACAGGAGAGGGCTACAAATTCTGTGTTAAAAATGCCTAAAATATTCTACATTACATCCAACCTCAGATTCTAGCATTTTTCTCCTGAAAGCTTAGCTATTTGTTATGAAATTTTCTCTTTTATTGAGACCATTTGTTTGGCAGCATTAAGTAGAACAACTTGAGACATTTCCTGTGTGTCTCACTGTATGTGTAGTAAATACCTGCATATTTCAGATAATTAAGAATGAGAAGAAGGGGGGGTACTTCTGTTTTTTGTAGATTATAGTTATTGATCACTGCTTGAGATGTTCTTATGTTTTCAGGGTGAATTTAAATACCAATTCTATTTTGGTACTGACTTTAAAAAAAAAAAAGAAATGTGTGAGAAAAACCTGTTTTAATTAGGTCAGGGTTAGATAACTTTCCCTGTGTGTATATTATACTCTTAAGTCTTTCTTGTGATTTGCAATAACATCTCTGTTAACATTCGCTTCAGAGCTAAAATAATAAAAGCTTATTTTTTCCCCTAATGGTACATGTAGCTTACTACTTAGAGACTATGATATTAAACTACTTTTTCAAGTATTTGGTTTAAATTATCTTATAGCTGAGAAATTTGGTGTGCTTCTCAACTTCAAGTGCTGGTTTATTTAACACTAATCCCAAAGGAAGACTGAGCAAATAAAAAAAAGGCTATTGTTCTGACTGAGTTAAACAAAACAGAATTGGGGTCATTGTGACTCTTGCAGTCTGGCAAATTGTACAGTAGCATGGCCTTGGATGATGCTTAAATACTGTGGATAATTAGGGGAGCTGGGTAGGGCAGAGAGTTCTCAGGCCATCCTGTAGAACTGTAGGGTGAAGGAAGTGGGCCCTTCCATTACAGCCATAGCACCCTGACCTGGAAATCTGCAGGACTCGAGTTGTAGCAGGCTTCAAGAAGGCTCTTCTCAAGATGAGGTAGTATTTTATTTTGAGGTTAAGAAAATGAACAAATGAAACCCGAGATTTCCTGTCTGGACAGATGCAGAAATATTGATCAAGGTAGTAAAATGTAGGATTTGACCAAGTAACTGCAATTTCACAATATATCTGGACAAAGGAGCTTTTCCTAATCTGGTATTTAAAAGGAACTTATTTTAGGACAGGTAAAAGAAAATAAGAAACTCATATTTCTTGCAATTTCTCATGAGGATGATATATAAACTAGAAGACTCAGGGATTTCCAGCTATTTGGCTTAACCTTTGCTAGCTTCTCTTATACCATGGCTTCTCTTACCCTTACCTATTAGATCTTGGAGGTTGTGGAGATGGAAAATGTTGAAAGAATGAATGTATGACCTATTCATTATAGAAATACCATGACATGCTCAAATTGTCTCTATAGGCACCATTCTCTGGAAGAGAACTCTAAAGTAGATGGTTTATATCTGTTTGCTCTGACACTGTAAGATCTTTATAGAGTTTAGCCTTGTGATCTTCAGTTGGTCATCTGACCATGCTCTTTGCATTTCTTGTGTGTTAAGGTGGCAACAATAATTTATTGCCCTCCTTTCAATGCAAGGATATATGATCAGTGGACTCTTAAGATGATCAGAATTTTTAATGGTTGGCAAAAACACAGCATGTGAAGTTCAATAAGTACTCAAACTATTCAAACATTGACCGGAAATAACTTTTAATAGAGAAAGGAGTTTTGAATTGGGGGCCAGAGGACTTGAGTATTTGTTTTGGCTGTGCTGTAAATAGTCTGTAAGTAACCATCTTTCTTTCTTTCTTTTTTTTTTTTTTTTTTTTGGCCAGTCCTGGGCCTTGGACTCAGGGCCTGAGCACTATCCCTGGCTTCTTCCTGCTCAAGGCTAGCACTCTGCCACCTGAGCTACAGCGCCCCTTCTGGCTGTTTTCCATGTATGTGGTGCTGGGGAATCGAACTGAGAGCTTCATGTGTAGGAGGCAAGCACTCTTGCCACTAGGCCATATTCCCAGCCCCTGTCTTTCTTAAAACTCATTCTCCTCACATATAAAATGAGAGGTATGATTGGAGGTTTCTAAACTTCCTTCTTGTTGCAAAGTCAATCCCTCCCTCCCTCCTTCCTACCTTTTTCCCATCCTTCTTCCCTCCCTCTTTCTTTCCCTTTTCTTCCTAAAACAACCTAGGTGGAACCTACCACTTTGGCTATTCCCAGCCTCCTTGAACCAAAATTCTATGAATCTCTGATTTATATAGTTTTAAGTGGAGACTATCAAGCATTCACCTAGTTTCTACAGATTTAGCCCAGGATAATCAACAGGACTTATTTGTTTTTCAGTAGTATTCCATATTGAGTAACAGTCTTGGGCCCAGTTAAGGTGAGAGGGAACCAAGTCATTGAATAAATCTGTACTTGTACATCTTGAGTTAATCTTGCTTTGTTCAGGCAACAGAAAGCAAATATGAAAGAATCTCTGCTCTTTGGAGGTGGTCATTTGGTTGTAAAGATGAACTCTGTTAGGAAAAAGCTGTTATAGAACAGTACACAAGGATATAGTAGGATAATCTGGTAGTTTGAGGACTTGGGGTGTAGTATTGAAGAGAACACTTTGTGACACCGGTGTCTCTGAACATACATAGGAGAAGCTGTGTAGACTCCCTCTAGCTCTGAGATTTGATCATTCTCAGAGGAAAGGCTGAATCAACCCGTTTCTAAAAAGCTTAATGAGAACTGTTCAATCCAAGCTATATGCGTCATTTACCAGATGGACAGGAAGGAGTTACATTAATTTACGAGGCAGCCTTTCTAAAAAGCTAAGCGTCTGAGAAAGTGACAAGAGATCAAAGTGACCCTGTTCCTTAGGCAATCAGTTTGTGTCCTGGATCTCATATCTTATGCTTTCCTACTTTCTTAAGGGGTTTTATTCCTGTGATCATTTTCTTTCCTAAATTATCACTCTGTTTTTACTGGATCATCTCTTAGTAGGTACACATGGCTTATGTTACTGGCAGCCTAATAACTGATTGTCCACCAGATGCCATTCTCCGAAGCTTCCCTCAGGTTTTATCTGGGCACATGGCTTCCCAGTCAGAGACTACTTTGTATAGCTGCTCTCTGACAGGTGTATGTGGCCAAATGGGACTCATTTCTGGCTAAATGGATGTGAACAGAAGTGATGTGTGTGATTTCTAGGTCATGGCCTTAGAAGGGAAGCTAATCGCCTTCGACTGCTTCTTTCCCTCTTTTTGCCAACAAGAATATAGGATTTTAATGCAGTGCTGAGTTGTAGTACTCTAGTAAATGAGAGAAGCACCTTAGAGGAAAAGGGATGAATAAAAGGGATTCTTGGGTAATCTTGTGAAGTAGTTACATATTAGCTTGAGACTGCTCATTTTCTGTGGTTGGATAAATTGAAAGGAATGAATTTTTTATTTTTGAGCCACTTGTACCTCAGCTGAATAAATTACTTGTCTTTATCTCCCTTCCTTACTATGTAGCTCAGATTGGCCTTCAACTAGTTCTTCCTGAGTCTGCCTCTGGACTGCTGGGATTACAAGTGTGTAATTCCTGGCTGATCCCCTGTTGTAAACTACCTTTGCTTCTACCCTGACTATCCCTACTGTTACTTTTCAATTTTTTTCTTTTTAGCAGCGGAGATTTTCCATAGTCTGTGACATTTGTTGTCTCTTCCTCACTGTTCATTGTCTTTTTAGCTTGATCCATTTGATCTTCCACCACTCAGTGTGTCCTTGAGCTTCTTTTGCTCAAGGCTACCACTCTACCACTTGAGCCAGTGCTCTACTCCTGGCTTTTGGTACTTTATTGGAGATAGGCATCTCATAGACTTTCCTGCTTGGGCTGGTTTGGAGCCTTGGTCCTCAGATCTCAGCTTCCTGAGTAGTTAGGATTATGGATTGTGGGCATGAGCCCTGAATTTTTTTTTTTTTTCAAATCAAGGTTGCATTATCTTCTATCTTGGCAGAGCTAAGTAAGGATCAGCTCAATGTTGCCATCTTATTGATTTCTCATCAGCACTGGCCACCTAGTACTTATTTTTATTTTCTGTATCATTTTTGTGAGCTTATCTCTACTCACTCCCTATTCTCACTTGAAAATTTGGAATGTCTTTGGGTTCCCTAGTGAATCGTCCATTTTTATGGTTTTAAACATCATTTGTATCCTGATAAGACTCAGATTGCTGTCAATATTTTCCCTTTGGGTGCTAGACTCATCTGACTCCATGTCTTAGCTTGATGTCCACTAGAGACCTTGGAGAAAGCATGAACAAAGCATAGCTGTGGTTTCTTTTATTTACTCCTTCCTCCCATCCTCAGGTCTTCCCCCATTTCTGTGTAATGCCATCATCTGCTTGTGCAGATAAAACCTCCTGGAGTCATCCTTGACATTTTTTCCTGTCTTACATTAAGTCCAATCAGCTCTGTCCTCAGAATATTTTTTTCATTGTTAAAAAACTAGGCTAGTCTAGTTTCTTTTCCGGAAAAACTTTGAACAGACTTCTCTGCCTCTGCATAAATTTCTCTTCTCCTTCATACCCTGCCCATCATAGGATTGCAGGATTTCCAATATGCTTAACACCAAAACTAGACTTTAATATTTTATTATGGGAACAAAATCATCTTGATCTGATGATCTACCAGGGGAGATTTTTGTCCCATAGGGCATTTGGCAGTGTCTGAGGGACAATTTTGTTAGTGAAAAGTTAAGGAAGAAGTTGCTAGCGGCATCTGTGGATTGAGGCCGGGAATGTATCCTACAATGCACAGAACAAAAACCCCCACAAAACTATGTAGTCCAAATGGCCATAGTGAATGGGCTGGCTTCCAACCCTATCTTCCTCTGTTGTCCTTTAGTTTAGTATAAAGACTTCAGTAATAATGATTATTTATTCATTTATTTATTTAGCACTACAGATGGAACCAGGCTCTTGCACTTGCTAGGCAAGCACTCTACCACTGAAGCCTCTGAAGACTTTACTATTTAAATTCACAAAGAACAATAGAAGGTGCAGAGATTTCCCTTATACTTCCTACCTATACAGCTTCACATTCTCCCTGGGGTGGTACATTTGTTAGTTAGTAGACCTGTCCTAACAAGTCATCATCACCTAATGTCCATAGTTTTCATTCTATGCACTTGGATAAATATATAATGATATGTATTCACCATCATAGTGCCATGAAGAGTAGTTTTAAAGCTGTAAGAAAAAGTACTCTTACGTCTCTCCCTGCCTTCTGATTCCTGATCACTACAGGCTGTTTAACTCTCTCCATGGTCTCCCCCTTAACCCCCAAATGCCGTGTATTTGGAATCATGCACGTAGCCTTTTGGGATTGGTTTCTTTCACTTAATACTGTGTAGTTAAGATTCCTACATATCTTTTTCATAACTAGATAGCTCATTTCTTTTTGGCATTTCCATTGTCTGGATGTACCACAGTCTGTTTATTCATCTTCACACTGAAGAACACCTTGGTTTCTTCCAGGCTTTGGCAATTGTGACTAAAGCTGCTATAAACATCTTATGTGCAAGTTTTATGTGGATATAAGTTTTCATTCTTGTAGATTATTGTAGGATCATGTGATAGAGTATGCTTAGATTAGCCAAACTGACTTTCCAAGTGGCTATACCATTTGTATTCCCAGCAGCAGTGAGTGAGGGAATTTCCATTGTTTGCATCCTTGTTATCATTTGTTGTCAAATGTTCACTGTTTTGGCCATTTTGATAGTTGTGTAGTAGGTGATTTTTTTTCCCCTTGAGCAGTGTGAACACACACTTTCTTAGGGATATGTGTTTTCTGTTTGTTCCCTTTGCATAGAGTGTACTTCATGATGTGGGCATTACTGCTTTCTTCCATCTCATTAGAATCGTTCACATTGTTGCATTTTATCTTCTTTGATTTATTTGCTTATATGTTTAATTTTAAATTCCCATCCCCTCCATAAGTTTCTACATTGATTAAGGCTTGTTTTAATAAATATTGTTGATAGAAAGGTGCTTGAGTCTGTTGTAGGAATGAACAGGGTTTCTGTGATAACAGCGAAGCAGAACATCTCTTTGTAAGCAGTAAAGAAGATTGTTGTTTTCTGAAGATGAAAACAAAGAATCCCCCATAATTTAATAATTAATTTTTTAGAATGGATAAATCACCCCTCATGTTTGTGAAGAGGCTTTTTAAGAAGAATAAGCTTTTTTTGTTTTTGTTTTTTTGCTAGTCCTGCAGCTTGAACTTGGGGCCTGAGCACAGTCCCTGGCTTCTTTTTGCTCAAGGCAAGCATTCTACTACTTGTGCCACAGCGCCACTTCTGGCTTTTTCTATATATGTGGTGCTGAGGAATCGAACCCAGGGCTTCATGTATACGAGGTGAGCACTTTACCACTAGGCCATATTCCCAGCCCCAAGAATAAGCTTTGTAAAGAAGGAAATTTACTTCAGGGTGTAGCTTTTATCTTCTCCATGTCTGATAACATGTGTATATCTCTGTATTACTTTATCTTCATGAGTTTAGTGAATAGTGACTACAGTTACAGAGGCCCTTAGAGAATATATGGCCTTACCGCTCCATATCAGAATATTACTTCCACCCATCCTTGGGTAATGATCACCTTTTCTTCTTTATATTCAGTGTCTAAAAACTTTAGTATTCACATGACAAACTCCTTTAAAAAAGTTCTCACTTAAAAGAAATCCTCATTCTTTTAAATTGAAACACATCTCCCTGAATTTCTAACACTATAACAGATCTGGTGTTTTTTTTTCACAAGATAGCTCTTTAGCTGTCATGTGAAAGATGGCTGGCTGGCTGTTACGTCTTCTCACCACCAGCCCTGTCCCTTTCTAGGCTTCCGCTATTCTTCATATGACAGAGTTTTTAGACCCTTTTTTAAGGCCCATCCTAACATTTTGGGACTGGGCCAGGGTACAAATAGAAATCCACATGCTATATATCTAAAAAATTACAAGTTATAAGTTAGACTGATTGAGAACGATGGCCCCTTGTACTCTGCCTTAGCGAAACCTGGAGCAGCTTCAGAGACTTTGGATTCCTGTTGTTCCATTGAGAACGTGGTGAAATACAGAGAACCAGCTTCTGACCTCCTACCATGAGAGACTTAACGTATGTGCCTTGTGAGCACTCAGCCTACATATCCCCACATTCTTCAGACAGCAGTATTTTGGCCATCCCTTGGTCTAGAGGTGTATTTGCTAGTTAGTGGTGGGGTTGTTTGCCCTTGGGGCAACCAACTCAGGGAAGAGGCCAGAGCAGATCCTGGAAGCACTTAGGAAATTCAGGGATCTTGGTCAAGATGAAGGCATGTAGGCTACTGATAGCCACATCTTTAAGGCTCTGAGAATAGTTGGCCCCAGGGTCAGTGGTGTGGCCAGAGGAAGGCCAATGCATGACTTTCTAAAGCTTGAGATTCAGGACAACTGTCTTTGTTGCTTAGATTCAAGGAAGCATGGTTCTATTCTAGTCAAATATGAGTTGATCCCATTTGCCAGAATCAATTACTGGGTAAAATGCTTATGTCCCTCTTAGCGTACCCTAAATAGACCTATATTTTAATTAGCACTATCTAACAAGTATGCCAGTACTTTGAGAGTGATAGAGATGGACTAGAAGTGCTGATTCCCTTGTCATCAGAGGGCAGAAAGGGAGAGAGTGGCAAGAAGTAGTCAGATCATGTTTGGAGTCTGGGAGCATGACCTATTTACCTCAGGGTGTCTGCACCCGGACTGTCATTTTTCAGTATGTGTTATTAGTTGAAAAAGACTAGAAACCCTACTCTAGACTGACATGTGAAAGTCTCAGTATCAAATATTCAAAGAGCATTTTTACAAACATTATTTGACCAGCCTGACAATGTCAGAGGTGTCAAAGTAGGTTTTAGGCCCTTCTTATTAATGAGGAAATAAGTTGAAGTTAAGTGACATACCTTGCAACACATTCCTACTCAAATAGGCCAGCTGAAACTAGAGCTCTATTCTTCTGATTCTTATTTTGGTATTTTCTCTCTACTAACCCAAATTGTATTCTTTGTCCTTTTTTTTTTTTTTTGGACTACTTATTATCTATGGCTCATTAAGGGACTGCAAGTAATTAAACATATATGTGTATATACATATACATATAAATTATTTTGCACATACATATACTTATATTTCTCTTTATATAGATAGATATGTATATATTTAGGACTTTACTATCCCAACTTTGATGATGTCTCTGTGTTTGCTATTTTACCTAAATGCCTTAAATATTTAATATTTAATCTTTATTAAATGCTATTGTTTTTACAAGATTCAACCAACTTACCTTGTATGTTGAAGCTTGATTTTGTACATTACTTATTACTTACCTTGATCTTTTCCTTAGATTAATGTTTTGTTTAGTTATTATAGTAATATTTGTCTGAAATAATCATTTTGACGTCATCTTTCGATTATATTAGGTCAGGAAAACATGCAGTACATATTTCTTATACAGAAGTGATTATAAAGGGTAAACAAATACAGCAGTGGTACTCAGTAGAAATGGTGAGACAAAGGACAGAAGGTGAACCAATGCAACAGTGATACAAGACTCTGTTGGAAATGAACTTTACAACTTGGAGGGGCAGTGAGGAGTTTGGGGGCGGGGAGGTGGTTACAATTCTCTATAAAAATTGTAATCATTTCTTTGCTTATGTAACTGTAACCCCTCTGTACATCACCTTTACAATAAAAAAAAGAAAATGAATTATATAACTTAGAGATGGGGATGGAAAAACTAGGAGAAAGTGAGGGAAGGGGTGACATTTTCCTAAAAGAAATATATTCCTTACCTGACTTAAGTAACTGTAACCCCTGTGTATGTCACCTTTATAATAATAAAAAAATTATTAAAAGTGATTTATAAAGTTTTGGCACCTAAATGTAAATTTCCCCTTTTTCGGTGCATACTTTGTACTTGTCTTTGCACAAGTCTTTTGCATTTTACAATGTTCTTGCTTGTCTCACTGTCCATGGGAAGCCAGCCCCAGAGAAGAGTGGTTGCTCGGTCACTTTACTAGGTGGTGGACTGTTTTTATTTTAGAATTCAAGTCTGAGGTCATTTGGCCTTCACGTGCCTGTGTTTTCTATATTGAACCTGTTCTGGAAAAAGACTTTTTCTAATTTATATTTTCAGATTTAGAATTATGAATTCTCTAATACTACTGGTCAGAAATGTCAGTAGTAGTCATTGCTTCATACCTGTAACACTAGCTACTCAGGAGGCTGAGATCTGTAGGATCTTGATTTGAAGCCTGTTAGGTAGAAAAGTCTACAAGACTTCATCTCCAAAAAATGACCAGAAAAAAGTCAGACTTAAGTGGTAGAGTCTTAGCTAAGCCAGCTAAAGTAAAGCAGGTGCAAAGCTCTGAGTTCAAATGCTGATACTGGCAAAACACACACACACACACACACACACACACACACACACACACACACAGGCTCATACATAGTTACATACCTTTCTCAATAGTGGTAAGGTCAAGAAATCCTGCCCGTCCAGCTATTTGTTTGTTTGTTTTTTTTAATCAGTCATGGGGCTTGAACTCCGGGCCTGAGCTCTGTCTCTGAGCTCTTTTGCTCAAGGCTAGCACTCTACCACTTTGAGCCACAGTGCCACTTCTGGTTTTTGAGTGGCTAATTGGAGATAGGAGTCTCATGGGGACTTTTCTGCCTGGGCTGACTTTGAACCGTGATCCTCAGATCTCAGCCTCCTGAGTAGCTAGTATTACAGATGTGAGCCACCAGTGCCCAGCTCTGCCCCTTGAGTTTTAAATAGAGTTTGAGAGAGGAGTGAGATGGGAGGAAAGGGCAAGGGAAAGGGAGAGAGAGAGAGAGAGGCTTTAGTTTTTATCATGGTGATAGATATTAGTATATTGGAGAATGAGAGCGACTCTTCATGATTACAAAGTTGTGCCTCCAGAATATATTTATTTTTGAGACATGGTCTTGTTATGTGGCTCAAGCTGGGTTGGAACTTGAGATTCTCCTACCTTTGCTATTCTACGGATTGAAAGCATGTGCTGTTGGGTGCCAGTGGTGCACACATGTAGTCCTAGCTACTCAGGAGGCTGAGATCTGAGGATCCTAGTTTGAAGCCAGCCTAAGCAGGAAAGCCTATGAGACTCTTATCTCCAATTAAGCTCAAAAAGCCAGAAGTAGAGCTGTGGCTCACGTGGTAGAGTGCTAGCTTTGGGCAAAAAAAAGCTCAGGGGCACTGCCCAGGTCCTGAGTTCAAGCCCCAGGATGGCATTCAAAAAATAAAAAAGCATGTCCTACCATGTCTGGCTGCAGAGTTCATATCCTCAGTTTGTCTACCTTCCTCTCTCTGCACCTGAGGATAGTAAATGAGAGTGTACAGCACAACACTTTCCCATTTCAATTGTCTGTCTATTGCTTGTAGAAAAGCAGAGGTTTAAATTATTTTTGCGGGGACAGTATTGAATTGAGAAGGGAACCTAGGGCCTCACATGTACTAGGCAAGAGTCTGCTACTGATGTTTATCCTTAGAATTAGGGACCAAATGATAGAAACTTTGGTGAAGTGTTAGCTTTAATACTATTTTTATCACTATTTTTGGGGGGTAGAACTGGGGTTTGAATTCAGGGCCTTGTACTTGCTAGGCAAGCATGCTACCACTGGAGATAACTGCCATCCACTTTTGTTTTTATTTATTTATTTTGAATAGGGTCTCACATATGTGCTCAGGCTGGCCTAAACGTTGGTCCTTTTACTTATGCTTCCTGTGTAGCTTGGATGACCGGTGCACATTATTATAACCAGCTTCTTCTTTTTTTTTTTTTTTTTTTGGTTGGTCATGGGGCTTGGACTCTGGGCCTGGGTGCTGTCTCTGAGCTCTTCAGCTTAAGGCTAGCACTATACTACTTGAGCCACAGCGCCACTTCTGGTTTTCTGGTGGTTAATTGGAGATAAGAGTCTCACAGATTTTCCTGCTGGGCCTGGCTTTGAACTGAAATCCTCAGATCTCAGCCTCCTGAGTAGCTAGGATTACACATGTGAGCCACCGGCACCCAGCTAATAACCAACTTCTTATTGGTTGAGATAGGGTTTCTTGAGCTTTTTACCTATCTGGCCTAAAACCACAATCCAGTTTCATAAGTGGCTTGCATTGCAGGTGGGAGCCACTTCACCCAGCTTACTTTTAGAACTTTTTATAGGAAAAAAGCTGATTTGAAATATGCAGCCAAACTTGGCCTTTGTGTGTTGACTTGGTAACCAACCTTCTTCTGTGAGAAGTTGTGTTTATTGGTTAGAGCTTAGATTAAGTCGTTCCACATTCTAATGTCAGTCCTTTTTCTGGCTTTGAGTTCAAAGCCTGACCAGTGTAGTACTTTCCTCAGTTCTTTCTAGCCTAGCTCCCCCCTTGATTTGGTGTCGCTTTAGTCAGCTTATCTCATTCACCTACTTAAATTCCACTTTTAAATTCACTTTTATTGTGTCATCTGAAGGAATTAGAACTGTGATGTTTTCTGCTTCTTAGGATGCTTATTAAATCCTCTTATTTGGTTTCCAAGGGAAGCTTTTAAAAATAACCCATCATGATTCAGGATTCAGATTTATTAAGTGAGAAGTATCTAGTTAGTATTAACCAGAGTTCTTAATGTTGCTAACGTTTCTTTATTATTGATAGACTAGGAACAATTCTTCTCACAGGTATTATTGTCTGAAATAATAGGAAAAGTCTTCAAGATATCTCTACTGGGGCAGGCTTCGAATCAAGATCCTCCAGATCTCAGATAATTATCAACATCTTCTCAAGTACCTCATGAGTTACTTTATACTATATCTTTTTGTAGTGAAATGTATCTAACATAAAATTTGCTATCAGGCAGTTTCAGATACTCACTAGTGTTAAATATATGCATATTGTTGTGTAGTAAGTAAAATTCTGTGACCATTAAATAACATCCCATTTCTCTCCCCTAACATTCTCCTTTCTTTTCTTTTCTTTTTTTTTTTTGCCAGTCTTGGGGCTTGAACTCAGGGCCTGAGCACTGTCCCTGGCTTCTTTTTGGTCAAGGCTAGCATTCTGCCAACTTGAGCCACAGTGCCACTTCTGGCCATTTTCTATATATGTGGTGCTGAGGAATCAAACCTAGGGCTTTCATGTATGTGAGGCAAGCACTCTTGCCACTAGGCCAAATTCCCAGCCCCAACATTATACTTCCTGTGTCTATGACTGACTGCTTTAGACACCTCATATACATAAAATCAGACAATATATTTCTTTGTGACTGGCTTATTTCACTTAGAATACTATTTTCAAGGTTCATCCATGCTGTAGCATGTAACGATTTCTTTTCTAAGGCTAATATTCTGTTGTATGTATATATCCCATTTTTAAAATATTCATTCATAATCACTGTGTCCACTTGGTTATTGAGTAGTGTTCCTAGGAAAGTGGGTTTGTAATTACCTCCTGAATATCCAACTTTTCAATTGTTTGGGTATATTCCCAGAAATAGAGTAGATTTGGTGGATCATATGGTAATTCTCTTTTTCTTCCCAGTACTGAGAATTTTTCTTCTTAACAGTACTGAAATTTGAACTCTTGGCCTCAAACTTGCCAGGCAGGTGTTGTACTATTGAGACCTATCTCCAGACATTTCTTGTTTAATGGTTGATTTTGAGATATGGTCCCTCTGTGTACTTGGATTGTAATCATTATCTTACTCTTTCTGGGATGATAAGGCATACTCCACTATGCCCAGCTTCTTCTGTTTGGATGAAGTCTCACAGAGATTCCTGCCTAGACTGCCCTAGACCACAGTCCTTTCAGTCTTAGACTCCAATGTAGCTGGGATGATAAGCACTTGCCAAGTGCCCAGCTGTTTGTTGAGAAGTGGTTTTATGTGTGGGCTGCAGTCTTCCTCATCTTAGCCTCCTAAGTAGATTGGATTTCAGAGGACCCACAGGCAATGGCTTTCAAAGTTATTATTATCATTGTGATGTACAGAGGGGTTACCTTTTCCTAAGTCAATATTGAGTACATTTCTTTTTGGGAAATGTTACCCCTTTCCTTGCTTTCTCCCAGGTTTTCCCTCCTGATCCCACCCACAAGTTGTGTAGTTCACAGTGGCTACTGAGTACTACTGCTGCATTTGTTCACTCTTTGTCCCTTCATTCTTCTCTTTAATAATTTTTTAAATATTTTTTTAATTATCAAACTGAATTACAGAGAGGTTACAGTTTCATACATTAGGCATTGGATACATTTCTTGTACTGTTTGTTACCTCGTCCCTCATTCCCCCCTCCCCCCTCTCCCCTTCCCTTCCCCTCCCCATGAGTTATTCAGTTGTTCAGTTCAATAATTTTTTGAGAAAAAGTTGTACTGTTTCCTCCTATGACTTTATATTTCATGTGTCCATTAAAGAGTGTCCACACGCTTCACTGTTTGATGTTCTCTCAAAGTGCTTACTATTTTCATCTTGAGGTATTAATTAGTTCAGCTAGTAACAATTCTGATCAGTGTGAGGTGATATCTCATTGTAGTTTTGATGTGTGTTTTCCTAACAATCACTATTATTATTGTTGAGCATTTTTCATGTTTGTTGGCATTTATATGTCTTTTTTTTTTTTTTTTTTTTTGGCCAGTCCTGGGCCTTGGACTCAGGGCCTGAGCACTGTCCCTGGCCTCTTCCTGCTCAAGGCCAGCACTCTGCCACCTGCCACAGCGCCCCTTCTGGCCATTTTCCATATATGTGGTGCTGGGGAATTGAACCAAGAGCTTCATGTGTAGGAGGCAAGCACTCTTGCCACTAGGCCATATTTCCAGCCCCTTATATGTCTTTTGATTGTTGAGTTATAGAAATTCTTTATATGCTCTGGGTGTTAATCTTGGTTATTAATCAGATGCATGATTTCAAGTGTATCCTCCCATTCTGTGGAACTGGGTTACTCTTTTACTTCATTTTTTTTTTTTTTTTAAGTCAGGCACTGGTGGCTCATGCCTGTAATCCTAGCTACTCAGGAGGCTGTGATTTGAGGATTGTGGTTAAAAGCCCGCCTGCATAGGAAAGTCCCTGAGACTTCTATCTCCAATAAGCTACTAAGAAAAAGCTGAAAGTGGTGCTGTAGTTCAAGTGGTAGAGCGCTAGCCTTGAGCACAAAGAGGCTCAGGGAAAGCACCCAGGCCCCGAGTTCAAGCCCTACCACCAACAAAAAATAAAGTATATACAAAAAAATTAGGTAAGAGTTTCTATATGTCAACATTACTTCCTCCTGCCTCAGCTTCCCAAGTGCTGAGATCATAGGTATGTACTATCATACCTGGCCTTCTTTTCTTTTTCTTCAGATCATTGATGTACACTATTTTTATTTTTTAATGTACGGTTGTATATCTGTTTTTTTCTTTTGTTGCCTTGTTTTGGGTATCATATCCAAAAGTCACTGCAAAATCCATTGTTATGAAGCTTACAATTAGTTCTTTTGCTTCAACCAACCCTTCCTTCCTTCCTTCCTTCCTTCCTTCCTTCCTTCCTTCCTTCCTTCCTTCCGTCCTGTCCTGTCCTGTCCTGTTCTTTCCTGTCCTGGGGCTTGAACTTAGGTCTGGAGCTATCTCTGAGCATTTTTATGCTGAAGGCTACTTCTCTGCCACTTTAGCTACAGCCCTACTTCTGTGTTTTTGATGATTAATTGGAGATAAAAGTCTCATGGACTTTGCTGCCCAGGCCAGCCTCAAATCTCAACTTGCAGATCTCAGTCTCCCATAAGTAGCTATGAGATTAGTGGTGTGAGACAGCAGTGCTGGGATCATTTATTCATCTTGTGGTAATTTTTAAAAAAGTTCTGTTTTATTTTTGTGTGCTCATACTGGGGCTTAAATTTAGGGCCTTGGGCTCTTACTTGGCTTTTTTTACTCCCACATGGCACTTTTACCACTTGAGCCATGCCTCCACTTCTAGCTTTTCATTGGTTAATTGGAGATAAGAGTGAAGGATTTGCCTGTTCTGGCTGGCTTTGAACTATGATCCTCCAAATCTCAGCCTTTCGAGTAGCTAGGATTGTAAGTGTAACCCCACTAGGCTTTGAGTTAGTGTTCGAATCTGGTGTAAGGGTTCAGTTTTATTGTTTTTCCTATGAATATACAGTTTTCCCAATACCATTTGCATAAAAATATTCTTTCCAATTTTAATTATCTTAGCACCCTTGTAAAAATCATTTGACCATGTATTTTAATATTCACACTGATTTTATAGATGAAGTGGTTGACATTAGGTTGTGATTGATAGTATTTAAAATACAATTAGATAACTCCAAAAGGTTTTATATTTGGTACAGTATAATAAAGGAGAATTTTTAAGGTTGTCAGGTAAGTGTGTGTGTGTTCTCCTGAGAGTATCAGTAATTTAGTATCTCATTTCTGCTTTTGTAGACCCTATAGACTTAGTTTGTAAACTCTATAGTTTGTAAACCCTATAGATTTAAGCCAGTGATTTTCAAACTTATTAAAAAAGTTTAAAATATACTTTATCTCGAGAGTCTTAGATGGACCTTCCATGTTCCCTCTGATAATAAGATTTTGTTAGAATATTATTTCATAAATCATTTTGTTGCTTACCTTTTCTTTTTTTTTCTCAAATTTTTATTATCAAACTGATGTACAGAGAGGTTACATTTTCATACGTTAGGCATTGGATACATTTCTTGTACTGTTTGTTACCTTGTCCCTCTTACCCCCCTCTCTCCTCCCCCTTTCCCTCCCCACCCAGGTGTTCAGTTCACTTACACCTAACAGTTTTGCAAGTATTGCTTTTGTAGTTGTCTTTTTTTTACCCTGTGCCTCTCAAATTTGGTATTTGCTTACCTTTTCTCTCTGTTTGTGAGCGCACGCATGCGCGCATGTGTGTGTGTCTGTGTGTCTGTGTGTTGTGCCTGCTACAGTTTTTCTTTTAAGATAGGATCACTGTGTAACCCAGGTTGACATCAAACTCATGAAATGAAGCATAGGCTTGCGTCAGACCTGTTGTGTAACCCTTGCCAGCACTGAACCAGTCATCCTCCTGTATCAGCCTCTGGAGAGCTAGGATTACAGATCTGTACCACCATGCCTGCCTTGTGCGTGGTACAGTTTTAGAAATACTTATAATTTATGGAAATGAAAGCAGAGCTTTAGATCCTAAGCCCAAACTTCTAAGGGTTCCACATGTCAGATCTGGCCACTCATTGCAATATGCCAAGTAAAGAAACATGGTGAAGGGCAAAAAGGAGATTTATTACATGGCTCAGGCAGCCAAGAAAGGGAAGACAGCTGGTAAGTACATCTTTAGGATACAGATATGAGCTATATTTTTAAACAGACAAAGAATTAGGGACAGAGTGAAAGAGGTCTGGTTGAAGGTATGTCACAGTGGCTAGAGGTGGTGACAGATAGTCTGTTAGTCCATTGTCTCAGGATTGGTCAGGTGGGGTCTGGATGATCATTATGTTAGTCCTTGTGGAGAAGTTAATACTGTTTTTTTTTTTTGGCCAGTCCTGGGCCTTGGACTCAGGGCCTGAGCACTGTTCCTGGCTTCTTTTAGCTCAAGGCTAGCACTCTGCCACTGAGCCACAGCACCCCTTCTGGCCATTTTCTATATATGTGGTGCTGGGGAATTGAACCCAGGGCTTCATGTGTACAAGGCAAGCACTCTTGCCACTAGGCCATATCCCCAGCCCAAGTTAATACTGTTAACACTTCAGGAGAACAGTCTTGTTCCCTTCTGTCTTGCTCTAAGGTACAGCCTCATCATTATGGATAATTGTCCTAATTGAAGGTTGCCAAGCTGTGTTGTAGGGGTAGTTTCAGTCACTTGGTCAAAAATGTGTAATTAGTCATTTCTGTCCTTTATTGGATTCTAAGGTTACTGTAAAGTAAGTGGCCTAGAACAAAGGACATAGATAGGAAATGGGATGATAAACTTTTCTTCTTATTTTAGTTAATTCATGGGCCCACATTAGTCTTTTGTTGTTGTTGTTCAGCCATGGGGCTTGAACTCAGGGCTGTGTGCTGTCCTTGAGCTCTTTTTGCTTAAGACTAGTGCTTTACTAGTTGGAGCCACAGTGCCACTTCTGGTTGCTAATTGGAGATAAGAGTCTCACAGGCTTTCCTGCCTGGGCTGGCTTTCACCCACGATTCTTATCTCTCAGCCTCCCGAGTAGCTAGCTTTACAGTTGTGAGCCACTAGTGCTTGGCTACATCCAGTCATTTTTTAAGGAAAAGCAAGGTTAAGTACCTGTTAAAGGAATACAGGCACCCTGAGTATTGTATATATGTTTGTCTGATAGGGAAGGAAAGAGGAACATCAAAATGGTGAGAAAAAGGGTAAAAGGCGAACCAATACAACTGTATAACTTGAAGGTGGGGGGTTGAGGAGGAGGCAGGTGGGAGAAAACGAGGGAAGAGGTAACAAGTTTGACAAAGAATGTACTCACTACCTTACATATGTAACTGTAACCCCTCTGTACATCACCTTGACAATAAAATTTAGAAAAAAAGGAATACATTCAAGTCAACTCTTTGTAGACCACTTGAAGTTCTGTCATAGAGGTCAGTGTAAAATTTTTTTTTCTTAGTTATCTTTGAGGTTCTACCCATGATTCATTTTGCTTAATGTAAATTTAGCGACATTAACTTGGGAGTATCAAGTATGCTAAGGCCTTGACTTCTTTAGTGCTGAAATGTGGGCTCCTTGAATAGCTTAACAGCAACTTGGATGGACACTTTATTCTTTGTTCCTCTTTACTAAGGATCTGAGGATACCTGTCTAAAGATAATTTCATTTTTCTGTGTCTGGAGTGGATTAAGTAGGATAAAAAGATCATACATATTTTTGTAGTTAGCATTAGAGTAAGAATGTTATTCTTGGAAGTTTGATCTTAATTTGTGCCAGTAGCATTTGTTAATTTTGTAATGAAAGATAGTGATTTTGTGATTTAGCATTGTTTAACGTCTTGTAGACATAATTTATCTTTCTCTTTGCATTTCTCTCTCTCTCTCTCTCTCTCTCTCTCTCTCTCTCTCTCTCTCTCTCTCTTTCTCTTTCTCTTGTTTTGTGTTGATACTGAAGCTTGAACTCAGGGCATTGAACTTACAGGTAGCACTCTACCACTTCAGCAGTGCCCCCAGTTGTGAGTGTTTGCTGGTTAATTGGAGGTAAGAGTTTGATAGATTTGTCTGTCTGGACTAGCTTTGAACCTTGGTCCTCAGAGCTCAACCTCCTGAGTAGCTAGGATTATAGGCATGAGCCACTGATACCTGTATGACTATTATCTCAATGCTGTGCAATGAAATTAAGTGACTTTGTAGAGCCTGGGATGTTTAAAACCTGGTACATCTGGTTAGTGTTTTCTATTCACCAGTAGTAATGAATAGTCTTATCCAGGGTATATAGCACAAGTCTTAAAAAGTATCTTATTTTTGTTTTGTTTCATTTATTTTGTGTGTTCTTATTCTAGTCACATGCACTGTATATTAGTTGGCTTTAGGAAAACATTCTCATGTGTATTTCACTATTCTCTCTTGGGGGATTGCTAATGTAAAAATGTATCAAAATGTGCAAAACTGTTTTGAAAAAATAGTTGTAGATTTAAAAATAGTATCTTCAGCTATATTTTACAGAATCTCATAGTGTATAAAACTATTTTGATAAGATTTTAAAATAGCAAGTTTAGCTCTGTTTAACAGCTTTTTATTTGGAAGTTGGATTAAACTAATATGTGCAGCTATTCAACAGTTATTACTGCCTACCTATTAGGTGTGCTTTGCTTTTGGGCCTCACACTTGCTAGGCAAGCACTTTTCTTCTTGAATCATGCCCTAGCCCTCCTGTTTGTACTTTATTTTTCTTTGTTTTGTTTGTCATGCTAATTTCTTCTAGACCAGCCTCCAACTTGTGCTCTTCCTGGGATTTACAGGTGTATAAATGTATACTCACCATGCCTAGCTTGGAAGTTGTTTTGTAGTATCTAGAAGAAGGACTTCTTTTATGCTATTTCAAATGTTACAGCTTAAAACATTGTAAGAGATCTGGAATGATTTAAAGATAATATGATACAACATTTTCTTGAAAAGTAAAAAAATAAGAGGTAAAAACATTAAAACTTGAAAGATGTATTTTAATTCTAATTTAGTCTAGTATGATCAGTTTTTCATAAGTAAATATTATTAGTGACCATTTTGTCAGATTTCTATGTTTTCTCTTGGTTTCTGTGTTGTGAAGAACAAACATGTTTTCTCCATTTATATGAAGCTTTTTCTTGATTTATCATATGGTGATTTGTTTCTTCGGTTATACAAAAACATCGCAATTTTAAGATTTTTTTTTCTTGTTATAGCAAGGAAATATGTGTGTACCATTGCTAGTAACATTGTTTGCTAAATGATATTCTAATAGATCTCAAGTTGCCTTTAAAAATTGTAGCATTAATATTCTGGGATCATGTAGTGAGATATTTAAAGTAAAATTGTTTGATTAACAGAACAACTTGCTATTTCACTTCTTTGCTCTTAGTAGGAAACAATTTTCATATCTTTGTTTACTTAAGAGCATTTTCTGAAAATTATCTGATGAACACTGCTCTGTTCCTGAATATAGGAGGGAATTGGTAACAGAAAAAAAGGCATGGTTTTTACAGACTTTATATCTTTTAGCATTCTTGTATTAGCAAAAATGGGTGCGTGGAAAACTGATTTATGTATCTGAAGCTTTTCTGCTGTCAGCCTGAAAGGTAGAGAGGGAGGTCTGAAGAGTAGTTAAGTTTTAGAAAATTCTTCAGGTTAGTTTTAGCTAGTTCAGTGCCATGAAAAAAAAATGAGCTGGGCATCGGTGGCTCATGCCTAGAATCTTAGTTATTTGGAAGTTGAGAGCTGGAGGACTACAGTACAAGAGCTACCCAAGCAGAAAAGTTTGTGAGAACTTATCTTATGAAAAACAAAAGCAGACCAAAAAATAATCACAAACAGAATGTCAGAAAGTAGGGCTGCAGTTGCAGCTCATGTGGTAGAGTGCCAGTCTAGCAATCTTGAAGCCCTGAGTTCAGATCCCAGTATTGCCCCTCCCAATGTATATTAGATATTCTTAGTACTTTAAAGTTACCCATTTTAGCAGAATGAAAAATTCTTGGCCTAATGAATCAATAAAACCAACTGTGGTTTGGACATACTTCTGAGTTACTGAATTTATGCAATAAATCTGGAATAAGTTTTCTTTTTTTTTCTTTAGACCTTATGTTTTTTTAAAAATTCAATTTTCTCTAGAGCCATGAATGCCCAATTTCAGCAATATTTCTTTTCTTTATTTCTGTGGTCTTTGCTATGTAATTTTTGTGTCTTTGTTTCTCCCTTTCAGCTTTCAGCTGTATTTCTCTTCACTTTGACACTTTGAGCTCATTAAAATAAAACAACATAAGGTAACTCAGCAAGTTTTAAGTAGTACTTCCAACTTTGTAGATGTGTTTACCTTGGTTAAAAAATCATTGCGACAAGTGAAGGAAACTGTTCTGACAAAGCTCTTTCATCCTCTCAGTGCTGTGATTCATCTGATTTTTGTTCATGTAGGTGTTTGCAGTTTTGCTGCCTAAAAAATGTACTTCCATGATGCTTATATAACTCCCCCTTTTTTGATTGATTGCAGGTTAATGTGTTATGAGGCTATCCATCTATGCTAACAGTGTGATATTGGGGCTAAAATAGATGTTGAAGTCTGCTATAAGCATGTGAAATATTAGGTATTTACTTTAAAATGTGCTTAATTAGTTAAATGTTTGACTTATGTTTTAAGATTTATTAAAGTGTATAAACAAAGGCAACATTTTTTATTCTAAATTATAGTAAGGTATTTATTATTGAATGAAATGCTATTTTCTTGGGTTCTTGATTGTATGATAAATTTCATAACTTAAAGACTTCTTATCTACATACGTTTATCATTGCACTTAAAGAAATAGCTTTCAGGTTTATAGCTCTGTATAAAAGCTTCTAATACATTTATTTATTTTATCATGTGTGATTGAAATAGAGAAACAAGGATAATAAAAATTCAGAGAAGGGAAGCTAACAAAGCTTTCAAAACATTACAAGAAGTGTGATAATTTTATAGGAAGTCATAAGACTGTATCTTTGATACTGTTTTGTGTTTGGCTAGGATTATCATTCTAATATATCCAAGTAAACAAATTAATTTTATTTCACAAAAGAGATGTAATAGTTTATGGCTGAAACGTACATAACATGTTATAGCCCTGTTGAATAAGCACAGTTAAGTCAGCACAGTGTGGATGACCATTTCCTTGAAGGATCAGGGACAAAAGTCTGTTTGTAATGACCATGGAAATGAGTACAAAGATCTCAGTGACCTTTGAACTCTTTTTGGCTGTGTAACTGAAGGAGGAATTGTTTGAGAATGGGAAAAGCTGCCGGTAAGTACATTTAGGGTAAGCTTTTTCCTTATTTTATGCAGAATGGTTGCCCTACAACAAAAAGCCTAAAAAGTTTTTTGGAAGAAATTACTGTTGTCTTGGAAGATTCTCCTGTTTGCATTGAAAATATTCATGTTCTAAGTGAAAGTCACTAAAAATATTATTTCTACTTACAAAAATTGCTACAGTAGTTACTGCCATTCTATGCACTGACAAGGCTGATGGATGCCTATGGCTCTTTCCTCAGTAGTTCTTTTTAGGGTTGCATTATCAACTGTCTTTTGGCCAGAGTGGTTGTGTTTTGTATCTGGGTCACTAATTCTTTACCTTTTTTTTTTTAAACTTTGTGATGTTGAACATTTTTTTCTGAGAGTAAAACTCATACGTATTTGTTAAATAAATGAGTGACTAATGACATTTGCAGTATTTTTTCATTTTTAATGTTCTGATTTCCAAAGTGGTTAATGTAACCATAATAACATGTCTATATGGGAAGATACTATAGATACAGTATCTCTGGCAGATATTGTTATGTAAATAAATATCCACACAAATGATAGTATAGCTCCACTTTTCAATGTAATTCTTTTGCGTGCACTAGTTAGTGATCAAACTGGACTCAGACAACAAGACTTTAGTTCAAATATGCTTTCCTTGTAAATAGCTTAGGTATTAAAATACTATGCTTTCCATTTTGGAGATGAGCTGGTTCTCTTTTATACTGACTCACTAGTAATTCTCTTTCCTGTGATTAGCAAAATGAGGTGTTAGTATTTGAAATTAATGTACCAATTTATCATTAAATAATGCATGTGCTTTGAAGTGGTTCTTCGTTGCCATCTATAATGTGTTTTTTTCATGTAGTTTTAGGTAGTTCTTTTTGTGACCAGTGGCAAACACCATGTTTTGATGTGTTAGGATTGAGTCTGTGATTTCATTAACAAGTGGGATCATAGGAATGAGACTGTGACTTCATTAGCGGTTTTGTCTTTGTGAAAAGGGACAAGGTGAGAGAAATTAGTATGATAAAAAGTGATTGAATTTTGCATAAGTTCAAAATGTGTTGATATACATTGGATATTATCAAAATTTAATGTGAAAACAGGTTGATATTTGGAGAATTTGATTGATTATAAAAAAAAATCAGTAGAAGCCAGGTAATGGTGGCTTAGGCCTATAATCCTGGCTACTCAGGAAGCTGAGATCTGAGGACTGTGGTTTGAAGCCAGCCCCAGGCAGGAAAGTCTTCAAGACATACTTTATTTCCAGTAAACTACAAAACAAACAAACAAAACACCTGGAATTGGAGCTGTTGCTCAAATGGTAGAATGCTAGACTGAGTAAAAAGAAGCTCAGGGACAACGCCCAGGCCCTGAGTCAGGCCCAGGACCACCAGCACAAAAAAAAAAAAAAAGTTTAGCTTTAGCTTTGAGTCCTAATTTTCTTAGTTAACTGTATATAACAGTTGATTATTGGCAAAAAATAAAATTAAACCCTTCATTGCTTCTGTTTTAAAAGTCTAAGACAAGGAGTCAGTTAGCTGAGACCAGATTCTCAGAAGAGCATGTGAAGTGGAGGGGACTGTTGCTTTGAAAGGAAAAAGTTGGCTGCCAAGGAAAATGCTAGAAAGAGCAGGGGCCAGGACCTGGAAATCGATGTACAGGAGTCTAGAAGGTTCACAGTGTTGCTGCTGAGTAGCCTTTCCAACCCAGGCTGAAGGAAGTTGGACTTGAAATAGCTTCGCAGGGGCTTTAAATGGCAGAGCAATTGATCCTTAAATCACTCCCAGCTTTGAAAAATTAAACTTATCAGCTTTGTGGTAATTGATGCATGCTTAATTCAGTTCTAGTTTGGGTTTATTTAGAGTTGGTCCTCATATGTGCGTAAGCTGGTTTACATTTTAGTGTGATAGTTGTTAAAAGAAAATAAACTGTAGCACGTAATAAAGAATACATGGATAAAATGTTGTCAAAATGCTCAAATAACATTTAATGAATTGCATGTTCTTTTTTTTTTTAAACAAAATTTTACTCTTTCCCCTGTCCTGGAAATGAATCCAGGGACTTTGCGAATGCCAGGCACATTGTCTTCCAGTGAATTACATCCTCACCCTCTGAATATTGCCTTGTAAAAATTGTGGAAGGGAAGAGATGTAGCTCAGTGGTAGAATGCCTGACAAGTGTGCTCAAACCTCTGAATTTGTTCCACAGTACCTCAACAGAAATTAATATGAAATATGTTAACTTTTCAGACAAAAATGAGTCCTCAGAATTGTATGTTTTATTAAAATAAATGGTTTTGTATATGGAAAACATAGGATGGAAGACTATTGGAAATAGGTAAGCCAGCACTATTTATTAGAGGGTGATCTGAACCTCTTTGTGCTGCATGTCTGCTTTGTGACACATAGGTAACTAAATCAAGTCGGTTATGTGTGGATTATTTTTATTGTGTTCTGTTAGTCAATTTTCTACCCATCTGCAAGCTACAGTTAGAATTATTATAGTTTTATGATAACCTTGTTAACTGTTAGTGTTAAATTCTGCATCTTTGTTTTTTGAGATAGGGCCTTACTGTATAGCCCCGGTTGGCCTGGAACGCTTGATTTTCCTGTCTTAGCCTCCTGTGATTAAAGGAGTATACCACCATACCTGCCTGGATTCTATGTTCCTCTTCAAGATGACCTTAGCTAACCTTTGAGATTGTCAGCTGACATGATAGAGTTAATTTATACTCATTTTTCTTGCTTCTGTTTTCCACCCATACATATATCTCAGCCAGTTGAGTAACATACTGGCATTAATCCACTCACCTATCAAAATAACTCATTTAAGGATTAATGTCTTAATGGGTTTACATTATTATTGAGCAAACAAAATACTTTCTGGGTGTTGCAGATTATATATAACATTAAAAAATCGACTTTTAGCAAAGATCACTGTAGTGTGCAGCAATCAAATATTTAGTTCAAATGTGTGTATTTAATTGCACTGATACTTAATTTTCTCATTTGTAAGTAATCAGCTGTTTTGTATACATCATGACCAGCTCTGTAGATGCTGTGTTTGGAAATTAGCTTGCTTTAGAAGATGAAGCAGGAATAGTGTGGCTGAGTCCATCTGGAAGAGTGAATCATCTTTGCTTGACATTTGAAAGGAGTGATCTTTATTAGTAACAGTCTGATTTTGTCAATCTGAAAGACATTTCTTTTCAGTAACCTGCCTTCTTTTCACCTGTGTTTCATGTAGATTCAATTAGGGGAAGTCATTTAAGGTTTTAAAGTTAGACTAGTTACATTTTATCTTCCAAATGGACCTCTGTCATTTTAATTATTTTATTTGGGAAGAGAAAATAGGAAGAAGAGAGTAGGGGACCTATGGTTACTTTTTGTTCTAAATTTCTTTATTTCCTTCATGCATGGAATGTTATTTAAAATTGAGACTATCTTGGGAAACTGGAAATACATGATCACTGTAATAAAAGTTTGGGAACTTCTTGGTTTTTTTTTTTTTTTTTGCCAGTCCTGAGGCTTGGACTCAGGGCCTGAGCACTGTCCCTGGCTTGTTTTGCTCAAGGCTAGCACTCTGCCACTTGAGCCACAGCGCCACTTCTGGCCGTTTTCTGTATATGTGGTGCTGGGGAATTGAACCCAGGTCTTCATGTATGGGAGGCAAAGTACTCTTGCCACTAGGCCATATTCCCAGTGGGAACTTCTTACTTTTTATAGTGGAGGACTAAATTATTAGATTGTGTGCATACAGGTTACCTTAGTGTTTCTCCTTTCCCTTTCAGCTAAAGAGTAGTGAATTATTAAAGGAAAGGTTCATACTGGATTCAAAAGTTAGAACTGAAGGTAAATCCAAGTATATAATGCTTTAACCATGCTTATCATTCCTTATTTGTAAACAAGGAGTGCACTCTGCCTTATAATGCAGTTTTGGTGTAATTAAGCTTAAAACAGTTAAAAATCAAAATCACATAATCATATTGTGTATCAGTTAGCTTAACAACCCAGATTTGCTGTTGTACCTGACACAGTCTGTTTGTACAACTCTTTATGCAATTGTGGACAAAAGTTCTGTGTTAGCAGATCAGGTATGTGCTTTTGTCTAAAGAGCTCAGCAATAGTATTTAACAGGTATTTATTGAGTTCATATTAGATTTTCAAACAATGTAAGCACATAGAATAGAAAAGTGTGCAAAATACATGTGATTGCTGCCATTATAAAATCTTCTACTTAAAGAGGTGAGCCCCAGGTTTATAACATACCTTTGTGTGTGTGGTGAATTTGCTTGCTGGTAACAATATAGTATCCCCTTATGTGTGTTGGATACATTCCAGTAGCCCTGGTGGATGCTTGAAACATCAGATAGTATCAGACCTTCTACATACATACTCATAATAAAGTTTAATTTACAAATTAGGCACAGTGAGAGATTAGTAGCAGTTATAAAAATAGAAAAGATAACAGCAATGAACAGTGATAGAAGTTATTACAGATAACAGCAATGAACAGAGATAGAAGTTATTTTATCTTTCCCAAAACATCTTATTCTCTTTTCATACTATTTATGATATTAAATAATTCAATGCCAACATGATTTAATGATAAAGACATTATGATGGGATGAAAGGCTGCTGTGTAAGGATTATTTAACACTAGCACTGTGATACTGTGATAGTTGATCTGGTAACCAAGATGACTACTGTATGACTATAGCAGATGCGCTGAGCCAAAAAAGATGATGTATATCCTGGGTGTGACCGAGCCAGACAGCATGAGACTACATTACAATAAGAGCACCATGAAATGTAACATTTAGGACATTTCAGGTGCTGATTACTCATGCCTATAATCCTGGCTATGGCCGAGACCAGCCTGAACATAAGGTTCATGAGACTCCATCTCCAGAAATAACTAGTAAAAAGGCAGGGCTGGAGGCAAGGCTTCAATGTTAGATTTCCCGTCTAATAAGCACAGGCCCTGAGTTTAAACTGTAGCACTTAAAGAGAAACCGCCCCCCCCTCAACTTTTGAATTGTTACTGGAATTTCCCTTTTAATATTTTAGGACTGAAATTGTGGAAGACAAAATTCGGGGAAGGGGTGTGCTATACCATAAATAATTTCTGATTGCTCTATGAAGATTCAGGCTTTCTACTTTATTTAAATATAAACTTCATCATATTTTTGCATGCACTGGCTATTTTTCCTCAACATTAAATATTGTTAATAGTGTATAACCTAACTACATTTTGCCTTTTGTATTCTCCCTGCAAAGCACATTTTGTCTGAAGGTATTATGGCTCTGTTTATGAGTGCTGTGGAAACAAGAACTGAAGTTTTCAAATGAACATGCATGAAATGTCATGTGTCTTACTCACCACTCTCTACAAAGTGAGAATATGTGCAGTTAGTTACAGATTCATACATTACAGCCAAATTTAGCAATATAATCTGTGACTTTGTTGCTAGATGTGATTGAGCTATTTTAAATATCTCTTATGATCCCATTTAAGAAGCAATCCAAGAGGGGCTGGCCAATGTAGAATGCTTGCCTAGCACACACAAGGCCCTGGCTTTGAGCTCCAGCACCACAAGAACATAAACAGGAGCTAGAGCAAAACAAAAAAAAAAAAACCAACATCTATGCAAAGTAATTAATGGAGTGGGAATAGGAATTTTTATCTGACAATCACTTCTCCATTTTGGTTTACTTACATTTTCTTTTATTTTTAGTTTAATTTTCTTGCCAAGGTGATGTACAGAGGGGTTACAGTTACATACATAGGTAGTGAGTACATTTCTTGTGAACCTTGTTACCTCCTCCCTCAGTTTTCTTCCACCTTCCCTCCTCCCCACCCCACCCCCCAAGTTGTGCAATGCTATTTTATTGGTTCACCCATTGTCCTTTGTCTCACCTTTTGATGTTCCCCTTACCTTCCCTAATTCAGATAAATGTATATATAATACCCGCTTTACCAATATCAAATACAATGACAACAGGGGCTGAACCATAGGGAAGAAAAATGCAAGAAAAAGGAAATAATCTTACATAGTACATTAAAAATAACAACAATGAAAAACCATTTGTTTCCATATCTTGTAGTTCATTTTGTTTAGCATTATCTTATACAATCATATATACAAAGTCATTAAGCTATTGTGATCCTCTGCTAGGGCTGTCCTAGATATATACTAATTATTACCAATGAGGGAAACCATAGAGTCTGTGTTTATTTGGGCCTGGCTCACATCACTTAGTATGATTTTTTTTCAAAGTCTTTCCATTTCCTTACAAATGGAGCAATGTCATTCTTTCTGATAGCAGTATAGAATTCCATTATGTATACAATATACATTTTCTCGATCCATTCATCTACTGAGGGGCATCTGAGTTGGTTCCATATTTTAGCTATGGTAAATAATACTGCAGTGAACATGGTTGTGTTGGTAGCTTTAGTATGGTGTTGTTTGTGATTCTTATATGCAGAAGAGGGATTGCTGGGTCATAGGGGAGCTCTGTTTATTGGCTTATTTTCTTTGTATAGATATACTTTAATACCTTTTAAAAATCACTGTCAGCTTTCCTCTATCTCCACTGCTACTACCCGAGTTCTGATAGTCTCTCTTCCTGTTACTGTAATTCTCTCCTAGTGATCCCTCAGTCCTATTCCTATTCATTCTAATGCCTCTGAATTTTGTTTAGGAGATTGGGGCTTTGCTATGTTCTTCTTCAACATCTGGGATGTTCCCAGGTGGTCCTCTTGTGTGAGCCTTCTTAGTAGTTAGATGTGACTACAGGTATCCATAACTATATTGGCTTCCTTCATTTTGAGGACAGAATAATGTTACTGAGGTGCATATCTCTAGTTGATATTTCATGGGTAAGTTGGGAGTTTGTGAGAAAGAGTGCAACTTGCTTGAGGAGAGGGGTTTACAGCAAGGAGACAGCCTCTCAGCTAGACTGTGCTTTCGTTTAGGCTTAATGCTTACCTTATAGTTGGCAAAAGTAGTCATATTATTTTATGAAGCATAGGTGTAGTCTGAAAATTATCATAATTATATGCCAAGATACCTTTGAACCTAATTCCTCTTATATCGTTGAATTTGGATTACTATTGCTACCTTTTATGTCTGATAGCTTCTTTATAATTGTTTCCCTGTAGTATTTGCTTAACTGTGTAGTGTTTGTTTAGTAATAGAAATAGCTAAAAAAAAAATAGCTAATTTATGTCCCCTTTCTTCCTCCCTGTTTATTTCCTTTCCTTACTTGGTCCCTCCTATCTGTTTTCCCCGTTCCCACTCTTTCTCTCTTCATTTCAGTATGTTGCCCAGGCTGACTCTGAACTCCTGGGTTCAAGTGACCCTCTTGCCTAAGTCTGTCAGGTAACTAGGACTATAGGCATGTACCACTACACTTCAGAGACTGAGATTAAAAGCCAACCTGGGCAAAAAGTTTTCATGACTACATTTCAACAGAAAAAGCTAGTTGCGGTGGCTTGTGCTTGTCATTCTAGCTATGCCAGGAATTTTACATAGAAGAATTGTGGTCCAGGCTGGTCAGGGAAAAGAACAAGACCCAGTCTCACAAATAACCAGAACAAAGAGTAGGTAGAGCTGTGCCTAAAGTGGTGTAGCACCTGCCTAGTGCATAACTCTGACTTCAGACCCTAGTATCCAAGCAACAAAGAAGTAAGTGGGGGATAAGAAAGAGTAATAGAGGAAATGAATATGTTCAAAATACATTGTGTTTATGTGTAGAAATATCACAGCAAAGCCCACTGTACAAGTTATACACACGCAAGAATTATGCATGATTGTAGAACAAAGTAAAACTAAAACGAGATAGATACATTAGTGTCTATTTGTAAAATTAGTTTAGAATTTGTTCTAAACTGTACATTTCCTTTTGTGTGGTATTAGCAGTATAATCATATAACCACATAATCATACTTGCTCATCTGTTGTCATACCACTTCTTCCCCTCTTCCCCCTCCCCTCCCAGTCATGGGCCTTGAACTTGGCCTACATGCTGTCCTTGAGCTTCTTTTGCTCAAGGCAAGTGCTATACCACTTCAGCGCAGCACCACTTCTGGCTTTTTTGAGTAGTTTATTGGAGATAAGAGTCTTGTAGGATTTCTTGCCCAGGCTGGCTTTGAACCACAATCCTAAAATCTCAGCTTCCTGAGTAGCTAGGATTACAGGCATTAGCCACTGGCACCTGGCTGGCTCCACTTTTTTTATTTTCAATCTTCAACATCTTTTCTGTGTAATAATATTTTGGTGACAAGCACATTCATATGATCATGAGTCAATGGATATGTTCATTCAGTATGATCATTAGGAAAATTTCTATAAATATATTATTTAACATATAAGTTGTATTTAAATTTTCAAATAAGCAAATTAGATGTCATTTTCTGTATTTTTATGTCTATGTTTTTAGGTTTTTATGTAGTCTAGTTATTAAAAAATATTTTGGGGGTGATACTGGGGTTTGAACTTGACAGGAAGGGATTCTACCAGTTGGCTCACCCTTTTTGTCTTTTTTTTTTTTTTTACCATTGTATCTTTGAAACAGTCTCTCTCTTTGTCTTGGCTGGCCTGGACCATGCTCCTCCCTATTTATGTTTTCTCACTGTTGCTGGGATGAGAGGTGTGCCCCACTACCCTACCTTTTCTGCTGAGAATGAGATATTGCAAATGTTTTTTGTTTGTGTTTTTGCTTGGTCTGTTCTAGAACTATGATCCTCTCAATCTCAGGCTCCTTCTTAGCAGGGTTGATAGGTGTGTCAACCCACAGCTGTTGATTAAAACCTATAGCATCTTGAAACCTTTTGCTTGAGTTGGCCTTCAGCCACAATTCTCCCAATCTCTGCCCTCCTGAGGAGCTAGAATTATAGGTATGAGCCAATGGCACTCATCAGCTTACTGTTTTTCATTAGTTCATCTGTCCATCTGTTTGTCTGTCTTTCCTTCTCTCTCTTTCTTTCTCTCTCTCCACTCAGAGGCTCACATTCTTAGTGAAACTGTGCTATGATATTGAATGTAATTTGGTGGGAAAATGACTTATTTAACAGAAGTTGTATTTCTAGAGTCAAGGTTCTTATTTGAACACATCATATTTACTGGACAGATTTCTAAGAATGAGGAGCCACAGTAGACAGAAACTAAGCACATCTTGTCTGACTTTGTTATCTTATCACCATCTTCCTAGTTACTTAATCTGCCTGACCAAGATTGGATCAGTTTGCTTTCTCCTCTTCCAGAATTTTCTAATCAGTATATAAAAAATCACAACTGGCTGATTTAAATTAATTAGGGAATGAAAATTCAAGGTTGGTTGAGTTTTAGCATCTAGCACAACTTTTATACAGATAGTATTTGAATAAATCTGTAATTATAAGGCAAAAATAATGTGATATTATATACACTGCTTGCTGAAATGGTATACATTTTTGAAGGACATATTTTGTAGGGCAAAGTAGCAAGTCATTAAATGTTACTTTTAAACTAGTAATTACAGTTTTAGGACCATACTTTGTGGTCAACAAAGGAAAATCTTGAAGATATCAAACTAGAATAAGTATGAAGAATTCTACAAGAAGGTGAACTCTGAGCAACTGGTAGTAATTACAAATGTAAGTCATGAGGCTGAATATGTAACTCAGTGGTAAAACATTTATGCCTGCATCAGGCCCTAGATTTAGTTCCTAGTGCCACAAACAGAACAAACTCCAAACCCTAAAAAACGTACAAAATAAGTTAAAATTGCATATCCAGACTGGCAGTGATCATGAAGGCACGTTGAATGTAAAATAAGAACAATATTTGCACTTAGATATTTTAGGTTACATGCATACACAGGCATACTTTGTGACTCGTGCATATTCACTAACGTACATAGACAACATGTGTGTGCAGAAAAATTATATATGAAACCAAACATAGTAGCCCAGTCTGGTTGTGCACATTTATGATCCTGCTGTAATCCCAGCTTCTCATAGGTAGGGAGTAGCCATTGTAGTTTGAGGCCCTCCTAGGTGAACTAAGCAAAACCCTAACTCAAAAGCAATCAGGGCATGTTGGTTTGCACACAATCCCTTGCAGCTCAGGTAAGAGAATAGTGGTCTGAAGCTGGCCTTGGGAAAATTTTGAAACCCTATATAAAAGCAAAAACAAAAGGACTGACTTGTCTCAAGTGGTAGAACACTTGTATAGCAAGCACAAGGCCCAGAGTTTAATCCCTAGTACTGCAAAATAAACCATACAAAGAAACAGGCCCACATGAGCTTACTTGAGTTTATATGTAGGTGTATACAAGTGTAAAAAGTCTATTTAGTCACTCTATTAGTAGAAATGACTGGATTTGGAGAAAGGATAGGTGCACTTTGAATCTGACTTAAAATACCTGAACAGTATTTTTATAAAAGAATAGAACCAGGGTTGTAGTTCAGTGGTAATATGAAGACAGGGCTTGCCAGATACAATCGTAATGTATCTGTAGCTCCAGCAAATTGGAAGGTTAAGGTGGATCATACATTTAAGGCCAGCCTTGGTAACTTAGGGAGGCCCTGTCTTAAAAATAAGAAGACAGAAAAAGAAGAAAGGGAAAAAGAAAAGGATGTTCAAAATGGTAAAAAAATAAATGGTAAAAACACTCCCTGAAACTTAAGATTCTGTCTTGAAAAGAAAAACATTAAGATATAAGCACTGATTCTGTCTGAGTCTGAGTTCAAATAGCTTTAATTATTTTTGGAACTTTTCCTATATTTTCCAGACTGTTAGCAGTGAACAAGACTTTTTTGTAACCAGAAAAAGTAAGATTTTTTTTTTTCTGGTAGTAGTAGTTGAACTCCTGCCTTATGCATGCTAAGTACTTGTTCTACCACTGACTGGACTACTCTTAAGATTTCTTTTTTAAAAAAACCAACAAAACAGCCAAAGTCACAGGTAATTGCATAGTCTAGTATCAAGATTGCTTTGATTCAGATCCTGGTTCTAATGTTTACTTGCTTGTGTGAGTCTGGAGAGATTGCTTTACTTTTCTTACAAGGTGTTTTTGAAGATTAAATAAAGATATGACATGTGCAATCTAGTTAATTGCCTTTTGTCTTTAATGCCATAATAGTTAAAACTTTTCAAAAGTATCAAAAATGAAAATGTTAACAGACAGATGTAATAAAAAAGTGGATGGTTGGAAATGAGTCTGCTACAGTGTAAAATGAGAATTTGGGTTAGGGAAAACAATGCACATGGCTTGTGCTAAGAATGATGGGAATGAGGGCTCAAGTAGTTGTTAATCTCCAATAACAGTGTTTCTATTAAAATAAAACAGAAACGAAAAAGAAAATTCCTCAGAGGTCCTACCACCTCCTTAATTTTTCCAGGCTGTTGTGTAGATAAGTGCTGTCTTTACCATGCGTCTCATCATTAAAAAATGAGTATTTAGGTTTGCAAGTCTACAGCAGGCATTCATCCTGTAAAATGAGATGTCTTTGTAAATTTCAGAGATTGTTCTAGTGGTGTAAAGTAGCAACAACATAAAATTCTACCTGATGATAGAATGATTGCATTCTTCTTGCACACATTTAGTGGAAGTAATAGAAAATTCAGAATTCCCCAGTTTACAGAGGAGGTATGTGTCACAGGCTAAACCAGAACATTACTTGATATCAAACAGCCAGTTACGTGACACAGCAGGGATCTGCTCCTGGCAGTCTTGGACTTTATTGCTGCCTCTATGTGTTTTCATAAAAAGGAACAACTTTCTTTTAAGGGGCTGATATGTTTTGTGGGTAAATATTTTCCTTATTCATGTATTTCCTTATTTAGTCATATTTTTTGAATGAGCAAGTTGGATTTTACTTCTGGTTCTCTTAGTCTTTTTTTTTGTCTTTTTTTAATTGTAACCTTTCAAAAATACAGATACTCAGAATGGTTTGGGGTAGATTTTCATGTGGTAGAGAAGGAGTCTACTTTGGGAAACCACTTTCCTGTGTGAGTGTGCGTCAGCTCTAAGTGTCTCAGCTTGAGAGTCTACAGTTGTTACTCAGCATCAGCAGCTCTCTTAAAGATCAACCAGTGATAGAAAACTTTAATACTGGCTTAAACTTCCTTTCACACTTCTGGGAAATCCTTTGGGATTGAGTTCTTTTCTACTCTGGTACATGGTTTTCTTCATGTAGTATGAATTTTCCCCCCAAGTCCTAAACCATCAGTAGAGCTAGATCCCCCTCATATTTTTGTCTGATCAAGTGTTTTGTTTTGTGTGTTTTTTTTTTTGGTTGTTGTTGTTCCATTAGTGTCTTTCTACATTTAATTTGCCACAGATGGATAAGTCCTTGCCTGAAGAGTTTTGGACTCTGCCTTTAAGTATTTTGACTTTTGGATGGTTCAAATACTATGCACGGTTGGAGAGAAACTGTCCTTTGAATTTGGGTATTTCTCAAGCAGGTTGATTGGCAGTAGGATGCCCTCTTGCCTTGCTGTACTACATTGAGTCTCACAGCTCCCAACCAGCCATGTTGGAGAGGAAACAGTGGATGATGCTCTGCCACGTGCTGTGTTGCCAGCGTGTTGAATACTGCATTTTGTGTTTTACATGCCATCCTGTCTAGAAATATTCCCATCTGTGTGTACACATGATAATCCAACACACTTAGAGAGTTGGCTCGTGTTAGGCTGGTAGGCTACAGTAAATGTTCTGAGCATGTTTAAGGTAGGTGAGCTTAGGCTATGATGTTCAGTACTAGGGACAGTATGGGCATGTTTTGACAAAATCACTTTATTTACGATGGGTTTGTCAAGGCTCCTCTGTGGTTGCTTATTAACTCATGATAACTTGCGAGGAAATTCTTTGCTGTTTATAAGGAATTACAAGTGTTTTTCTTTTGAATGTATCCTTCTATCTTTTGGAAATCTAATAACTTTATTTCAGTGTATTATTGGCATTCTTGAACTATGTAACGTATTATAAGAGCTAATATCAGTAGTATTGTGTTTTGTTGGTTTCCTTGATGACATGTCAGAGAGGAGGACTGACATCGTGGGTGTTTTATACACTATACTGACTTTGTACAATATCTAGTGCACTCCAGGCATATACAGTAAAGCTGAGTATTCAAGGTTGTGATTAATCATAGGTACACTATGGAAAGCCATGGAGTAGTTGTTAACTGCAGTCTCAGTTATTGGTAGCATTTGTAGGGGTTGGGAAAAAAGACTTGGGAAATGCATCTAGATTTTTCAAAGTATGTAAGAAATTAAGTAATAATACCTTTTAAAAATTATCAATTATATAAAAAAGTTCAATTTTAACATGGGCCTTCATATATACAGTGACACTTTTCATTTATTAGTATATATAATTAAGGGAGTTTTCATTGCAACATCTCCATACATGTATACAATGTATTCCCATCAACCGCCTTTCCTCTGTCACTTTCCCATAATCCTCTTCCTTCCTAATAGAATTTCAGTAGGTTTTGTTTTATTTTCATACTTTCCAACAACACCTATTTTGACTATATTTACCCCTTTTCACCCTTATTAGCTTAAACCCTTCTCATTAGTAACTAACTGCTCAACAGAGCCTGTATCTCTTTTCTCTTGCCACAGCTTCCTGTTGATAACAGTTCTTGAGGTTCTTTATGCTGTTTTCATGTATAGTTACAGTGTATCTCAAAATTATTTGCCCTCTATCCTTTTCCCTCTCCCTTCCCCTTCTTCTGAGTATTTAAGCTATATGTGTTTATACATTCACCTTCCTACTCCCACACACAAGCAAGCACATGAATATGTATATAGATATCCATATATACATATATATGTACATATATGCATACATGTATGTACACTTACCTATTTACCTCTCTTATCTACCAACTATTTACATACACAAACACCTGTATGTATGTAAGCTGAGGGAGCTAGAGGTAATTTAGGTGCAGAGAGCTTATAAAAATATTTTGTACAATTGTTAGATGGTTGAAAATAAAATGATGTTTAATTAGATTTTGAATAGAAGTAAACTAAAAATATTCACATAATGTAATTAAAATGAATCCAAGACATAAAATAAAAATATTCTTTGGATTTCATCCCAAGGAACTCATTTTTGGTATAAAATGCTATGAGGTGTACTTTGTAAAGTCCTAAGTTTATACAGATTCTGGAAGAGAATAGTTGACTAGGTAGACTGTATCAAATAAGCTTTCAAGGTTTCTTTTTAATTGATTCTACAGTTTGACTGCATGTAAGCCATTTTGAGGAAGGACATTTTGTTTTTTGTTTTTTTTTTGTCTGTATTGGGACTTAAACTCAGAGCCTCACACTCAGCTTGCTTGGTCACCCCTGGCACTGTAGCACTGTACTTACTTGAGCCATATCTCTAGACTGGCTTTTTGTTGGTTAATTGAAGATGCAGATTCTTGGACTTTTTGCCCAGTCTGGCTTTGAACTTCCATCCTCCAGATCTTTGCCTCCTGAGTAGTAGTTAGGATTACAGGTGTGAACCACAGGAATCCAGCTTTCCGTTGTCTGTTTGTTTGTTTTTAAACATTAACTTAGAGTTTATTTAAATTGAAGAGATTCAGAATGAATAAAAAGGAAAATCTGCATTAATTTAGTTCCATTGTGAAACCTGTACTTAGTTGTAGTTTATACCTATAACTTTGCCTCTGTTTTACTTTTACAAGTGAATTAGTTTCTTAGAAAAAAATTTTACTAAAATACAAAGCTTGTGCTTATAAATTTTGCTGTTTTAGTGTATTTAAAATTCCCTTCAAAGGATGGAAGAAAAAAATTTTAAATGTATTTTGCATTTTATAAATGGAACTTTTTCCTCTTTTACTGTCAAGTTGGAACATGAAGGAAACTGATTTTTTTTAGATAAATTTCTTTTGAAAGCAGATAAGCAAAGTATTACATTTTTATTCTGGAGGAAGTGTTGTCAGAATAGTTGTGCTCTCCTCTTTTGATGTATGTGTGCTGTTTGTGCCGTCTCTTTAATATCCTTAAAAAAGCCTCATAAGTTACTTTGAAGTAATGAGACAGGAAGTATGAATGATTGAGAAGATAAACCTGTGAATAAACTTAATTAATCAGTTAAAAAATCTTAAGACTGCTTGGCAGGTTGCCTTAAAGATAACTAGGACTGGAGGCGCTGCACATTATTTTCATGGCTTTTCTTTTGAGACAGGGTCCACCATGTTTCATGGGCTGGCCTTGTATTTGCCCTGTAGCTTAGGCTGGTTTAGTACTTACTGGCCATCCTCCTGCTTCAGCCTCTTGAATGTGCTGCCATGCTCGGCCCACATTTACAATTTTTAATTACAGGTGGGTAGTATTGGGCTTTGAACTCAGCCCTTGCTTGCCAGATCTGCAAGTGCTCTACTGCTTGAGCTATGCCCCCTTACCTTTACATTTTGTTGTACAAATACCCTTAGTAGTTAACCAAGGCTTACTTATGTGGAATGACAAACATTTATTCTACTCACTCTTGAGAAGTGATGAAGACAAACATTTTGTTGCTTATTTTGATCAAGACCTGCTTGGTCTGCAGGGGAATGTGGAATAAAACTTTAGCCCTGGAGCTTCCATAAAGTGTTGAAAGAGCTGTGAGAAGAGGGCGGCATTTGTTCTGGAAGAAGCTGTCTTTGAGCTGAAGACAAGTCAGCCACTCCCAAATCCAGATGTTCCTATATATGTGCTTTTAGAAGACACATTTTAGTAGCAGCATTCATAGTAGAGAGGAGTTTGAGAGGAGGCAAACAGACAGAAGGATAGGCACCTCTTCAAGTTCCATCTCAGTGGTATGATTGAATTCCTTGAAAAGCTTGGAATGCTTACAGAGCTAGAGCATTGAATTAGAAATTGCTAAAAATGGATCAGTCTAAAGGTTTAATCTCAGTATTCAATTGCTCCTGTGAATTGTTGTTTATAAAATAGCTCTACTTAGAAGGGTGAGCATGATTTTCATCTGTTTCTTTCCTTACAGTTAAGTATTTGTCCTGTTTGTTTGTTTCAAGTTTTTCCAGAACCTTTTTGATTCACTTAATATGTGTGTCTGCTCTGTTGCATTTTGAGGTATTGGTTTTCATAATTTTATCTTTTGCTATGGGAAATAGGACTTACTTAAGAAAAAAACCTATATATGTTCAAAGGAGCCTAGAAATTTAATGATTTCTGATTTGATAACCTGAAGTCTGTAACACTTATGTTTCATAATTTTTGTTGTTTCACCTGTTGGCTTTTCAAACTGAAGACCTTTGTTTTTGAGTTCACGATTTGATATTTAATTGAACTTCTTTGATCTTTCATTAAAATTTGTGCATTCTTTGGGTATTCCAGTAAACATGAAAATAGTAACATGTTTTGTTTGAATCAGCATTACAACTGACCTGAGAGCGTCTCCATAAGTGAAATTTTAATTCATAGACCAATTTCTCTAAGCATATGATTACTCTAGTGTTTCAAAATCTATTACCCTCTTGAAGCCAAAGGTTCTATTTTACTGATTTATTCCCAAGGACTGGGTAGTACCTGATCAGGCTGAGCTATAAATAATGTTTTGTTGACTAAATGGATGAATGAAGCATTATCAAAGGTTTAATGAATATCCAAGTAAATTAAATACTTAATTTCCTTTTATCTCTGTAAATATGAGATAACTTTCAATAAATTAGACATAAGTTTTAGAGCACTGTAAACAGTAGCAATGTCCTCTCAAAACAATGACCATAAACCTGTTGTTGATAGTACAGTTATGATCAAGAATTATATGTATCACTTTGGCTTTATTGAACTAAATGAATAATGGTCCCACACCAGGGTGAGGTAGAGCCATTACATTTATCTGATATATTATTGGTGGCTTTGCAAAATGTTAATTCTTCTCAAAAGAAATAAAAATAAATATGAACAATCATAAGAACACCTGTACTATGTTAATGTTAGGTTTTGGAATTTAATGAAACAGTTCAAATTAGGGAAGTAACTACATACAAATATATTAATTACAGAATTATTTATATAGGTTGAATCATTTTAAATTATTGAGTTAATTATCTCTCTGCCTTCATTTTCTTTTATATGTAATAAGCATCTCTAAAGTGCTCTAAAACTTAAAACCTTTTTGAGTGTCAATATAATGCTCCAGGGGAAAATTGTATACCTGACCTCATGCTGGTACACTAAAATACCAAACTCAGTTATGTTTATGGCATGTGTAAAGGTGTGTATGAAACATAATGAATTTTATGCTTAGATTTGAGTCTTACAGGTATTGTATGCAAATATTTCAACGTTTGAAAAACTATAAAATCTGAAACACTTCTGGTCCTAGGCATTTCATATGATGGATATATACAGAATGTAACTCCTAATAGGAGTATAGTGCTCAGGATAGTGCCTGGCATGTGTACAGCACCCAAGCTTGGGTGCTGCTGCTATTATTGTTTTTGTTATTGTGATGTTGTTGTTGTTGTTGATGATGATGATAATGTGGTGGCTGGTGTTTGAATTTAGGGCCTTGCCATTGCTTGACTTGTTTGTTTGCAGGTATTCTACCTCTTAAGCCATGTTTCTTTGCTAGTTATTTTTATCAATGGAGTATAGAGGACCTTTCTGCCTGGACTGGCCTTGAACTGAGATTCTCTGGATTTCAGCATCCCAAGTAGCTAGACTTACGGGTGTGAGCCACTGCCACTGGGCTCATATTTTATTAATAGTATTGATGCACACATCTCATTTCTTGGACAGTTTATTATGGTATTGTGCCAGGAATTGTATTAAGAGAGATAAATAAAAGTGTAGTTGTGGGTCCCAGGAACTGACAATTCATTTGGTGGTTGTGTTAGTCTTTTATTGCTATGACAAAACACCCAAGATAAATTTGCTTAAAGGAGGAAAGATTTATTTGATTCTGCTTGCTGGGATTTTAGCCCATGGCTGTCTGGCTGCATTGTTTCTGGGCCTGTGGTGAGCCTGAATATCATGGCAAAGGGCATAGTAGAGCAAAGCTGCTTACCTCAGGGAGGTTGAAATCTGAGAATCGTAGGAAAGGTTTGGGGATAGGGCATACTTTTTTTAAGGCAGCCTCACTGCCTTGGAAGGTCACCTTCTTCTAACCAGTAGGGTATTCAGTTCATCATGAATTCATGAATGGATTAACCCACTGATAAAGTTATTACTCTCATGACACAGCCACCACTCAGTGTCACCAGCTGAGAGCCAAGCCTTCCAACATCTGAGCCTTTTTGGGAGGCATTGCATGTTCAAACTGTAACAGTGCTACATAGATTGTATGGAGGAATGTAGTTCCACAACTACACATGTCCTTCTTGTGATAAGTGGCATAAGAAAGGTACCATATACTGTGAGATAGAGGAAAGTACAGATCACTTGGGGTGTGAAGGGAGATGATAAAGTTTTCATTGAGCTTTAAAGGAAAAATAATTTTGAGAGTTTAGAGTGTGGAGGATGGCATTTCATGGGACATCAAGAAAGACACAAAGTAGTTAAAAAGCAAACAAGCTGTATATATAAAGTGGCCTAGAATTAATGGGATATAATGCCAGTGAGTGGACTGGGGGAGGGAATTTGTTGGGAGTTATTTGAATGCCAACCTGACAGATTTTATTTTATTGATGTGAAGTTGGGAAGTCAAGATTCTTGTAACCTGATAAGAGCTAGTTTTAGAGGACTGAATAACTGCAAAGTGGTTTGTTAAAGTTAGCAATGATGGGAAGTGTGAAAACTTGGCTTTTCATTCACTTCACTCTCTTACTCACTCACTTGCTCACTCAAAAGAATGTAGTTGGGGCTGGTGATGTAACTCAGAGTAAGAGCACTGTGTACCATAAGGAAGTTCTCGAGTTTGACTCCAGCACAGAAAAAAAATTGTCCTCACTTATTCTTTGCTTTATGCTTTATATTGAGGAGAGTATTATATCATATTTACTTCTATAATTGTTAGTAAGTTTTCAGGATATACATAATGTAGACATAAACCAATATGGTGTTTGTGTGAATGAAAGGTAGATTAGATGTCAAATTCATTAGGAGGTTGGGATGACAAGCTTGCTAAATCTATGTGTGGGGTTAGGGAAAAGTAGAAATTTGGTGTATTAAAGCTGAGTGACTTGGGGTGCAAGTTTTGTTTTATTTGTTTTTGTACTGGCAATGAATGTAAGCCCTCCTACATACTTGGCAAGTGTTCACCACTTAAGCTTGTCGTTTTGTTTGCTTGATTGTGTTTTGGTGGTCCTGTACCACTAGGACCTCATGCCTGATAGGTAGGTACTCTACCACTTTAGCCAGATATCCAGGTCGCTTTGTATTAATTATTATTCAGATAGGCTCTCTGGTTATTTGACTAGGTTGGACTGCAGTCCTAATTTCACTTTTTCTGGAGGTGGGATAAGAGACATGTGCCACCATGTCCCATCTTTTTATTGATTGAGGTGGGAGTCTCATTAACTTTTTGTTCTGGCTGGTCTTGAACTGTAATCCTTCTGATCTTTATCTCTGTGTAGCAAGGATTACAAGTGTGAATCATCAGTACCCGAATGAACATTTTATTTAAAAGAAACCACTTTAGCTTTTTTAAAAAAAAATAAATTATATGTACCCATGGCAAAAATAATTCAGATAGTTTTTGTGTATGTCTGAATCTTATTCCTCAGGAGAAATTACCATCAATAGCCAAGACAATCATTCTAGATTTCTTATTATGCATAGTCACAGAAAGGAATAACTTTAGAAATACATAAATGAAGTATGTGAATGGTAGTTCAGATTTCTCATTTGTTTGGGTTCCTAAAACACTGGCCCCATGAACAGGGCTGTGTGTGAATGGTATCTGACATGACTCTAATCAAATCCCTGCCTGTAAAGCAAATGAAATAGTAAACATTTTCTCAGAATTAGTTTGTATTTTTATCAACTAAATTGTGAACATAACATTAGAGAGCAGTACTACTGCCAGACTTTTAAAGAAAAACAATCTCCTGGCCCTTCCCATATCAGCTAACTTAATCATACCTTGCTTCCCATTTCTATCTACTCTTATTATAAGTGACACTTTTCATCACTCCCTTTGCTTTCCATTTTGAGATTTGCCACCATGTCTAAGTACTTGTATATACAGGTTAGTTCTTTATGTATTATATTTAGACATCATTTAAATTTCGTTTGGACATCATGGGATACCTTTTCTCAAGAGGTGGTACTTTGTTCCTCTGCCCACTAGTTCTTTTTTATTGTTGAGTTTTGTAGCCAAAATGACTATATTGTGAGTTTGAAGGGCTTTTTTTGTGAGAAATTATTACAGGATACTATTTTCAATAAATTCGGTAGGATATGCAATCTCTTCAACTTTGTAGGATCAAAACTGGCTATCTTAACTTTGTGAAGATTTTTCATAGGCACTGTAGGAAAGGAAATCTAACAAAGTATTAAATTAATTTATGTCTGTAACCCTTAATTAAAATGTTTAATCATTTTCCCCTGAAGGTTTTTTTATTCACTGTAAGTTACCAAGTGCTGACATAAGCCTTTTGTATATATGATGTCCTTATTCTTTACAGCTTAGAGGTGCCAATATCCCCATGGTGTGGGGATGAACTCAGAGCATGAGATGAATTAAAGCCTATCTAGCCTCTACTTCAAGTCCTACTTTCACATTGGCAATAGTACCAAATGAATGTTTCACTGGCCATTTAAAGTCAGTCAGATACACAGCATTGTTTGTTCACACACTGTCTTAAAAATTCACTATGTCTCACTCCTAAATCCAAGTTCTTAACAAAATTAAATTTAAGCTGCATGTAGTTTCCTTTGGTATCCAGATTCCTCCTGAAATGTTTCCTTTTATTTCCTCTACTTAAATGTTGCTTTTATATATTGTCATTACACAGAAATTAGGCTTTTGCAGACTCAAACTTTTACCTCATTCACTCACTCATTCATTTGTTTATTTAATTTTAAGATAGTCTCATTACACTTCCAGGCAAATCCCAAACTCCATACTGCCTTCTAACATGTAACCCTACTGACTCAGTCTCCTTTGTGTTGAGATTGTGTCATGAAAGGATAGTGAATTTTGTCAAAAGGATTTTTTGCATCCATTAAGATGATAATTTTTTGGTCTTGATTTTTTGTTTATATGTTATATTATAGTTATTGATTTGTGGGTATCCAAATAATTGTTGCATCCCTAGAATGAAACCTACCTGATTTTGATGTATGCTCTTCTTAATGTATTATTGAATTTCGTTTGCAAGTGTTTTTTATTGAGAGTTTTTGCATCTGTGTTCATCAGGGATCTTGGTCTACAATTTTCTTTCATTGTATGGCAGTAAGGCAGTACTGGTTTCCTAGAATGAATTTAGTAGTATTCTGTCTTATGGAATAGTTTGAGGAGCATTCCCATTCTTTAATGCCCTCATATAATTTATCATTGAGTACAACTCATCTTGGGCTTTTTTGTTGTGGTTTTTAGGGGATCTATTATGCCTTCAAATTAATTGCTGATTTTCGATCATTCAGATGGTTTGTATTCTCTTGGTGCAATATTGGTATGTCGTATGTGTCTGGAAATGTATCTATTTACTCTCAATTTTCAGTTTATTAGAATATAAGTTTTTAAGATATTCTCTGATAATCTGAGTTTTATTGTTATTTGTGTGAGAGCTCCTTTTTATCTGTAATTTTATTAATTTGGAATTTGTCAAGCTTGTATATTGTTTTAAAGAACCAACTTTTTATTGATTGTAGTTTTTTTAGTTGCCATTTTGTGAATTTCTGCCATGATTTTTATTATTTCTTTCCTGTACTAATTTTGAGTTTGCTGTGTGTTTTTCTAGGAATCTGATTTGTACCATTCAACTATTTATTTGAGCTAACTGTTTTTTAAATGTTATCATTCACAGCTATGAAAATTTCCTATTAGCATTATCTTTGCTCTACTCCAAAGGTTCTAGTAACTTCTCTTTTCATTTTCAGTTATGCTGCATATTTTTACATTCCCTTAATTTCTTCAGTGACTCACTGGTCATTCAATAGTGTGTTCTTCAGTGCCATGTGTTTGAATATGTTTTGTAGTTCTTTTGCTATTGATTTCTAGTTTTATTGTGCTGTGGTCTGATAAATATATGTATTTTAGTTGTGTGTGTGTGTGTGTGTGTGTGTGTGTGTGTGTGTGTGTGTGTACATGCCTGCACCTGTCTGGAGCTTGAATCAGGGCCTGGGCACCGTACTTGAGCTTTTTTGCTCAAGGCTAGCACTTTATCACTTCAGCTACAACTCTACTTTTAGGTTTTGTGATGCTTAATTGGAGATAAGAAGCTCATGGACTTTCCTGTCCAGACTGGCTTTGAACTGTGATCCTCAGATCTCAGTCTCCTGAAGAGCTAGGATTACAGGCCACTGGTGCTTGGCCTATTTTAGAATTCTTAATATCCTAAAACTTGCTTTGTGTCCTAAAATGCCCACTTTGGAGAAAGTTCCATGGCTGCTGAGTGTTTTTTTATTTCTGTATATGTCTGTTAAGTCCATTTGGCTTATGTTTTTTTTTTTTTTCTATTTATTGTCAAAGTGATGTACAGAGAGGTTACAGTTTCATATGTTAGGCCTTCGGTACATTTCTTGTACTGTTTGTTACCTTATTTATCCGGTAGTTTCTTTGTTGATTTTATTGTGAGGGTGTCTGGATTAACTATCTATTGATGAGATTGGAATATTGAGGTCATCCATTATTGTGTTGGAGTCTGTACTTTTACGTTCAGTAGCATTTGTTTTATGAAGTCAGATGTGCTGACATTTGGTACGTATATATTAATGTATTTTTATATCCACTTGATAGATTGTTCCTTTTATTACTATGAAATTATTTCCTTAGTCTCTTCTGAATAATCTTGAAGTCTGTTTTGCCAGATATAAATATTGCTATTCTCCATATTGCTATAGCTCCATATTCTTAGGAAATCTTTTTCCATCTTTTCACTCTAAACCTATCTGTCTCCTTGCCAGTGAGGTGTATTTCTTACAGGCACAAAATGATTAGGTGTTGTTCTTAATCCAAGCTGCCATTCTATGTCTTTGGTTTGGAGAATAATTTAATCACTAGCACATGTTGTACTTACTATCATTTTGTCATTTTTCTTATGTTTAAAAGCAGATTTGTTCCTCAGTACCACATAATCAGAAAAAGCCAGAAGTAAACAGCTCAGGAACAGTGCATAGGCCCTGAGTTCAAGCCCTAGAACTAGCCAAAAAGCAGATTTGTTTTGATATAATAAGTAATTTAAAAATTTCTAGAATTTATTAATATAAGGAAATTACATTTCTGTTTCTTAAAATCAAAACAATTTAAATTATATATTTGGGAATTTGTTTTACTAAATTTTAAAATTGTATTATAGCTGTGTTTTCTCATTTTGTTGATGTGTGAGGAAACTGGAAAAGTTATAAATCAGCTTTTGAGTTGCAGATATAGTTTTATTAGATGATCTTTTTATGGTTTATAAGCTATTTGTAATTAACATTTTGGTGTTTGGTTGTATTCTTCATATGTTTTTATAGTTTTATTTCTAGTGTGATAAGTAGCTTCATTCCATGAAATATTGATTTTAACCAGCCAAGAGGCAACAATAAGAATAAAATAATATCTAGAATTACAGGCATTAGCCACTGGTGCCTGCTGTATTTTAGAATTCTTAATATATCTTAAGACTTGCTTTGTCTCCTAAAATGTCCACTTTGGATGTGAACTCTGTTCACAATGTAAAGTAAGATGCAGTAAGTTGTACTTAGTGGTCTTCTAAAAATAATGATTCAATTTTAGATAAAAGTAACTATTAGGGCCTGGGGATATGGCCTAGTGGGAAGAGTGCTTGCCTCATATACATCAAGTCCTGGGTTCGATTCCCCAGCACCACATATACAGAAAGCGGCCAGAAGGGGCGCTGTGGCTCAAGTGGCAGAGTGCTAGCCTTGAGCAAAAAAGAAATCAGGGACAGTGCTCAGGCCCTGTGTCCAAGGCCCAGGACTGCCCCCCCCCCCCAACAAAAAACCACAAAGTAACTATTAAAATTTTTGATAATACTGAAAGTATAGGTTATTACTTATAGAAAATGCTACCTCGACTCCTCCTTTGACTAGGTGTGCTGTACTTTTCTCCAAGCTGTGATGAGAAATATTAAAACAATATGATTAAGAAGAGTCAATGGGTGAGTAATGGAATAGACATTTTGGAAATAATTTAGAGGGCAGTTAACTTCCATGTTTTCTTTACAATGAAATTAAGTGTCATGCAGACATTTTGCAATTTGTCATTAGGATTTCTGCAAATGTAAATTCATTCTTCTGATAGTTTGTCTATTCACACACTGAACACTGCAGCAAAGTAACCATTTGTGATACAATAGTATACTAAAATACAGAGAATTAGAGAATAATGACAGGGAAAGCAGCTTTGTAGCACCTTGTGTTTGTTTAAGGAGAGACATTGATAAAAATTGACCAGAAGAAGGCTGGAGGTGTAGTAGTGGTATAGAACACTTAAGTAAACATGCCTCACCCCTCTGCTCTTGCAAACAACAAGAACAACAACTGACCCAACGAAATAAAGGTTGGAGTTGGAGTGGTGAATATTTTGCATCACTTGTGTGCTTTATCTGTACATAATCTAGGAAAACGATTTATCATTCTCTTGATTTCTCTAGATACAACCAGTATAAAGGTGGTTGGTTACCAGTGTTGTCTTTAAGGTATTATGAAGAGAGACATTATATGTTTGTGCTGTTTTCTCATGCATATATTTTTACTGAACTAAAAATAAACTCATAATTTCCAAAATACCTTATATCACGTGAAAGTTAAGTGGCTCCATTTGTTTTGCAATTTCATATCTATCTGGAAAATTCCTATAACTTTTACAACTTATATACCATAATATATTCAGTTTTATGTAAATGTTTAGTCTTCTAGCAAGAGGTTTCATTTTTATGTTCCTTAGCATACTTGCAAAGTACTTTCATATTGGGGCTGGGGATATGGCCTAGTGGCAAGAGTGCTTGCCTCTATACATGAGGCCTTGGGTTCAATTCCCCAGCACGACATATACAGAAAATGGCCAGAAGTGGTGCTGTGGCTCAAGTGGCAGAGTGCTAACCTTGAGCAAAAAGAAGCCAGGGACAGTGCTCAGGCCCTGAGTTCAAGCCCCAGGACTGGCAAAAAAAAAAAAAAAAGTACTTTCATATTGAGAAGTCATGTGAAGATGGTCTATTTTTTAAAAATGGTACTAGGGTTTGATCAGGGCCTTCTACTCTACTGCTTAAGATATCAATCCCTTTCAACGCAGTTTTTGATGTATTTTTCTTCTTAAACTTTTAAATTTAATTATTTGAGACGCCTATACTTGGAACCACAATCACTGTGTTACTTTTTAACATATACATTGTAGTTAGTTAGATTTACAAAGGAGTGGTTTTATAGATAAATATTTGGCTATCTTACATAACCCATCATTCTTCATCAAAAAGCAGTACGGCCATTTTGTTTTTAACTGTCTTATGTAGGTGAGGTGGCACAAGCCTGCAATCCCAAAAGTAGATGTGGCTGTTCAGGCTTAAGCCTGGACAGGAAGCTAGACCCTATCTTAAAAATAACCAGTGAAGGGGCTGGGGATATGGCCTAATGGCGAGAGAGCTTGCCTTGTATACATGAGGCCCTGAGTTCGATTCCCCAGCACCACATATACAGAAAACGGCCAGAAGTGGCGCTGTGGCTCAAGTGGCAGAGTGCTAGCCTTGAGCAAAAAGGAAGCCAGGGACAGTGCTCAGGCCCTGAGTCCAAGGCCCAGGACTGGCCCCCCAAAAAATAAAATAAAATAACCAGTGAAAAACAGGAGTGGAGGTGTGCCTCAGTAGTATTAGGCCATCCTAGCAAATGTAAGGCCTTGAGTATAAAACTTATTACTGTAAAAAAAAAAATTTAACTGAGTCACTAGTGATTCAGAAGTTAGGCATAGAATTTTATCAGGTTTTTGCTAGTAATAGAAACAAATCTTTCTCAAGCTGCAATAAATCAAAAATATATATAGGTATTCCACATCCAAAATTGAAAAGAAGTTAACTCATGATAAAACCTAATTTACAGTTCTTAAAAAGCTTCAATAGGGTTTTTCAGAACCACTGAACAATGCATTCCCTATCTGCTGACAGTGTTTTTGCCATCCAGATTGTGAGTGTACAGAATGAAGATGATAAGAATAGCTACCTTTTAGCACATTCTCTTTGGAAAAATCCCACATTAAGAACCCACCAGTGCTGTTTACTATGTGTGTTTTTCTTGCAGTCTCTTTATATTTTACAATTTAAAATGGTTTTTGATTAGTTAGTACATTCAGATGGATCAAAATTGAAGTGTTTACAGCATTCATTCCTGTCAGAGATATTTTAAGCATTTGCAATTATGTGTTGTTATTATATATGTACTTTTCCTTTCTCTCCTTTTAAATAAAAATGGTAGCATTTATACAGAATTTGAATGGGAGATGAATTTTCAATTTTTAACTTTTGTTTTGTACTTTGATAATTAAAAAAACACTTGTATATTATCTACCATCAAGATATAAATTTATTTATTTACTTATTTGTTTGTTGCCAGTGGTTGGTGTTAGGTTTTAAAAGTAAGTGCTTAGTTTTGCATCACAGCCTTGACTCCAGAAAATATTTGTGTTAAAAAAGGATAGTCTGGGGGCTGGGGATATAGCCTAGTGGCAAGAGTGCCTGCCTCGGATACACGAGGCCCTAGGTTCGATTCCCCAGCACCACATATACAGAAAACGGCCAGAAGCGGCGCTGTGGCTCAAGTGGCAGAGTGCTAGCCTTGAGCGGGAAGAAGCCAGGGACAGTGCTCAGGCCCTGAGTCCAAGGCCCGGGACTGGCCAAAAAAAAAAAAAAAAGGATAGTCTGGGATTTCCGAACTGGTCCAAGTCATAGCTCCCCAAGGCCTTGCAGATTTGGATTATGTGTAACCTATCAGAATTTATGCATAATCAACTTATATTCCTGTGTCATTAAAATACGTAAGGTAGATAGCTAACTTGCAAGTAGATCTTAGGTTTAAAAATGTTTTTTACTACTACCATTGCATTTTTTTATAAATGACATGTTGTACTGTGCTCCAAAATCTGTAATTTCTCCTGATCAGACTCTTTACACTAATAATTTCATTCGTTTCTGAGTTGCCTTTTTAATTTTACCTCTGCACAGGGACTGAATTGGTTTTCTCTTACTGGAAGAGCAAGCTCAATAGCACCATCTTTCCACTTAGACATATATTATCTTGTTATTTTTAATAGTCCCTGAATTCTAGAAGTCAACTGCAAAAATTGTACAAACTTAATTATTGGCCATTTTTTATGTTGTCATTTGGAGAATTGTGTTAGGTTTTGGTTGCTGTGACAAAATACCTGACAAAAACAGCTTAAAAAAAGGAAAGTTTGTTTTGGCTTGCAGTTTCCAAGGTTCCAGTCTACTGTCATTTCACCCCATTGTGTTCTGGTCTTGCAGTGAAGCAGAATCATTATGGTGGAGGCGTGTGACAGACAAGAGGTGCTCACTTCCTGGTGGCCAAGAATGTGTGTGGTGTGTACAGGAGAGAGAAGAGGGGAGAGAGAGAGAGGAAGAAAAATATTTATCATTTGAAGACATTGTAACCTCTTCCCCTCCCCCCAAGGTGTAACCTGCTTCCTTCAGTTAGTTCTCAGCTCCTAAAACCTAATAGCCCATTCATTCATCTGTCATTCAACCAAGGAGTAATCTATTGATGAAATTAGAGCCTTTTTCATACACTCACCGCTGAATACTGCTTTCAGGAACATTTTATATCCAGATCATATACAGACTTTTTAGTTTGATATAATTCCATTTGTCTATGTTTATTTTTATTCTGTGTATTTTTGGGGTCTTGTCCCCAAAAAACCCTTATCCCAGTGTCCTGAAACCATTGCCCTATGTTTTCTTTCAGTATTTTCATAGTTTTATATCTTTAGTCCATTTTGAGTTTATTTTCTATGTGAGTACCCAATATTTTCAACTTGATTTATTGAAAAACTCTTATTAGGGCTGGGAATATGGCCTAGTGGTAAAGTGCTCGCCTCGAAAAACTCTTATCATTCGCAATATTTGTTCTTAGTACCTTTGTTGAAAACCAGGTCGACTGTAGATGCAACAGATCAGTTTTTAGTAGTAATTAATATTAATACATGAAGGCCTAGTTTATTTTAACTATTGCATGCATTTTCATAATATGAGTATTCCATACTTTATCATCCCATATGAAAACATTTAGATTGCTACAAATATTTTTGTGGTTGTAGATTATGCTCATTGAACAATCTCTTGTGTTTCCTCATACATGGCTTCTTTAGAGTATTCTAAAACCGAGTGACTCTTTTGAAAGTTGTAGGTAGTTTCAATATTGATAGATTTTAGATAGAGTAATCTTTAAATTTGGTTACACCAATTTATACTCAAACCAGCATATGTTAGACTTTTTATCATGGTATCATATAAAACTCAGCTACTAAAGTCAGAGGAGCAGTTGTCCCAGACAAAAATGTGATACCCTATCCTAAAAATAAACTAAAAACACAAAAGGACTGGGGCTTGGCTCAAGTGGTAAAGTTGCTTACTAGTAAACTCATGGCTATGGAGTTCACTTCCCATTACAACCAACAATTTTTTTTTTTTTTGTCATCATGTATCCACTGCCAGGAGTTGGCTAGATCAAGAACCTTTGTCTCAGATAACAAAAGTAAAGATAGAATGTAGGAAACTTCTATGTTCCCATTGCCTATCTGTTGCTCAGTAGCTTCTGTATAGAACTAATTTTGTTTCATCTGAAGCCACTACCACAGTGCTATGAGGCTGAAGGAGGATTGTAGATTCTAAGCCAGTCTGATAAGTGAGATCCTTTTTTATAAACAAAAAGAGCGTAAAACGAAAAGAAAAAAACAAAGAAAATCCAAACTCATTCTTACTGCCTACCTTTATTTTGAAGCAGATTCCTGACATGTCATCTGTAACTATTTCAGTGCATACCTCGAAAAGAAAAGGGCTTCTCCTTCCTTAGTAACATTGATAATCATTTAGAATAGGTTTACCTTTATTGGAATATAATTTTCATATGATAAAATGTATGTCTTAAGTGCCCAGTGTGACAAATGAATACATGTAGTTAATCCGTACCTCAGTCATGAGGATAGAACACTTTCATCACTTAATGCCAGGGCTATTTGGATATCTATAACACTATTCGTCAGCCTTACAAATTTATAGATACAGGCAGATGAAAAGATACAGGTAATGAAAAGTATATATGTCTTTCCCATTATGTACGAAATGAGTTTTGGGGCCTTTTATATGCCACAGGCTTGACATTCCCCCCTCCATTCCCCCATTTAAAAGAAGAGATCTGTATATATCCTAGTCCCTGTGGAAGAGAAGGAAGTAAAAAAGGCAGGGTGAGAGAATGTCTACTGTGGAACAGTTTCCAAAGTTTTGGCAAAGTTGACTGAGGAGCTATGTGCTTCCTTGGGAAAGCTTGTTCTCATGACATTCAGTTGTTGGCCACAGGCAACTTGTGAGAAATGTAGTAGGTAAAATTCTAAAGATCTCTCCCTTTCATTTCTGTCCCCTAGTGAGTCAAACAGCAATCTGAGTACTCCCATAGAAGCATTTTTCAGTTGACCCTAAGAGGCAAAGAAGAGGGGCAGTCTGATGATAGGGGCCTTTAAGAGGGAGTTTTTAGAGGCTGGTGGCAGATGGGGATGTAAGAGATTGAAAGTATGAGGTAATGGGCTTGCATCACTGGCTCCCAGAAGGGAAAGAGACATGTGACAGGGAATGCTAGTGTTCTTTGGAAGCTGACAATAGCCTCTGGCTGATAGCCTGTTGGGAACTTCCATGGTACAGCTACAAGGAACAACCTAGTGAACTTGGAAGTAAACTTTTTTTCTGAGTGCCAAGCACATGTGAAACTGTGTGTGTGTGTGTGTGTGTGTGTGTGTGTGTGTGTGTCCTTAATAACTTTACAGAATCCATCAAGTTGTCAAGCTCATGTTATCAGATACAAATTTTTCAAAAAGCTAACTTTTATGTGAAAGTTCAGATATTATCACTTTCAACAAATAGTGACATTTGTTTTCCCTGAAGTGTCAGCCTCATTTCACTCATTTGCAATAAAATATCTGCCAAGTATCACCATTTGAGCAACCCTTATTTATGTGCTGTTCTTGACAGTAAAAATGGTGTTCCTTGAAAAATGGAGCTAGTTGAGCTTATATCTCTTGTCACTCAGGTGCTTTTCTTTGAGACAACTCTCTGTTGTATACTTAAGAAGTACTTTATGCCTAATTCTCATTTCACCACATAGGATAATATCAAAGGCATTCTAGAGTTAGAGGCAGACATGAGAATAAAAGTCATAATTTTATTGTTTCCTGTAGTATAGTGGTGAAACCGGATTTTGCTTTGGAAAATGTAGGTACAGAGTGAAGACTATAATAACTTGCTGGTATAACTTAATGCATGACCTTTATTCATTTAACCATTTGCTTTTGTACCATGAGTCTAAATAACACCAAAGGCACATTATTAAGAAAACAAATCTTATTTTGGCAGAACTTTGAAAGGACTTGGTTGTACTTTGAGAACAGCTGCCTTTCATCTTTACCAGCATTTGTGTCCATTGCTCTTCAGTTTTCACCTTCACAGCAGATGTACAGTGGTATCTCATTGTGGTTTAATTTTCATTTCCTTAATGGCTAGTGAGATCTGCACACCTTTATAAAATAGTTACTTTTGACCATTTTGATGATTTCTTTGAAAAGGGCCTATGGTGTTTAAAAATTCATTTTATTTGTTTGTTGAATTTTAGCAATACTGGGCTTTGAACTCAGGGCTTTGCATTTGCTAGGCAGTGCTTTATTAATTGAGCCATACCTCCAGGCCTGGGACCTGTGTTTTTGAAAGTACTGCTTCTGGTGGAAGGCTACAGAGAGACCCAGTTTCAGACCCAGTGCTCTTATACCAGTACTGAATAACTAACTGTAAGTCACTTGGGAAAATGTCATTTTGTTCACACATATCTACAAACCAAGCTTACGTGTATATGAACTCAGAAGCTCCAGTTTGCTGTGCAAGTATTCTACCATTTGAGCCATACCTGGAGTTCTTTTTCCTTCTAGTTTGTTTTCTAGATAAAGTCTCATGCCAACTTTGCTTGGAGTGGCCTCAGACTGCATCCTCTATCCTACCTGTGTCTTCAGAGACTTGGGAATACAGATGTGAGTCACCATGCCTGACTTGTTTTTGGGTTAGGGTGTCACTAACTTTTGCGTGGCTGTCTTCAGACTGTGATCCTGCCATCTCTGACTCCTCCACAGCATGTGCCTGGCCTGTAACTTAAAAGTTTTCTTTTAAAAGTTGAATAAGGCAGGGTGCTCACACCTGTAGTACTAGCTACTTAGGAGACTGAGATCTGAGGATCATGGTTCAAAGCCAGCCTTGGGCAGGAAAGTCCGATTAACTACTAGAAAACTGCAAGTGGAGCTGTAGCTCAAAGTGGTAGATTTTTCTCAATTTCCTCCTCCTGAATGATTTGGAATCCCTGAATAGATGTGAACTACTGAAACTGGCCTGTTTGTTTTTTAATTTATTTTCTGCTTCTATTATTATTTATATTTGCCTATGCCCCCTATCCCTTTTGTTTTGTTCTTGGGATTGAATCCTGGCCCTTCAACATGGTAGACAAGCACTCTTACTACTGAGCCATATCCTCATCTCTGTTTTTACTTTCTTTTGTTTTCAATTTAATTAGCTTTCTTTTCCTTAGATTGTGGGTAGGAATTTAAACTGTAGATTTCAAACATTCTTTTCTAATGTATAGATTTACTGCTATGAATTTCCTTCTAAGCATTATTCGAACTACATCCCACAAGTTTTGAGCTAGCAGTTTCTTTATCATGTGTAGTAGTTTCTAATTTTCTCCTAATTTTGTTTCTTTATTCATTGGTTATTTATATGTTGGTAAATTTCCACATTTTTGGATGTTGCCTAGATATTCCTGTTACTAATTTTTAATTTAATTATATTGTTGCTATATATTTATTTCATATAATTTCAGTCTTTTGAAATATGAGTCCTGGATCTGTTCTTTATAGTCCAGTATATTTTAATTTCAACATTCTACTTGTGTTTGAAAAGAATACTTTGAATCTAGGTGTAGTTAGTGTGCTGTTGATATCCATTAAAAGAAGTTGATTTAATGGTATTTTCCTATATATCCAGAATTGAAATTTTTTGTCTAGGATTTTCTTTGTGTTCTTCTCAATCTCAATGTGTGTGTGTGTGTGTGTGTGTGTGTGTGTGTGTGTGTGTTAAGACACTCTTTAAGCTGACCTCAGTCTCATGATATTCCTGCTTCCATCTTCCAAGTGCTGGGATTATAGGCATGTATCACCATACCTGGCTTAAATACTTAATAGCCAATTATCATTCCTTGAGTATTAATTTTGGATCTAGTAGGCAGGACCAGCCTGTCACCTTGCACCGGTGTCAATTCAAATAGATCAAAGACTTCAACATCAGAGCTGAAACTTTGACACTCTACTACTACAAGAGGGAGTAGGATAAACCTTGGAACTTGGATAAAACCTTGGAACTGTATAGGTAGGAACTTTCTGAAGAAAGTCCTGGGGGCACAGCAAATACATGACTTGACAAATGGGATTACATCAGACTAAAAAGTTTCTACACAGCCATGGACATAGTTACGAAGATAAAAAGACAGACAACAGACTGAGAGATCTTTTCCAATTACACAGTCAACACAGTTTTCATATACAAAATAATACAAGGAACTCAGAAATTGACCACCCCCAAATTCATAACCCAATCAATAAAAGGACAAAGAAGCTAAATAGAGAAAAAGGAGAGGACCACACGTAGGCATTTAATCAAGAATTCTTCACTTTAGATTTCTTTGTGTATCCCCATGGCTCATGTCTAGCTGTTATCTATTAGATGTAAATTACACTGTGCCATCCACAGAACATTGTAAGTATATTATATGATGTTCACACCAGGATGAAATGGCCTAAGGATGCATTTTGCAGAACATATTTCTGTTGTTGATACATGCCCATGCTTGCTTCAAAGTAGTGCCAAAACATAATTTGGGTTAAGTGTCATAGGTAGGCACATAGATACCCAGTTCATTCTTTGTCTGCAACTGTTTTTGGAGAACATGATATACCTTGTTTTAATTGCTTAATGTTCTTTGGGGAAATCCAGGCATATAGAAACTTGTTTGTCCTTGACAGAAGAGTTGAATTCACCTTTGGTTTTGTTTTAAATCAGCTGTCCTTTACGTTCTTAGCTATTTTGTTAAGTGCATGTTTGATATTTAAATTGATATTTAAGCCAGATTTTTATTTTAGACTTTAAAAAATGTCAGTTAAAAAAAGTCTGTATTCATAAAAGTAAGCAGCTGTCTTTTCCACTCCCTCAGTTGTTCTGGATTGTCTTAAAAATATCACTTTCTCTTTCCACTGTCATTCCTGTCCAGATGAAAGGAAAATGTAAGAAATAACTAGGCACTCTTGTGCCTGCTTGTGGTATTGGTACTATAAGTTTTTTAAACTTTGGTAGTATAGGGTTTGGGCTCAGCCTTCTTATTGGTTAGTAAGTACTCTTACTGATTGAGACATACTTTAAGCTTGAACTCAGGGCCTGGGCACTATCCCTGAGCTTCTTTTTGCTCAAGGCTAGCATTCTTCCACTTGACCCTCAGTGCCACTTCTGGCTTTTTCTGTGTATGTGGTACTGAGGAATCAAACCCAGGGACTCATGCATGCCAGGCAAGCAGTCAACCACAAAGCCACCTTCCTAGCAGGAATGACTAAATTTTTATCAAGTGGACTATATAAGGTTCAGCTGATAGGAGACAGCCACATGGTTGGGGCAGAAAAGAGTTTATTGGGAGGAGAGCAAACTGCTGGCCTGCACAAGATCAAAGCATGCAGGGGGTGCAAGGGATGCACAGAGGAAGGGAAAAGGAAAGGAAGAGGGGCAAAGGAACCAGGAGCAAGGGAAAGGCTGCAGGAGGCCGGGAACTAAACAAAAAGGCAGAACTAATGATGGAGACTGATATATAGGGAGAGGGCAGGGAGGAGGTGTAGCTGCAGTGACAACCTCAGAGCCTGGGGGAACCTCCCATGGTCCCCAGGTGCACCTGTTACCTGGGCCTGGGCTGTGGGGACTTACAGGGAAAGGACCATATGTTTACTGAGAGAGAACACTGGGGGCGGAGTGGGGGTGGGGAGAGGTGGGAGACCTGACAGGATGATGAGAAATTTTGTTGCATTTACTCATTACAAGAAAGTAAAAGTTTAAGTTCAGACTTGTGGGCTTGTTCTTTTCAGCAGATAACCCTGCTTGGCTACTGAGCATTGAGTAGTGGCTATTTTAAAACGTTTACTGTATGGTGAAAATTCCTGCGTGAAAGTTCAAATACTTGGTATGGAAAAGGAATAAGATTGTCTCATTGATTTAAAAATATTGATTACCTGCTGAACTGATAATGATTGGGATATTTTGGATTACATTATGAAAAATTTGTGTTTTTAAAAGTTTTATTACAGCTACAAGAAAATTAAAAATAATGTCATGTGCATACGACTACACAGCAATGTAGGACTACACAGCAATGTGTGAGACTTGTTAATCAAGGGTGTACTGTAGTATCCTGTAGGTTTTTCTTTGAAATGCACACTCTCAGCAATATTGAGTCAGACTCTGAATTTTAACAGGATCCATGTGATTTGTTTGTACACTAACTGTGCCAGCAAAAAAGTAGCTACTACTACATTGTTAAAGGATAAATAGCTGAAGTAAAGTTTTATGGAGAATCATTTGCCAGAGTGGTTATATAAGAGGATATTAAAAAGAAAGTTGTGAACGGTAGCAGTGGCAACATTTCTTCCTACTTCTATTTAAACTTACAAAAATTAAGATTGAGAGTAATGAGCTTTGTTTTCCTTCTCTTTTGTTATATAAATTTATTTCCTAGATGTGTAGCTTTTCTGGGTCATGCATAAATCAGTAATCTTTCTTTGTGATATTTTTGAACTATTAACCTTATAAGCCTTAGAATGTATTTCCACTTTAATTTGTAGGAAATTTTCTTTGTGTGTGGGGGGGGCAGGGCATGCACCCACACATGCACACTTAAGCCACAGCTCCACATCTGTTTTTTTGGTAGTTTATTGGAAATAATATTTCCCAGACTTTCCTTCCAGGGCTGGCTTTGAACTGTGATCCTCAGTTCTTAGCCTCCTGAGTAGCTAGGATTATAGAAGCATGAGCCACCAAACACCCTGCAGTTTTCTGTCTTTTAATTCAGTAGTGATTAAAAGATCCAGATTTAAATTCTGGCTTTGGTATTTAGTAGTTGTGTGTCCTTGGGAAAATGGTTTCATCTTTCTGACCCTGCATGTTCAAGAAAAGATTAAGTTGTCAGTTTTCATGTACTTACTGGTAAAACTTGACCAAGTAAATTGCTACATTATATAAATGTCCTCTTTGAGGATTTTCTAACTCCTACATTCACTTGTCATATCTTTTCTTGGTAGCAGCATGGGTGAATATGCAACGAGGTAGCAGAAGTTCTTTTTTAAAAATGAGATTGTGACTATGAAACACCTTATTTTAATGCTTCAGTGTCATTTCTTTATTTTGCTTCCCAGTAAATGCTGCCAATAGCTTTAGTTGTCAAAACATTCCAGAAGTCATTGGTCCCACATTGCCATCAAAAGAATGGGTTAGCCAGGTGCTGGTGGCTGATGCCTGTAATCCTTGCTCTTCACTAGGCTGTCATTTGATGATCACAGTTCTAAACCAGCTTGGACAGGAAAGCCTGTGAGAGACTCTGATCTCCAATTAATCATTAAAAAGTGGCAAGTGGAACTGTGGCTTATATGGTAGAGTTCTAGCCTTGAGCAAAAAATCTTGGGGACAGAACCCAGGCCCTAACAGTACCCAGGTCCCCCTTCCCCCTCCTCTCCCTTTAGAAAAACAAAGGCTAGGTTGGGCCTGACCTTTGGCAAAGAGGGCAGTGACTCAATGGGGTCATAGAAGGAAAAGATAGTAGTGTCTGCAGTGACACTATGGACACAATCTAGAAGGAACAGAAATAGTGGTTTGGGGTCTCCTTGCATTCTCATTGTGGGCATGTGCCTGCCTTCATGTCCCTTGTTCTCTGTCTTCCCAGAATTCTTCATGGTGTATGGGTGCATTAGAGCTCCAGAACTGAATACACACACACACACACACACACACACACACACACACACACACACCCGTGTGCACACATATGTGAATGGTAAAGCAATTCCAAAAGCTTTGAATATAGTGGAGTTGGGGTTGGATGCCAAATTTTTTAATGTATTTTTTCCTTATTCTCATTATGGAGAAGTCTAGCTCATTTTCTGTTCTTTGCCTCTTTATTTTTCAGACAGGATCTTATTATGTTGCCTAGGCTAGCTTTAAACTTAATCTTCTTGCTTTAGCCTCCTGAGTGCTGCTGGGATTATAGGTGTGCTTCACTGTGCTTAACTTTTGGTTTATTTTAAATTTTCTATCCATTAATAAACTGAAGTCATGTTGTAATCAAAAGTTTATGTGATGATTGTTTCTATCAAAAATTTGACTTTAATGGCTTTGCTGATTTTTTTGTGAGTAATGTAATTTTTCACTTTTTATATCATATTGGGGAATTATGTATCTGAAACATCCATGCCTTTATTTCCTAGACCTTATTTCATTCATTTTTATTTCCTGTATATCTCTCTCCATAACAACTAGAACATTAAGTGTCTTCTGAGTGAGTGGTCTTGGGGTATAGCCTCGGGACCTAATGCATGCTGATGCCCTTTCCCTGTCCCTTGGTAGCGAGTCTCACATTTGTTCTGATTAAAAGCACTTTGGGCAATTCTAATATGTAGTTAGATTTGAGAACCTTTGTACAATTAATGCAGCTTTATCTTGAATAATGATTGAAGTAAATACACACACATATGTTGAAACAAAAATATTACCTTTATAGATTCTGCACTTCACCTTGTAAAGGAAAGGAACCAGATTTCTGTGTTGAAATGACCTTTTTGGTTAAGAATTGGACCAGGAACTTCCATCCTGAGTGGCCTGCAGGTGACTGTTGTGCAACAGCTTACAGTAGTTTAAGCTAATGCCTTAAACCATGCAAGACTTTAGCCCTGGAGGAATCTTGAATTCTCATACTGTTAAAATCAGCCTATGGCTCAGCAAAATTTAAATACATTTTCTCCTCTCACTTTACAAGTGATTTAACAGGTTTTTTAATGTTGAGTTTTTAATATTGATTTCTTTCTATGGGCTTGTCCCATATTGATTATAAAGTTTTTTTCTATATTATTTTAAAAAATTAAAAAAAAGTTCAGCTGTTGGAGAAATTGATACCATTTTGCTATAAAGTTGTTGGATGTGGTAAGACTGGGATAGTGTGTAATTGTAATTCACAGTTCACAATTTCATTTTTATTTCTTATGTATAGTAGGTCTATTTGGGGTCAGAGGGAAACTGTTAATTATCTTAAGTGGAATTTTTGCCTTATACTTAACTGCTCCCCTTCTGTGTTGCTTTTGAAAATGACCTCCCAGCATTCTGCCCATAATACACTTTTAAGTCTTCATTGAGGATAAATTTCCCTGACTTTAAGCAATCATATCAGATAAACATTTGAATTTCCTTTTCCAAAGTTATATACAGGCTGGGTGTTGATTTACACCTGTAATCCAAGCTACTCAAAAGGCTGAGGTCTATCTGAGGGTAGAGTTCAAAGCCAGACTAAGGCAGGCAAGTCCTTGAGAGACTTTTGTCTCCAATTAACCACTCAGGAATTGCAAGTGGCACTGTGGCTCAAAGGGTAGAGCACTTGAGTACAGAGACAAGGACAGTGCCTAGGCCTGCCTGAGTTCAAGCCCCACAACCAACCAACCAACAACCACAAAAAGCTGTGTACATTTTCTAGTTAGTAACCCCCTGCATAAAGTGGCGTTTTGTTTTGTCTGAGAGTGAAAGGTAAACTTTTTTGGGTATGGGTTTACTAAGACTAAAATAAGTTCTTCTCCCTTCTCCTTTGCCTCTAAAGCTTTATTTATGTATCTTTTTAGTATCAATCAGAGTTCTCAAAATTCCTGATCCCATGCCCTATATCATGCCACGATCTTATTTTGCTTCAAAGCTCGGTGCTAGAGGGTGTGTGTGTGTGTGTGTGTGTGTGTGTGTGTGTGTGTGTGTGTGTGTGTTTTGTCTATTCTGTGCTTTCTTGCAAATATACCAAATGGTGAATAAACACTCTAGGACTTAAATGGCATTATCTCAGTTAATGATACTCTGGTTTTAGAAGTTAATCTGTTCCAGAGAATGTTCCAGAATGAGAAAAACAAATTTACTGTTACTCGATCCAGTCTGCCTCGTCTGCTTTTCCTAAGCAGTTTATGCCAGTGCTGTAGCTATAAAGTCCTCATTTCCCAGAATAGAATTCCTTCTCACTGTTCACAAGCTTTTGGGTAAAGAGATGTAACTGAAAGCTGCAATTGTCAGGCTTTATTTTTGGTTTTTAATTTAGCCTAATGGGCTGAAGTCTATGGGATTTTGAATCAGTGTTGTGTTTGTGTATAGCTATCTGACTATTACTAATCTCTAGATTTTATGTTCTTTTTATTTGCAGGTAGGAGCTTTTCTTCAGACTCCTTTCTCATTGTATGAGACTAAATATTAATTGTTTGGCAGAAAGTAAAGTGGTCTGACTATCAAAACTTGAGCAAGCTCTAGTGTTATCTTCACAAAATTCTCATGTTATTAAACTTATACATTAAAAAGTAGAAATGTTTTAAAAATCCTGGAGAAATATGTCTAGACCAGATTATAAGAGAATATGACCAACTAACTTGTCAGATTGAAAATGTTGTTTCTACTTCCTGTGACAAATTCTCTACTTTATAGTATTTTATGTAAAACATAAATTGCAGCACATACACAAGAAACAGCTTAAACATAAGATTTTTGTTTTTTATCTACAAGGCAGGACAGACCCTAGGTATCTGCAAATACATAGTTTCAAGAATACTGTATAGGGGCTGGGGATATAGCCTAGTGGCAAAAGTGCCTGCCTCGGATACACGAGGCCCTAGGTTCGATTCCCCAGCACCACATATACAGAAAACGGCCAGAAGTGGCGCTGTGGCTCAAGTGGCAGAGTGCTAGCCTTGAGCGGGAAGAAGCCAGGGACAGTGCTCAGGCCCTGAGTCCAAGGCCCAGGATTGGCCAAAAAAAAAAAAAGAATACTGTATAGGAAATTCCTAGTCAGTACTTAACTGAAGATGCTTTACTCATAATGACATATAGTCTCATTTAAGACATACTTCCTTTGAATAACTTTAACATTTTCATTTACTTTTACCTTAATTTTTGGGCATCAGTTGCTTTTTTGGAGGCCTGATTTTTCACAAAATTATTTTATGGATTTTTGTTTTATTTTTAATTGTCTTTAAGTAGTTGTACAAAGGAGTTGCCATTTAACGAAGTAGTTTATAAATATAATGTATCTTGATCAATGTCACCCCTTCCAACATTCTCTCCCATCTCTATTCTACCTACTCATTTCCTCACTCTTCTTAATTTGAGGATATATATATATATATATATATATATATATATATATATAATATATGGGATTCTTGACTGCATTTTCCCCTTCTTCATTTGTCCATCCCTTTCCCCTTGTCCCCATCTCTCCCTGTTGAGTAACTTCTTCCTAGTGTTTTCTTTTTGCTGAACTTTGACTTTGCTTTTCTTTTCAAGAAAACACAGCAGATCACACAACAATTTAAATGCACCTGATGATGGGACTGAGAGCTTCTCTGAATCAGTGAGCTAGGGAATGCACATGTGATAATACACATTTTTTGTTTTTGAAATACTTATTGTTAAACACATTTAGTCTAGTATTTGAACATGGTTAGTCAAAATCTTGTATAATATATCTGAGTAAGGCAGGCTATCTGACTGTACAAGCAAATTATAGAAAAGATGCCTTATCCTGAACTCAATAAAAATAATAACAACATATGGAATATATGCTTTGTAAATCCTTAACAATCTTTATAGTTGATAATTATAACTATATAAACATTGGATAAGTGTGAGAAAATAATTTACCTGTGTATTTTCATGTATACACAATTGAAGATTGTATTTGTTGCTGAGAAGAAAAATGTATAACTTTCAGAATAAAACTATTTTAAAATAAAAGCCCCAAATAGTAGGAAAAATTATTTTAAAAATTAAAGTGTCAAGTTCTTGAGTGGCTATGTAATCTGAGTTTCAGATCTTGCATGTTATGAGTGTATCTTCCCTTCCCAGTGTAACCCAATGGTTAGTTGATATGGGGTATAAAGGGTTGTTATTTTTGTGACTCTTTCTCTAAAAGCATGTTGTTGGTAGGGTTACTCTCCTTCTAGAAGCTCCAGGGTTGGTCAGGAAGTCAGTCCTGGCTTCTTGCTTCTGATAGCTGTTGGCATTCTTTGTTGGTGGCTGCACCCCCCTTATCCCCATTCTGTTCATTTTAATCTCACCATTTCATCTTCTGTGTCTGAACTCTCTCTGCCCCTCTCTTTGAAGGATCCTTGGGATGCCATTTAGAGAGCATGCGGTTGATCTTAAGTTATCTTCCCAAGATCCTTAATTTAATCATATCTGTAAAGATCTTTCTTCCAAATAAGATACCATTCATAAACTCTTGGGATTATGACATAACTTTGGAAGTTGTATCAGTTTACTACACATGGCAGAGGGACTTCACAAATGTGAAGAAATGGACGAATGTGAGATGGAGAGATTATCATGGACCATCTGTGTAGATCTAAGAATCACAGGGATTCTTATATGAGAGAGGTAGCAGAATCAGAGTGAGTAGCAGTTGTAATTACAGAAGCAAGAAGCTGGAGTGATATAAAGAAGAGTATGAGCCAAGTAATGTCATAGTATCTAGCAACTGAAAGGCAAGGAAAGAAAGGAGTCCTCTCCTCTATAAAGAGCCAGGCCTGCAGATATCTTGCTTTTGATTCACCCAGACAGATTTTGGACTTCTGACCTATAAGAACTGTAAGATAATAAATACATGTTTAGATTCATTAAGTTTGAGGTGATTTGTTACGATAGCACTTGGAAACTTACTACAAGGTCAAAAAGCAGAAGTTAATACATGTAAAAAGTACTGATGCCAGGATATGTTCCATGCACTTTACATATATATGAACTCCTGTATTAGAATAAACTTATGAGAAAGCAATTTTTATTTTTAAAGTGAGTCACTGAAACCCTAACTCTGACCCTTATGACGCCCTTAATAGCCCTGTGATTAAGAAGAACAGTAACATTAGAGTGAGGAGGACTGGTGGTGGTGGCTACTTGTGGTTGAAAGGACTGTAGCCACATGCCTTATCCTGAAGTAGTAGAAGGAGGCTGCTTAGTATCTAGGGATAGTTGCAAGACAACAAGCCACACTCACCAGGTGCTTCTGGCTCATCGTCTTGTAAAGTGTGTATTTTAAGTGTCTTAAGTGGCTTGGGTCAACATTGTGCAGTTTTGTTCCTTCACTTAGTTTGGGGTTGGCAGACTAAGCCCTGGCTTGATTTAGTAAATGAAGTTTTAATGGAAAACAGCCATGTCCATTATTACTATTGCCTGGTTGCTTTCCTTCTCCAGAGGCAGAGCAGAGCAGTTGTTCCAGAGAGCATGGTCCATAGAGCCTAAAATAGTACCTGGTCCTTTGCAGATTTTTGCTGACCCAACTCAGTGCTGGGAAGTCAAGCATAAGTAAATACAAAAAAAAAATGCTACATTCAAATTAGCGCCTAGTATGTTAGCCAGTTTTAAACAGACTTGCCTCTTCAAACAAATGGTGTAGAAAAGCTGTGTGTGTATATGAAGCCCAAGACAGTAGTCTACATCTGGAGAGTAGAGTGAAGGCAGCAAACAGATGTTTTTTGACATCATCTGAACCCCTGAATCTCTGTGCTTTCAGTGGTGCCAGCCCTTAGATATTTTCTGAGATACAAATCAATAAATATATTTTATGTTTAACCCAGTTGTTTTCTGTTACAATAGTCTTTTTCTTTAAAAGAACTTTTTTAAATTACAACAGTTTTTGATTTCACATACTTAGTTTCCCCCATTGCTAACATTTTACATTAATAACTATCATACATTTGTCATATGTAATGAACAAATACTGGTATAATGCTATTACATAATCCCTATATTTGAATTCTTTAATTTCTTCCTAGTGTTCTTTTTCTGTTCTATGAGTCCAACCAGGTACCATTTAATCATCCCTTTGTCCTAATGCTTCTTTATGTCTTTATGTGACAGTTTCTCTGACTTTTCTTGGTTTCAATGACCTTGACAAGTTTTACTTGTCCTGATTTCTTGATTGGTTGTTTAATTTTAGACACTGTCCCTTTGGGTTAGTCATATATTTTTTCAAATGATTTGTCCCTTGATGGGTACAAAGCCAGTGTAGCCCAACCAAGAGAAAACAGTGTTTAAATTTATTATTTGTACCACTGGTACCGACTACTGAAGCAGTGTCTTCCCCAACAAAGGAAGCAAGGAGTTTTTGTTGGGAAAACTCAATGCATAGTCATTCTGGAGGAATGATCAATATAGAGGTGGGTACATTCCTGAGCATTCTCAGATCAAGATCATACTTTCTAGGTTTAAATATGGTGCAAAGGATGTCTCCTGGATGGAGATTTTAATGTTGTAATGATACTAAAATGAGATTATAATGAGCAAAATTTATTCCAACTTTCCTACAGGAGCGAATCAGAATTTCTCAGTGCTTTTGTTTGGTTCCTTGTGGTTTTCTCTGGGGAGCTTTACCAGGAACAACAGAACAACTGGAAGTGTTAAAAATCATTAAAACTACAACACTTTTTCTCCTAAAAAAGTACCCAGCAACTAATAGAAAATGGAGCTATGGTTTTTTAGGGAGACACAATTCTCTTTTAGAAGTTTTTGAGATCCATACATATAACAAGGTAAAATAAATGTGATTAAAGACTTTTATTTAAAAAAATAATACTGAGTCAGGTAAGCCAGGCCCAGAAAGACAAAGAGCACATGTTTTATATGAGGAAGGAAGTTAGACATATTATATAAACATAATTAGAAACATATACATAATCATATGCATGGTCAAACTGAGTATTATCAAACTGAATAGTATATGTCAGAATGAGAGAGTCCATGGTGTAGCTTTTAAACAATTGTCCAGCAGTTCAACAAAATGAATGCCAGGAAGCTGAAACATGTCTTAATGGAGAACCTAAAAGAAGATAGAACCTAAAAGAAGAGGAGCTGATGAACGAAAAGAGGAGTGGTGGACAAATATGGCCATAATATTCAATGCACATATGGGAAAACTGACACTTGATAACATGAGAATAGGTAGGATGGGTTAGTTGGGGGTGAGAGAGAAAATAATGGGAAGGGCGAATCTGATCAAGATGCACTAGACACATAAATTGACATATTGAATTAAAGCCTTTTTGTACAATTGTTTGAAGGAAACAATTTTAAAAAGCTGTTTCAGTATCATGTACATGATCACCAATCATACTTCTTAATTTACCTGAATACAGTTTATATTTGTATACTAACATTTCCCTTTTACATATTTACATGAACCTAGCACAGTTGATAAATGGTATCACTACTACCACTGCACAACATAGTCCAACCAGAACATGTTAGATGGAAATTAGAACATATTGACTTTATTCAACTAAAACTTCAAAATATCACATATAATATATGTAAACATTTGTAATATACGGACCAAAAAGAGCTTTAATTGGAGGACAAAATTTTTCTCACTTTATGTATAAAGAAACAAACCTTATTTGGGCATGTGATAGTGTCACAAATGATGTTTCCTTCTGGCGTTTCTCCTTAGTTGTGTCCACAGAACATATAAATAATTTCTTAAATTTATTATCCAAATCTCATCAAAGATTTGTATTTCATAATACTGTGTTTCAAATAAAATGAAGTATAATAGTTAAAGGTTCTATCTGTTATTGTATGTCTCACATTTTTAGTCAGTTGGTATCTCTGCTATTTGAAATTTAAATGATGTCAGTTGAGTTATAGAGCAATCAAAAGATGTCTCCAAGGTATTACATGCTGCTATGTTCAGTGAACTCAGGTTTTACTGAAAGTAGACAAAACCACTGCTTCTACATTTAAACCAGAAAGGTACCCCGGGAAGGGTACTGACATAAATGATTGGTTTACTACCAGTAGTATCTATTTTTTTTTGCAAAATAATAAATGCCTTTTATTGCCACATATTAATTGTACAAAAGGTTTCATACATGCTTGTAATAGACTTTGCTCTCAGTCACCTCTCCCTTCACTCTTATTCTCTTCCCACTTCCTACTTCTGTTATCTAAAGTTTAATCTTCCGCTTGTCAGCACTACATGTCAAAGCCATAGGCAACATGCAACAGTGTAATGGGATTCTCAGTCATTAACTACTGGAAAAAAATGACTGTGACAGATGTACAAGGTTCACCCACACCATCTTATGGCACATTGTTGAACATATCAAAAACAGCGCGCCCTTCTTAACTGCACTGAAATGCAAATATTTAATGACAAATCTGAAAATGGTTCCCTTGAAGTAAGTCTTTATATTGTAATAACGGTTTTAGTAGTGTAATATTTTCATAATGCTGTATAAACTTCTTAAAAGCAGACTTTTATACACACATGCACATTTGTATCATATTTTCTTAAACTATTAGTTGTAGGGCATCTGGGATGAGTACTCCTTCCATGTTCAAATTGTTCAGTTCTGAAATAGTGATAGCATGCTTTACTTGGGGATGATACATTTTTTTCTTTGAATTATTGATACTGCAGAAAGTAAAAACATTCTTTTGGGGCTTAGTTTTGTGCTTTTGTTCTTTAAATATATGATCATTAAACAAAATAAACTGAGGACCTTCTTCAAGTACACATTCTAGGATCTAATATATGGAGATTTAGGAAATCTATGTGAGGATAAGGAATCTTTTTTTTTTAAGTTCAGATGATTCTGATGCTTGTATGTCCAGTCAAGCTTAGTAGAGTAAGATAACATGCTTTTCTAGTTTCTTGGAAATTCTGAGTGTAGCATGTGGAAGGCGCTGAGATGAATCTGGAATGAATAACTTCTATTGTATTATATGCCCCAGGAGTTTTTGTTTCTTTGAGACAGCAACAGCATCATAATAGTCAAAGCTGGCCTTTGAACCCTAGTAAAAATAAAAGCACATCAACTTTTTAATGAGTTAAACAAACAAGCTTGGACTACTTGTAATTCCAGCTACTTGGATGCAGCAATATGGAGAATTAGAAGTTCCAAGATAGAGGCCAACCTAGATAAGAAATCTGGGCATGGTACAGAAAGCATAAATAGGATTTCAGTCCAGGATGGTTCAGGTGTGAATTCAAGACTTTTAGAAAAGTAAGTTAACCAAAATGGGCTTAGGAGTATGTCTTAAATTGGTTGAGTTCTTGCTTAGCAAATGCTGAGCCTTGAGATCAAATCTTAGTATGACAAAGACTAAAACCCTCACAGAAAATATTGGTGATGGTTGCTTGAGAAAAAGACATGTATGAATTGTGGAGGCTGCTATATTACAGAGACAAGGACAAAGTATAAGAAGACGAGCAAGTGCTGTTGTTCAAAAGCATAAACATGGTATGAATGTGTGTGCACACAGAGTTAGTCCTGCACTATTTTGCATCCAGATTATGACAGAAGTTGTCTTTTGGTGTATTGAAGGCAGATTTGTTAAATCCCTTTTGTACCTCCCTTGTACAACTACATAAAGGTAATAAAGGGGGGGCTGGGGATATGGCCTAGTGGCAAGAGAGCTTGCCTTGTATACATGAGGCCCTGGGTTCGATTCCCCAGCACCATATATACAGAAAACGGCCAGAAGTGGCGCTGTGGCTCAAGTGGCAGAGTGCTAGCCTTGAGCAAAAGGAAGCCAGGGACAGTGCTCAGGCCCTGAGTCCAAGGCCCAGGACTGGCAAAAAAAAAAAAAAGGTAATAAAGGGGAAAAAGTTGTCTTAAACTGGGTGCACTGTAGTGGGTAGTAAAATAATTAGATAAAAGCTTACCGTGCTCCTATTTCCCAACTTCCTATGAACTAATGCACATCATAGAAAGGCATTATAAAGAAGAGACATTCTTAGACTGTTCTCTATAATGGTGACTGATTTGAGAAAAGGTTTGGTGGGTCAGGAATTATCTGTGGAGTCACTTCACAGCATGGTTTCTTCAAAAGAACAGTTTGGGAACAGAAAACCTGACAGCCTTTTTAATGTGCCAGCTCCCAAACAGGTCAAGGATAGGTATACTCTCATTAGTAACCATGACGCAAAAACTACTTGAGAGATTTGCCTAGCAAGAGAGCAAGACCCTGAGCAACATTCCCAATACCTGGGGGCAGGGGGAGATAAAGAAGGAAATTATTTTTGAGTAAAATTAAATATTTGAGAGTTTCTGAGTTATTATTTTCATCATTTAAACCTCAAAGTGAAACGTATTTATAATTTCATTGAACACAGCCACATAGAAGAATTTAGAGACTAGGGAAGAAAGGGACTGATGACATCTGGGCAGCTAAGGCAAAATGACGGCTTAAAAAAGGAAGGCAGGTGGGGAAGAAAGGAAGTAACATCTATATATATACCCAGGCAGCAGGAAGATCTGTCTAGGCGCCTGGGAGGTACCTTTTTAGACTTGCCTGGACATAAGCTGAATTCTAAAGAAAGAAATTACTTAGAAAACTGCAAACAAAAAAAGATCCACTGGTCAAAACCACAGGTTTTCAAAACGGAAATACTGGTTCTATTTCAGGCTTACAAATCTCACAAAAGACAACATGAAGCTATATCAGTCTATAAATGGTGGCGCACACCTAGCATTCAGGAGACAGAGGTAGATCACCAGTTTGCAGTCAACATAGACTATATAGTGAGAACCTATTGCAAAAAAAGAAAAACATGAGAAAGTTCTGAAAAAAAAAGCAACAGAAATGATAAAGTTTTTTTTTTCTTTTCTAATGGTCTCTTCTAAAAGCATAAAAACAAATTCTATTGTATGGTTATTGAAGAATTGTAGCGAATTCAGTTATGCATATGTTTTGTCTTCTTGAAAGTTCCCTAAATCTGCATTTTAGATGCTAAATTCCTGCTTTTCCTTCCCCCGCCCCTCGTCATTTATCATTTACTTTGAAATGTGAGAAGGCTTTGAAAATATTAAGCTTCAATATTAGTTCAACGTGGTATTTTTATTATATGCCTCTTTGTATTTTACATTTGAAATGAACTGGGTCTTTTTTAAATCCAGCAAAATCAGTGCAGGAGAAATTATCTTTCCCATTTACTTAAGACCTTCTCGTTAGCATGTGAATATAGTTAATACTTGCCATTTTTAAGAATTGATAATCGGGTTGGTAGTGTGGCTCAGTGTAGAGTGCTTGGCTGCCATTCATGACATAAAAAGGAAAAGAAAGATGACTTACAGTAAATACAAAAGCCAGAAAAGCCTATAGAAAAACAATGTGAGGACATAAACAGCAAGATACAGAATGTGAGAAATTTTGTAGGACCTGTGTCCTCCTGCCAAAATATGGAGAAAAAGGGGAAACTTCAGGAGAGTTTTAAAGGACCTACTAACCAGTTTATCATAGGTAGATGTTCTGAATTGAGCAAATGAGTAAAATGAAAAAAAAAATGGTAAAGAGAAAAAAGTTTAATGGTGTTTGGAAAACGGTTACACTGACCAGATATTTCTGATGAAATTAGTAGTTTCTTTAGATATTGTAATATTTTAGTTGTTATAAGGTTTTTTTTTCCTAACAGTTAAATGTTGATTTCCTTAAAGGTGAAATGATAAAACATCTAGATTTGTTAAAGATAATCCAGTTGGATGGGAATACTCATTAGATTTGCCAATTGACTGCTACTATGGAGTAATGGATACCTGTTAGTTTGTTATCCTGTTATTTATAAATTTTTTAACATAGTTGAAAATTTTCATAATAAATATCTGAGTATTAGATTAAATGGCATTAACAATCCATGTGTTGTATAGCATTTACTATGAAGGGTATCATCAGAATATTTAGTAGTAAATATAAAAAAAAAATGTTGCCAGCCAAGCAGGAAAATCTGTGAGACTTTTATTTCCAATTAAGTAACAAAAAAGCCAGAGCTGTGGCTTGAATGGTAGAGTGCTAACGGTGAGCAAAAAAGATGAGGGACAACACCTAGGCCAGGGACTGTGATATATTCTCTGTAAATAGATAGTAAATGAGATGAAATAAATGACAAGGAAATAAAATGCCCAGTTAAGCGATCATTTGAATTCCTCTTTTAAAGGAATTAAATATTTTGGAATATATAAACTGGCTTCCTGAAGCATCTTTCTTTTTATTATTCCTTACATTTTTGAACACATATTGTTTATAGATATTATAAATATGCCCTTTCATTTCATCACTTCAACAATATGACTGGATATGATTTTTATTAAGAAGGAAAATTAAAATTTGGAAATCTTAAATCCCTCAAGTTGATATAGGTAATAATGTGGCCCAAAGGAATTGAAGTCATCTGAACTCAAATTCATTAGATTACAAAATCAAAATTATTTCTAGTTTTAAACCATGGTAACTCAAAAGTGACTATTGTCACTTTTTGTGCACATCATAACTTGAATCTCTCTGCAATAAAGAAATGGTAGCTTTATGTGCTACCTATCAGTAACTAATTCTAACTCTGTTTTTAGCTATGCTTATTTTATCATAAGGATATAGTGATATAATACAAGGGACTGAATTAGCCTTTAAAAACAATGGTATTATTTTTCAAGTACTGTTGAGATAATCAGAAGAAGTACTTTGTATTCACTTGTCCATTTGCAAACATCAGATGGAAAGTATCACAGATAATACTGTTGTCTAGTTTTAGCCAGCAAAAGAGAAATAGGCAGATATTTAATCACTAATTTACACATCATTAACATTTAAATACAAATCTGACTGAAGAACTATTTTAATCTTTATAATATTTACTTTATTATTAATTTTCAATTGATAAAACTTACCAGAACAAATTTATATAACAGAAGAGAATTGGAGAAATGCCTTTCTGTTTCCAGTATAAATTAAGTGAGCCAATAAGAATTTAGTTCTCTTTTTCTATGAAAATACAAATGGAACACTCATTGATACCAGGAGTAGCAGTATACTTAAGTTAAATAAGAGTAATAGAGTATAATAATAATAGTAATATCCTCAAGTGCTTCTGTTACTTGAGGATATGGTGGCTGTGATTTTGTATGTAGTTTAACATTCTCTAATACTGTAAGTAACTAGTCATTGTTTATGTCCACTTTTAGCATTTGCATTCCCCTCTCAGTGGTTGCACAGTAGCAGGCAGAATAAATTTTGAAGCAAGGTGTAAAATCACTGCAGTCTTAAACCAGCAGAATGAGCTAACCAGGGAAACATACCAGTAGGTAAAAAAGTATATTGAAAAGACTTTATTTATTTGTGTGTCTTCAACTAGTTTGGTGAGAGAAACTCAATGAGCTTATTAATGCCCTGTGTTGTTAAAGCATGCAGGCTTAGTGCATTTTCAGATAGCCTCAGTCTTTCATCCTAGTCTTTCCCTTCTCCACTGAGGTGAAGTCTGCTATGATTTTTTGCTTCTTCACTGATCAATACTAACCGAATGTACATTTGTCATTGTTCTTTGAGTAGGATCAGGAGGAAGTCTAGTTAACAGTGGTCATGAGGAAAGCTGTACCTACCTATGATTCAGTTTTTGCCAACACCTCCGTTTATATGGCCCTATATTTGTAAGAGTAATATAGAGTTTCCTTTTTCAGCATTTCACCGACCATGACATATTAACCAAAATTCTAGCTCCAATGTTTCCTATAATTCTATCTTATTAAAAAAATATTCAACTTTTATTATCTTTATGAGATATTTTGGCTAATATCAGTTGTGACATAATTAGTCTCTAATTGTCAGTAATGTGACCTACTCCCCCCAGACGTGCAGATTTTCTTTTAGGTACAAATACTGAAATACTGTTTTACTCTCCACTGATCATTCGGAAAGATTGTTAAGATTTATTACTTTTTCCTAGTGTTTTTGTTTGTTCTTTTTATTTGAATTCTACATGTGATTGTTATATTTTAGTAGTCTTCAGCTCATTGATAAAATAAACTTACTTTAACAACTAACAGCTGAATAGTTTTGATTTACTTTATTTGTAGAGTAGTCTCTTGGACTGAGGGAATGGTGGCTTCACTAGTGAAAAAGGTTCAATTCTGGCATATGTGGTAATGCAAGAGCTTTTTATATTTATTGGTTGTAATGATGGAATTCTGAAGTTAATACAACACACTTATTCTTTGTGTTCTTGGCTAACTAGATGTATATATTGTTCTAGTAGCCTCTGGTAAATTTCATTTGATGTGATATGATAATGTTGATACACGTTCTTTTTCGTTTGTGTGGTTGGAGGGTATGGGGACTTGAACTCTGGGACTCATGCTCTTTCACATGACTTCTTCCACTGATGGCTGGGTTCTACCACTTGAGCCGTATGTCCACTTCCAAAGTTTTGCCAGTTAATTAGATATGAAAACCTCATTGATTTTTGTCTGCTTGGCCTGCTTTGAACCTGGATCACCAGATCTCAACCTCCTGAGTAGCTAGGATTACAGTTGTGAGCCAACAGTGCCCAGCCTTTTCATCCCTTTCATAAGAGAATCTTGTACCTCTGAGTAAAGGAAACAAAGTTTCTCTGGGTTGATTTTTGTGGACAGGTTGAATTTGATATTAAGTATGTAGTCTATATTTGTAGAAATGCTATGAGCACATATGTATGCACATGCAAAAATTTAACTTATTTGTATAACTAATGCTAATAGAAATGTTTAAATAAATGAATGGAAATGCTATGCTGAATTATCTTACCGTCTCACTTTAAATGTGTAGCAGTTTCCCTTTATCTGTGATTTTGCTTTCTGTAGTTTCAGTTACCTGTGATCCACTGAGGTCTGAAAGTACTAATTAGAAAGTTCCAGTAATAATTTGTTAAATTTAAATTGTAGATAGTTCCCTGTAGTATGATGAAATCTCTTGCCATGACGTGAGTTATCTCTTTGTACATTGTATCCACACTGTATATACTGCTTGCTCATTAGCCATGTTGTAGTCATCTTACTTAAGTGGACTGTAGTGGTACAGTAGCACTTGTGTTCATATAGCTTTTATTTAATAATGGCAGCAGAGTGCGAAGTAGTGATATACACAATTTGGATATAGCAAAGGAAACCTGCAAAGCATTTCCTTTACCTAAAAAGGTAAAAATTCTTAAGAAAAAAAAATCATCTGTTGAGGTTGCTAAAATCGGTGCAAAGTTGTTAATCTCTTTTCGTTGCCTAATTTGTAAATTAAACTTTATTATAGGTAGACATATATAGAGTACATGTATAATGTTTAGTTAGCTCATAACAGAACTATGATATCAGGGTTGTCTAGGCTAAGCAATTGAATGTGGCTCAAAGTGAAAACCACATATTCTTTTCAAAAATAACATCCTACATGATGATTAGGTTTGGGGCTGATTTTTTGGAAAGCATGTTTCCTTTTACATTTCCTTCTTCTGAGTCAGGGTTTTATTATGTAGTCCAGGTTGTCCTTGAACTTCCTGCCCCTGTCTTCTTGATTATGCCTTATTTCCCAGTGCATGAAAAGCACTTTTTTAATGTGGAGCTCTGAGCTGAGTAACCCTGGACAAGTAAGTATATTAAATCTTATTTTCTTCACCTCTTCTATGAGGATCATGATGGTTCTTGCCTCTCAAAGTGGTTGTAAGAATTACATATTTGTGGAAAGGACTCAGCACAATGCTTAGCATATAGATTGCTTGGTATTTTTGCTGCGCTTACTACTGCTTACTACTACTGCTAGAAAGACCAGCTGCTTTTAAACATTTCTCTTAAAGAATCCATTCTAACTTGGCATTCTTCAACTGTTGGTTGGAGCACTTCTTCCTTGCATTCCTATCAAAGGGATTAGGCTTTTCCCTTCTGGTTAGGTTAGGACTTAACTACCAGGGCATTTGGAGTGTGAAGGTTTTTACGCCATTCAGGATTAAGATGGGTCAGAACTGTCCTGTTTTCTTTGGGAGTATGGAGTGTGTTCCATCCCCTCCCCCCAACCTCCCCACCACTCATTCATGTTTTCTGCTAGATTTTCATTGGCTGCTGAAGAAGAGAATAGAAAACAAATATATGTTGACCTTAAACACTTTTTGAAACCCTTTCAGCAGAGGCTGAAAGAATTCCTACAAGGTCTGTTTGGTGCCTATATTAGTAGTAGGATGAGAATGAAACAGCCATGTCTAGTGGGGGTTTCTGAAATGACAGCAGGGCAGAAGGAAAGCAATTTCCACAGTGGTTTTATATAAGGCACACTGTCCTTTCAGTATTGTGTGTCAATGCTCAAGTTAGTTCTTCATATTTGAAGGGCTTGCAGAAGTGAGTTATGGCACCTGTGGTAACAGAAGAACAAAAGGAATAATAAAAAGGGACGGAGACACATGAAAACTTGTCAGAGGCAGTAGGATTGTTTAGAAGAAAAAGAAGAGCTAGATTTTTAATGAGATAGTATGTAAAATGCAGTTATTTACTGAGGGATATATAAAATAATTTTAAAATTTTAAACTTTTTCTAGAACTATATGTGCACAATATAGTAGAAAAATGCTTTTATTATCTTCTCTGTTAAGCAGCTTTCTTCGTGGAGACATTGTTTCTATAATGTTCTCCTTCTATAGAAATTCTGAGTACCTTGGCAGCCATTTTTGTTTCTTCTTCCTCCTTCCTGAAAGTGTGAATGATAATATAGTCCATGTGGTATTCTACATGTTTACCTCTTTCTTTTGCCTTCATATGTGTCTGTCTCATTGTTTATTCCATATCATGATCATTAGGGCTACTTTGTGTTCTCATTCACTCACAAGTAATGTGAGTGGATATTCAGTGATTTCATTGTGTATTTGATTTTAATGAGCAAGTTAGGTTGGTTTTTTGACATTCTCTCTTGTTCTTATAAAGTGTAGTACAATAAATATTCCTGTTGATCTCTTATTTCTGAAAATAAGATGGTTTCCTGGAAGAGAAGATTGCTGGGAAATCTATCTACAGTTGTCTGTGCAAAATGTCAGGGAATTTTTCCAAATTACCTGTTGACGTGAGCAGTTTGAGTCCTAAATTTATTTCCAGGCTTGAAAACAAATTTGAGTTTCTGGCCAGTAGACTAGAAAGTACATACATTTTCAGAGCCATGAGATTAGAACAGCACATATTATGTAAGGTATTTTTGTAGGAAGGAAAGAGTGTTGTATAAGCAAAGTAAGAAATTCAAGAGCAGCTCAGTGAATGGCAGTTTTCTCTATCTTCCCTTTTTTTCTTTACTTCCACTTTCTCCCTCCTGTCTACATACCCTCCCTCTGTTTCTTCTTCCTTTATTTTTCCCTTACAATATGCTTAGATTTAATGGAAAGTCATGGCTCAGCTGTTTGTTACTGCTCAGTAGAAGACAAGTAACCATGACTATATGGCATGAGAGTGATTGGCACCAATACAGCTGTTTTCATAATGTTACAGTGTTAAAGATGCTGTTGTTTTTACTCATTCTTAGTTAGTTTTATTGCTAACATAGATGCTTCCAGTGTAATTTTTTAAATTTTATGTAATTGTCCAGGTCATTAAACTGATGAGTTTTAATTTTCTTTCATGAACTATGGACAAGCTAGGCAAACTAGGTTTTTCTGCCTTATGCTGCTCTCTCTCTCTCTCTCTCTCTCTCTCTCTCTCTCTCTCTCTCTCTCTCTCTCTCTCTTTCTCTCTCTCTGGCATACCTGGGGATTGGGACTCAGGGCCTGAGCACTGTCCCTGGCTTCTTTTTGCTCAAGGCTAGCACTCTACCTCTTGAGCCACAGTGCCAGTTCCTTCCTTTTCTGTTTATGTGGTGTTGAGGGCTTCATGCATGCTAGGCAAGCACTCTACCGTTAAGCCACATTCCCAGACCTTATGCTGCACTCTTAAGTAAAGGTCTATATGGCATTATTACCATATAGGAAGGAAGACTGGTATAGAAGGCGTGGGACTGGGCATGTGCTTAGATAATGCCTATCTTCTCTTATCATCAAGATTGTCCTTAACTTGAGGTCTCGTAACTGTGCCGCATGTTGTGTCTGGCTCAGGCAGGACTCCTTTATGTATAGTTATGCTCTGTAGCATTCTGTTTACCTATATCTGAGATTGAAAAGGATATGTATAAATGCTTGTTTTTTTTTAAAATACCTATTTACAGCTTATTTCCTGGAAGTTTTGAGAAGAGAAAAATAGTTATTAAAATGAATAGTGAAAAAGTCACTGCCTCAATTGGACTCTGCTTTTGGTATGTAGGTCATAGAGCCTAAGGCAGTGGGAGGGTCTGAGATGTGACAGGTGCACAGTCAGATGCAGTGAGTGTGCTTCCTGGGATTTCCTGTCTGTCCCTGGTGGTGATGAAGCCAGCACCATCTCTCACTCACCTCTGGTGGAGCAGCCGCACATCTGAGTGTGCATTGGTAGAGCCAACGCACCTCAACATTGCTGCTCTCTATCCCATGCCTTGACATTTAAAAATTTAAAGTACAGGATGGAGATAGAAAGTGAGAGTAGCACTTCAGGGGATGACAGTGTCTTTTGGTTGGATTCTGAAATTATGACCCAGCTGACTGATGGTGAAGAGGGAGAAGGGGAAGATAATTTCAGGTAATTAAGGAATTTGAGTTTTCTCTTTCCTCTTTTATGCTTTGGCTCTCACTTCTCCTTTTCATTCTTTCAATCCTCCCTCCATCCTCTTCAATAAGACTTTCAGTAAGATGTTATTTTCTCTGGGAGAAGGTTTGGGGCCAAAGGGACAGGTTTTGAGTTGTATAGAGCATTCTTCATTCTGCAACTTGCCCTGAGCTTGTAAAATGTATTTTCAATGACTTGTTAGAACACCACAAAGAAGGTGTTAGACAGGTTTGGTAGTAGCATTTCAGGAATTTCAAGTAGGCACTCATAATGAACTACTAGTACCTTTCCTGTGTCTGATTTGTATCTCAGAGATTTGATCTGAATTTGTATCTAATAGACTTCTCCTCTTTTTCTTAGAATGTGTTCTGAAGATTGTCTGTTTGTATTTATGTGTGTGCGCATGCAAGCACAAACTTACCTGTCTGCTAGCTTTGTCAGCTTACGCACATGTGTGATACTGATTTAAGTATGAATTGGTTATTTTCTGACTTTGGCCCTTATTCTTGTCTCTGATCTTACATTCCACCTCCTCCCCAATCCCTAAAACTATTTCTAGGTTCATAATTAAATATTTTAGAAGATGCCTCCTGGTTAAATATCTCTCAAGAGTTTAGTGTTACTGGTTATAATAGAGGTCTTACCAATGCTTGTGAATATGGTGCTAGTTGTTAGTTACTTATGTTCTATTTAAATATTCAGGAAGCTTTATTCTGGCTTGAAACAAAATTTAAACAGGGCTAATGACTGACTATATCTGTAGGTATTAAAATATCTTGATGAAATTTGAGGGTTGTACTACGTATTATCAGTACCACCCACATGGGCAATTAAATGTCTTGTAATTTTAGCAATGAGTACTTGGGAAGGTGTACATATCATTTGCTTCAGATACTGTGTTTAATGTTTAAAAAGAATCTCTCTGAAGTTAAAGGATCTCTTTATATAGAGAGTTTAATTTTTTAAATCTAGGTACATAACAGAGATTATACACACATATGTATATATTTGGAATTTTTGATAGTCCACACTGAATTTGTTGATCAGGACTTAAAATAAATGAGAACTATATTTAAACTTTCAGAAGAGGCAGGTGCTGGTGGCTCATGCCTGTAACCCTAGCTTCTCCAGAAGCTGAGCTCTGAGGATCACGGTTCAAAGCCAGCCTGGGCAGAAAAGTCACTATGAGACTCTTATCTCTTCAATTAACCACCCAAAACCTGGAAATGGTGCTGTGGCTTAAGTGGTAGAGAGCTACTGTTGAGCACAAAGAGGCTTGGAAACAGTGCTCTGGCCCTGAGTTCAATCCCTACAATGGACTAATAATATTAGAGCAATAATTTAATATTCAAAGTATGTTACCACTTTGTTAATATAAGATACAGTTGTATGTGCTGCTGTTACACATATCCTGTGGTTTTGAATGTGTTGTCAGAGTCTCCCTAGCAGGTAATATTTGTTTTGTTGATGTTGAAACTCTTTGACCTATTAAAGTTGTGTAATTTTCTGGTATTTGTCAAAGAAAGGAACAATTTGGAATTTATTTTGATGATAGTTTTAGTACTAAAATTCTATATTTGTTGGTTAAGCAGCAGAAGTTATTCTGGTACTTTCTTTTGACATTTACAAGCCAATCTCTGTAAGGTTGTTCCTTTTCCCCTCATGAGTATGTGACAGTATATTGAGTCTCAAAAACTGAGCCCAGTGTATGCATTGTTTTAAGAAGCTATGGTTCAAAGGACATTGGTTCATATTACGTATTGGGGTATTACTATCGGTCTCCCAAATCAAAGGTGTCTTTGAGATTTGATCTTACTTACAAATGCCACAAAGTAAGTTGGTAAAGCCTCATTTTTTTCACCTATTAAGCAGCAAGGCATGAGGAAGTATGGCAGTGGAGGGCTTTCACAATATCCACAGCGTGTTCCTGCTGAATGCCCAGCAGGAAAATATGTGTGGGTGTGGAAGGTGAAGGGTTGGATAGGAGGAGCCATAGTACACTATATTAGATGAAAATTGTTTTTATAAAATCAACTTACTAAGTAAATGTATATACAAAGTTGTAGTTTGTTTCTTTAAAATCTGTACAAATATACATGAATCTTTTAGAAGAATTAATACCATGTCATTTGAGGTCCATTGCACCTAGAATGTAGGTTTCTGGTGGCTTTAGCTATCAGTTGCTTTTAGGAGAAAGGACATTACTCTAAGAGGGGAGATAATTTTCTTCTACCATCTTTTGATAAACTGTCTAAAGCAATAGTTCAGATTCTTCAACCAATGACAGTTCTCTCATCTGTACTATGAAGTTAACCTGTATTATTTTTTACTTTATCACCATGGCAAAAATAATTCTTAGCCTATTTAGAGGGTCTTACACTACTTGAAAAAGTGACACCCTGTCGTCATGTGCTGGGGCTGTAGCTCAGTGGTAGAGTGATTGCCTAGCGTGTGAAAGACTTGTTCCATCTAGAAGAATCCTGTAAATAGGGAGGGCCAATATAAGGAAGAAGAGAAAAACCTAAGTGTTTTAATTCTGTCAAAGATAAATAGGAGTTGTTACATGCAATTGTCCTAGGCTAAAGATGTTATATACAGGACATCTGTTGATTATATTATAAACCGTATAAAGTAGATAATATCTTTCGATTCCCAGATAAGAAATTTATGGCTCAGAGAACTACATAGTCTTTACAATACATAGTATTGTTATGTAAAATTTTATACATGATAAAGCCCAAGTGTAATTGACTTTGAAAATGAAAGACTTAGTTTTAGAAAAAATGGTTCTCTGTTTATAGAGGCTAATCTCTGCTAAATAGCAACTTCTAAGAGGGTAAAACTGACTTCTCAGGTTTGAAATGCCTTCTTTGCCATGTTTCTCTGTACTCATGAGTAGATTTTGTCCAACATAAAGGTAAAGTTAGCAACCACCATAGTGTGACAATGTTAAGAATGTAACTTCCAAAACACCTAGGAATTACCATTAACGCACTGTTATTGAAGGCTCTAACTCTGCCACTGGGATGTAGAAATGTTAATAATATAATCTACTTTAGTTTCTTTTTCTAATATCAGTATTAGACAGCCTGGCAAGTAACATGTAATTTGAAATGGTGACAAAGAAATAATGGTATATAACTGAAGCACAGTGTAAAACACTTTTAGATTTTTAATCTGTAGTTGCTCGAGTCTTTCAAATCTTTGCTTATATCTGCATTTAGGACAGTTGACTAAATTAAGAAGAGAAATATCTGACTCCAGTTAAGCTGGATGATTTGGTGAATATACTTTAACTTTTTTGGTGGGGGGGATGGCTTAATTAGTTTATGGCACTATTCAACCAATAATATTTCTAGCACTTGTCTAGTTGGTTGCTTTATTTCTTCTTTGGCTTATTTGGAGTGATGCCTAAAGTTCGAAGATACTAAATAGTCCAAATAGGTAACAAGGGCTGTTTTTATTAGGGCTCACTGTTGGTGTCCCATCATTCAAGCTTCCAGATCTGGCTTTTTGCTGGTTAACTGGTGACCAAAATCTTATGGATTTGTCTCCCCGAGATGGCTTTGAACTATAGTCCTTAGATTTTGGCCTCCTTGAGTAGCTAGGATTACCAGCAAGAGCCACTGACACCTGGAAGTTTTCTGTTTCGAGTAAAATACATCAAGCCAATATCTTAGCAAGATTATAGTCAGAGTAAATGAAACCTTCCTAGATTCTTGACTTGGGGGGAGTTATTACATGTTTACTTCTCTCTAATGATTAATTTTCCTTTCCATGTTCTCATTTGGATATCTATATTTTCTATTATTATTTGAAATAGAATATGTTATTTTACCCAGATGTTATGTTTTCCCATTTCTTTTATGTTCTGTTCTCTACCTCATAAGCTGAGGACTTAGAGTAATTTTACCTTCTGATTTTCTCAGTGCCATTCAAGGATTTTTGAATTCTTGTTACTTCCATCTTAGCCCATCCCTGATGTTTAGTTTAGAGCTGTGTTTTTCCTTTTTTGGTACAGGGCTTCAACTGAGTCCTCTTGCTCACCCTTGGCATGTTTTGCTTAAGGCTGGTGCTGTAGCATTTGAGCCATACCTCTGCTTCAATCTTTTGCTGATTAACTGGAGAATAGAGTCTCATGCTGGCTTCAAACCACAGTTTTCAGATCTTAGCCTCCTGAGTAGCTACAATTACTTCAGGTGTGTGTGTGTGTGTGTGTGTGTGTGTGTGTGTGCATGTGTGCACGCACACATACACACTCCTGAACTTGTACTTAGAGGCCTATGTGATATCTTTGAGATTTTATTGCTCAAAGCTGATTTTCTACTACTAGAACCATACCTCCACTTCTGGCTTTTTGCTGGCTAATTGGAGGTAAGAGTCTTATGGACTTTTTTTTTGCCTTTGTTGATCATTTCAAGGTTTACATTGTGCTGGATAGATAAATAAGTCCTGGTCCAATAATCACTATTGTAGTTAACTAGTTACAAACCATATTTTTATCTCTTGGAGTAGAAAGCTGTTATGTGTTATATCAGACAAGATCTCTGAAAGCCAAGGTAGAAATGAAAGATCATTGGCTACTCATGCTCTTCTAACTAAACCTAAAAACAAACAAAAAATTTATTTTCTCTGTATTTATTGGAACAGTTTCATGGACATAGAAAATCTTATAAGAATCTTTCATGTTTTGATCTCTAGGAAGATGAAGTCTTCAATACATTCTGAAGAGGATGATTTTGTTCCTGAACTACATAGAAATGTTCACCCTCGAGAGCGTCCTGATTGGGAAGAAACACTTAGTGCAATGGTAAATATCTTATGTATGTATGTATGTGTGTGTATGTATGCATGTTGTACTTACATAAGTAAAAAGGAACTGAAGAAGCATTATTCACCAGAAAATGTGCAGTGTTTCATTGCATTCATTCAGGAAGTATTTATTGAGCAAGTACTTCAGTTTAGGCATTGGTTGTAGACTGTGGGCAGAGTTAATGGGTTTGAATGGTTGGATAGTGAAAAAATGGTTGCTGGTTATGTTGAATTATGAAAATCTCCCTAATTTTAGGAAGATTTTATGTTTAAGGTTTTTTAAAGTAAATGACTCTCCTTGTTTGGCTAACAAATGAGCTATTTGTGGTATATATGGCCTCTTGGAGAAGATGAGATTTGAACAGGCATTTGAAAGATGTGAAGGAACATCATGTATATATCTGGGACAACATCATTTTAGGCAGTGGAGTGAAAGTTAAAGACCATGGCATAGAATTACAAAGTAAGCTAGAACATACACAAGTAGAGGAAATCACCTGCAACTGAAATTCCCTGGAGCAAGAGGAAGAACAGGAAGAGACAAGGACAAAGAAGTAGTTTTAAGTAGGTGCACAGCAGAAGGTACGGTTTCTTGTGACCCATTGACAAAGACTTTATTTACTAATGCTGAGTGAAATGGAAACTATTGGAGGTTTTTTGACCCAGGAGATAACATGATCAGGCTTGGAATTTTAATTTTAGATTGCTGTGAGCAGGGGATGGCCAGATGGTAAGTGTTACTATAGGTAAGATAGTGGTGGTAACTTGAATGAGAATAGAAACAGTTATTGTTAGAATTGGCTACATTCTCAATATACCTTTTATAGATAAAGCCAGTAGTTGTTGTTTATGAATATAAAGAGATATGAAGGATGACTTCATGTGTTTTGACCTTCTCTACCTGAAGAATGGTATATATATACTTACTCAGTTGCTAATAAAGCAGTCTGTGCTAAGGAGTAGATGGAAAATCTAAGTGTAATTTTCTACAAAATCTATTTGAGTTGCTCATTTAATTTGTTAGAACCTTTTATAATTTAAGTCTATTAATAGGGACAATGAAATTATTTGTGGGAATAACATTATCTAGTTGGAGTTCTGTCAGCAAATCATGGTGCAACTGTTCATTTGTTAGTGCTGATCTATGAGATTTTACTTACTTCAGTTTTGAAACTGTCCTTCATTCAGATAGCATCTACAACACTCACATAAGCTCATAAGCACATGATCCTGATTAGGCATTTTCAGCACTCGTGTTTATGGACTTCTATAAGATTCTTCTGTTTACATTTGCCTTTACCATCTCATTGTATTTCAGTTTAATCATTTGCAATTGAAGATTAGGTGGAGTTGCTTCAGCTGCACAGTTAAATGGGATTTGCAATATGAAAATTTACTTTGCACTTCCATTATGATTTGAAAATTCCTGCTGAGTCTTCACTTTGAGCTCAGAAAAATATTTTTACAGCAAATTTGCATGAGCATGAAAATCACCCTTATTTTAGGGAGATTTTTACTTTTTTTCGTATGTCTTTAAGTAAATAGCTTTCCTTGTTTGGCTAACAAATGAGCTACTAATAACATTTCTTAGATTGTAATCTTGTTATTATTTTGTGTTTTAGTGAAAAAAATCTGGTTGGCAGCATGCTGTTTTATAAGCGTTAAGTTTTTGAGAGTGTTATCTTTCTGTGAGTTGAGAATATTGTGGTGAATACATAGTTTAGTTTGGAAAGTATAGGCAGTAGCTATAACTTGGAATTTTAAGAATACTAGTCATTGAAAGATTGTATCATAGTAATTTTTACATAAACAGTGTTTTACCTTGTGAATTTTAGGTTAAAGTAATCAGATACATATAAAGACTACGGGAAAATATGGTTATGAAAGCAATTGAGTATTCAGGAGTAGAAGTTAAAAGTATGTCCAACTAAGCCTTTTCCTACTCCACATACATTTTACCAACATCATTTGTATGTATCTTAGTAAATTCCACTTTGAATATTACTGAATCAGTGTGTGCTCACTATTCTTGAGTATTCTATCCTCCAAATATCATGTAAATACTGTTCATAGGGGCTGATTCTTTTTACTTCGACAACACCTGAAGCATATTGGTGACATTTGTCCACTCATGAAGAGATAAAGAAAACTACTTGAAATCATTTATCTTATTTTTCAAATTGACTACTGATGATTTCCCCTGAAGTTCTCAACTCTTCAACTATTGTCATCAAAATGACTAATGAATTTAAGCCAGTTTTTTTTTGACACATAGTTTTGGCTATGGCAATCAGACATAATTTAATTGACTCATAGTTGTAAATGGCTGTTGTTGTGTGGTGAACTAATGAGCTACTTAAAAATAACTTAAGTTATAATATTGTCCTTATGTTGTGTTTTCTTGAATATATTCTGGATTGTTCCGAGTGTTGCTTTCTTGTGAGTTGAGAATATTTTGGTCATTGCATAGTTTAGTAATGTTGATGTAGATTTTGTTCTTTTAGAATGACCACAGTGTCACAGTACAGTAAAAACAATGTTTGCTGTATAATTTGGTTGCAAAAAAGTTGGCTTTGTGTTGTTTTCTTCAAAGTGTGACATTGAAAATCCACTTATCTCTTCTTACTTTACATGATGTGTGTACATTCATAATTTAAAAATGTGAATTGATGAAGGTGCCAGTGGCTCAAAACTATAATCTTAGCTACTCAAGGGGCTGAGATCTGAGGATTGAGGTTTGAAGCCAGCCTGCGGAGGAAAGTTTATGAGGCTTTTATTTCCAATTAACCACCCCCCAAAACATAAGTGGAGCTCTTTTCTTGCCATGAGCAAAAAGCATTTCTTTGTCAGAAATTATTGAATTATTATCATTTTTCTATAAATTTATTTCATTCTCTATTAAGTCAAAAAATTAAAAGGCCTAGTAAGTCCCATATTCTTATTATTCATGTAATCCTTAGAGGTTTCAGCATTCTTTTGGAAGGCCATTTAGGAATTTGTTTGCCTATTTTTTAAGTCTTTCCTAATTTTCCTACCCTCTAATAAATATATGTTGAGTTTAATATATGGAAAGAAAGGTAACATTAGTTTTTATGTAGTGGCCATTCTTAAAATGTACAAACAGTTCACAGATGGGACTACAACAAATGAAGGAAGAAGTTTCTACACAGTAAATGATAGCCAACAGACTGGAAGAAAATCTTTACCAGTTATATATCTGACAAGGGCCTAATATCTACATTACACAAAGAGCCCAAGAAACTAAAATTTCCCCAAATTAATAACCCAATGAATAAGTGGGCAAAGGAACTAAACAGAGGTTTCTCAGAAGAAAAAGAAAGAATAGCCAATAAACGCACGGAGAAATACTCAGCATCCCTGTCTCTAAGTGAAATATAAATCTAAACAACATTTAGAGTCCATCTCATCCCAGTGAGAATGGCCAGCATCAAGACTTTGAACAATAATATCAGATGCTGGAGCCATGTTTGGAGAAAGGAACCCAATGGTGGGAATGTAAACTAGTACAACCACTATGGGGCACTTTGGAGATTCCTCAAAAACTAAACATAAAACTACACTATGATCCAGAGATACAATTCTTGGACATCTCCCAGAACATTACAAGTCAGAATACAGTAAAGATACTTACACACCTCTGTTCCTTGCTGCACTGTTCACAATAGCTAAGTTATGGAACTAGCCCAGATGCAGTATAATGGATTAAAAATGTGATACCTCTATACAATAGAATTTTACTCATCCATTAGAAAGAATAATACTGTGTCATTTGCAGGGAAATGGATAGGCCTAGAACAAATTATGTTAGGTGAAGTAAGCTGGGCTCAGAGAGACAGATGGCACATGTTTTCTCTCATATGTGCAAGCTAGATCTAAAATAAAATGATGCCATGATAACATATACTGGAATCAGTGCATTTCCATAGAAACAAACAGACCAAAGGATGGTATACTTAGGGGAGGATTCCAAAGGTTTAACTCCTCTGAAGAACAAATGTACTGTTTATCAAAACACATACTAGGAAGTAGAAACATGTTTTGGGCAAGGGGGTGCATAAAAGGGAGTAGAGGAATAGAGGGAGGAAGGGTAGCAAATACAGTCATTATATTCAGTTACATCATGTAAAACAAGAAATATGTAAACTGAGGGTAGGGATGAGAGTGGAAAAATGGAGAATGAAGGAAGGGGTGACACTGAGCAAGAAGCATTTAAATGCATAATAACCTGACATGGAATTATAACCCCTTTGTGCAAATACTTATTAATAATAATATTAAAATACCATAACAATGTGCAGTATACTGGTTAAACTACTGAATTTTTCTCTTCTTAAGTTCACATTGATTTGTCTAAACATGTATAGAAATTACTATTTACATCATCAGTGTAAACCGCTTATAATAGTCTTATTTTTTGCCAGTCCTGGGGCTTGAACTCAGGGTGTGGGTGCTGTCCCTAGGCCTCTTTGCTCAAGGCTAGTGCTCCACCATTTGAGCAACAGTGCCACTTCTGGCTTTTCTGGTGTAGTGTATTGATAAGAGTTTCACAGACTTTACTGCCCAGAATGTCTTTGAATGGCAATCCTCAGATTTCAGCCTCTTGAGTAGTTAGGATTACAGGTGTGAGCCACCAGTGCCCAGTTGTAGTCTTATTTTGTAGTCTGATTTCTTTGAGTGTAAGTTCTTTGAGAGCAAGTGCTGTAGTTCTTCCTCTAGAGAAAAGCACCACACTCAATATCATGTTCTTAGACTGCAGAAGTATGGAGTGAATGACAAGAAGATCATGACTTTGAGATGACTACCTTTTTGTTAGAACGTCCTGTTCATTTTAGACACTAATGATAGAAAGTTTGTCCCTGTTTTCTCTCAGTAATAAGCTAAATAAAACAAAATCTCAAGAAGGGAATTTATTATTAAAAGAATTGTTTTCATATAACACTTCTGTTTGTTTAATTTTTGAATTGATGTATGTAACCGAAGCTTCTATTATTGATGATCTTCTTGTATCCCCTTCCTGTGGTGTACCTGCATTATCTCTGTATCTTATCTGAGTACATTGGAAACTGTGTATACTGGTATTAGAACTAGGAAACTGAAAGGGAATACCAAAATCGAGAGACAAAGGGTGAAAAAGACAAATGACTAAAAAAGCAATACTTGCAAAACTGTTTGGTATAAATGAACTGAACAACTCATGGGGGGAAAAGAAAAGGGGGAGGGGGACGAGGGAATGAGGGAGGAGCTAACAAACAGTACAAGAAATGTATCCAATGCCTAACGTATGAAACTGTAACCTCTCAGTACATCAGTTTGATAATAAAAATTAGAAAAAAAAGGTCTTAAATGTTCAATTTTTATCGATTTGTACGGTGCAGCTATATATTTAGATTTTGACATTCATATCTAAAAGAGAATCAGAAATTTCTGAATTAAGAGTTTAAGTGAGTGAAAGTCAAAATGACAATAAAATCATAAATAGTGCCATATTATTTGTGATTTAAGGATAAATACTTGTTACAAATATGTATTTTAAGAAATCTGAGTATAGTGGCCTCTGCCTGTAATCTCAGTTGCTTTAAATGTTGAAGTAGGAGGTTCATTTGAGACTTGGTTTTTAGAGCCAGCCTAGGCAACATACTGAAATGCTTGTCTCTTCAAACTATAGACTTAACTAGAACAAATTCCAACCAATCTCTTCCTTCAAAAAAAAAAAAAAACAAGGAAAGTAATCCATTAAAGATTTACAGAATTTCTCTAAGTTGCCGCTAGTAAATTATCTGCAACTATTTAAAAAATTCTTTTGGTGACTGCATATTAGAAGCTTTTAGACATTAAGATGCAATATAATCTGAAGAGCTTATGCATTTGTATATGCACATGGGAGAAAAGAAGGAAAGGTTGGGAAAGAAGAAAACGGAGAGGCAGGCTTTCTTGATCACCAGATTTCTATTTCTACAATCATTTTAGTTAATCAGTTATGTTTTCTGTATTCGTTTTATTTTCAGCATTGAGAGTAATTCAGTATGAATGAGCTACATGATGTGTGTGCAGATTGATATTTTTAAAAATGTGTACATCAGTGCAATGAAAATCAAAATGTTGTTAAATATTGATTTAATATTGCACTTTGTAACTGACCAAGTGAATTGAGAGCCCCATTTCAACGTTCTCAGAGGAGATCCTGTTGATTCTGATATTTTTACTTTCTTACATTAGTTTCCTTTTCAGGAATTACAATTAGTATATAGTCAGAACTCAGGGCAAATAAAATTATTGTTAGCATAAAATAAAATTTTCTAGGAGCTGGGAATATGGCCTAGTGGAAAGAGTGCTTGCCCTTGTATACATGAAGCCCTGGGTTCGATTCCTCAGCACCATATATATAAAAAACTGTCAGAAATGGCTCTGTGGCTCAAGTGGCAGAGTGCTAGCCTTGAGCCAAAAGAAGCCAGGGACAGTGCTCAGGCCCTGAGTCCAAGGCCCAGGACTGGCAAAGAAAAAATTAAAAAAATTCTGGATGAGAGTGTGAGAATGCTCATTTATGTTGACAGCTATGCATCTGAAAACATGATATAAAATTTCCACTGCCAAAATGTCAAACATTTTTTAAAGTGGTAGAAAAATATAGCCCCACATTGTGGACACAGAATGTGTGTTTTGGAAATACTCCATGTATGCACACACTTGCTCACTCAGCACACACCCATTTACTCCTAGAGGGCCCATCCTTCAGGCCTGCCCCTCCTTTTCTTTTCTGCTGGGTGTGGGCATCCACAAGAGCCTGCGCTTGTCTCTGTGTTTGTTCCCCCCAGCTCTGCAGTATTGCTGTGCAGGTGATTCCATGTTACTTGCAAACAATCACTTTACATTTAAGGGCTTTGTTGGTACCATCCACCACAGATCTTCACTATGTCATCTATCCTGCTTCCTGAATTAAGCCTTTTCCTTTCAACTGTATTGTGTTAATGACTTTATGTCGCCACTCTTGTTTGAAACCTTGTATTTGTTACTAATCAGATGTTTTCATATTGCTTATTTCTTTATTTGCTTGGGTAGTACTGGTCCTTGTGCTTGCTAGGAAAGCATAGCTCACTGGAAATGACCAAGCAAGCCTTACAAATGATCTGGGAAAAGTGCTTTCTAAACAAAGGAATGAAAGTGACTTGGAAAAAACAAGAAAGGACTTTGGCTTTTCCCAGTCACGTGGGAAGCAGAGATTGGGAGGATCTAGGCCAGTGGCCAGCCCCGGCAAAACATAAGCAAAACCCCATCTCCATCAGTAAGCAAGGTATGGTGGTGAGTACCCGTGTTCCCAACTGCGCATACGTAGTAGGATTGTGGTTCAAGTCTAGACATGGGCTAAAATGTGATCCTCTCGAAAAAAAAAGTAAAACAAAAAGAGCTAGGGTTTTAACTTTATTCATCATCTTAGATGAAGAATTGACTCTCCTCTCTGCTGTCTTTCTTTTGCAGGCTTTTTATTTTTAAGTAGTTGTACAAAGGAGTTGCCATTTATCAAAGCAGTTTATGAATTTGCTGCATTTTGATCATTGTCACCCCTTTCAACATTCTTACACTTCCCTCCCAACCCACCCCTTCCTCTACTTTCCTTAAATTGATTTTTTGACTGCATTCTCCCCCTTCTCTTCACTTGTCCACCCCTTCCCCTTAGCCCTACTCCTGAACTAATTTTCTCTGTAGTCTTACAGATACTTACATATCATTTTCAAATTATAAGGTAAGCTCCATGGGGAAAAGGACTTTGTCATTTTTGGTTACTTACTGTTTTCTTATTTGTGATGGAGGTAGTAAATTCTCAGTAATATTTGTTCCATAAATGAAATTATCAATTGTTATACACATTAAGTGACTTCCAGAATTTTCCTGCTTATTATTTCATTTGTTGGACATTATTTCATTTGTTGGACATTAATATGAACATTCTTGTTTTCTTCTTCTGGCAATAGTCGGTACACTTTTCTCAGGCTTTTACAACTGGGCATTTCCCTCCCCCCCCTCCCCTGTATTACCTATCTTCTAAACAGGAATGAAAGTTGATAGAACAGCTGGATTACTACTGCTTGAGTAATCTTGAAGAATAGGTCATTTTGTAGGAAATATACATTTTCATGATTGTTCTGTGGACAGATAGGGATAGCACTTAAACTGTTCCTTTTATTCATCATCTTGTAAAAAAAAATTCAGTTTTCATAAAAGAAAATGTTTTGCAAATGTTCCAAAAATGAATATCATTTTCTCTTTCATTACTGTGTGTAATGTGTAACTGCTTAATTATGATTGGTGGATGAATTTTAATTCACAGGAGAATTTAGGATGCTTATCACCCCATAGTCTTCAAAATCTAAAACCTGAATGTTTTGTGTACTGTTGCTTTATGAATGACCACAGATGCAATCATCAGCTAATAGGCAAATATGGGGCTTGGATTTTTGTTGATTCATTCAGAGTTCATCAATAAACACTTTTTTTGGATTTTTGTTGTGGTTCATTCTGTCAGTAACACAGCTTTCATGGTGCAAGCCATTCTGGCTGTAGATTATGGAAATTATCTGACATGAATCAAGTGATACTAATCATTGAGTATAACAAATGAAGTACTAAGAGCACGGAGAAATATGTTAGATTAAATTGTGTGAAATTGCAATTTTTTTGGCCAACAAAGTTGAAAATTGGTACTTCCATAAGAGTAAGCTTAAAACCCTTTGAAAAATTGGAGGATTTGCGTAAGCCTATCACTTCACTTGTAGTTAGTGAATGGAAACGTACATTTCAAATACTAAGCTAGTTTAGGTCGTTCCTTTTATGTATAATTTTAATAAACCCTTAAACAAAATATTCAAGCACAAAATGACACATATCATGCAATTAGAAGAATAATAGTTGTAACAGGTCTCAACTGGAGTGTCATATGTAATTGGAATCTGGCTGCTTATTCCTTTAATTCAAATATCCTTACAATTGTAAAAGCAGGCCAGTATCCTTTTTTTTTTTTAGCAATATTGAAGAGGAGTAATTTATTTGAATGAAGTACCTATAGAGGCAGTAGTATACTGTTCACACATTTTCCCTGAAACTATCTGTGAAATATATGATCAAATTGCACATGCTCTTAGAACCACATGCCATCTAAATAAATAAAATTATTTATGTGATCAGGGAAAATGGGAATGAGATGATGGGAAGGAAGTGTCTCAGGTATAAAAAAGTATAAATTGCAGAACATTAAAAGTTTTGCTAATATATTAAATGTGTTCATTTTGCTTGATTAACCAGATGTTGTTTGCCTAGTAGAGGAGTTGTTATAATTACACTAATGATGCTAATAATTTTTCCAAATTGCTTTTTCCCATCCCTGCTGTTAGCTGTTTCTTTAGATATGCAAAATTGCATACGGAATGGCTTGTAGCATGCATTCTTGAAGGACAGGATGTGAGGGAGAGAATGGAGCTGACTTATACCAAGGCAGATCTGAGTACTTCCTTTCTGTTGTCCTTTGGCTGTGCAGAATTTGTACTTTTCCAGAATTTGCCTTCAAGTGAACAGCTTACCTTGGGAGAAAGCTTTTGCAGGAGGTTTGAAAGGGGCCGGTGGTCATGCATGCAGAGGAGCTTCTGAGTCTGGCATCAGACCTTAGAAGAGAGTTTTAACTGTGCAAGAATGTGCATGTAAAGCATGAGGTCAATGAAGATCTAATGGGGTCTTAGGGGTCACCCTTATTATACTATTTTGTTTTGTGTTGCAGCCTATGAAACAATCACAAGCATAGAGCCTGAAAATAAATAGTCATTTATTATCTCATAGTTGATTAATCTGGGAAGGCTGAACTGCATGTGCTGGGTCAGGGCCTCCTAGGGCAGACATCATGTCCACTGGGCTGGAATTGTCATCTGGAGGTGCTGTGAAGGAATCTGCTTCTTACCTCACTCAGGTGTGCAGTCTTGTGGTTGCATTTCAGAGGACTTGTTTCCTTGCCACGTCTCTGCTACTAGAGGTGACCCCAGTTCCTTCTCCAACTGGCTCCATAAGTCTTCCAAACTTCCAGCAATAACTCATGCCTCAGATCTTCTTTGATTTTTCTTTTCCAGCTGGAGAATCCTCTGTTTTTGAAGTATCTCTTATGTTATTAGATTGAGCTCTACAGAATATACTTTTTGCTGTTTTTATTGCATTTTAGGATCTATTGATCTGAGATTTTTCATTATATCTGGAGACTCACTTCCCAGCAGTGCCTAGATTGATTGAATGAATACCAAGCAGGTAGAAAGAGTGCACCCCGTAGAATTGTATCTACCAATACACTTCATTTACTGCATCTGTTAGCATTTATTTGTAGAAAAATTAAGATAATTCAGGAATCTTAAATCTATTAATGTTCCTTGGAACTGACTGCTGGGGAGGGGGGTGATTTATATGTGTTCTTTAAGTGAGAACAGTATAAATATACTTAATGATACACAATATTTTATAGAATAGAACGTATTCCTTTGATTAATATGACCCTAAATTTATTTTGTATTATTCTCTTTAGTGAATATTATCATGAGAATTTCTCCCCCACCCCATTACTTATCCAGAGAATATAGAGATCCCCATATTATTTACCAAAAAAAAAGATGCTGTTAATTTGTATGGTTCTCATTATACTAACTTTTTCATTTATATATTACATTGCCTTTGAACAGTTTTACATATGCAATTTAATTCAAATACTATGACTAACATACAATGAAAATCAGTATTTCTTGTTTCACTTGGAAAGGCTGAATCAAATAATTTTACTCAGCTCGTGATTGTGTGTTGAACAACTTTGAGTCTCCTATTTCTCCTTAGTTTGAAGCCTGGGATAGGTATTAATATCCTTTTAATACTGTGTTATGTGTACACCAGAGCATTGGGGTGGGGCTACCTCTGGAGGCGGCCAGCCTTTCAGCGATTTCAGAACAGCCTGTTACAGTGCTGCTGAAGCACCTCGCAGTTACCCAGCACCATTAGTGCTTGATCTGGACATTTTGCTATTTAAGAGATTCTTTCAAGATAGGCATCAATGGAGGAATGATAGGCTAGTTTTCAGGATGGGTGGTTAGGTAAAAAGAGAGAATAAAAGTTTTTCATATCAACTTGTGTTTTCTTGAAGTGGGTGAACTGTTCCTAGGTGGATCAAATTGGCCCAGATTATAGGGAAACAAGTACTTCCCTTGTTGGAAACACCATATTACTGCATTAGCTTTTGTACTGTAAGGATATCCTTTTGGCTTATATTAAGCTGTGGTAAACTGTTGGCTTTAGATCTGGTTACATTAATCTTGCCAAAGTGAGCTTCTCACTCCCATCCTTATGTAACCTGGTTTTGAGCACATACTCAGGGCTTTAGTTTTTATTCTCAGTGAGCTTCAGTTGTTTCAACTTCTGTTTGTAGCTTAGTACAATCTCTCTGAATTCCATCATTCAGTGTTAGTGTCCATTTCAGTGCCTGCTGTATATATTTGACAAACATACCATATGTATTTTTATTTCTCTTTTAAGAAAATGTTCAGGAGGTTAAGAACAAAGGACCTCTGTGATATACCCCCTTTCTTTTGTGGTAATTGGTACTCATTAGTTTGTCTAGTATGTTTTTTAAAATATAATTTTATTGTACAGAGCTGCTACTATTTCATAAGTCAAGTGATGAGTACTTTTCTTTGGGGGACAATGCTACTCTCTCCCTCAGTTTCCCTCTCCCATCCCTGCCCACAAGTTACATAGATTATTTTTCACATAGTATATACTAAATAGCATAATTACATTTGTACACCCTTCCTCCCTTCGTTCCTGTGCCTCCCTGTCCCCCCCAAAAGAAAAAAAAAAAACCAAAGCCAAGACGAACACCTCTACTAACCAACAGTCACAGAAAAATGCAAAACTATGAAATGAACTGGAGTTCTTTTTTTTTTTTTTTTGCCAGTCCTGGGGCTTGAACTGAGGGCCTAAGCACTGTCCCTGGCTTCTTTTTGCTTAAGGCTACCACTCTGCCACTTGAGCCACAGCACCACTTCTGGCATTTTCTATATATGTGGCACTGAGGAATCAAACCCAGGGCTTCATGTATGCGAGGCAAGCACTTTACCACTAGGCCATAGTCCCAGCCCATGGAGTTCATTTTGATAAATAGTATTTTAAACGCTCGGAGGAATTATGCCTTTAGGTTCCTCCTCTAAGGGTGTCCTCTTTTAGTCTGTTTGGGTGTGAATACCTAGAGTCTTATATAGGTTATCATGTCCAGTAATATTCTAGGCCTAGTTTCCACATGTGAGAGAAAAGATGTACCATCAGCTTACCTCACTAAGCATGATTTGTACTAAGTTTGTCTGTTTCCCTACAAATCTTGTTTTAATGGCTGTATAAAATTCGTGTGTGTGTGTGTGTGTGTGTGTGTGTGTGTGTGTGTTTGACATTTTATCCCATCCACTCATCTATTGTAGGGCATCTGGGCTATTTACATAACATGGCTATTGTGAATAAGTCCAACAGTGAACATGGATTCACAAATACCTTTACTATATCCTGACTTGTAATGATCTGGGTAGATGCCCAAGAGTGGTATGGCTGAATCATAGGGAAGTTCTATGTTTAGTTTTTTGAGGAATCTCCAAACTTCCTTCGAGTGGTTGTACTAGTTTATATTCCCACCAACAGTGAAAGAGGGTTCCTTTGCTCCCACATCTCTGCCAGCATTATTTGTTGTTCGAATTCTTGATGTTGGCCAACTTAACTGGGGTGAGATGGAATCTCAAAATTGTTTTGATTTGGATTTCCTTTATGGCCAGGGATATTGAGCATTTCCTCATGTCTTTTTGGCCATTTCAGTCTCTCTTAAGCTTCTTTGCTCATTTATTCATTGGTTTATTAGTTCAGGAAGGTGTTACTTTTTTTTTTTTTTTTTTGGCCAGTCCTGGGCCTTGGACTCAGGGCCTGAGCACTGTCCCTGGCTTCTTCCCGCTCAAGGCTAGCACTCTGCCACTTGAGCCACAGCGCCGCTTCTGGCCGTTTTCTGTATATGTGGTGCTGGGGAATCGAACCTAGGGCCTCGTGTATCCGAGGCAGGCACTCTTGCCACTAGGCTATATCCCCAGCCCAAGGTGTTACATTTTTGAGCTCCTTGTATATTTTGAATATGAGGCCTTTGTCTGATGTATTGCTGGTAAAGATTTTTCTCCCAGTCTGTTGGCAATCTAGTTTAGTAACTATATCCTTTGCTGTGCAGCAAGTTTTTATTTGGTTGTAATCCCATTTTTGAAGTCTCTCTCGTTGTGTCCCTGGGACTCTTTTCAGAAAGTTCCTACCTATACCTATAATTTCTAAAATTTCACCTACCCCATCTTAGAATAGTTTTAAAATTTCATGACTAGCATTGAGGTCTTTGATCCACTTTTTTTTTTTTTTTTTTTTGCCAGGCCTGGAGCTTGAACTCAGGGCCTGAGCACTGTCCCTGGCTTCTTTTTGCTCAAGGCTAGCACTCTACTACTTGAGCCACAGCACCACTTCTGGCCATTTTCTATATATGTGGTGCTGAGAAATCAAACCCAGGGCTTCATGTACACAAGGCAAGCATAAGCACTCTTGCCACTAGGCCATATTCTCAGCCCCTCTTTTTAAAAAAAATTTTATTGTCAAACTGATGTACAGAGAGGTTACAGTTTCATACGTTAGGCATTGGATACATTTCTTGTACTGTTTGTTACCTCCTCCCTCATTCCCCCTTTCCTCCTCCCCCTTTCCCTTTCCCCCCGAGTTGTTCCGTTGATTTACACCAAACAGTTTTTCAAGTATTGCTTTTGTAATCGTTTGTCTTTTTACCCTATGTCTCTCAATTTTGGTATTCCCTTTCAGTTTCCTAGTTCTAATACCAGTATACACGGTTTCCAATGTACTCAGATAAGATACAGAGATAGTGCAGTACAACAACAGGAAGGGGATACAAGAGGGTCATCAATAATAGAAGCTACAGTTTCACATCACATGTTGAAAGTAATTACAACAGTGATAAAACAGTTGTTTCCATAACATGGAGTTCATTTCACTTAGCATCATCTTATGTGTTCATAAGGGTATAGCTATTGGGCTCTAGTGATCCTCTGCTGTGACTAGCCTAAATCTGTGCTAATTATTCCCTATGAGGGAGACCATAGAGTCCATGTTTCTTTGGATCTGGCTCACTTCACTTACTATAATTTTTCCAAGTCCTTCCATTTCCTTACGAATGGGGCAATGTCATTATTTCTGATAGAGGCATAAAATTCCATTGTGTATATATATACTACATTTTCCTGATCCATTTGTCTACTGAGGGGCATCTGGGTTGGTTCCATATTCTAGCTATGACAAATTGTGCTGCGATGAACATTGTAGTGCTGGTGGATTTAGTGTGTTCTTGTTTGTGGTCTTTTGGGTAGATGCCCAAAAGTGCGGCTGCTGGGTCATAGGGGAGCTCTATGTTTAGCCTTTTGAGGAATCTCCATACCACTTTCCAGAGTGTCAGCCCCTCTTTAATCCACTTTAAGATGATATTGGTGCATCGGGGATCCAGTTTTAGTTTTCTATATACGATGTCCAGTCTTCCCAGCACCAACCACTGAAGAGTCTATATATTTTTGACTCCCTTGTTAAATATCAGATAACCCTAAGTGTTTGACTCTTATTTCTGGGTCTTCTTGTCTGTTCCATTGATTTTTCAGGCTTGTTTTTATGCTGTTTTAGTTATTATAGCTCCATAGTAGAGCTTGAGATCTGAGATTGGTAATATCTTGTTTTTTGAACCAATTTGTACTCTTCATTCTTTGGGTACTTGAGTCCATTGATATTGAATGTTACCATGGAGGAATATGTCATGTTTCCTGCCATTCTGTAGTTTTCTTATAGCTTCTATTCTTCCTCTTTTTTTGTTTACTGAACTAGTATGCTCGTGATTTTTATTGGATGCGGTATTTCCTTGACTTTGATTGTCTTCTTCAGATCATGTGCTTCCCTTTAGTATCCTTTGTAGTGCTGGTTTAGTGTCATGTGCTCCATTAGTTTTTGTTCGTTGTGAAAGTTTTAGTTTCTACAAAAACTGTGAATGTTGTTTAGCTGGGTACCCTTGTTTAGGTTGTCAGTTGTCAGTCAGAGCTTGAATTATACCACTCCAGGCTCTCCTTGCATTCACAGTTGCTATGGAGAAATGTGTTCTTATTCTAACCTTTCCTCGGTAGTAGAGTTCCCTCTGTGATTTTGCTGCTTTAAAATTCCATGTGTTTTAGGGGCTGAGATGGCTTAGTGGTAGAGTGCTTGCCTAGCATACATGAAGTCCTGGGTTCAATTTCTCAGCATCACATAAACAGAAAAAACCTGTAGTGGTGCTGTGGCTCAAGTGGTAGAGTGATATAGCCTTGAGCAAAAAGAAACCAGGAACAGTGCTCAGGCCCGGAGTCCAAGCCCCAGGACTGGCAAAAAAAAAATTCTATGCGTTTTAAGTCCAGCATTTTTACTACAGTGTGTCTAGAAGTATTTATTCTCTGATACTGTCTGCTAGGAGTTCTGTATGCTTCCGTATGCTTCTCTGGGTGAAATTCTGCCTTGAATCCTGGGGACGTTTTCTGTTATTGTTTTGTTAAATAGGTTTTCATTGCCTTTAGTTTAGAAATCTTCTTTCTCATCTATCCTAGTTGTGCACAGATTTGATTTTTTGGCCAAATCTGCCAGTTCTTAAGTGTCCCTTTGCTATGTTCTGAGTGTTTTCCCATGCTTTTGAATCTTTGTTTGAATTCTTCTGCTTTGTCTTCAACTCCTGATAACCCTGTTTTCAGCTTTATTTGTTCTATTAACTATGCTTTCAGCTGTGCATTGTAATAAGGAGATAGAACCTTCCAGGCATCCAAGTTCTTTGCTGATGTTGATTTTGATGTCCTTTATTGAAGTTTTCATCGTTTCTGTCTTCTTATTGAATTTGTTTTACATTTCCTTCATTGAAGTATTTAAAGTTTCATTCTTTTCATTGATGTCTTCTTGGATATCTTGCTTTCCTCTTGGTTATGCTGCTTTACCTAAATTGCTTGGAGTTAGAATGGCAGATATTATGAGGTTACTTTGTATGTAAGTATTTTAATTCACTTCATTCCTCTGGTGCTTGGTTTTCCGTTAAAGCCCAGCCCTAAGTCCAGTGGCAGGTTTTGTTTTGTTTTTTTAATTTTTATTATCAAACTGATGTACAGAGAGGTTACAGTTTCCTACGTTAGGCATTGGATACATTTTTTGTACTGTTTGTTACCTCGTCCCTCAAGGGAAGACTGGTCCTTTTGTCCAGTGATACTTGATATTGCTATTTGGAGTGTCAGTCTTACTATGCTGGTCAGTTTTCCCTCTGTGCCAAAAACCCGTAGAAAAACAAATAAAAGGAAGAAAAATTTGTTTTCCCGGATTCCAGTCCATATTCTACTTTTGATGTCTTGTATATGTCTGTGAAGCTCCCAACACTAAGGTATACAACATTATTTAGCACTTAGGTTATTCTGTATTTAAACAGGTCAGATTTAACACCAGTACCTTTTCTATGAATAATTTTTCCTATTCATAGGCCTCATTGTAATGTAGGAAATTAGCAATATTTCCTTTCCTCTGGGTACCTGTTCACATAGTATGATAACATATTTATTCATTTTCGATACGTTACTAATTAGCTATTTTCTAAGCACCAGAATTCATTTGACTAAATATGCCATAACTTATAATTCATTCAATTTACCTATAATTTATATATCCCCCTGTACAAGAGTATTTGTAGGGCTTATTTATCCTTACTTCAGTATCATATTGTCTCTGTTAGTATTGCTTTATAAGACTCCTGAGATCCAGACCAGCCTGAACTAAATAGAAAGACTTTATATAAAAAACAAAAAGCAAAATACTGGATGGAAAAAGATTTATTTTGTCATATGATTTTGGAGGCTGAAATATCTTCTCTCAGGCAGCCACTCTGGGTGGATGAAACTTGCTTTATAATTACCCATTCTCATGGGACTTGACTCACCCTTGTCACAGAGCCTTCATCTTTTCTTGAGGTGGTATGGAAGTATCTTGGTCCTTTCTCACTAAGCATCATCTCTGAAGGTTTCAGCACCTCTCAGTATTGTTATGGTAGGAACCAAACCTTCAGCCTTCAGCATGTAATCCTTTAGAGGATAAGACATAAACAGATTCCAGCAAGAAGCAAGTTCTTCAGCTTCCAGGCTTATACATTTCAAGGTTAACTATTAAAAATCTTGGCATATTCTGTGTTAGAGAAATATAACTTTCTTTGCCTTTATATCTTTATGCATATAAAATATAAAATTCAAGAATAAAATACATCATGTAAAATATGCCTGCAAAATACATATGCCTGTTAAAAGTATGAAATTGTTTTAAGCTCTTTTACTTTCCTACCTATAAATGGAAGGTGAAGAAATAGTGTTGTAAGAGTTGCCAAGATAAAGATCAACGATACTCTCAGTGATTGTGTCACTGCGATAAATGGATACTCAATCTCCCCCATAGTAGGTAATGGTGTCAATAAGGTCAGGTTTTCTGAAGGATCATTTAGCAAGTTCAAGCTTTGAAAGATTCCCTGAACACTTTGGCAGATATAATATGTGAATACCCAAATATTCACCAAAGTAGTCGTTTTGTGTTTGTACCTGGCCCAAAGGATCCTGGATTTGGGTCAGTCTTACCAAGGCCACCACTTGCTGAAAGCATCATTCGTGAGTTCAGACAAAGGGTTCCATTTTCAGTTTCTACCACTAATCCTTGCAGAATTCAATACTGTACACAAGAAATGATTATTTTTCGTGAAGACTTAGTGAATAAAATGTGCAGAAACTGTGTCCGTTTTCCTAGTAGCAATTGGATATTCCAAATCATTTTGTGGAGACTTTCTTATCCTAAGGACATCTGACTCCCCTGCCTCTGTACGTCTGCCCAGTATACTGGGGGCATGACTATGCACTGAGAGTGTATCCTGTGCCTGATCTACTGATCATCGCAGACAAATACGACCCTTTCACTATAACTAATACTGAGTGTCTCTGCATAAACCCTGGCTCTTTTCCAAAAAGTAGATTTTCATTCAAAGTCTATTATCCTTCCAATAAGTCAGTAGAAGATAGCAAACGTCAAGAATTTTGAAATCCATCTGAAGAAAAAAACCAATACTCTGCTTACTTTTATATCTTATGTACTTTCAATATTAAGTTATAATAAAATTATGGCAAACTGTAGAATGACATTTAAAAAAGAGTATGGTACAATTACATAAGAAATGGTGTTATTGATAACAAAGAATTATATTTTTAGTTATAAATTTCATAAAAACTGATTTTTAGGGTAACTACAGTTTTTTTTTTATTTCTTTGACTGTTTTAGGGTAATTATGGCATTTGGGGTATAAGATACAAATAAATGTGTCTACATATTTCATTGGCTCTTGCTCAAGGAATTTATCCCCTTAATGAATAAAAAGACTTTAGAGAACAAGACAAGACAATTTGCAGTCAGAAATGAATGAAAAGATAAGATGCATTGTAAAGGATGGATCCTGTGAAAGATATAGGAAATTCCTGGTATTTATCGGAGTTATTGGCATAGGTTTAAATGGAATAAGTAGGTTTGAATTGGACTTTGACAATGGCATCTATGTAAGTGGCAATGAACACTTTAGTTTGAATTACATAGTGAAAAGAAGAAGTATTCCAGGGCTGGTGTTTTATATCTCTAATCTCCACTTCAGAGGCTGAGACTTCGAAAAGTTTGGAATTACAAGTTTGAAGCCAGCCTGGATTTCATAAGGAGGGAGAAACTGTTTCAAAAACAAAAACAATCTATTAAATCTTTTTTGAGCACATTTTTCGTAAACAGGCCTTGCAATTTATAGCCTCGAATGGCCTTAAATTTATAGTCCTGTCTCTGCCTCTTCAGTGCTGAGACTACAGGCAGGTACTACCATGCCTGGTGTTGATAAACTTCTATTTTTTTTCCCTATTGATGAATGATGCCATTTCTGTGTAGTTGATGTTATAAATTACATTTTGGAAGCATAATTAAGCAATGATACTAATATGAGTAAATAGGCAAAATTATGTATTTTCTATGAATGAATTTCACTTAATGAACTATTTTTGAAAAGAAAATTTGCTTAATCTTTGATTAGGAACAACAGCATAAAGTGACTCAAGCTACATATTTTCAGTAGTAACTTAAAGAGTTTTATATTTAAAAAAAATATACAGGGCTGGGGATATGGCCTAGTGGCAAGAGTACTTTGCCTCCCATACATGAGGCCCTGGGTTCACTTCCCCAGCACCACATATACAGAAAATGGCCAGAAGTGGCGCTGTGGCTCAAGTGGCAGAGTGCTAGCCTTGAGCAAAAAGAAGCCAGGGACAGTGCTCAGGCCCTGAGTCCAAGCCCCAGGACTGGCAAAATAAATAAATAAATAAATAAATAAATAAATACAGATGAGGGCTGGGAATATGGCGTAGTGGCAAGAGTGCTTGCCTCATATACATGAAGCCCTGGGTTCGATTCCCCAGCACCATACATACAGAAAACGGCCAGAAGTGGCACTGTGGCTCAAGTGGCAGAATGTTAGCCTTGAGCAAAAAAGAGTCAGGGACAGTGCTCAGGCCCTGGGTCCAAGGTCCAGGACTGCAAAAAAAAAAAAAAAACCAACCATACATGAGATTATTAGTTTGTTAGGTGGTTGAGTAATAGTGTACTATATTTTCTTTTAATTCTATTCATTTAATCTTAAAAGAGTAAGGCCATGTAAGAATGTTTGTTTGTATTAGTTCACAAAACATGCTGAGCAGCGAGGATTGTGCTTAGATTGTTGCTAGGCTAAGGAAAATAGTGTATTGCCAATGGGTTGAACTAGTGGAGCAATTGTGCCTTCTCCAGTCCTCTGAAGCTTTCTGGTTCATTATTATCATTTACCTTTTAGGCAGAGGTTTCCCTGTCATCTGTGCATCTGTCTCTGCCCAAGTGACATATTTCACCTAAGGTGGCAGTCAGTTTCAGTTGCACATGTATCTGTTCCTTACACAATGTGCTTCCTGCTGGGGGATAATGGTCTGGGTAGTTTCTCATTCTAGTTTACCTGTTTATTAGAAACTATGGCCTGTCCCAATCGTTTTGCAATGATCTATCAGTCTATCAAGTGACATTTTCACTATCCAATACAGTGGAGCCTTTTAAATTTTTTTATCATTTTAATTCAAATCTTGTAATTTACAGAATACTGAAAAACTATTTAAAATTTAATAGGAATTTAAGGTCAGCCAACCTTTTGTGTCTGATAAGCTTTAGTGTACAAACATACATCATCAAAAATGAAAAGGTCTTTGGCTATGGTCCCCCTAGCAACACAGATGATCCTCGTCATTACAGAGTATTACTTGAAAAAGTCTTTTCAGCTGAGTGATTTGAGGAAAATAACCATTATTTTATGTTTCTTTAGAAATATATTGTTCACTTACTCAGAAGTTATAAAATTTTCGGAGCTGGGAATATGGTCTAGTGGCAAGGGTGCTTGCCTCGCATACATGAAGCCCTGGGTTTGATTCCTCAGCACCACACATATAGAAAACGGCCAGAAGTGAGTGGCGCTGTGGCTCAAGTGGCAGAGTGCTAGCCTTGAGCAAAATGAAGCCAGGGACAGTGCTCAGGCCCTGAGTTCAAGCCCAGGGCTGGCAAAAAAAAGACAGAATAAAGCTTAAAAAAAAAAGAAGTTATACAATTTTCATCTAGGATATTATCATTAATCCAAAATTTTGTATGTATGGTCATATTTTACCCTCATTATCTTCTAGGGTGCTGTTGTCTCCATCTTTTTTTGTTGTTGTTGTTAAACTGGTATCAGAACTCAAACTCAGTTATTTACAATTTCACTGAATATTTCACACTGCTGGTGCTCTACAACTTAAACCACACCTCTAGTCCAGTTTTAATTTTTATTATTTTTTTTGCTGGTAATTGGAGATGGAGTCTTGTAAATACTTTTTGTTGGCGCTGAACTGAGATCCTCAGATCTCAGTGTCCTGAGTAACTAGAATTACGGGTGTGAGCCACCAGCACCCAGCTTCATCTTTTGGTATTTGTAATACCAAAATATGTGAAATATCTGTCATATTTTTTCTCTTTCCAATTTTGGGTGGAAAGTGAAAACTACGGGATTAGAACATATATTCAATGAAATTGAAATGCAGACTGTAAAAATAGTGCCTCTATACTTCCAAAAATACTTCCGTGAAAGAGGATGTAACCCTTTGGCACTGGATGATGAATGATTTTTATTATGGTCAAGACAAGTCTTTCAGCTGCTTCTTTCAAGAATTTCAACTGCTCCAACAACTATCAGGAGAGATTTAAGTTTATTCTGAGACTCGTAACACTGATTTTAAAATTTGATTCCAAAACAAGAAAAATTCTTATTTTTACAGAAACTTTTTTCTTATATGGTAAAGCCAGATATTTAAATTAGGCCAGTATTTGTACTTATTCTTAATTCAAACTTGAATGTCACAGTTTTAAGGAGAAATTATTAAATGGAAATGTTTTGCTATTGGCACAAAGTTGGAAAAACCAGGAAAGTTCACAGTAATCTGGTTTTTAAAGAAATATTAGTACTAATGGTCATCATATATCTCTTCTTTGTTTTTTAAGGCAAGAGGAGCAGATGTCCCAGAGATTCCTGGAGATCTTACTCTTAAGACATGTAGCAATACTGCGAGTATGAAGGTTAATAAACATGTGAAAAAGTAAGGATAATTTTTTCTAAATGAGTTTTTGCAAATGGAAATTGTTTTACCTCTTGAACGAGTTTGTGGTGTGTGTGTGTGTGTGTGTGTGTGTGTCTGTGTCTGTGTCTGTGTGTCTGTGTGTGTTTGCTTACCAAATAAGCTCTTCCCAGAAATACAGTAAATTATACCCTTAAGACTTAAATTATGACTCAAGGAGCTGGGGATATGGCCTAGTGGCAAGAGTACTTTGCCTCCCATACATGAGGCCCTGGGTTCGATTCCCCAGCACCACATATACAGAAAACGGCCAGAAGTGGCACTGTGGCTCACGTGGCAGAGTGCTAGCCTTGAGCAAAAAGGAAGCCAGGGACAGTGCTCAGGCCCTGAGTCCAAGGCCCAGGACTGGCCAAAATAAATAAATGAATGAATGAATGAATGAATAAATAAATAAATAAATAAATAAAGACTCAACAATTAATGGACCAAGCCTGCAGATCCTATCTACCTTTCTAAAAAATATACTTTATTTTTTATTTTGAAATGTCAGTGTCTGTTAGTTTGCATTTGTTGAACAGGAATAATCCAAGCATGTGTGTCCTTTTGGTACCTGCAATGTATGCTTTTATTCATTTAGAAAAATTAGCTTTGTTAATTAAGTTATGGGATTGTTAGATGCCAGGTTTGTTTTTGAGAAGCTTGAAGTAGATACTAAGTTGTCTGTTAAGTGCGTGCAACAAATGCCTAAATTTTCCCATGTGATTTTAGGGAAACCATCTTTTCACTTCGTAAAGAAAGGTTAGATAGATAGCTATTCTTCATTTGTAAGTAGAGGAAAGAGGAGGATAAAAATGTCCATTCTGTATCCAGGTCCACCACACCAGGACTGATGGGCTGTGACAACATTCACAGGTAATATCCTGTTTTGTACTTGGTTTTGTGAATACTGCTTCTGGTTAGAAGCTGGAGGGTCACCATTGGTATTGAGAGCATTTGCCAAAAGTATAAAAGTTTTTCTGTGGGCATTGACTCAGGGCAAGAATAGGAAAGTATAGTGATGGTTTCTTTTTTTCATTTTTTGTTAGCTCTGTGTCCTTAATGCAATATACATTTAAAGTATATATTTCTGAATAGTGTTATGTGGATGTTATGGCTTATATGCATGCACTTAGTTTTTTTCATTTCATTATCTTTAATTGTACAGAAGAGTTGTCATTTTAACAAAGCAGTTTATGAATATACTATATCTTGTTAGTAAATTGTTTGTTTGCATGACCTCTTAATATTACATTTTTCCCTAGATGTAGTAATTTTGAATATTGTACTTTATGGTTTCATATTTATTTTCATGTACTTCAGGTTGCCATTCACGAAGGGTCACTTTCCAAAGATGGCGGAATGTGCACATTTTCATTATGAGAACGTTGAATTTGGCAGCATACAGGTATGTTTGATACACTGACATCCTGAATCGGGGTAATGGATGTAGCACTTTCATGGAGTTTTTTTCTGTTGGTCTTACTGGATGAGTTAAATCTTGTTCTTGTCTAGTACTGACTAGTATTTGATGCTAAGTTAACAGGTAATATCAGCAACCATACTAACATACTGATCAGCTAAGGATAGCCCACTCTCCCACCTTTTCTTGTCCTATATCATGTCTTTGGGTTATGTTACGGCTTTCAATTCTGAAATTATATAACCTATCTAGTGCTACCCTCTCTTCATTACTAAAGGTACTGACATTTGGCAGATTACAGTGCTTCCATTTGATTCTTTTTCTAAAGTGTCTTGTCTGTTATTAGCCTTATGTTCAAGTATGATTATAAAATTTAATTTGTTGACATTGAGCTACTTTTATTATCTGTCATTGGCAGCTTAATGTGAAAACCCTATAAAAATAAAAATTAGGCAGAACTTAAAAATACTATTTTCTCAGGGGATTGAACAAATACCATTCTTCTGTTTTTCAAAATAGGCTAAAAGGAACAAAACACCTTTTTATTTTCAACTCTACATAGAGAGGTTCTCCGCCTTATGCCAGTCTCTCTAACTCTGTTCTTTCCAGAAGAGCCTATTTAGCACAGAATCTACTGCTACCTTCTGATGTTGACAGGGTTTGGGGCTTGGGGTCCAGACTCTTCCCTCAGCTCCATATGGCCAAGTCCAGCCAGTCAGAAAGCAGCTCCTGGGAACAGGAGGGCAGTGCCCTGCCACAGGAGATATGGCTGCACTCAGAAGGTGCTCAGACCCTCAGACAATTCAGGGCAGCACTGAGCCTCTCCTTTAGGAAGACAAAATTAACTATACAACTAATTTCTAGTCACCAGCATTTATACTTAACCACTTCAGTGAACTATACTTGAGGAAAGGTAACAGACAACACAGCCGAAATAGGAAAACACAATTCTATTTTGTGAAAAAAATATTTCAAAATTTAAAAACTGTAGATATATACGCTCTACTTCTACCAAAGAGGCCAGTATGGCAGGGAGGTTTGGGGCAGCATGGTTTCTGGAGAGGGTCCTGTTGGGGACAAGTCACTAAGATCTGCATTCCTCCAGGCTCCTGATATGCACTTTGGATGTTCCCCTGCAGCCAGGATGGGTGTGTGGGAGAGCATCCATGCAGAGGTGGCCTTTGCTTTCCTAGGGCTGCCAGTCCTTAAATATCAAAATGCCTGGGGCCTAGGTCTCAGAACTGTGGTCACAAAGCAGTATCAGTTTCTACCTTGATTTAGCCAGGCCTGGAAGATTGAAGATAGTTAAGGCCACAGTGGCAGTGTGTCTCCACATGTCCACTTCAGGCCTTCCTCCAGAAGATCCATCAAAGAACAGCACACATGAGCATCAGGCAGTAGCACAGGGATGAAGCTGGAAATGTGTGGTCTAGAGAGGGATACGTGACCTATGGGGTGATGTGTGGTGGGTGGGTGTGGAAGGAGACACTGGAAGGAGTGGTCAGCGTCCTGCGTACTCTAGGAGCTTCTTTACTGAAGTTGAGGGCTCTGAGCCTGGGCAGGGGAGTAGAGCCATATCCACTGGGGTCTGTATGGCAAAACAAGATTCAAGGTCATATAATAAGGAACAAATCCCACAGGTTACTCAAGAGGATAAAGGAGCAAAATTGGGGCAAGAGAATCCCTGAGGAACCAAACGACTGTTTGAGTAAAAGTACCAGGCTTGAGCTTCTGTCACTGCCACCTCCTGCTCTTCACCAAGGCTACTGCTTCCTCTAAGAGGGACACCACTGAAGCTGGGGCTTGGTTTGCTTCATGGAACTTAGTCTCTGGCAGGTGCTGGGTCCAGATTTGTGCAAAGGGTGTGTAGGGAGAGGGGCAGAAACGGGATCTACTTCTTGTGGCTGTGCTTCCTTTTGGGCCTCTGGTATCTGTCTCGTATCTGAGGTCTTGAAACCTGGTCCACTGTCAAATGAAGAGGCCACATCCAAAAGGTTGGGCACCTGGGAAGCTTTGATTATATCTGACGACATTGGGAAGGCAAGACTGCTGCCCACTACCAACACAGGATGTACAGGTGCCTACCATCGCACTATGTCTGGCCCAGAAGCTGAATGCTCCAAATGCACTGCTGGTGCTTGGGATGGCCACACCCAGCCCACAGTTCCAACTGCCAGCTGGGGCTGCTGAGCTCTCAAATGGGAAAGGGTGAGTGGACCTGCCAATATGCAACTACTAGTCTCCATGCCAGTTATCTGTGTGAGATCTGGAAGCCAGAGGAGCCTGACTTGAAGGAAGAAATCATGCTGGTGCCTCTGAAGGTGAAATGCTGACTGGCAGAGGTGTGGAAGGTAGAGAACTGTGCCTTCTGGAACATTTCCAAAAATCAAGGCGCTGCCAGAGCTCTGGGCCTGATACTGGTGTCCCTATATGGTCCTAAATGGCTGAGTGTGGGCTCCTGCACAGGCCTGCAGAATGGACAGGGCATCAGAGTTACAGGGAAAGTTGACGATAGGGATGGTGGTGTTAGAGAAGGCCATGTACTGTTGTTGGGCGTTGGCAGCAGGAATGGTTGGGAATGGGCTTGGGAAAACACTGCAGGTGGTTTTGTTGCTACTATTGGCCATAGGATTGACACTGGGGAAGTGCTGGCTAGAAGAGGTGGCTGCTGCTGAGGGCTTCAGGTCTGTAGGCTCACTGAACTGTAATAAGAGGCTGGGGGAGCCCTACACAGGAGTGCCTGAGAGAAGGAAATGGTAGCACTAACCATAGCATTCACCCCAGAGCCAAATGCAGGCTTGGAAGCCCAGTCTGTGGCTGCTGCTGAGGACCATTGCTAAAATGGAATATAAGAAAAGCCAGAGCACCAGAGGGGAGAGTCTAGGAAGAAGAAGTTATGGTAATGGCCACAACATTCACTCCAAAGCCAAATAGCAGGCTTGGAAGCTGTGTCAGTAGATGAACTGGCAGTGGTGACAAAAACTACTATAGATGGAGCAGTGGCCAGAAAAAGTATAACACACAGAGCCTTAACTGGAGCAATTGGTTGCTTGGAGAAGAAGGTTGTTGACAAGGTCACAGAGCTATGTGGCCATATGTTGCCAAGGACCCTGGGGTGGCCATGGTGGGGAGAATACAGGTAGCAGTGGTTGCCATTGTGGATGAGAGGCTAGGCACCAAGGCACTGCTGCTATCACTTTTATGTGAGGACAGATAAGGGATCTGGAATGTGGGACAGGCAGAAGACATGTGACAGGTCAGGAGCTGCAGAGCATGAAAGGTTGGAAGGCAGGTGGTATAGCATCACAAACAGCATCATTAGGTTGGGAGTGGGGAGTAGGGCAGGGAGTCTTTGGGCTATAGCTGCTGACTCAGCCTTAGGGGCTTCAGGTGTTTTGGTATCAATGACTTGGGTCCTAGAGAATGTAGGTGCTGGTCCCAGAAAAGCATGAGAAGAGTTGTTCTGTTGCAGTCCAGGCAATAAGTGCCTACAAAGCCATGAGAAAGGCTGGGTGTCTTGGTAGGTTTGGAGACTGAAGTGGTGGCTACTCCAGCTGGTTTTGGGAAGACCTGCATATCTCTGTGATTCTACATGATTTTCCAGCTTGCCAACAGCAGTTTAGTGCATGGATCTGGGAGGGAAGCCAGCAAGAAAGTAGGGCCCAAGAGTGGACTGGGCACCACTGGTTAAGAAAAGTTGAAGATGATGGAGGTGGTGTTAGGAAAGGTCAAGTACTGCTGGTAGTACACATGGTGAATGTGAGAGAAGGCTGAGTGGTAGGTGCCTTCTCAGTGACAGAACTGGAGATGGCCTTGCCCTTGTCCTGTAAGGTCTCTTTAAGCCTCTGCAGCCTTTCTCTCTTTTCTTGGTGCATATCTTTAGCAGTGACAGTATAGCCAAGCTGGGGAGCTGGAGGCGTGGTCAGGCAGACCCTTCTCATGGGGTGCAGCCTTTTGCATATGGGTCCCATACCTTCCTGTTGTGGATAGCTGCTTCGGCTTGTCTATATCTGGGACCTCTTCTTCCTGGAACACCTTATCTCGCACCTTGTCTTCAGAAACCTTCTCTGAAGTTGAAATTTTGAAGGAAGACACAGTTTCTCTTCTCTTTTTTTTAGGAGGGGGGTGGCCTTTCTAGCGTCTGGGTCCTGGAGGAAGTAGGGCTATTCCTCTTGCACATCTGTGAGATGCTGATGCCTAGGGTAGAGCTGTATGAACTAGTGATGACATTGCGGTCACTGAAACCTAAGAATGTCAGCTGTGTATGACTTAGGTGAATGAGAAGCAGGGGCTCTGTTGGCCACTAGGGATTGACCAGCCAAATGTCCTCTGCCTCTGGTGCCATTGTGTCTTCTCTTGGTTTCGTCACCATCAAGGAAGGTTTGCTTTTCCTCCTAGGTGTTCTTCTTCCATTCTGTGAGGGTATTGGATGGGGCTCCTTTGCACATGCACCTGGGTCATAACTTCCTGTGGTGGACGATTGTTGCTCTTCTGATCTGGTGCTTAGACTGCACAGTACATTAGTTTTTTGCTGGGAGGAGAGATCCCACTGTCCCTGGGTTGTATACCATCCTATGACAACCTTTTTGTGACCTTATTCATCCCAGCACATCTTGGGCAGTGACCCAAGAAGATACTGGTCCTAGTGGATTGGATATTGTCTTCTAGGTGTCATCATGTCTGACATGAAGGAAAGGGGGAACCTTTAGAGGTTCTAAGATCAGAGAGGAGTATGCAGTAGACATGCTGGATCTGCAAGGTCTGTAATGGCCTCAGGGAATGTGCAGGAGCATGGCATCCTGGCTTCTCCTGAACACCAGGCCTCCCCTCTTAGGGGATAGAGACTGGGATCAGCTGTGGCTGGACAAGCTGGCCTAGGTAGCTGCCCATGAGGCATGTCCACAGAAATCATACTTAGCATGTTGGGTCTGTGGCTCTAGATTTCACTTGATTGTGGTCAACTGAGCTAGAAGTGAGTCAATGTAAGAAGGTTTGCTGATGTGCTGCTATGTTCTGATAAAACACGGGCCAAGCCCTTGTCATGCTCTGTCTCCATGGCAAGAAGTATCACCTAATGCTCAACACTGAGAGGCCTAGCAACACTGTCCTGTTTCCCTGACACTGGATATGAGTCCTTACAGCTGCTGCGACATGGCAGCTCCATTTGATTTTTAAACATTAATGTTTTTGCATTGACTGTACTTGGGTTACAAACCATGTGGAAAAAACTTTGAATATGTCACAAGTGCTCTACAGTGAGTCATTACCCCAGCCTCTCTATCCATGAGCAGTGCTAATCAACAAGTCCATATTCTTTCTCAATTCTCCATGTAAACTGAGGGGAGTCAGAACCACTAAGAGCAGGAAGATAGCTTCCAGAACCTAACTGCTCTAGGGATTGTGCATAGGACATAACAGGGGGCCACAGGCTCCCTAAATTCTCCATATGGTTCACTGGTACCACTATAGCTTGTCCAAAGTGCCACACAGACACAATAACAAATGCCAGGTTCTCATTCAGGCTGATGACTTCACAAGTTTTAACATTTTAGGGAACCGGGTAGGGAAAAGAAATGGGAAGCTTACAGCTTTCAGTCTGGCTTTTCAGGATAGAAAGAAGTTTATAACCATACTGATTCTTTTCCTACACGTAAGAAGAGGTGTGAAGTGGGAATATTTGTTGAAAGGTTTTGAAAGATTCTCAGAATCCCTATGTAGGCAGTCTAGTGAAGATGTTAATCTTCCAAAGATAGTAAAGACTGAAAGAGATGACTGCTTCTTCAAATGTAAAACAGTGACAAGAATTGAAGTTACATGAAAATATTGAGCAAATGTGACACTACCAACTACCAAAAGAACACAACTCCAGAATGAACTTCAAAGAAATGAAAACTCTATAAAAAAAGAATAAAAGAAAAAATGTTTTGCTATAATCTCTTGTCACTGTAAATGGAATTAAAGCAAATCATACCTGAAATCTTTCATTTATTTATTCATTTGTATTTTTTTGGTGCCAATATTGGGTTTCAGATCAGGACCTTGAAGCTGACTCAGCTTTTTGCTCAAGATTGGTGCTCTACCACTTGATCCACGGCTCCACTTCTGGCTTCTTTGTGATTAATTAGAGATAAAAGTCTAACGGAATGAATTTGTCTACCCAGGGTCTGTTTGAGCCATGATCCTCGTATCTCAGCCTCCTGAGTTGCTAGAATTGTGGGTAGTATTCACTAACTGTGGCTTTTAAAAGAGTCTTCTATAGATAATGCTGTAGTTCCCACATCCACTGATGGGAATTTTTGTTGTTTTTTTGCTTGTCCTGGTGCTTGAGTTCAGGGCCTGGGCTCTGTTCCTGAGCTTCTTTTGCCCAAGTCTAGACTCTACCACTTGAGCCACAGTGCCACTTCTGGCCTTTTCTGTTTATGTGGTACTGAGGAATTGAACCCAGGGCTTCATGCATGCTAGGCACTCTTAACATTAAGCCACATTCCTAGCCCCACTTATGGGAATTTTTGACCAGGTAAAAGGGAAGACTGAAGCTTATGGAACTGATGCCAGTGTATAGATGCAGACAGGGATTCTGGCTTTATAAAGGCCACGGAAGAGGGAAAGCCAGTTAAGGTGCACACAGGTTTAACATGCATTTGCAGAGCTGGTTTTTTTGCACCTTTGCATTGTAAAACAAAGGAGTACAACAGGCTAGATCTTGAAAAGAATCTGTGGTAAACATTAAACAAAAAGAATAAGAGGTTTTTTTTTAGTAACAACAGCAGGAAGAGATGAACAATTCCTTTGTGCAAAAATGGATTAAAACTATACAAAGTTGTTAAAACCAAACATTTTATGAAATTAAAAACGGAACACCTTTTGTAAAAAGAAAGAAATTGGGGAAATTTATTTGTGAAATGATCCTACCTTCAGGTTAGGACAGGGAAGGTGGAACACAGGACTGCTCCCAACACCCTTCCTAGCTCAGTCAATGACATTTTCAGAACGTTGCTGCATGAGACTTGGTCAGATGGAGCTGAGTGCTGAAACTTCTTGGCTTTGATGGTAGCTATGTGGATGGATACTTGGAGAGGAGCAGAAACCACCCACAGTTTTTCTAGATTAAGTTGACAGTCCCACTTCTGGCAAACTTTAGGCTACCAGCAAATGAGCAAGGAGAGTCTAGAAACAAAATCATAGAAATGGTGAGATAACCTCTTCATACATCCCCAGCCCGCCCTAGTACTATCAGAGTCAGGAGAGAGAGAGAGAGAGAGAGAGAGAGAGAGAGAGAGAGCGAGAGAGAGCACGCACAGAGACAGACAGACAGATAACCACACAGAGATACATTATAGTCCAACTGCTATTTTTAAAAAGTCAACAAGAAAATTCTTGTCAGTAGCATGAAGAAAATGTCTCAAGGTATAAGGGAATGGTAATATGATTAGTAATTGACTTCTTGCAAGAGACTGGATGTTATAAGCCAAAGGAATAACAAGTATCAGCACAGAATCCTGAATCCAAACCATCAATAACCAGACATCATTTAATGACAAGAATATTATCTAGAAAATTCTTCATTAGGTAATTTCATTGCTGGACAAGTGTCATAAAGTACACAAACCAAGAGAGCTATATGTATTAGACATATAATCTTATGGCATTGCCATCACATATTCACTCTGTTGTTAAATAAAATATGGTTGTATAATGTGTGACTATTCTTAAAAATGAAGATGACCATCTGTCCCGATATGCAAAATTTAAACAATTCTATCAGAACTTCCTAAAAGTAAAAAGTGGAGATGACATGGGAAAGATAAGGCAGTATAAGCTTCCTGTAATTATCTTCAGGGAAACTTCAGCTTGACCACTGTCCATGATTCAAATACCATGCAGGGATCTGAAGGTCTAATGGAACAATCTGGCACATCACTGACTAATAAACCCAACAATAGATGCACTGAAGTATGCAATGGTGTGGACAAGTGTTCCTCAAAAAGGTCCTTGCGGTCCTCAGAGTGGTGCTACTCGGTGGTGGTGTGTCCTTCAGTGATAGGGCCTAGTGGAAGGTCCTGAGGGGGAGGGGACATAAGTGTGATTGTGCAACCCTGGCTCCTTCCTCTGTACTTTCTGGCTTTGTGGTGGGTAATTTTGATTTGTCATATGTTCTTGCCATTCCAACCTGGGACCTCTGGTACTGATCCAAAGAACCTACTTTAAAAATGTATTTGAACCTCCAAGATCATGAACTGAATAAACACTTTTCTTTTGTAGGATAATTATCTCAGGCCTTTTGTTATAGTAATGGAAAGCTGACTCATATAGGAAGGAAAAACAGTCACACTGTACATAGCATCCCACTCCAAAAATGGCACAGTTCAAAATCATTAGAGACCCTAAGAGCCTGCCATTTCTCCCATGCACCAAAATTAGAGAAGACTAGGCCCTTGGTTGCTCTGAGTATATATCTTCAAGAAGACCACTGCTGAGGAAAAAACACGAGTTCTCAGGATGGGAAGAGTTCAGCGATGTATTACAGATGCTTCACTCATTTCTCCTAAAATGCCAGACAACTTTTGCCTTTCAAAAGTTGATAACGTTTTCACTTGTGTACTTGTTTTGGTTTGAAAGGGTTTGCTACAAATTTTGCTTTTTGGGGTATCCACCCACCATTTGCATTTGGTGGGCCTAGTATCACAAAAAGGTAGGAAAATACTTAGCAGATCACAGAATTTAAACAAACTGATGATGCTAAGTTGGGATTGAGAGCTTCTCCGCATTAACTGAGCTGCCTACCTAATTTGTGACCAGGAATTGAAATGTATTATGAAGTTTGAGAGGTCTAGGGATAGGGCCCAAGTGCTGGAGCACCTGCCAGTAAAACACAGACTGAATTCAGTTCCCATTATTGCCAAAAGAAGTTTCTTTGATTTTTGACCAATTGCTCTTATATGCTCACTTCCTTGTGGGGTCTGAACTTGGGGGTCTTGGAGTATCCTAGGTTGGTTTCTACCACGTGAAGCACATTTTTCAGCCTTGATTTGTGCTCATTAATTTATAGTGTTTCTTTTCTGCCCAGGCTGACCTTTTAACTGTGAACCTCCAGGTCTCCCAACTCATGAGTAGCAAGAATTATATGAACCATCAGCACATGGCTTTCAGTTTTTTTGGTTTTTAATGATACAAGGAGAAAAACCTTCATACTAAAAATCTCAAACTTCACTCAAATAAAGTATGCTGGGAGCTTGTTTCTAGAGTGACGGTCTCTCCCTGGCTCTGCCAGCCTAACAGTCTGTAGCCATCATGTTATTGGGATTGAATGGGAAGTGGTTATAGATGAAACATTCATCCTAGGCAGGAGAAGTGGAGCAGTACTCACCGGGGTATACAAGGCAAGGATTTATTTATGGTCATCTAACGCCTTCCATTCCCGTTCAATACAGACAGCACTTGCACATTCACTGACATCCAGCCTGTCATCTTTGTTGAGAATTGGTTACAGCTATGCCACAGTGTTACAAGAACTACCTTTCTCCATGTCCAGAAGGCACTCAGCTCCCTGGACAATGCAGGGGCAGCACTGAGCCTCTTCTTCAAACAGGATTCAGTGTACAACTAATTCCTAGTCACCAGCATTTATACTTTACTTTAGTGAACCAAACTTGAAGGTAAAAGACAACATAGCTTAAATAAACTTATTTTATGAAAATAAAGGCCAGTGTGGCCATGAGGTTTGGGACTGGATTGTTTTTAAAACATAGGCACAAGGAGAAGGCTGGAGAGGGTCTTGTGAGGAACAAGAAACTAAGGACAAGGTAACAAACAGTACAAGAAATGTATCCAATGCCTTACGTATGAAACTGTAACCTCTCTGTACATCAGTTTGATAATAATTTGAAAAAAAAACAAAAAACTAAGGTCTGAGTTCCTCCAGTTGCCTGATATACACTGGGGATGCTTCCATGCAGTCAGTTTGGGTTTGTGGTAGAACATCCATGCAGGGAAGGTCTTTCTTCCCTGGGCTCCAGCCTTAAATGCCAAGACACAGGCCCACAGTGGGGACATGCCTCCCTATGTTCACTTCAGTTCTTCCCCCAGAAGGGCAGCACACATGAGCATCAGGCGGTCGCACAGGATTAGACTGGAAATATGCAGTATTGGACAGGCAGATGTGAGCCATGACATGGTGAGAGGCAGGTATGGAAGGAGCAGTCAGTATCCTGAGAGCTCTGGGAGTTTCTTTACTGGATTCAAGGGCTCTGAGCCTGGGCAGGAGGTGGTGGAGCAGAACCACTGAGGTTCGTAAGGCAAGGCAAGATTCATGGTCACATAGGAACAAATCCTACAGATGACTCAAGAGGATAAAGGAGCAAAAATAGGACATGAGAATGCCTGAGGAGATAGAGGATGGGTTCTTATAGACCAAGCAAGCAGGTAAAGCTTAGGGTTGGTCCACTTCCCCATTCCACTAAATGCACACTAGAGATCACAGGGATAGACCCCATATGTGTCAGTAATGACAGCTCTCTGGAATGGGAGGGGCCTGGCTAAACTAGTTCCATGCTACACAAAAGTCTGGGGAACAAGTGGATGATGTGGACAGATGTTCTTTAGATCTTCAGTTTCACCTGAGTAAAGGTACCAACTTGGGCTTCTCCTACCACTTACCAAGGTACCTGCTTCCTCCAGGAAGTACATGGCTGAAGCTATAGATCTGGACTTAGTTTTTTAAGGAACTTGAAGGACAGAGGTTCTGATAGGTTGTGAGGCCCAGATTTGTGTGAGGAGGTGCAGGGAGGGAGGACAGGAACATGCTATTTCTTGCGAGAATGCTGCCTTCGTGCCTGTAGAATCTGTCGAGGCCCTGGATTCTTGGACCCTGTACCACCGGCAAATGAAGGGGCTGCTGATCCAAAGGGTTGGATGCCTAGGAATCCTTGGTTGGGTTTAAGGACGTTCCGAAGATGAGGCTGCAGTCGCCCACCCCCAAAGGGCGTGGAGATCCTACTCTGTCTGGCTCTGAAGCTGAATGCTCCAGAGTTATTGCTGTTGCCTGGGGTGGCCGCATCCAGCCCTAAGTTCCAACTGCCAGCTGGGGCTGCTGAGTCCCCAAATGTGAAAGGAGATGGAGTGGACCTGCCAAATGTGGAACTACTAGTCCTAGTATAGGTCTGGGTGGGGGCTGGGAAGCCAGACGCTACTATCCTGAAAGAGGAAACTGTGCTAGTGCCTCCAAAGGTGGGCTGCATACTGGCAGAGGTGTGTAAAGCAGAGGCTGTGCCTTTCTGACCAGCAAACGCAATCCGTTCAGAGCCACTCGTAGCCAACTGGGTCTGTGCTGATGCTGGTGCTGCAGATGGGCCCAGAGTGTTTCCGAAAGTGAAGGAGTTGCCAGAGCTTGGGGCAAAGCCTGGGCCGGTGGCCTGCTGCTGCTGTTCCTGTGTGGCCCCAAATGCAGGCTGGGTGTTGGGTCCTGGATAGGGTTGGGGAGTGCACTTGGCACTAGAGGCAAAAGGCAAGTTGAAGGTGGGGGTGGTAATGTTAGGGAAGGTCAAGTACTGCTGGTTGGTGGTGGCAGCAAGTGTGGTGGGGAGTGAGGTGGGGAAGCCACTGCAGCTAGTGATTGTAGTGGTAGTGCAAGTGTTGCTGCTGCTGCTGCTGGTCATCAGAGTAACACTGCAAAGGGGCTGGCCAAATGAGGTGACTGCTGCTAAGGTAGACACAGGCAGAGGCTGCTGGAAGTTGAATTCAGAGTTCTCATTTTTGGGCAATCCACTTACAGAGGCAGGAGCAGCCCCAAACGGGATCAAGTTGGAAGTGGAAACACTGGAGCTAGCCACACCATTTACCCCAAAGCCAAATATGGGCTTGGAAGCTGATTCTGTGGATGAACTGGTAGTAGTGACAGAAGCCACTGTGGAGGTAGTAGTAGCTAGGCCCGTGAAGACAGGGGCAGTGGTGGCCGTAGAGGTCGGCTGCTTGAAGAAGGGAGTTGACAAAGGCACAGAGTTAGAGGGCACTATGCTGCCAATGACAGGCTTGGAATCCCCAGTGATGGTAGTGCTGGTCTTGGTGGGGAAGGTGGAGCTGGAAGCCAATGCCATTGTGGATGAGGGGCTAGGCACGCAGGCACTGCCACTATCACTTCTATTTGGAGAAAGGAAAAGTATCTGGAATGTGTAGTAGGCAGAAGACACGTCAGGAGCTGCAGAGCATGAAGGGTTGGAAGGCAGGTGGCATGGCACCACAAACAACATCCCTGGGTCAGTAGTGGGGAGTGGGGCAGGGAGTCCTTGGGCTATAGCTGGTGTCTCAGCCTGAGGGGCTGCAGGTGTCTTGATGTCAAAGACTTGGGTCCTGGAGAATGTAGGTGCTGGCCCCAGGAGAGCATCCGAAGAGTTGTTCCGTTGCAATCCAGGCAATGAAGTGCCTATAGGGCCATGAGAAAGATTGGGAGTCTTGGTAGGCACAAGGGCTGAAGTGGTTGTTCCAGCTTGTTTGGGGAAGACCTGCGTGTGTCTGCAATTCTGCATGTTCTTCCAGCTCTCTAACAGCAAGCGAGCATCTGGATCTGGGAGGGAGGCTGACGAGAAAGTAGGCCCTGTATCAGGCACGGTAGATGTGAGGGAAGGCTGAGTGGTGGGTGGCTTCTCCATGACAGAACTAGAGACGGCCTTGTCTTTGTCCTTATCCTCCAAGGCCTCGTTAATCCTCTGCAACCTTTCTCTCTTTTCCTGGTCCAGATCTTCAGCAGTGACAGTATAGCCAACCTGGGGGGCTGGAGGCAAAGTCAGGGGGACCCCTCTCCTAGGGCGCAGCAGCTGAGTCTTCCGTTTGCGGGTTCCAGACCTCCCAGTTATGGACAACAAAGTCCCTGAGTTTGGCTGTTTCTTCGTGTCTGTATCTGGGGCCTTTTTCCCCTGAGACAGCTTGTCTGTCACCTTGTCTTCAGACACTGTGTCTGGAGCTGAAGAACTGGAAGGTTGGCACAGCTCCTCTTCTCTTGCTTTTTTGGCTGGCCTCTCCAATACCTGGGGCCTTGAGGAGGGGGAGCTATTCCTCTTGCACAGCTGTGAGATGCTGGTGCCTAGGGTCGAGCTGTATGAACTACTGATGGCATTGCGGTCACCAAAGCTAAGGATGCCAGCTATGTGTGTGCTTATTTTGGAGTTTGATACTGAGTCATCTGAGCTCTCAGAGGTGAGACTTCTCTTCCGGGCCTCCGGCTTAGTTGTATGAGAAGCAGGGGCTCTAATGGTCATAAGGGAATCACCAGCCAAATGTCCACCACCACTACTGTCATTGCGTCTTCTCTTGGTTTTCTGACCATCGAGAAATATTTGTTCTTCTTCCTCCACAGTCCTCTTCTTCCTCTCTACGTTGGCATCAGCTGCCAGCTCCTTTGCACATGGGTCTGGGCCATTACTGGCTGGTGAGGACAGGAAAAAGTTGCGCAGTCGTTTTCTGTTGGGAGGAGGGATCCTCACCGTCATTGGGTTGCACACCATCCTTCGTTTGACAACCTTCTGGTAACCTTCATCCCAGCACACCCTGGGCAGTGCCCCGATGGGATACTTGGCCTGGTGGATCGGGTAGCATCTCCGAGGTGTTATATGAAAGCGTTTGTGGAAAGCCCCACGTTCAACCGGGGGAGACCTTCTGGAGGCTCTGCGGAGATGCGCCGGGAACATGAGGTAGATAAGGTGCACCCGCAGAGACTGCGAGGGCCGCAGGGTGCGAGCTGGGGTCCGGCTGCCCAGGCCCCTTCGGTGCTGGGACAGGAACAGGGACGCGTGGACGCCCACGATTGCTTGGGTAGCTGTCCCTGAGGAGCGTTCAGAATGGCGTCCAGCGAGCAGGGTCTGGGACTCCAGCTTTCCGTTGACCCTGGTGGCTCAAGGCAACGGTGAGTAACGTACGCTGACCTCGTGCGTTTGGGTGGAGCGGAACGAGCGCTGCCGGCACGCGAGCCTCAGCGCGGGCTGTTTCCTCCCCAACACTCCTCGTGAGCTGCTGCAGCCACTGAAGGTTTTGTTTTTGTTTTTGTTTTTTTAATGTATTGGGTTTTGTTTTGTTTTTAATTGACATTGACTAGTCAAAACTGCATATAATCAGCAAATCTGGCTTTCTATTTATAATTTTACATTTTATGTAAAAATTGAGTGGAAAGACCGAAAACCCAAACATAGTAATGTTAACTTTCAGACAGTACAACATGCTGTCCAGTAAGGTAACAGGTAAAGTAGGGATTGTAATGCCTCAATCTATATTCCGTATTACTTTATATTGTTTTCAGAATTGTAACACATTAGATCTTAAACGTGTTCTTGGAAATTGAATCTTATATTTCTCACTTTTAGTGTGAGACGAAGTATTTTCTGAGGTCAAAATCAGTAAAAAGTGATGGGTGTCAGGAATAGGTTTTCAACCTTGTACTGAGTAGGGCTGTTATCTAGCAGGTTATTCAAACTGTCAGTTGTTTCCTTAATTCTTTTTATTATATCCCAACTCACATTCTTCAGTCATGTAATTCTTCACACCTGTAATCCTAGCTGTTCATGAGTCTGCGATCTGAGGATCGCTGTTCAAAGCCAGCCTGGGCAGGAAAAAGTCCATGAAACTCTGATTAACCACCAGAAAACCGAAAGTGAAGCTGAGGCTCAAAGTGGTAGAGCACTAGCCTTGAGCAAAAAAAAACCACAAAAGCCTCAGAGACAGTTCCCAAGCCCTGAGTTCAAACCCCATGACTGACCCACCAACCAAAAAAACAAGGTAAATTTAAGTGTCTTTATTTCACTTCTTCTGTTATAGTATTTCATATCCAAAAAATTACTCACATTACACAAAATAGTTTTCAATAAGAAGGGAACGATATCTCTTGCAACTTGCATCATTATTTTGCATCATTAAACTCTTCTGCTGTGCTTTATGTTATACTGCCATCTAGTGTTCAAGATAGTACAATGGGTGGATGTATTTGTTTTACATTGCCTCTAATCATCTAGTTGATTGTCTGAAGCTGTCAACTGTCTTTCTTTTCACCCAGTTTTATGTGAAGTCTTGGGTAAACCTCAATGCAAAATCTCAGATTTTGTCAGAAATCAGGTCTAGGAAACTATGAATTTAATACCTGTGTCCTGAGCTTTGTATGCAAGAGCTCTTCAGTAAGGGGCTGGGGAATACTGCTGTGGGTATCTTGGGTTGATGTAGAGAAATGTGGAAAGAGGTAGTGAAGTTTCACCTAAATATAAGAATAGTGAAGCATAATTCTTAAAAATGGACTTCTATTTCACGTTGTCTTGTTAATCCACCACAATAGTTTCAAATAAAGAAATTGTGGTTGAACAAAACATAATTTGGTTTTGAGTTTATTGTGTTTGAATCAAGGCCATCTGAATCTAGAGCTATTCCACATGTTCTTTTTGCATGTGGAAAAGAATAAACTGGCAGAAGTACTTAAAAAATGTTTTTAGAGCAGTACTAGAGTTTGAGCTAAGGGCTTGTACTGGCAAGTACTCTACCACTTGAACCACACTTTAGGCCCTTTTTGCTTTTAGGTTAGTTTTTATAAAATATCTTGCTCTGCTTTCCAGTCTACAACATCTCATTGCCATAGCTGGGATGACAGAAGCATGCTGCCTGTCTGGCCTGTTGATTGAGATGGAGACTGAATTTTGCCCAAGTTCTTCTCCAATCAGGATCCTACTGCTTTTCAGCTTCGTCCTATAGCTCAGAGTATAGGCTTGTGCCACTGCATTTGGCTTAGAATTACTATTTTGATGAATCTACAAGCCATAGTTTTGAAATATCTTGTATCTTTAATGTAACTGAAAGCTTATAATTATAATAGTGTAGTATAAATTGTGATCTTAAATTCCTTAGCATCTGTAGTCCTCTGTTTCCTTATTTGTTGAGCAGGAACAAATTGATCTGTTTCTGTCACATCATAGAGCACTGTGAGAATTAAGATAATAAAATACAAACTAGGTTGCTCAGTAAATTTGGAAGCAATTTGAAAGAGCAGAGCTTCTAAGGTGTCACTTTGCTGGAATCAGACCTCATTGGGACCATGGGAGTAGCGTGCTCACCCTGACTGCCAGCAATGTTGTCAGGTTTGAGGCAGCGCTGAGCCCTTCCAAAATTCTGTTCATAAACATGAACTAACTAATGAAGTCTGTTTTCTGCATTTTATTTACTTGTAGATATTTAAGCTAAAATACTACAACCATCTGTAACAAAAATTATGCTAATATTTCACTATTCTTGCCCTGAACACAAAGTTTAATTTTCCTCAACTTAAAAAAAATGAACATTTTGGTTTTAATTTTCTCTACATCCTGTGGCAGTACTCTCTCTTATAGTAAACTATTCTTCTGAAATGAAAATTCAGGAACTGAGTTATGAGTGCTAGCTATTATGTAAGACCTGGTTTGTAACTTGACCTCATTTGATCTTATGCAGTGTAAGACTTAGAGGTGTAAAAGTGCTTAGATTATAAATAAGTAAATAAATATGCACACATATTTACCATAGAGTCATGATTGCACATGTGATTCATTTACAGGAATCAAATGAAATGTGCTTGAAAAATAGTATTGCTGAGTTTGAAGTGATGAAGGGTCCAAAATGTTATCCTACTTATACAGTAACATGTTGGCTTGCCACAGGTTGACACATACCTCTCTCACCTCATAGAAGCACTGGATCAGGTCTTTTTTTTTTTTTTTTTTTTTTTTTGCCAGTCCTGGGGCTTGGACTCAGGGCCTGAGCACTGTCCCTGGCTTCTTTTTGCTCAAGGCTAGCACTCTGCCACTTGAGTCACAGCGCCACTTCTGGCCATTTTCTGTATATGTGGTGCTGGGGAATCGAACCCAGGGCTTCAAGTATACAAGGCAAGAGCTCTTGCCACTAGGCCATATCCCCAGCCCTGGATCAGGTCTTTTATTTGCTCATAGTATAACTTACATTGATTTCTTAGGTCCCAGTTCTTCATGGACGGAGGGAGAACCAGACATACTCCACATGTATGGTGGAATTTGGGATGAGTGAAACTCTTCAGTTGGGCTCACTCTTATAGTCACTCTTCCACCTGCCCTGAATTGTGTAGTTCCGAATTCATATTTTCAGTGTTGTATATTTGAAATTAAAGGTAAGGTGAATGGCCTACATAATGCTAAGAAGGAGAAAGTTATTTTTTTTATGTCTCCTGCTCCTTGAGGCCACTGACATGAACGGAAAGATTTTTTAAAGTCCATAGGTATGCCACAATTAATTTGCAATTGTTGTAGAGCTAGAAAAGATGAATGAACTCTTTCTTTGCCCTTTGCAGTCTGTTGATTAGGCATGGATGAATGGTTTGGGCTGTGGGTGGAGTGTTATATTTTACCTTCTCTGTTCTCCCATGCTCCATATACAGAAAGTACTTTTATGAACATTTGGAGGCTTCTGAGTAGAGTTGTATATTTAAAGAACCTAACAACATGAATTGTTTGGTTTCCATAGTGATAGAAGTAGTCTATACAAGAAACATAATGCCAAAGATAGATCTGGAACAATTTAGAAATAGGGGATTTGAAAATCTTGCTATTCCTAATAGAGACAGTATGAGATATTGTTAACTTGTTCTTTAGGTCACTGTGGTTCATGTCACAAATACAGGCACATATAGCTCAATCGTTATAGTGGGTATACTTGGTACTTATGGTGTAGGTACTGCATAAAACACATTCGTGTTCAGACTTGTATATAGAATGTCTTAAAACAGTCCATGCCAGATGGTTTTGTTGAATATTTTGTATATGCTAACTACCTCTGTGATACTTCTGACAGAATAGTCTATCTTCAGGGAAAATAAACAGCATACTAATCAGCATGTGATAGGAGAAAGTAAATGCTTTGTGAGAGTGGTTGTAGGTGTACATATGTGAGAGAGGTTATCTCCTGTGCTATTCAAAGATTTATCTTTATTGAGGACTAGAAGGAAATTGGATACATAGAGAGAAATGGAGGGCATTCAGGCAAGAAAACTAGGTACCTGGGAGGGAAGATGATGAATGGAAAAATGATTGTAGGAACATTCGGTTTGGAAAGTACTTGGAGAAATACCATGGAGGTCCTTTAGTGGTTATCTGAGGTGTGTGGGCTTCATTTATAATTACTAGGTGTGGAGAAAGTACTGCTGCGTTTTGAGAAAAGAATACTGTGCCCAGTGTGTAACGGGAAATGGAGAAGGCTGGTTAGACTGTTGGAATCATCCACTCTGCATTAAGGTGCAATGAGGCCTAGAACCAGAAACCTGACAGCCGGGGTAGAAGGATAGGGCAGAGGTGAGAGACAAATTTTGGGAGACAGGAGTAATTAAGACATTGTTTTCATAAATAGAAAAACCCATATTGAAATTATTGTGACTTCTCAAGGAATCTCGAGCAATCAAAACAATGTTTACAAAAAGAACCAAGTTAGATGGGCACCGGTGGCTTGTGTCTATAATTCTGGTTACTCAGGCTGAGATGTAGTTCAGAGCCATGCCAATCTGACAAATACACAAGACTCTTACCTCCAGATAGCCAGCAAAACGCTGGAACTGGAGGCATGGCTCAAGTGGTAGAACAGTAGCCATTAGTGAAGAAGATGAGTGATAGTGCAAGGCCCTGAGTTCAAGCCCCAGTAATAGCACAAAAGAAAACAACAGCAACAAAAACAAAATTGAAGGACTGTTTCTTGATTTCAAAACTTACTGCAAAACTATAGCAACTAAAAGAGTATGGTACTATCATAAAGACAGACATTTAGACCAATGAAATAGAGAAGAGAGGCCCAAAGTAAAATCTCGTATGTAGGTCAATATACACAATGGAATTTTATGCCTCTATCAGAAAGAACGACATTGCCCCGTTTGTAAGGAAATGGAAGGACTTGGAAAAAATTATACTAAGTGAAGTGAGCCAGACCCAAAGAAACATGGATTCTATGGTCTCCCTCATAGGGAATAATTAGCACAGGTTTATGCTAGTCACTATGAACGCATAAGATGATGCTAAGTGAAATGAACTCCATGTTATGGAAACAACTGTTATATCACTGGTGTAATTACTTTCAACATGCCATGTGAAACCATAGCTTCTATTGTTGATGAGCCTCTTGTATCCACTTCCTGTGGTTGTACCTGCACTATCACTGTATCTCATCTGAGCACACTGGATACTGTATATACTGGTATTAGAACTAAGGAAGGGAAAGGGAATATCAAAATCGAGAGACAAAGGATAAAAAGACAAATGACTCCAAAAACAATACTTGCGAAACCATTTGGTGTAAACCAACTGAACAACTCATGGAGGGAGACGGGAAGGGGTAATGAGGGAGGAGGTAACAAACAGTACAAGAAATGTATCCAATGCCTAACGTATGAAACTGTAACCTCTCTGTACATCACTTTGACAATAAATAAGAAAAAAAAAAAAAGAGAAATGTACCCAAGGCCTAACGTATGAAACTGTAACCTCTCTGTACATCACTTTGACAATAAATAAGAAAAAAAAAGAAATACCCTATAATCCAGCAATTCCACTTTTCTATAGCAATCCAATATAAACAATCATACACTAAAGCCACCACCACAACCATGTTTATTGAAGCATTATTTACTATAGCCATGATGTAGATGAGCTTTTAGAATTTTGGTAATGTAGATTTCCAGAAACTTATGTTGATCAAAATTTATGAAAATTTTTGTTTATTAATATGAGCTTTATTGTATCACATTTTATTGGTAAAGCATTTATAGAAGGAATGCGTGATATTAACTACTTGACTTATAAATATGTTCTAATTTACATGTTTAACATTTTTCAAATCTTCAGATGTAATTATCATTAAAATAAATATTATTCTAGAAACTGAAAAAAAAAGAATTTCATTGATGTGACTGACACCATTCAATGGAGAAACAAGTGTTTTCAACAAATGATGCTGAAAATACAATTTACTTACACAAGCCAACAAATAATGTTAGAATCTTACGTCATGTACAAAAATTAATCAAACTGGTTCCAAGAGTTAAAACAATACAACATGACCGAGAACATAGGAGCAAGTCTTTATGTTATTGGATTCTACAATGATTTCTTGGATTTGGCACCTAAAGCAAAGCAACAAAATAAGTAAACAAAAATTAAACAGCACCTGTGGCTCAAGTCTATAATCCTAGCTACTCAGAAGGCTGAGCCAACTCAGACAGGAAAGTCTGTGAGACTCTCTATTTTTAGGAAACTGCTGAAAAAGCCACAGTGGAGCTGTGGCTTGAGTAGTAGAACACTAGTCTTGAGCAAAAAGCTTAGGGACAATGCCCAGGCCCTGAGTTCAAGCCCCAGGACCAATAATAATAGTGATAATAATAACAACAACAACAACTTCCAGTGACACTGCTTTCCTAACTAAATAATGTATCTTCATTAACTATATTTTTATAGTGTTAACAACATTACATTTTATATATTAAGTACTTCTTGAGTACCAGTCACCTTGGCAAAGACTTTCTGTGCATTATCTTATTTAATATCCATAATGAGGAGAAGTATTTTTATGTCATGTCCCTTTCCAGGTGAGTTATGAACCCAAGTGAGTTCATATGAAACCTCTCAGTTTGTGCATGTTGGCTGCTTGTTCAAATAAAAATAAAACCCAGTGTGCAGGCCCACATGGTAAATCTGAAATTAAACATATTTGGAGGCTCAGTCTGTTTTCTGGGCAGCCAGTTTGCCGTCCTTATAATAGAGCCTAAGCTCTTTTAAGTGTTTCATGCTGTATCTCAGTACCCTGCTTAATGTCTTCCTTTCACACATGTAATAAGGAAATGGAGACCCACTCTGGAATGAATGTGTTTACATGTATGTGGGAGTGGGTGGGTTTTTTTAATTAAAAAATTACCTTCAGTACAAGGGGATTTCAAGTTAACTTGTCCATTTGTGTTTAATAGTTCATCTTGATCAGTGTCACCCCTTCTGTCAATTTCAACCCTACCTATCTCCTCAAATTTTCTAGCTCCATTTTCATACATATACTTCTGGGTATTATACTGTATTTACTACCAGTATTCTAGTTTTATGCACTTGTGCTAGGTTAGAAAATCTGCAAAGACAAGTCATAGAATGGTACTTTTTATAATCCTGAATTCTCAGCTGTGTATCTCATGCCTGTAATCCTAGCTACTCAAGAGGCTGAGATCTGAGCTCTTACCAGCCCAGGCAAGAAAGTCTGCGAGCCCCTTACCTCCAATTAACCACTAAAAGGCCGGAAATGGAACTGTGGTTCAAGTAGTAGAGCATTATTAGCCAAGAGCAAAATAACTCAAGAGTTCAAGCCCCAGGAGTGCCCCCTTCCCCAAATCCTGAATTCCTCACTTATTGACCAAACAATTACCTTGGTTTGATGTGATGCTTAGTGTATTCTTATTCATTAACCATGACTTTCTTTCTCCTCCCTTTCTTCTGTGACATAGCTTTCACTTTCAGAAGAACAAAATGAAGTAATGAAAAATGGCTGTGAATCTAAAGAGCTGGTCTACCTCGTGCAGATTGCTTGCCAGGTAATTGTGTGCATGTGTCCTCTACATGTCATAGAGTTCATAAGGATTATTTTGAATGATGATTAAATTCCTTACTATAGTATATTTCTCACATTGCCTACAGGACTATAACTCACAGAAAGGTATTTGAAATTGGTCTATGAATGACTATTATAAGAAAACAAAATGTTATCCTGCAAAAATGCAAAAGAAATGTGCTTATACACTGCTGTGTGGAATTCACAATTTAGGTTGCAACTTGTGTATCTTCTCTTACATTTTAAAATAGTTCCAAGCCAGGCACTCGGTGGCTCACACCTATAATCCTGGTTACTCAGAAATTAAGACTCAAATCCAATAGACAAATCTGTGAAATTCTTTATCTCCAGTTAACCAGTAGAAATCAGGAGCTAGAGGCAAGGCTCAAGTAATAGAGTGCCAGTTTTAAATATAGGAGTTTAATACATTAGAGACGGAGCCAAAGAAGACATAGTAGCTGTTCGTCTACCACTTTTCATAGAGTACACAGACATTACTCATACACATTGATTTTTAATCTTGGTGATTTGTAGCTTTAAGCCAGATATTTAATTCTGCAAATAGTTAAGCAGAATAGGAGTGGCTAAGATCTAGCAGGGAGAGCAGTAAGCAAAGAAAAGCGACAGAAGAATCTCAGGTCCTTGGTGATGAAGGGCAGTTCTATTAAGAGAGTTATGGACATAGGTCAGTTTTTTTTGTTTGTTTGTTTGTTTTGTTTTTGCCAGACCTGGAGCTTGAGCTCAGGGCCTGAGCACTGTCCTTGAGCTTCTTTTGCTCAAGGCTATTATCCTACCTTGAGCCACAGTGCCACTTCCAGCCTTTTCTGTTTATGTCGTACTGAGGAATTGAACCCAGGGCTTCATGCATGCTAGGCAAGCACTCTATTGCTAGGCCACATTCCCAGTGCATGGTCAGTTGATTTTTAAGTGACAACAGCAAATGATTTTCTGATAACCTGTTAGTAGTAAATAAATGGAAATCCTCTTATCTATAAACCGTGATTGTTATGTCAAGAGTGAATTAATCCCTCTATAGCCTGCCAGATTTTAGCACCCTTCTTCTTATCAGTTTCCATAGCTTCCAGAATGCAAGTACTTTTATTTCTGTGAGCAAACCATAATGTCAAAAATATTTATGCTTTTAAAAATTCATTTTTAGACCAAGTCTGTGAATACTGTATATGTTCTTGATACATTGTATATTGTATATATGTCTACCTGACCTAGAGAAGGGATAGAAAAACAGGACGTAAGATATCACAAGAAATGTACACACTGCCCTACTATGTAACTGTACCCTTTTTACACAACAGCTTGTCAAAAAATTTGTGTTCAATTAATAAACAAATAAATAAATAAATAAAATGAAATATTTTAAAAAATTCATTTTTAAAAGTTCTTATGTGTTTTAAAATTGCCTTTAAAGAGTAAGCATGGTATTTTGATATACCATGTGTTAGAATTCATAATTGTTGCTTGATTGTTCTTACATGTATTAATGACCTAGATGATAGATAGTTTCCTGGTCAACCTGTTTTAAAATTTTTAGATCAACTTGGGGTACTACTTATTACATCAAAGTAGTAATTTATTACATTGTTATAATGCCCTTTTATTTCTGTCTCCCTTACTGGAAGTAATCATTGAAGCCTTCCCATGGTTTACCTCTGAATTCTTATCATGTGTTTCATCCATAACTAGAATCATTTTTTACAACTTAAGAGGCGCACAACCAAACTCTCTAATTATTCAAGTGTGGTAGTGAGGTCCAAGTACCGAAGTAACTTCTCTAAGCCATGCAGAGTCTACATCTCTGTGGAATTTCCAGTCTGGAACAGATTTGAGAAGTGCCCAGTCTTCAGATTGTACTAGATCACCATCATTTGTTCACATTTTTTATATCTCTGCCTACTTTTACATTTAATAACATACATTTAAAATTCTTTAACTGAATTTTTTGGTCCTTTAATCATTTGTTCTCTTATATGTTATCTTAGAAGGTGACAAATTAAATGGATGAGTTTTTGTTTTCTTTTGAAGGTTGAGTGTCACTACTTTCTTTGGCTCTTATCTTTGAAGCTCTTAATTATGACTTTGCCTGCCCTTCAAACTTTTTATGTCTCTTAAAATTTTGAGTCCAGAAATATAGACACTGTCTTCCATGGGAAATGGACCCAAATTCAATAAACAGTTTCTGTGCCTACTACACAGATAGTATGGCATTTAATTCTATGACAACTTGTTGAGGAAAATAATCTGATCTTGGTTTTATGGATGATGGAATAAAGACTTAGAAATATTAATACTTTTCCTGAGCTCATTCAACAAAGAAGGACCATTATTTCAATCTAAATGTGTAGGGTTTTTTTTTTACTCAGAATTTTTGAATAACATGATTTGTACTTCTTTGGCTACCCTAAAATTTGCAAGCATATCTCAAATGTTAATTTAAAAAAAAAACTACAGAAGTACACTTACCCTCTAGTTACTTTGTGTAACTTCATAGAATAGGAGCCCCCAAACTGCACCCCTGTCTTTTTCTCTATCTTTTATCTGCACACACAAAATATGATACCTTCTTTCAGTGAATCATTCAACTCTAGATCCCTAGAAGATAGTCCAGACTGAGTACAATTCTAGTCCATCATACTATAGTTTCAGTGATAGAAAGAATTTTAATAGCTGATACTAGCAACAGAAATAATTTAGCTATGTTTCACTGATTATTAACTATAGATAAAACTTTCCCAGATGCCTTGAATAATAAATCATTATGCCCTGAGCATTCAAGTCACTCTTGCTCATATATATATATATATATATATATATATATATATATATTTTTTTTTTTTTTTTTGCCAGTCGTGGGCCTTGGACTCAGGGCCTGAGCATTGTCCCTGGCTTCTTCCCGCTCAAGGCTAGCACTCTGCCACTTGAGCCACAGCGCCGCTTCTGGCCATTTTCTGTATATGTGGTGCTGGGGAATCGAACCTAGGGCCTCGTGTATCCGAGGCAGGCACTCTTGCCACTAGGCTATATCCCCAGCCCACTCTTGCTTATATTAAACATTAGAGTAAACTCAGGCAAGTTGTATCTCAGATATTCCCTCCCTCAGTTTTCATTCTGTTAGTTTTAATGTAGTGCATCCAGTTCACAAATCAGTCTGTGGATGAACAAACACTCTATCTAGTTAGTATCTGCCTTGATGTTGCTGTGGGAAAGTTCCTTTCAGTTTTTTCTTGTGAAAATTCATGGGTTTTTTTCTTCTGCTTATCACATACTTATTATGAAATGTATTTATGGAAAAATTATTGAAAGTCAATGAAAATCATAAGAAATTCAGAAGTATGAGAGAGATAGAAAGAGACTTTACTAATATAAATGTTGAAAATTCTATAATCTAAAAAAATGCAAAATAGATGGACTAATTATTTTAAGTTCTAATACAGAGGATTCAAACTTTATGAGTGTGATGTCAATGGCATTGAGTTTGAAAATCTTCTGCCTTTAGCAAATAAGTAAACATCAACTTTAAAGTAAATTTTAAAGTGGCAAATTTAAATTCATTTATTCTAATATCCACCTTAATGAAAATCCTATTTTAATTTCTTCTTTCTATGTGAGTAGTTTTATTGCTTTAAGGATAATTGTTTAATAAAATACTTAAAATGTCATTTCTTTTTCAGATGAGATTATATGATACTAACATGACTCTTACTAGAGTTAAGGTGTATTAAATATTAATTACCTTTTTATTCTAACCATAAATCACTAATACTCTACATTATATTCTTGAAGATCAATATTTCGTAAATGTTTCTATTCATCTCCTCTATGTCATGGTAGGCGGGGTAAGCAGTTGGTTTCAAAGGAATGCCTCTTGGCCTCAAAATATATCTCCAGTGTGCTAATGTTTCCATGCTTGACATTCCACCATCAGAGAGGCATTCCTTGATTTAAAAGATGTCCTCTACCCAGTGCTTTTAGGAAACATTGTTACTAAAGCAGTGGGATAAAGATTATGGTTTGTAGAACATCTGTGTGTGAACAAAACGCACCCGCAGGTTGCTAGCATTCCTATGTAACTCCATAACATTTCTGTGAAATTAGCTGTTATTGTTCCCATTTCACAGATGAGTGAACTGTCATTCATAGATGTTGAATAATCACGTAAGATTCTGTACTTAGGTAGACCAGCTAAGATTTAAGTCAGGTCTCCTTTTCTCCCTCATTTAACTGAACTTCATACATTTCCAAGTATATGTGCAAATACTGTTCTTCTTAGAAAAGAGAGCAAACACTTATACTTCCTTTTTTCATGTTATTTTCTTAGTCTTATCAAGAAATACTGATTTTTGGCATCCTTGGATAGAAGTAAATTAAAAGTGAGGAAGATTTACATATTAAAGCATGTTGTTCTTGCTTTATTCCTTTATCAAATTTTCAAACTTCTACAATACTCTGATTAAATTTACTTAAAGCTGTTTAGAAATTGAATTGTGAAGGTTATGTCTTTAAAAATTTAAAGATCTTGTTTCATATCTGCTAAAAATACAAGGTGATTATTTTTAGAAATTTGCTTCAGTAAATTTAACACATTTAGATGTTTTGCAGATTATGCGTTGAGCTTCTAATTTCACAAACAAAAATCTGCCTAGAAGAGCAGACATTTTGTTGGCACAAGAACATTTTTAAGAGACAATTGCAAGATGTCCACAGTGGTATATTTGTTAGAATTGATGAACCTACATAGATACATCATTAACATCTGAATCAATAGTTTATATTAGAGTTCACTCTTAGAGTTGTATATTTCAACTTTGGAAAATGTCATATATCCATCATTGTACTATTGTCCAGAATGGTATTTATGTCCTAAAAACTTTTGTGTTCTGACTATCCTCCTCCTTTGCCTTCCTCTCTCCCTTATTCCCTTCCTCCCTAAGAAACCTTGACAACCACTTAACCTCTTCTCTCTCCCCCTACTGGAGTTTGAACTCAAGGCCTCATGCTTGTGGCCCTGACACTCTACCACTCCTACATTCCCATTTGTGCTGTTTATATTTGAGATCATATTTTTAGAACCTTTGTTTCCAGGGCTGGCCTTGAACTATGATCCTTTCACTCCTAGCCTCCAAAATAAAGAGGATGAGCCATTAGTGTCCAGAGACCACTAACCTTTTTATTGCCTGCATAGTTTTATCTTTTATAGAACATCACATAATTGGAATCCTTTTCACATGGGTTTCTTTCACTTCATAATATGAATTTAAGATCCCCCCAACCTTTTTAAGGCTTCAGTGCTTTCGCACTAAGTGCTATTCCGTAATGTTATCCATTCACCTGCGAAAAAACTCCTCTACATTTTGATTATTGTGAGTAAAGAAAGCTGCTAGAATATCTCTATGCAGGACGTCATGTGGCCATTTAGTTTTCAACTCATTTGGGTAAATACTAGGCTGGGATTGAGGTATGTACAGAAAGAGTTATGTTTAGTTTTGTGAGAAGTTAACAGTTTTCCAAATTAGCTGTCTCATTTTGCATTCCCACTTTTTTGAGAATTCCTTTATTCATATTTTACTTAATAATGTATTACTTAATTTCTAGGTAGTTGGCACTTTTGCAACTCTCTTCATATTAATATTACTGGTTTTGAATTTAACTTAATGTGGTTTGGGAGAAGACACTATATAATCGCTGTTCTTTTAACCTTACAATAGTGTTGTAAGCCTTAGAAAGTGGCTTGGTTAGTGTTCCAGGTGAATCTGAGCAGCATGTGAGGCAGACCTAGATTTTAAGACTGTAAATGTGTAAGTAGTCCACAGATTTCAGTTATAGTTAGTTGACTGATGGTGCTAAGTCAATTATGTCCCTGGTGATTTTCTGCTTACAAGCTCTGTCCTTTTCTGGCAAGAGTTATGGTTAAGATGTCAACTACAACAGAGTGTTTGTTGATTTTCTTTTGCAATTCGTTTTTGCCTCACAGAAACATATGCATTAAGGATTGTTATATCTTATTAAAGTATTCATTTTTATCATCATCTGATACCCTTTTTTAATCCTTTGTAAATTTGACTTTTCTGAAATCTGCCCTTTATTAAATGAATATAAATACTCCTGCTTTCCTTTGATTAGTGTTAGCAATGGTATCCCTATCTCCATGCTTTTGATTGAATCTATTTGTCTTATATTTAAATGGCCTTCCTGGGTCTTGCTTTTTAATCCATTCCGATAATGTAAAAATAGGTATTAGTTAATAGCCTAGATCATTGGTTTTTAAACTGACTACTGTTGGATTAATATCTGCCATATTTGCTACTATAGTTTATTTGTTGCATTTGTTCATGGTTCTTTTTTTTTCTCCTACACCTTTGATGTCTCCAACCATCCCTTCCCATCACTTTATTGTAATTGACAAAAATCGAATACACTTAAGGTATAAAACATTACTTTAAAAACAAATTGTTGGGGCTGGATGCCAGTGGTTTAAATCCAGCCTGGGCAGGAAAGTCCTTGTGAGACTCTTAATCGCCAATCACTCAAAACCTGGAGGTGGCGCTGTGGCTCAAAGTGGGAGAGTGCTGACATTGAGCAAAAGAGCTCAGGGACAGTGCCCAGGCCCTGAGTTCAAGCCCCAAAACAGAAAAAAAAAAAAAAAAAAAAATTGTTGGTCTTGTTGTAGCTCAGTGGCCAAGCACTTACCTAGCAAGTGTAACATCCTGGGTACGATACCCAATACCTAAGAAGAAAAGAAAAAAATATGTACAGTTTAACCTGGACCCGAACAAACAAACAAAAAATGAATTGTAGTGCTGGGGATCAAACAGGGACCTCATACATGCTGGGAAAAAGCTCTACTAGCTATAGCTACTCTATAGCCGAATGTGATGTTTTGATGTATACATTCATCTTGAGGTAATTATCCTAATCAAGGTAATTAGTATACATAGCACCTCATCTTTTTGTGTATGGTGAGAACATTTAAATTCTGCTCTTATGTCTGGATGGTTTTCTTTTGTTAGAGACTGAGACTTAAACTCAGTATCTGACGTTTTCACTCATTGGCTGGAACTCTACTACCTGAGCTATGCCTCCAATTTCTCTTTCTGTATTTCTAGTGGGCATGTTTTTTTTATTGTGTTTCTTCTCTTTTTTTCTTTTTTTGCCAGTCCTTGGGCTTGAACTCTGGGCCTGGGAGATGTCCCTGAGCTTCTTTGGCTCAAGCCTAGAGCTCTATCACGTTTTCTGAGTAGTAGTCTATTTAGTAGGTAAGAGTCTCACAGACTTTCCTGCCTGGGTTGGCTTCAAACCATGACCCTCAGATCTCAGCCTTCTGAGTAGCTAGGATTACAAGTGTGAGCCACCAGCACCTGGGATGTTTCTTCTCTTTAATACTCAGTTACATGATTTATTAAACTTCATTAGTGATTGTCCTAGAATATAAATCCAGTTTTATTTTTAAATAACATTGTACCATTTTATAGGTTAGACAAGTACTTTACTATAGAAAAGTATTGTACCTTCGTACAGGCATACATACACCATTCACATATGTGGTTGAATGTATTGTTATTATTTTGAACAAACTTTAGTCAACTAAGAATAAGTAAAACAAAGGCTGAGTCAGTGATCAAAGTATAAGGTTCTGAATTCAAACCCCAGTATCACAAAAGCAGTTTTATCTTACTGTCACTGAGTTCTTTCTTCTTTGGTATATTTTTAAAATATAATATGAATTTCTTATCTACATAATTTTCTTTGAAGATGTATTTTAGTGTTTCTTGTCAAACAAGCCTGCTGGCCACAAATTTTTGCTTAACAGGTTAACTTTCACATTTGAAAGATAATTTCAGAGGATACAAAATTCTAAATTGGACTCATTTGTTTTCTTTTCTCTCTCAACAGTTTTTGTTTTCATAGCTTCTGAGGATAAGTTAGATGTTATTTGTGATCCTTATTCTTTTATAGTAAGTTCCCCCCCACATGGCTTCTTTGAAGATGTTTTTCCCTTTATCTTGTTCTAAAGTTAAAGTACAATATGTTCTAGCATAGAATATTGTATTTTTGTTAGCATTTGTCATCTATTGTGTTCTCTAAGTTTCCAACATCTGTAGTTTGATATCTACCCCTAGCGAGAAATTGTATGTCATTATTGTTTCAAATATTGCTTCTCATCCTTTCTCTATTTTACTCCCTTTAACATCTCTGAATGTTCTGTTGTTTTCTCTAGCTTTTTTTTTTTCTTTTTCTTTTCAGTTGGGAGTTTCCTGTTGTGATACTCTGAAATGCAGAGATCCTTTTCTCAGCTGTATTCAATCTGTTTATGGCTCAGTGAGAAGCATTCTTTCTGTTACAGTGGTTTTGGTCTCTAGCATTTCTTTTTCATTCTTTGTTAAAATTTCCCATTTCCTGCTTATGTTACCTATTTACTTTTGCATATTTCCTGCTTTTTCCTTTAAAGCCTTTAGCATATTAATCATAGTTTAAAATTTTTTTCTGATGTGATATTTCCTTCTATTTCACACTCTTCTTCTGTTGTTTGTCTCTTCTTTTCCTTCATTGTTCATCTTGCATTTTTTTTCTTTCTTTCTTTCTTTTTTTTTTTTTGGCCAGTCCTGGGCCTTGGACTCAAGGCTTGAGCACTGTCCCTGGCCTTTTTTTTTGCTCAAGGCTAGCACTCTGCCACTTGAGCCACAGGGCCACTTCTGGCAGTTTTCTATATATGTGGTGCTGGGGAACCACATATATAGAACCCAGGGCTTCATGTATAGGAGGCAAGCACTCTTGCCCCATAGACCCCATAGGCCATATTCCCAGCCCCCATCTTGCACTTTTTATGGAAAGGCAGATAAGATATACTTGTTCGACAGGGTATAAGGGGAAAAAGAGCTCCAGACAGGAAACAGTAATGTAGTAAGGTTTGGAGGAGGTGCTGCGTCTGTAGTCAAATGTAGGGTTCCATCTCGGTCTGTCAGTAAACTGTACCTCTGTGCTGTGGACTTCATAGGTACTTGTCACTTTCTTTCCCTGTGATGGAACAAAAATGGCTAGAGCTGGCTGGATTTTATGTTCCTTTGCTCCCAGGTAGAAGCTTGAAGGGTGTTTTTCCTTCCTCAGTGTACTTTATGACTAGTAATATCCCAGCAAGGTAGTTAGAATGCAGAATGATAGACTAGAGAACATAATGTCCTGGCACATCTCTCCCTTCTTGCTTACTCCTTCTCCCCTCTCTCCTTTTCCCTCTTCCCTCTCCCTTCTCCCCTCACTTGTCCTGGGGCTTGAATTCAAGACCTGGGCACTGTCCCTGAGCTTTTGTGCTCAAGGCTAGAACTCTACCACTTGAGCCACAGCACTGCTTCTGGCTTTTTGGTGGTTATTGAAGATAAGAATTCAGAAGCTTTACTGCCTGGACTAGCTTCAAACTGTGATCCTCAGATCTCAGCCTCCTCAGTAGCTAGGATTACAGGTGTGAGCAACCAACACCGGCTAGAGCTTCTCATTTTTAAGGGTGCTTGATAATACAAAAACAAACTGAACCTCAACAAAGTTGAATTGGCAGGACAAGTAAAGCATAAAACTGTATAGTTCAATAACTCTACTAAAGATGTATTTCAAAGCCAGGGACGGGTAGCTCACACCTGTAATCCTAGCTACTCAGCAGTCTGAGATCTGAGAATCATATTTGAAGCCAGCTTAGGGAGGGAACTCTCTGTGAGACTCTTGTCCCCAATTAATCACTAAATGTAGTGCTGTGGCTCAACTGGTAGAATGAACAAAGGGAATTCAGGGACAGTGCTTAGGCCCAGAGTTCAAGCCTTAGGACCGGCAAAAAAAAGGATGTATTTTAAATAAATGTGTGGAAAGAATGTCCTAAGAAAACAAGAACACATTTTTATAACTCCATTGTGCATATGTATATATTTTATCTCCATTCTGAGTATGTATATATATATGTACACACATATATGTATATGTATATTTTACTTTAAATAGTTATCTGTTTTTCCTGTATAACTGTAACTTCGTTCCTTTGACTTATACCTATGTCACAGTTCTGTGTAACCATCCCTTTCCCAGCCTTCATGCCACAGTTCTACTTTCTGTATCTCTGAGTTTGATTAGTTTAGATTCCACCTTTTAGAAAGAAGATGGGGCTTTTGTCTTTGTACCTGGTTTATTTTTCTTAGCATGAGGTATATATCCATTGTAGATATCTATTTATAAATAAGTATAATATAATTTATAAATTTGATAAAGTACATAATAAAATAATGTGTAATATATACATACATCATAGTCTATACATACATATGTGATATACACATACATATCTCTGTCACATTTTCTTTTTCCACTCATCTGTTAATGGGCAGAAATTGTTTACTTGGTGTTTGTGAATAGTATTACAATGAACTTGAGAGTACAGATATGTCAAATAATTAAGCTATATATCTAGCATTAAAGATGCTTAGTTATGTGGAAATTCTCTTAATAAATTTTGAGGGACTTCTGTAAAATTCCATAATGACTAATGATTTATATTCCTTCTCAATATATTCATCAGCATTTAACATATTTTTAAAATTTATGATAGCAACTATAATGAAATGGTATAATTCTTTGTGGTGTTGATTGTGTTTCCCTTGTGCTGTTGTTACTGATCATTTTTCATATGCCTTTAGGCTAGCTGTATAATTTCTTGTGAAAAAATGTCTATTTAAGTCTATTGTATGTTTTAAAAATCAGATTCGTATTTTGATATGTAAGTTGCTTGAATTCCTTATGTAGTCTGTATATTAGGGTCTTTCAGGAGGATAGTTGGATACTTTTGATGTTTAGTATATTTCTAGTCTCAGCCATAGAAAATGTTATTGATAACTAATCAAGAAAATGATGTTAATGTTTTTAGTTTTAGGGGCCTTCTGCTCAAAATTATTTTATAGTTATTTCAGTAAGTTTTATGTTAAGTACTACCATACCATCTAGTGGTTATTCTTAGAGAGGCAGTGGACTTTGATTAGAGGTAGGAAGACTATTAATGAAGAGTACTTATTTTCTACTATTGACCTTTCAATAATAGAACTGTGGTTAGAGTTTTAACTATTTACTGTCAAGTTAATAGAATTTCATTTGTGGCAAACAAAAGGAATAAATAAAATACCATAAATAAATAGATAAATAAAGGAAATACCTTTAAGAATAAGTCTTAATTCCTGAGAATTTTCATGGAAAGATGAATTCTAGGAATACCTTTTTTCCTTACTTATAGGGCAAAAGTTGGATTGTTAAAAGAAGTTATGAAGATTTTCGAGTACTTGATAAACATCTTCATCTCTGTATTTATGACCGACGGTTTTCCCAGCTCTCAGAGCTTCCTCGGTCTGACAGCCTGAAGGAGAGTCCAGAGGTAAGTAAATGCTACATATAAACTAGCAGTTCTTGTTAATATTCAATAAAAAACTTTGACTACTTAGAATTCGGGATTACTGACTTTATTTAATAATTGAATACATTAATAAGATGTTTAGAATTAAAGTAGGTACAGTGTATAGAAAATAAGTTACTTTCCTCCAAGGGGGAGTGAATCTGTCAAATCCATGAGAGCATGTTTTTGTAAAGCAAAATAGGTCTTGGAAATGAAAATATCATTTAAGTTAACTTTAATAATAACAAGCCTGAATAATTGGACCATATACAAAATGGAACACAGCTAAGGAGAGAATTGGTAAGCTGTGATGTGATGTATCTAACAGAATACAGCCTCTGAAAGGGACAAAAATCTAAGAAGTTAGAAATTGTGGAGAATAGAGCCAGAGCAGTGCCTATTTCAAAGGGCTGTAGGGGGAGAGAGTAGATGGAAGAAAACAATTAAAGCCTTATTAATATTCAGTTCCCCTGAGATAAAGAAATGTTTTCAGATTCAAATTGCCCATTAAGTTCCATCATATGAATGGAGACTCATACTTAAGCAACATTGTAGTTAAAAGCAAAATAATAAAACAAAATCCTGAAATCAAGAGAGAAAAAAGGTTTCCTCAAAAGAACCAAAATTATTCATGCGATCTTTAGCCACAGTGGCCTGGAGAGCAGTATGGGCACAGCAAGGAGAAATCATTTTAAGTCTAAAATGAATCCCAAAGCTTTTAAATCTATGGCATAGAGGAGTGATCACCAGCTCCTGAGGAACTGATTGCAGCAAAGACTCAGGAGTACAAAACCACAAAGATCACTCATACCATTGAAACCCTGCATGTCTCTCTGCCTTTATTTCCCTACTCTGCCTTTCTCTTTCACCTTTCTGCCATAAACTCTCATTTAAGAACAATAAGCCACACAGTAGCAAGGTGTAGAAGTGAATGAATGTGCTACTGCTGCCCCACCAAGTGCTGAGAAGATGATAGAGGGTGTTGAGTCTTTGTGGAAAAGGGCTTCAGAGCAAGACAGGAAAGAAAGCTAGGCATTCTTGTTTAAAAAAAAAAAAAAAGAAAAAGGAAGAGAAGCCATAAAACCAGAATGTATAAAATGATATGACCCCTGACCATCAGGTGAGATCAGGGGCCAAATTACTGTGGAAGTGCCCATGATTTCAGTGGCTATTCTACAGTTATCAAAATGCTTAAACTTCTACAGAAACTTTTCCCTAGAATTTATAGGACAATTTCTCTGGCAGAGAATGTGGTATCTTCCTCCTCTGAGTTGCACTGAATTTTTCTCTTTCTTTTCAGTCGGTCACTCAGATGCTCATGGCTTACCTGTCACGCCTTTCAGCTATTGCTGGCAACAAGATCAACTGTGGACCTGCCCTTACCTGGATGGAGGTATTACCTAGCTTACCTTTGGTGACCATTTATATTAAAATTATTCACTGAAATTTAATATTAACTTAATTTTCAAAATCAAATTTATTCTCATCTACTAGGAGAAGTTTATGTGATACATGAAATATCTTTCATTTCAAATCTTTGGTGATTTGGGGGTATTTTATTAATCTTATCTGTATTGATTAATTTTGATATTTATTATAATGTTATATGTTATTAATGTTTAGTATATTAGTGTATATATTTAATAAGTTTTCTGGTTTTTAGTTAACTTGATCATAGAAAATATTTTTTGTTGTTTATGAGCAAATGAAAGCTATTCACAGGTTCTGATTTATGAATATTGTGAATGACACTTGGTGCTGGTGTCTCATGCCTATAATCCTAGCTACTCAGGAGTCTGATATCTGAGGACCCAGCCCAGGCAGGAAAGTCCATGTTACTCTTATCTCCAATTAACCACCAGAAAACCGGAAGTAGTGCTGTGGCTCAAGTGGTAGAGCTCTAGTCTTGAGCTGAAGAGCTCAGGGACAGTGCCCAGGCCCCAGAGTTCAAGCCCCTCCATAGACACACACACACACACACATATATATATATGTACGTATGTATATATGTGTGTATATATGTATACGTACATATATGGAGAATGAAACATCCAGTAAATTTACTCAGTATTGTTTGTTAATTTGTTAATTTATGTATGTACAGTTATTTTCTCCTTCTCATAGTAATTGGGATGGCAAGGTTAGAAAGGAAATAGAAACATGAGCCAAGCCAGTTTGCACTGCTGTCTTGGCTTTTCTAATATTGCCTCTGTTATCTTGGAAAAATAATTTAGCCTTTTTAACTTACGATATATCTTTTAGCTTTAGCGTCTTCACCTTTAGAAATGACAATTACATTTATACATGTCTTAGAATTATGAGGATCAAATGAAAGCATAAAGATTATATGTGTAGCACAGTGGTACTATATTAGCTGGTATATATTATCTCCCAAATAAATGATGAGGGTTTTTTTTTGAAAGATCTTTTCGGTTTATTGTCTTTCTTAGTTGAACTGTCTTTTATAGTCAAGGATACATTTGCAACCTCCATGTCTTTAACCATCTCACAGTACATGTTCTTCCCTACAGATTGATAACAAGGGGAACCATCTTCTAGTTCATGAGGAGTCATCCATCAACACTCCTGCTGTTGGTGCTGCCCATGTTATAAAGAGGTATATTGCTCGGGCTCCTGATGAACTGACTTTAGAGGTAAGTGATAAAGGTGCCTCATTCTTAACTATTTTAATAGTTTATTCACTTTTTTTTTTAGCTAAATGTACCAGGACTTTCTGTAGTGTTTATCTTTCAGCCTGGGGTGATTTCTACTTCTGTTTGTTTAAATGATTGTGCTCACCCTTTAATTCTCAGATGCAGTGATCTTTGGTCTCACTCCATATAGACACCATACTCCCAGTACTGAATTGAGTGACATTCAGAGCTGCTTTCATGGCTAACCTCTAGTGTGTCACTGACTACATTTAATTGAAGTTTTCTTTCTGTTTGTCTCAATGGGTCTCTTAGAAGCAAAGTCTTTATCTTTGTGTTTTTGGTGCCTAAAAACAATAATAATGATATCTTTTTAAAGTCTTTGTTAAAAATGTAGTTAAAAAATAGATGAAAGTTGCTTTCAGTTGCAAAAGTATGTGAATTATTTCTTCCTCTAAAAGATACATTAGCTGATGAGAGACAAATGCTATTCCATCTTAAGAAAGACTAGTATCCATTTTTTTACATTATAGAATCTGAAGTCTTCTCAACTCTAATGTTTTACAGAGAAAGAAATGCAGGACTTGAAAGATGTCATATTGATTTAGCAAATAGAGCTTTGAAGCTGGCTTATTCATGGCTTGAAAGAATCATGAAAACAAATTGCTAAAAAATTTACTACTGTAGAGCCATGGTATATACAGGTTCCTAGGAAGACTGCTGTTGAGAAAAATTGCAAATGCTTAGAATATATACAGAAGTACTTTGACCCAGAATGGGATTTCAGCCAAATTTAGGTTGGAAATTTCATTAAGGAAAAACTGCATTTAGATAGGTATGGTGGTACATTATGCCTGTATTATCAGTACTGTGGAGGTTGAGGCTGGAGGATCGTGGGTTTCAGGTCAGCCTGGGCTGCATAGTAAGACTGTGCCTCTAAACAAAACAAAATGTATTTAACATGTCTAACCAATTGAGCATTCACACTATAGTAAGACTGAACATATATCATAAGCTGGAGATTGCATTTGACAGACATAATAGTGATGGGATGATACTTAGCATTAAAAAAATCTTAATGCTAGATCTGGCTTCTGAAGTTACTGTACATATAATAGCAATAGCACAGTTTTTATGCTGTTTAACCTTTTGTAAAACTCTCCTTAATGAGAGGTATGATTCTTTAATTATTTTTAAGATCGTATGTTTCTTCAGAAATTATTAGCCAGAACCTAAAATAGTACTTTTTTTTTGGTACAGCTATATCCAGATTAAACAGTTAATTTGAAATGTAATAGGATAAAATATACAACTAAATCATTTTACATAAAAATTGGTTTTCCTAGGTGGGAGACATTGTTTCTGTTATTGACATGCCCCCTAAAGTATTAAGTACGTGGTGGAGAGGCAAGCATGGATTTCAGGTAAGCAACAAAAAGTTAGCTGTGGGAAATCTTAACCCTTTTCTTTTTCATTAATCTTTCTGTTTATAAAATGTTACCTGTGGTTTTACCCATCAGAAATTTTTCTTCATTTAGAAAATAAAGATGAGCCAAGTGCCAGTGGCTCATGCCTATAATCTTAGCTACTCAGGAGGCTAAGATCTGAGGATTGCAGTTCAAAGCCAGCCCGGGGAAGGAAAGTCCCTGAGACGCTTATCGCCAATAAACTCCTCAAAAAAGCCAGAAGTGGCACTGTGGCTCAAGTTGTAGAGTGCTAGCTTTAAGCAAAAAGAAGCTCAGGGACAGTGCCCAGGTCCAGAGTTCAGGACTGGCCAAAAGGGGGAGGGGAGGAAGGGAGGGAAGGAGGAGGAAGGGAGGAAGGGAAAAGGAGGAGGAAAGATGATAATGGCATTAGACTTAGATTCCTTTGTCTCCTTACTTTTGAGATTGCTTGTCTCTTCTACTTCTTCATCTCTAAATGGTGGCATAGCCAGAGTGTGAGAACAGTCTCATTTTTTCGGACCATCATCAGATCAGTAGTTTTAAATCATGACTCACATATGTTTTCTCTTCACAATCATTGATGAGTTTTTTTTTAAATAAACAACCATGCAAATTTAGTGTACTAATTACAGAACAACAGAATCTAAAGCTGTCTTCTTTAAAATATTATCTTAAAAATAATTAATGTCTGATTTTTAGTACAGTTTTAAATTTCCAGAATAATCAAACAGCTACTTATAGAATGGGTCCCTTCACAGCTTTTCTGTTATTTACATCTTTTTTTCTAGTACATGAAATAGAACTAGCAAGTTCTGACTTTTACCAACAACCATTAGCTGTTGACTGAATTTACTAGCATAAGCTCAGTTCCTAGAAAAGTGGTCTGTAGAACACCCAGGCCAGAGTCACATGGATAAAAGAACAATCCCGATTCCTACCCATGCTTATGAAACCTTTTTTGCCTTTCTTTTGTTATTAATAAGGCAATGTTGATACATGGTTACTAACTATACACCATCATTTATATCAGGGTTTATTCTTTTTTTTAAGTTTTTATTATAAAAGTGATGTACAGAGAGGTTACAGTTTCATACGTTAGGCATTGGATACATTTCTTGTACTGTTTGTTACCTTGTCCCTCATACCCACCTCCCCCCCTCCCCCTTTCCCCCCCTGAGGTGTTCAGTTCACTTACACCAAACAGTTTTGCAAGTATTGCTTTTGTTGTTGTTTCTCTTATTTTACCCTTTGTCTCTCAATTTTGGTATTCCCTTTCAATTTCCTAATTCTAATACCAGTATACACGGTTTCCAATATACTCAGATAAGATTACAGAGATAGTGTAGATACAATCACAAGGTGATACAAGAACATCATCAATAGTAGAAACTACAGATACACATGGGATGTTGAAAGTAGTTACAACTGTGATATAACAATCCATATAACAATCCAATAACTCCATAAAATGGAGTTCATTTCACTTAGCATCATCTTATGTGATCATAAGGGTATAGCTATTGGGCTCTTGTGATCCTCTGCTGTGACTTGCCTAAACCTGTGCTAATTATTCCCAATTTGGGAGACCATAGAGTCCATGTTTCTTTGGGTCTGGCTCACTTCACTTAGTATAATTTTTTCCAAGTCCTTCCATTTCCTTACAAATGGGGCAATGTCATTCTTTCTGATAGAGGCATAAAATTCCATTGTGTATATGTACCACATTTTCCTGATCCATTCATCTACGGAGGGGCATCTGGGTTGGTTCCAGAATCTCGCTATGACAAATTGCGCTGCAATGAACATTGTTGTGCTGGTGGCTTTACTGTGATTTTGTTTGTGTTTTTTTGGATAAATACCCAACAGTGGGGTTGCTGGGTCATAGGGGAGTTCTACATTTAGCCTTCTGAGGAATCTCCATACTGCTTGCCAGAGTGGCTGAACCAGTTTACATTCCCACCAACAATGAAGTAGGGTTCCCTTTTGGCCACATCCCCTCCAACAACTGCTATTGTTAGTTTTCTTGATATATGACATTCTTACTGGGGTGAGATGGAATCTCAATGTTGTTTTGATTTGCATTTCTTTTATGGCCAGTGATGTAGAGCACTTTTTCATATGTATCTTGGCCATTCTCATTTCCTCATCGGAGAAGTCTCTTTGTAGGTCTTTAGCCCACTTGATGAGCGGGCTATTAGTTCTTTGCAGTTTTGTTTTGGAGGAAGGTAATTTTTTTAGTTCTGCATATATTTTAGATATGAGGCCTTTGTCTGTTGAATGGCCGGTAAAGATCTCCCAGTCTGTGGGCTTTCTGTTTATCTTGCAAGCTATGTCCTTTGCCGTGCAGAAGCTCTGCAGTTTGATGCAGTCCCATTTGTCCAACCTTTCTTTGATTTGTAGCTTTTCTGGGTCTTTGTTAAGGAAGTTCCGTCCTGTGCCAAGGAGCCCAAGTGTTTCTCCTACTTCTTCCTTTAGTGTTTTCAGGGTGTCTGTTTTGATTTCGAGGTCTTTAATCCATTTGGAATTGATTTTGGTGCAGGGTGATACATAAGGATCTAGTTTTAGTTTGTTGCATGTGTTGAGCCAGTTTTTCCAGCACAATTTGTTAAAGAGGCTATCTTTCTTCCAAACTATTGTTTTAGCCCCTTTATCAAAGATTAAGTAGGCGTAGTTCTGTGGGTTCATTCCCGGGTCTTCAATTCTGTTCCATTGGTCTTCAGGCCTGTTCCGGTGCCAATACCAAGCTGTTTTTATTACTATAGCTTTATAATACAACTTGAAGTTGGGTATTGTAATTCTTCCAGCACTGTTCTTTCTGCTTGGGATTGTTTTTGCTATTCTAGGTCTTTTATTATTCCATATGAATTTCTGGATTGCTTCCTCTATTTCATCAAAAAATGGTGTTGGGATATTAATGGGTATTGCATTGAATTTGTAGATAGCCTTTGGCAATATTGCCATTTTGATTATATTAATCCTCCCAATCCAGGAGCATGGGAGGTTTTTCCATTTCCTTAGTTCTGACTTAATTTCGTTTTTCAAGGTTTTAAAGTTCTCCTCAAAGAGGTCTTTCATTTCTTTGGTTAAGGTTATTCCTAGGTATTTTATGTTTTGGGGGGCTATTGCAAAGGGAGTTGCTTTCCTGATATCAGCCTCGGTCTTCGGGTCGTTAGCATACAGAAAGGCCGTTGATTTTTGAAGGTTTATTTTATATCCTGCAACTTTGCCAAAGTTTTGGATCAGCTCTAGTAGCTTGGGGATAGAGTCTGTGGGATTCTTTAGGTATAGGATCATGTCATCTGCGAAGAGAGAGAGTTTAACTTCATCTTGACCTACTTGGGTCCCCTTTATATTTTCTTCTTGCCTGATTGCTCTGGCTAGGAATTCTAGTACTATGTTGAAGAGCAGGGGAGAGAGTGGACATCCCTGCCTTGTTCCTGATTTTAAAGGGAATGGCTTTAGTTTTTCACCATTTAGAGTTATGCTTGCTGTTGGTTTGTCATAAACTGCCTTGATTATATTCAGGAATGTTCCCTGGAATCCCAATTTTTCCAGGGCTTTTAGCATAAATGGGTGCTGGATTTTATCAAACGCTTTTTCCCCATCCAGAGATAAAACCATGTGGTTCTTTAGCTTGCTCCGGTTGATGTGGTGGATTACATTAATTGACTTGTGTATATTAAACCAACTTTGCATCCCTGGGATGAATCCAGTTTGATCGTGGTGTATGATTTTTTTGATGACCTGTTGAAGTCGATTGGCCAGAATTTTTTTGAGAATTTTTGCGTCTATGTTCATCAGGGAGATCGGTCTATAGTCCTCTTTCCGTGATGAGTCCCTATATCAGGGTTTATTCTTTTTTTTTTTTTTTTTTTTTTTTTTTTGGCCAGTCCTGGGCCTTGGACTCAGGGCCTGAGCACTGTCCCTGGCTTCTTCCCGCTCAAGGCTAGCACTCCGCCACTTGAGCCACAGCGCCGCTTCTGGCCGTTTTCCGTATATGTGGTGCTGGGGAATCGAACCTAGGGCCTCGTGTATCCGAGGCAGGCACTCTTGCCACTAGGCTATATCCCCAGCCCCCAGGGTTTATTCTTGATGTTGAGTATTATACAGATTTTGACGCATGACTCATATTCATCATTGTAGTCTCACACAGAGTATTTTAACCCTCTTCAAACTGCCATACTTCACCATGTATTTATTTCTCCTTCCTGTTGATCCATGGGAACCATAGATCTTAGTTTTTCTTTTTCTGGCTATAATATGTAGTATGGTCTGCTTTTCTGGTTGATTTCCTTTATTTGGTAATAGGCAGTTAAGATTCTTCCTCCATATCTTTCTCAGACCTAAAAGTTTCATCCTTCCCTTTTAAAACCATTGTCCAAAATCTAGGCCTGTAGATGTGCCTGTGTATTTATCTTTAATGCCTCTTTTTTAAATCCATGTCCAAATATTCAGTATTTGAGAAGTGCCAGTTCATCTGAAACTAAAGGAGATTGTGGATGCCTCTGTGGTTTCGCTGTTGTGGTAGGGGTGGTGGTAATGATTTTTTGTTTGTTTGTTTGGATTATATGTGTGCCAGTACTAGGTCTTAAAGTCAGATCCTCTTATTGGCTTGCTTTTTGGCTCATAGCTAATGCTCTTCCACTTGCTTTCAGTTCTGGCATTTTATTGTCTATTTGGAGATAAGAATCTAGCAGATTTGTCTGCCCTGGCTGGCTTTGAACCATGATTCTCATATCTCAGCCTTCTTAGTAGACAGGATCATAGGGGTGAACCATCAGCACCCAACTTTATTTTTTGTAGCTCAATATTCAATTGGAAGGAACTCTACTGTAACTTACTTTTTCCAATTTGGTGGATATGTGGATGAATTCCAATCTTTTAGCTATTAAAAAACTGTTGATTTATAAATTGCATACAGCATTGTGCAAGTGTAAAATATTCTATAAGGTAAGTCACCAAGGGAGAGTTTTCTCTCTCTTTGCCACTGATTTTCAAAATTGAGTGAGTATAAGATTCACTAGGGAACAGCATTCAGAAGATTAAATCCCAGGGCCTAGGCCCCAAAATTCGGTTTCAGAAGTTGTTGTGGAGAATGTGAGGCCAACTTCGTGTGTCTTATCGTATGCTTTAGGTGAACTCTGACAATCAGCTGGTGTTGGTAAAGGTCAGCAGTTCTATTCACTGTGTTGTCTTTACCCACATCATAATTTCTCCTTGGGAACAGAAGGATAGGTTCATTTGCATATTTAAATTACATCATGACTTTCTTTTCTTAAACATGTAGGAGTAGGAAGTGTGAAATTATATTAACTCCAGTAATTTGAAATTCTGAAATCCATGGCTTTCTCTCTTGAGGAGTATCTTTGATTTTTGAGGTATTTCATCATGAAATATACTTCAAGAGAAACAACAACAACTTTATTTCTTTGTTTTCAAAGTAACTGGTTATCACTGTTAGATTTGTGTTCCTGTGTGCTCACGGCTGTTGGAATAGGCAGAGGCCACAGGAAGCCTTTGTAGATAAATGGTAATATACAAATATAACATTACTATGTTTGTGATTTATTTAGATCAGAATTGAGTTTTATGTGGCACCACTGGCATCAGAATGATCTGAGAAACATGTTAAAACTTGATTGTCAGCATAGAGCTGGAGTCAAAGTTTTAGCAAGTTCCTCAAGTGACTACCATATAGGAAATGTGAGCAGCACATTGTTTATCCTGTGCACAGGAGAGGCTAAACACAGTTCAAGAGTTTTCTACTTACCTCCTTGCTATAGATCTTCCTTTAAATCACATTTGCAGCATACTTAGTATAGTGGATAAAAATCCCACTTAGTGACTGACAGTTTATACCTCTGTCCTCTTAGTTTTCTACAAGTTGGTCAAGTATCAGCTATTTTATTTTTTATTGCTATTCCAGAATATTGTCTGACTGTTTTTGTATATAACTATTGAAGAAGCAATTTATAGATGATAAAATTTCATACTACAAGTGGTTAATCTGCTTTGAAATTATTGATTTTCAGACAAGTCTATAAAAATGTGCATAACTGGGCTGGGGATATAGCCTAGTGGCAAGAGTGCTTGCCTCATATACATGAGGCCCTGGGTTCAATTCCCCAGCACCACATATACAGAAAACGGCCAGAAGTGGCGCTGTGGCTCAAGTGGCAGAGTGCTAGCCTTGAGCAAAAAGAAGCCAGGGACAGTGCTCAGGCCCTGAGTCCAAGCCCCAGGACTGGCAAAAAAAAAAGTGCATATCTAGAAATGCTATTGCTCGAATATCCTGGAAAACAAAACTGTACTTTATCATTACTCAAATACACCAAAATGTTTTTCCTAAGGAATGGGAACTCATCTTGTCCATAAACTTTTTCATAATTTTAAGAAAAAGAGAATATATAATTCTACAAATAAAAGTGTTAGCACTTCTTGAGTGCTAAAACTGTTCTAAACACTTTCTGTTAACCTATAATTCTCTTTGTGACAAAGGTGCCATTATCTCTTCACAAAAGGGGGAAGCTGTTACATACAGGGGTGGAATACCTTCCTATCTGTTGTCCAGCTGTTTAGTGCTGAGCTTACATTGAAATGGACACATTCTAGACAAAATGCAGATCACAGCAATTTAGTGGGCACTAGTGGCTTCTATTAGTCTATTGGCATGAGTCATAGATTTCTGTAGAAAAGATGTCAATGAAGCATCTGTTTCTAAACTGCCATTTCTATAGTGACAGACATCTAGAGACAAGGAAATTTTATAAATTATTCTGTTTAAACTATTAAGTGTATAGTATGGACCAGAACACTAAAATGGGGAGCTCTAATTTTATTTTTTTCCTTTTCAAATCACTGACACATATGTATATTTTCCTGAAGTGTGTTTTATTTTCTTTATTTTTTGCTACTATTTTCATTTTTCTTACTGTTGCCATTAGCAACTGCCATTCATGTTTTGAGTTAATTTTCTCCTGGATAACTCTCGTTAATTTATAGCATCAGAGTGTGTGATATTTGCATTTTCATTTTCATGGATATAATTGATATGGTTGTAGGCAATAGCTCTTAATCTCATCAATAATGTCATTCACACCTCATTTTTATGGTAAGTATCTAAAAGCTTTTCCTATGATTTTGAAATAAAATGTATAAATAATAACTACCTTCCTGCTTATACAACTTTTTAAAAATCAGTGTAGGGGGTTGGGCATGTGGCTTAGCGGTAGAGTGCTTGCCTAGCATGCATGAAACCCTGGGTTCGATTCCTCAGTACCATGTAAACAGAAAAAGCTGAAGTGGTGCTGTGGCTCTAAAGATAGAGTTCTAGCTAGCATTGAGCAAAAAGAAGCCAGGGAGAATGCTCAGGCCCTGAGTCTAAGCCCCAGGACCAGCAAAAAAAAAAAAAAAAAAAAAAAAAAAAAAAAAAATCAGTGTAAATTTTCAAATTTAAGAGACATAAAAGGAGAAAGTAACTTAAGTCTTTGAATGTTCAATATATATTTATAAATATTTGAGACAACTTCATGAGAACCTTTTTACTTTAAAGGTAGTTCTCACACTTGAAGCATTAACCTCAGCCAGAAAATTACAGTAAGATCCATGTATAATAGCATGAAAAATATGAAATAATTCAGGATATATCTGAAAAAAAAGATGTAAAGGATCTGCACATTGAAAACCGTACAGTATTGCTGGTTGAAATTAAAGAAGACCCAAGTAAATATCATGTTTGTGGTTGGAAAACTGTCATGTTAAGCTTGTATTTTCCCCAAATTGCTTCCAGTCAAAATCCCAGAAAACTTGAACAGAAATCAACAAGCAGATTAAATAGTTTGTATGAGAATGCAAGGACCTAGAAGAGTAGACCAGAAACAAATCCTAAAAATAATAGACTTAGAATAGTAACACTACTTGCATCTTCACTACAAAGGTAGAGTACCAAAAAGTATGTAGCATTAGTCAGAATAGAGGTACAAAGACCAATGGAGCTGAGTAAGAGGTCTAGAAATAATCCCCTGCATATATGGAAGTTATTTTCAACAAAATTGACTCAGTGAAGAACATGGAATGTTTTTGCTTCCAAAAATACTTTATTTCTTGCATCATCTGCAAAATTTAAGTCAAATGGATTATATATTCCAAAGTAAGGTGTAAACAAACAAAATTGGAGAAAGCACTTGTGGCTTCAGATTAGTTAAAGATTTCTTAAACATAGCATCACAAAAGTAATGCATAAAATAATATAGTATGTCTTATCAAAATATAACCCTTCTATTCTTTGAATGACACTATGAAGAAAATAAGAGGACATTTCACAGACTGGGAAGAAAAAATGCAATAGTTACATCTGATGTTCTATCTGACTTTATGTACAGAATATACACAAACTCTCTAAATTAGTTAAGAAATATAATTCTGTTGAAATGATAGGAAAAATTGGAATAGACACATCACCAAGGAACATGAATAGCAAATACGTGAAGAGACTGTCAGATCAGTAACCCTTAGAGAAATGTGAATTAAAACAGCAGTAAGGCTTAGCCCTGTACTTACTGGAGTGCTGAACTTGTGGAGGAATTGGAACTTTCATACTGTGCCCATGATGTAAGTTACCACAACCAGTTTGGAAAAAAAACAGCTTCACATTTGCTTAGGTTAAATACATACCTGTTATATGACCTGTCCATTCTATTCCCAGGTACAAAACTTGAATATGTTTACAGCAGTTTTATATGTAATAGTTCAAAACTGTAAAGGTTTCTGATACCTATTAACTATAGATCAATGAATAGACCAGTGATTGTATTCGTACAGTGAAATACTGCATCAGAACTAAAAGGAATGAACCACTGTAAAAGTAGCATTATGAATGACAGAATAAATATGCTGCATGGAAGAAGGCAGGGAACGCAAGTTCATTCCACATGACTCCATATAAAATTAGAGGAAATGCAGAGTAACAGTAGATTAGGAGTTGCCTAAAAGAAGGGTTAAGAAAGAGTGGGAGGGATTATAAAGAGATACAAGGGAACATTTGGGTTTGTATATATATTTGTCATCTTGATTGCAGTGATGCTAGTTTAATGGAATGTACTTTTTTTTTTTTTTTTTTTTTTGGCCAGTCCTGGGCCTTGGACTCAGGGCCTGAGCACTGTCCCTGGCTTCTTCCCGCTCAAGGCTAGCACTCTGCCACTTGAGCCACAGCGCCGCTTCTGGCCGTTTTCTGTATATGTGGTGCTGGGGAATCGAACCTAGGGCCTCGTGTATCCGAGGCAGGCACTCTTGCCACTAGGCTATATCCCCAGCCCCGGAATGTACATTTTTAACTGTGCAGTTAGTTTGCCACTTATCTCTCAAACAGAAGAAAACTTTGCAGATGCATTCCTTATCTAAGTTTGATCATGCATCTGATCTAGTTGATAGTTTCTATTTCCTTTAATTCTGTGTCTCTTTTACTCATTTACCCTTTTCCATTCCATTTTCATATTTTAGGTTTTTATTATCTCCTGCTCTGTTTTCAGTCACATGCCAATTTAATGGCATTCAGCTTTCTTACTTTCTTTTCTTCTGCTTGGAAAGACACATTGCTAGAGTTTTCTTCCTAAAACATACCTGTGTCTGCCCCTCTCATATGTAGAATTTGTCACTTTCATTGCCTACAAAGAAACTTCTTACCTCTGTATCATTATATAAAATCTTTCCATGAATTTTACATCATTGTCTTTTTCAGTTTTATTTTTCACTACTCTTATTTTATAAGCTCTTCACCATTCTGCCATATTTAACTATCATTTCTCTCCTTGTAACACACATTGCTCTTTTCTATTTCATGCCTTTGAAGTGTCTTCCTCTATCCTTAATCCTTCCAAGGAAGGAAGAGTAAGGCAAAATATTTACAGTTTTAAAGTACTTGTAATTAATTTTCTTATTGTATATTTCCTTGAGCTAACTAAGAAAATAAATTCCATCTTTCTGGTTATTTGTTGTGCAGTCAGTAGTTATGTATTGAATTTGATATGATCATTCTATTATTTCCTCAAGCTTATCTCCATCCCCTGCATCATTCCTTTCCTGTGCTCATTTAGCTTAGATTCTAGGCCCATCATTTCATGGAGGGTGAGTAAAAATATAATTTTTCTTCAACCATCAGAAGTTTGTAGTTGGCATAGACTCTTCTTACAGAACACAGACAAAAACAAGCAAATTTTATTAACAACTGCAAGGCACATAACATGGAAGAAACCTCAGTGGAAATACCCATGGGCGCTGGCCTCAAGTCTGGCTTGCATTATTGTCTTCAGTGATATATGGATATGTTCAATAAAGTTGATAGAGAAGTGACAAGACAAAAGAGTTGAGTGCAAGAAACAGAGAAAAAAATCTGTGGAAAGAAAACTAAGAAGTCAGGCTGGCTTCTAGATTCTTCTAGTGTCCATTTTTTTAAAAGAGATTGTGGGGCTGGGAATATGGCCTAGTGGCAAGAGTGCTTGCCTCCTACACATCAAGCTCTCCATTCGATCCCCCAGCACCACATATATGGAAAATGGCCAGAAGGGGCGCTGTGGCTCAGGTGGCAGAGTGCTAGCCTTGAGTGGGAAGAAGCCAGGGACAGTGCTCAGGCCCTGAGTCCAAGGCCCAGGACTGGCCAAAAAAAAAAAAAAAAAAAAAAGGGATTGTGTACCCTCTCTCTAGGTGGCAAGCAGGAATGAGGGGAGAATAGAAAAACCTTTTGCCACTGTGAATCTCTGTTGTTTTAGGTAAACAAAGACAGAAAGCAGAGAGTTGTATATGTTAGTTTTCTTCAGCTCAATGACCCTTCATGCTTTGGAGAATGTCCTGGTTTCATTCAGCATTCACCTATCACAAATCCATTCTTAAACACTTCACCCTCACTTGCTTCTCTTGAATTATTTGTGTGCTCTATTTAGCTTGAAACACATTAGCGTGAAAACACATTTACTTCACTATTCCTCTTACCTAAACTTTCATTGGTATCTGATTTGCTCTTTCCTGACACTTTCCTGAAACTTTTCTTCTCTTGACTCGCTTGATAAAATATTTTGAAAGTTCTTCTGTCTTTTTAATCATCTTGGCCATAGCTTCCTCCACACTTAGACCTCTGTAGTGTGGAACAAGCTGCCTTCTAACTTCTTACTCCTTTAGCTTTGAATGCCGTGTATCTGTCCAAAACCAGATCAATACCCTGATTTCTGAACTTACTTCTGAGTTTCTAGTCTTCAAGAACACTTGAATAATATTCTTAAAATTTGACTGCAAGTATAATTTTAAATGGAAATTAGGGAGCTAACATTTAAAGATGATATAAATCAGGCAAAGAAAACAGAAGTAATGTGGTGTTTCAATGGAGTTAAAACAGAATAAGAGAGGGTAATTTAAGGGGAACATCTCAAAGAACCCAACTCCACAAAAAAATAATGGAGCCAGGCACTAGAAAATAAGGAATTGATTAAACTTCTCTCATTTTTTTTATTTATTTGGCACAAGAGAAGCTACTGTTTTGTGTCTTTTATTTTTGAAAAATACTGTTTTCTAGTTCTCACAGCTGAGTAGAAATAACTAAAGGTTTGGACCTATTTTCAAAATTATAGACCAACTAATTGGCTTACTTATCTGCCATCTAGGTCTGCTGGGGTGGTGTTGAAAGAAGGTCATATTATGCAGCCTGAAGAATACATTCTATGAGAATGTTTTGGTACTAGGAAAAAATAATAGCCATTTCTGGACAATAGTCTGAGTTTTCATTGATTTGAATTTCTTCAATGATATGATTTTTTTTATGGTCAGTGTGGGGCTTGACCTCAGGGCCTGGGCATTGGCCCTGAGCCTCTTTGTGCTCAAAGCTAGCTCTTTACCACTTGAACCACAGCACCACTTCCCTTTATTTGAGTGGTTAAATGGAGATAAGAGTCTCACAGGGCTGGGAGCCTGTGGCTCCCACCTATAGTCCTAGCTACTTAGGAGGCTGAGATCTGAGGATCATGGTTCAAAGCCACCCTGGGCAGGAAAGACTGTGAGACTCTTATCTCCAACTAACTACCAGAAAACTGGAAGTAGTGCTGTGGCTCAAGTGGTAGAGCACTAGTCTTGAGTTGAAGAGCTCAAAGACAGCTACCAGGCCCAGAATTCAAGCCCCATGACTGACCAAAAAACAAAACAAAACAAAACCTCACACTTTGCTGCCCAGGCTGCCTTCAAACTATGATCCTTAAATCTCAGCCTCCTGAGTGAATTCCGAGTGTGAGACACTTATGCCCAGCATGATTTTTTTCTTTGGAAGCATATGACAAGTAAGGAAGTCTGGTTCAGTCTGAGGGATTTGCTAGACTTATTTGACACAAGATTAATATTGCAAGGAAACTAAGCATATGATTTAAAATTTTAAATGGTCAACCCTGGGTCCATACTTACCAAGAAAAACAAATTGGAAGGTGAATACTCTTCTGGGGGGAAATCTAGGAATGAAGGGAATGGGCTATCTCCAAATTTTGGCATCCCTGTCATGGACTGTAGACACTATTTATCAGTGAGGATAGGAACTTGTAGTCAGAAAATGAAATATTGGAGGTATGGCTCTGTGCAGTCAAGCCCAATTGATTTTGTAAAAAGTATGTGATATGTCTCTGGGAGTAAGAGTAGTAGTTTACTAAGCTTAAAATGTTTTGCCATGGCTGGTCCGGCGCAGGGCTGTGGGGCCCGCTCTCTCGATCTGCTCCAGGCCTTGTCTCGTGTGTCCCTGTCTAACTTGAAGCCCAATCCCGGCTCCAAGAAACCGGAAAGAAGACCAGGAGGTCGGAGAAGAGGTAGGAAATGTGGCAGAGGCCATAAAGGAGAACGGCAGAGAGGAAGTTGGCCCAGGCTGGGCTTTGAGGGAGGCCAGACACCATTTTACATTCGAATCCCCAAATATGGATTTAATGAAGGACATAGCCAGTATCAGCCAGAAGGACGCCAGTATCAGCCTTTGAGTCTAAAGAGACTGCAGTATCTTATTGATTTGGGTCGAGTTGATCCAACACAACCCATTGACCTAACCCAGCTTGTCAGTGGAAGAGGTGTGACCATCCAGCCATTTAAGAGGGATTATGGGGTCCAACTGGTTGAGGAGGGTGCTGACACATTTCAGGCAAAAGTGAACATTGAAGTACAGATGGCTTCAGAGCTAGCCATTGCTGCAATTGAAAAAAATGGTGGTGTTGTTACTACAGCCTTCTATGATTCAAGAAGTCTAGGAATTCTGTGAAAGCCTATTCCATTCTTCCTGCGTGGACAACCCATTCCCAAACGAATGCTTCCACCTGAAGAACTGGTACTATATTACACTGATGCCAAGAACCGGGGTTACCTGGCAGACCCTGCCAAGTTTCCCGAAGCAAGACTTGAACTTGCCAAGAAGTACGGTTATGTTCTCCCTGATATCACTAAAGATGAACTCTTCAAAATGCTCAGTACGCGGAAGGATCCAAGGCAGATTTTCTTTGGTCTTGCTCCAGGATGGGTGGTGAATATGGCAGATAAGAAAATTCTCAAACCTACAGATGAGAATCTCCTTAAGTATTACAGCTCATGAATTCCAGGAAGACAGTCATTGAAGAGTACCAGGAAAAGGACTGCAACATGGTTTATCATTGTATTCTCTACATGTATAGTCCTCTAGATACTGGTGGTGTATGCGGCCACTGTAATCATAGCTCTTTTTCATTTTCTCCTAAAATTAAAAGTGTAGGAAGCAAGGACTGCACATAGGAACCAAATCTGTGTGGGTTGTGTATCAGAGAATCAACTTTTGGTTGTTTATTGCAGAATGATTCTAACTATTTTAGAATATTTCTAGAATTTTGTCATGATCTTTTCCTCCAAGCTTTGGCTTGTTGTGAAGCAGAAAGAACAGCAATGGAGAGTTAGATTGACTAACAAGCTGCTGCTCGAGCAAAGGTAGAGAGAGCAGCTGCTGGTAAGCTGTGTTCCCTTAATCAGCAGCCTAAGGAAGCTCTGCCACCCGGAACCCTCTCCTGGGATGGAAATGATTAGGAATGTGACTGAAGGCTGATGAGTGGCTTCTAAGTAGCATATTTTCAGCAAGATTGGAGGTTAGAGGAAAAAACCATAAAAACAATTGGTTGTGAAAAAATTACATTCGGTTTTATTCGCTTGTTTTTGAGATAGCATCTTGAACTCTTGCCTCAGCCTCCCAGGGAGCTGGGAATACAGGTGAACTTCACCATACCAGACTTAAAGTCACTTGATACAAAAGACACAGGAACTAGTAAACTTACTTAACTTTTGGGGGGTATGTTGTGTTCACAGTGTAGGAAAGCTTAATTTACCATACTCAGTTAAAATTCACCTTATATAATTCATGGCAGTCCTTCACAGTTGAAATAAAATGACTCCTGGCTAATTTTCTTGAAATAAAATGAAAAACCTAAAAAAAAAAATGTTTTGCCATGCAATAATCCTGAAGTTTCACTAGAAATAAATTATATTAAAAACACATTAACTAGGAATTTTTACAGAAACTCAGTAATGACCAGGTTGTATGTTAAATGCCTTTTAGGTTTTCGTTAGTTGCCTCTCAGAGACTATGGTTAGAATCGGGTCCCATTGTTGAGCAAGGATTCTCTCCCATTCCTTCTGTTGCCAAAGGTCAAGACTTGTTTTATTGCAGTTGTTTCCTTTCTAACATTCTCTCAAAGTTATACTGATCTTTTTCTTTTTCTGATTCACTCACTGTTGCAACCTCTTTCATTCTTTTAGTCTGAGGGGAAGCTACAGACTTTGCAAACTACTAGGGAGTAATACTAGGAGCTACTAGTGATAAACAGACATAGAACCATGTGCTTGGCTTTAAATGAGCAGTGAATTGATGGCAATTATAAAATCTTGGCAAATTTTGTAGGACAGTTGTTTATCATAGCCATTATTAAAAATCAGAGTATGTAAGTTTGCAATCAGTAGTGGTAAAATAGTTTTTTTTGAGTTTTTTGTCCTTTTCTGTTCATGTCATGGATTTGTATGATAAACTTACTACATAAACAAGTACTACTGTGCATCTCTTTTCTGTTCTCTGTCCAGTTGTGTCCTGCTCATAGTTGGAAACCAGCCATGCCACACATGTTTATACCATTAAAACTGGAAAACACTGTAAATCAAGGCCACTTACCCTATGGGGAGTCAGTCATTACACACTTATCAAATAACACAGGAAATGATAGCTTCTCTAGCTTCTCACTTTAGCTCACAGAGTTGAGGAGAAATTGCCCATACTGGAAGCCCCTCCCTAACCTACCTATATACCAGTCTTAGTATAAATTGTTCCTGCCCTTCTCTTACCATGTCTTTATTACCCACTTCTTTGTCATCATGTGCCCAGAGGGTGGATTTTCTCTCCTTTGCATATTCTTCCTAGAGAAGAATCTCATTTTGACTCCTGACCTAATACTTTTCTCCCTTTCTAGCACTGCTACAGATAGAATAATCTGGAAAAACAAGAGCACACATTTAGATCATATTGCCAGAGCTCACTTGTACGGTTTGGGTTTATCAGAATTGCTTACAATGGGGAAATACTAGGTTATATATTTATTAGGAAAGTGTAAATGTTTAGTAACCTCATGTTTAGGATTGTCTTCTTATGTGTTGTATATTTTAACAACATGATTTCATTATTTTATGGTGAAAAATTGTAATAGGAAAACAGAATTGTTTTCCTTCATTCAGCCATTTTAAATAAAATACTACTTCACTATTGGGAAGGCCTTTGGCTTCAAGAAATAGAAAGGTAAAGAGAAAAGGTAGCTGATTGCTGCTGGTGAGCCAGCAACTCCACAGTGGTAGGCAAAAGACCCTCAAACCATCTTGGCCTTTTATTGTGGTCAAGTGTTGGCTGTTCCCAGATCCAGCTGTGATGCCACCATTCACACAAAAAGAAACACTACAGTAGCCCAGCGCTGTTCATGTATGCCTTAACTTCATCTGAATGCTGTGTCTGGAAATGTAGATGGATAACATGTAGTAATGTTACAGTGCAAAAGGTAAGATATTGAAAGTAGGGATTGGAATTAGGTGTTAGCTGTGCCTCCTGTTCCCTAAACCTAATTCTAGTGCATTAAACAAAAAGGGTGCAAATGCAACTAGTACATATTATACAGCTCCCTGAAGCAGTTCATTAAGCTTCATTCACTCTTTTAAAAAAGAAAAAACAGTAATAGAAAACTGGATGGGTTTTGGTTGTTGTTGTTTCAGATTTTTCTTCTTTTGTTTTTTTGCCAGTCCTCTACACTGTTCCTGAGCTTCTTTTGTTCAAAGATAGCTCTCTACTCCTTGAGCCACAGCTCCACTTCCAGCTTTTCTGATAGTTAATTGGAGCTAGGAGTCTCATAACTTTGCTGCCTCAATTGGCTTCAAATTGCAATCCTCATTTATCAGCCTCCTAAGTAGCTGGGAGGGAGTTATGGGTGCCTGACAGAAAACTGGTTTTTATTTGATGAAACATAGCTGAGCTAAAGAACTCGGATAATTAGATGCTTTCATCTGTACTGTTGTAATACCATGTATAATATATAATATTTACCTATACATAAAATATTCCTAAAGTGCAAGTTAAGAAACTAAGTGACTTGCTTCACACCACAGAGCCTAGGAAGTGAATGAGCTAACTTTTGAAGCATTTCTCTTTGGCAAGTTGCAGATGTTTATAAATTGAAATGAATTAGGACTTTATTGAAGGAATTATGTTTGAAAATAAGGAGGCTTAAACACACACATACAAAAGATGGTAGGATGCATCCTATCCATTTGATGGAGGAGCCGTAGGTCTTCAGTGCCCAATATAGTAGGATAATAACAAGTAATATTTGACAAATGGTTACTATATGCATCCTTCTTTCCTATACTACATTAAATTTTTACAAAGTATTATCATGGTTAGATAGAGAACTGTATCATGGAGAAGCTAAGTTGAAAACCCAGTTTAGTAAATGACACATTTAAGATTGACTTATGCCTTTTATTCTATGAGAGATGACATGCAAAATATGAAAAAAGATGGATTTTTCAAGGTGATTATTACCTAGTTCTGACCAATCTTGGAAGAATTCTACTTCTTGAGTGAAATAGAATGGTGAGTAGGATACATTATACAATTTCACCATCAGGGCAGTTATATAAAGCATCACTTTGGAGAACATTATTTTAAAATGCCAAATCCAGTTCTTTTAAGCAAAACTTGTAATCTAGTGACAACTCACTTTATGCTCATGATAATGGGTATATCTTCATAATTTTATTAAGTACCATAAAATGTTGATCCAGAAATTGATATAAGAACGCAGCAAGTGGGTATGTGACAATAATCCCACACAGATGGAAATTATACAGCTCAGAAGTGCATGAGTCACACTCTTGGAAGTGTGTTCCATCCTTGCCCAGAGTCTGTCAACAGAGGAGATTCAACGTGATGTCGTTTTCATGTTTTAGCTTCAACATCTGCTGCCCAGAGCCCATTTTTATCCCCATCGAAGAAAACATCTATAAATATTGTTAAAGGTTTCCTTTTCGCTTTTTTCTTAGGATGTTTATCTCTGCATTTATTCTATTAGCTGGATGATCTGGATCTCAGTGTTTTTCTGATTCAGCCTGTTAGGGTTCTAGCTATAGCTCTCTATGCAATTCTGCTGTAAGATGAATGTGATGTTGTGTTCTTCAAAGCTAGCTTCGCCTGTGGCCAGCCTCAGGACCGTGACCTGTTTCTTTTCTGTTGCTTTCCTTCTTACCATGTACTGCTGCCTCTTTAGCCACAGTGAATACCAGGGTTTTAGATGAACTATTGTTCAGACATTTATTTTAATTTTGTCATTTTGTTTCATGAAACCCACAGGAGAGTGAAGAGAAAATTCATACAATAATTTTAGTTTCAATTTAGTATTAAAAAGTCATTAAGGAAGATTATAACCATATTAGCAACAGATATCAATACAACTAGATTAAAATTTGGGGCAGAGAGAATTATTAAAGAGGAAAAAAATTACCTGCAGCATGCCTAGCCTATGTTCAGTCTAAATATCTTAACTGGGTTAAAAGAAGTTTGTGGAATGAAAAACTAAAACTGAAAAAAGCAGACATAGATATTTGGGCAGAGAACCTCACATAGCTCTACATACGCATAGCAACAGATTGTTTTATTATTTGTTTGTGCAATTGGCATCTGCTCTTCAGAATCTTGGAATAACAGAATCATTTGGGAGGGCCTGGGGAGTACATTACTGGAATTGACTTGGCAATGTTCATCCTCTAGTCTGTTTGCTGGTCTGGAATCCTTTCTTTGTTGCTTTTCTTTAGGTGGGACTCTTCCCTGGTCATTGTGTGGAGTTAATTAACCAGAAAGTTCCCCAGTCAGTGACCAACTCAGTGCCAAAACCAGGTAAGTGATTTTTTTGCCTTAGAGCAACAGCTCACAGACAAGTGCATGGCTTGTTTGGTTGGTCTTTGTACTTGATGGTCCACTCTGCATTCTTCATTTTCAGTGGTTTTGATTTCTCTCTTGAAAAATGCCCTCCAATTTTTAGACAGTTTTAAAGAACTATATGTCATGTTAATCTTTGTTATTGTTTGCTTTTACAATTACATAATAAGACTATACAACTTGCTAGTGAATAAAACGAGTAAAAATGAGCTCATAGAACTAACCTGGGAATGGTATGATTAATTAGAAAGTAACAGTTGAATGAATGCATATTTTATCAGTGACTATGAATGTTAAAGCAAAACCTGAATATAAACACTAAAAAGCATTTGTCACTTATACTACATACTTTTATGGTGCTATATAAGTAAGTAGCATAATTTGCGAACAAAGCTGTAGACAAAAAAATTAAGACAATTAGATTTTTTGTGTTTGGGTGGTTTAATCTGAGCAAGACTATACAAAATATCTAGTGAGCACATATTTGATATGATATACATTTTTAAAAGAAAACAATAAAACATGGAAAAAATTAGAGGGAAGAAGTAACCAAGTTTATTTTCTTAGTTATTAGCACATTCCTTCTACCCCTTCCGTCCCCTACAACAAAAAGCAAAGGAAACGTTTCTGGGCCTCAGAATTTATTTCAACTGCTTTTCCTAAAGTGTCTTTAGGACCTTAGACAGGTCCTAGGAACTAGGAGAAAAAGTTTTTTCTTTCTTTATTTGGTATTTTCTCTCTTCTGCCTCTAAAACTTTTATCAGTCAGTGTTTTAGTAGAGGTGACAGGTAATAATAGCTCCTTTCCAAGCTTAGATCTTCACAGAAGAACTAAGGAATTTATTTACATTGGGAAAACTTTCTTGCTTAGTAAAGTCAAAACAACATGTCTGTATCTTGAGCCAAGAATTCAGTTAGTTCAAGGCAATTTTATCCTGCTTTGGGTAAATTTATCAGAAGACTGACTATATATGTACTTGTTTGGTAAATGTTAGTAGTAATTATGATACCCTAGATTTCTTTTTTATATAGTAGGTCCATAGCTACTTTTTGGAGAGGATTGTTATTCACTTTCTTGATATTATCCACTGAAACATAAAAACCTTAATGTTAATGAAGTCCAACTTATTTTTTATTTTATTACTTATGCTGTTGGTACCTCTTAAGAAGACTAAGCCACGGTTGTGAAGATTTATTTCTGTTTTCTTCTAAGTCATTTATAGTTCCAGATTTTACTTGTTAGCCTATGATCCATTTTTAGTTAATTTTTAACCTGTGTTGTGCAGGTGTTAGAGTTTATTTGGATAGCTGATTGTCCTAGCCCTATTTGTTGAAAAGCTATCTCTTCCCTACTAGTTATCTTGATACCCTTGTAGAAAACCAGTTGGCCTTAAACAGATCAATGGACTAGAACTGAAAGTACCAAAATAAATTGATGTGGAGCTGGGAGTGATTAGACATATCTTTAGTCATAGGGATTTGCGAGGCAGAGATCTGGATAGTTGTGGCTCAGGGCCACCCAGGGCAAAAAACTAGTGAAACTCTCTTCTCAACAAATAAGCTCAATGTGATGGTTCATGTATATAACTCAAGCTACTCTGGAGCCATAGGTAGGTGGATGGCTGTCCAGAGTGGGCCCTAGGCCAATAACATGAACCCCTACAAAAAGTAATAAATAAGAGCAAAACAAGAGCTAGGGATGCATCTTAAATGGTAGAATGCCTGCCTAGCCATCATGAGACCAAGTTCAAACCTCAGTTTGGAAAGGAGGGATAGAGAGAAGATAAGGAGGGAGAAAGGAATAGAAGGAAGGAAGGAAGGAAGGAAGGAAGGAAGGAAGGAAGGAAGGAAGGAAGGAAGGAAGGAAGGAAGGGAGGGAGGGAGGGAGGGAGGGAGGGAGGGAGGAAGGGAGGGAGGGAAGAAAGGAAAGGAAATTTTGTTATTTATGTTTGAATAGCAGAGTTGGCATGGGAAAATATATATTCTTAATATATTTTGAAAAGCATGATGTAAATTCAATCAGCCTTGGGCTTGTTTCACACTTTAAAACTGTCTTTGCCTACAGTATAAACAATTTGAATGTTCTATTTATTTTTAACATTACCATCTGTCACTGTTAGATGCCAAATCAGAAAAATGCAGCTATAGTTTGAGAGTGAAAACTTAAAGCTCCCTATACTGTTACAAAACAAGGGCAATAGGAAAATTTCTCCTTTTAAAGCTGTTCTTTATGTTCTCAATATGTTCAATTATTTGTGTATACAAAAATAAAATTGATTTACCATGTCTTGACCAAGATAGCAAATATCCATAGTTATCCATGGTGTCGTAAGACAAAAATGGTAAAATTTGGGGGAGAGGGAAAAAGAAGTAGAAGACAGGTGGGACCCTCCTGAAATCTTCATTTTGTTTAGCCATTTTAGGACAAGATTGGATGGAACAACTTGAAGGGGAGGGGAGGATAAATATTTCTTTTTGTATTGCTTGGAGTTTACTGAGAGTCTGTTGATATATCTTGTCACATTTTGGGTGTCTGAAGTTATGTCACTAAATATTGGTGTTTTTTTTAATTTACTGAGTATATGAAAATATTTATCTTGGAAACACATTTATCGTATTCACCTCACTCTATCTTTATTGTGATTTAATTCAATTATTTTTAATTGATGTCTTTTTTATTATCTCAAGATAGTTGTGCAAAGGAGCTTCCATTTAGCAAAGCAGTTTATGAATACAACATATCTTGATCAATGCCATCCTTTCAACATTCTCACATATCCCTCTCCTACCCACCCCTTCCCTCACTCTTCTTAGTTTTTTATAGGATATCCATTGGATTCTTGTCTGCATTTTCCTCTCCTTTCCTCTTTATTCATCTACCCCTTTCCCACTTCCTGATGTTTTATTTTCCAATGGGTCAACAAGGTGTGTTCTCTGTGAATAGTACATACTTCTATTTGCCTTTGTAGTAAATGAGGGAAAATTCTGTCAAATTTAAATGTCTGAAGATATGTTAAGTCAGGCTCAGAGAGAGAAAGAGGATCCATGTTTTCTCTTATATACAGAAGCTTCATTTAGCTTATAAACTTGTAAGTAAATACATTGGATGGTATGCAAGTATATACAGATATATTAACGGAAACAGGATAGATTCAAGGGAGATTTCCAATAGTGTAATTCCTTAGAAAGGCAAAGTCAGAGTTGAGCTAAATATTTGTGTCTGTCCAGTTGTTGCTCTCTTCTCATCTACACATCAATTTCATTCTTAGATTCTGTTCTCTTTCTTTCTTGTCTCTGTCTCTCTCTCTCTCTTTTCTCTCTGTTTCCCTTCTACCTCTTTCTCCTTCTAGAGATTCTCCTTTCCATCTTCTTCAGTGATTGTTCTCTTTGCATGTGTAATCTTCTTGTAAGCTAATGTACTAGTTCCATTTTCATACTTAAGATTTTTTTCCCTAGAAACAACATTTGGTCTTTATAACTTTTATACTGGAATCCTGCATCTTTCCACATTGAGAAAGAATGAAAAAGGAGGAAGGTTTGGAGGAGTGAGAAGAAAAGCAAAATGTACTTTTGCAGTATGAATATCTGGAAATGAAAGCCTAGGGATTTAGCTAAAGCTTCTCTCTGGCAGCACAAAAGTTGGACAGAAGTATAAAAAATAACTCTTTGAAACATTAGAGAGTTAATAAAGCAGGAAGCAGTTACTGAACTCCAGTGAAACAGAAAAAAGAAATGGGAGAGGTTGCCCTATTCTCAGAGGAAGGGAAAATGCCCAGGGAACAGAAATGGAGATGTGCCCCAAGGTTTGAGTTGGGACTTCTATGGAAACTGACCATTGATTCTAAACTGATTCTAAAATTTATATAGAAGTATAGAAAAAAAATACCCAGGATAATTTTAAATAAATAGAAACCTACTGTAGCAGATACCAAAATTTAGTGTAAAACTTCTCTAATAGAGTCCTGGTATAGATGCAAGTATAGACAGATAGGTTAATGGAACCATGTAGAGTCTAGCGACAAGCCTATAAATATATAGATACTGTATTGCAAAGACATTTCAGGATTCAGGCTACCATCCAGTTTTTCCTTGAAAGCTTCCCTGACCCATCCATTGCTAACCCTGATCAAATGTAAATGAACTCATTCTATTTGTTCACTAAATTCTTTTAGTACTGCTTACAAGAGTAAAAATGTCCTATTTATCTTTCTATCCCTATAGGATGTATATGAGTCAATCTACAACTAAAATGCCTGCTGAATCAATCCATCATAATATTTATGATTAAGTTACATTTTAGAATTAAACTTCCACCTTGTAATTTATGTTTAGAGAACTTAGTCTGTTTGTCTAAGAACTACATATGAAATCTTTGGTCTAGAGTGTAAAGTACTCCAAGAATACTGGCATTAACTCGTCTATGTGGCCTGTTTTTCCCATGTACTTTGTTAGAGGGATTATTTTGGTTGCTGAGTTAGGAATAGGTAAAGACAGATGAGGGCTGGTGATTCACACCTGTAATCCTAGCTACCCAGGAGGTGAAAGTAGAAATGGTATGGTTCAAGGCTAATCTAGGCAGAAAAGTTCACAAGACTATTGCTCAAAAATAACCACTGAAAATAGGGATGGAAGAGTGTGTCAAGTGGAAGAGCACCAGCCTCACAAGCTTAAGGACCTGAGTTGAAATCCTAGCCTCCCCGCCCCCTGCACCAATAATAAACAAATAAATAAAAGGATAAATAAATTAAAAACAAATAAGTAAAAGAAAAGGATAGGTGAAGATGTGTGTAGGGGAAGAAAGGCTGCTAAGATAAGACAGACAGGTGAGGGGTGATGGAAGGCAGCCAGTGAGAAGTGACATGATTCTGGATATTTTCAGCCATGGAGCTGGAAGAATTTACAGGCATGGTATAAAAATTTTAAATCATTCTGCTAGATTTTATAACTGAAGGATAGAAATGTAGCCATTGTGTTTCCAGTGAATTCTCTTGTTGCCTCTCCTGTCCGTATGAAGATACATCTTATTCCATCATAGGTAAATACCTCTATTTTGCTAAATAGGAGAGAAAAGTGACAAATGACTGATTTCCCCTTTGCCATAAGCAGCTATTTAGTAGTTGACACAACCCAGTTTGTTTCTGCTACACTGTCAAATTTTATGTCTTAAAATTACATTAAAATTTTGCTTTATGCTTTAAAATTAATTGTTTTTCTTTTTGTGGCCTACCATTTATCAACATGTTATATTCATAACCATGTTCAGAAAGGAAGAAATGAATAAATACAGTCAACAACATAAGATCTTGGTGTAGAAGCATAATTGTGTCTGTGGTATGTAACATTATAGTAATAATGTAAGGCATTGTTTTGTTAAGACATAAATAGCATCTGAAAGTGGAGTTTACTAATTCCAATGAATTAGTAAAAAGTTACTTGGAACAGGAAATATATTGATGTTTTCCCAGTTCACTTCTATATATTTAATGGAGTTTTAGCACAGATCAGCAATGTTATTTAATATAATAACTCTCCTCTTCTTCCTCCTCCGCTTCCTCCTCTTCTTCCTTCTTTCTTCTTTCTTCTTCCTTCTTCCTTCTTCCTTCTTTTTTTGCTGGTCCTGGGGCTATTGAACTCGAGTTTCTTTTGCTCAAGGCTAGTGCTGTACCACTTGAGCCACAGTGCTACTTCCTGCCTTATCTGAGTAGTTTATTGCAGATAAGGCTTTCCTGGATTTTCTTGTCCCACCTTCAACCCGCAGTCCTCAGATCACAGCCTCCTGAGTAGCTAGGATTACAGGTGTGAGCTACCAGCACCCAGGAGTGAATCTCTTTAATGTATTGCTTTTAAGTAGATAAATAGTAAGAATGTTCTCAGAAGCCACACGTCAAGATTGGCTGACTACTAATTTCATGATAGTTGCCAAGGATGTTGTTTGCCTTGTTTTGGGATGGATGTTTTTGGTAAGAGGCGTTGAAGCACTGGGGGAGCTCATGATGCAGTTTAGGTCATACTTACTTAACACTTGAGCAGTGAAGGAAGAATTCGCTCAGGAAATTGTATTTAATACTAGATTTTTTGTTTGGGGAAAATCTTTGGGGTTCCCCCCCAACAGATGCATAAGAGATTATTTTTCTTAGAATTTTTCACACATAGGTGTATAAATGGATAACTTAAAAAAGTTAGTAAAGCTGCCATCACAGCTACATATAGACAAAGATTATGAAAATCTGTTTCCTCAACCTGTATCTATGAGGCTGAATATTGTTTATGTACTAATTTAATTTTTTTAGTTGGGCCTGAATTTCCAGTTATTTTTGACTGAGTATACTGCCTTCTACTTTTTTAGCAAATAACAACAACTGGACAAAAAGTAACTACCCAAAAGATGAAGGACACAGTTAAATGTCAGTTTCACCAGGGTGCTGGCTGAGCAGGAAGCACTCACCTATGGTGAGGCTGGTGGGTGGAGCCATGCTGGTGAAGCCTGTTCTGCAAGTGTGAGCATTTAGGCTGGGGCGTTCCTGGGCTGTGGTAAAGTTGTCCTGCTGAGAGAGCAGGATTGAGCTCCTGAAGGCTCAAAGGAGGCTGGCTGCCTCCCACACTGGCCAAAACTGGGCCCTGGAAAAGCACCCTGGAGAGGGGGGCAGAAAATATAGCTGACACCACAAGTGCTATGGAGAGCTGACTAGGAGCTGTCAGTGCTGGACCTGGTCAAGCCTGTGTGATTATGATTCCCCCTCTGAGCTACGCACGGAAGACTGAATCACCTTTTCCTGTAAAAGCTACTGCTGAGTTCAGTTACTTGGAATAATTTTAAAATCGATCCTAAAACTTGTACCACAGCACCAGGTAAGGAGAGGAGATTTAAATCCGATTTCAATTATTTGATTCAAATGTTTGGAATACTTCACTAAAACTAATTTTAGATTACATTTGGGCGCGTGTTACCTTGGTTACTCATCTGAATGGTCCCTTAATTATCTGGAAAATGAATAATTGAGCATGAATATTTGTCTTATTTGTAGGGGCGATAACTTCTTGAGGTGGGATTTTGTTCGTACCACACAGGTATTTATTTCCTTGACAGGTTTAGGAAATGCCTGTTTTTCCTGTTTACAGTCAGCTTCTTTCTTAACATTTTCTTAACCTGAGGTTAATACAGTGAAAGTTTCCTGCTCAAAAGAACATACCTTTATTTTTTAAAGCATATGTGTCTGTGTGAATGATTTTACAGTGTTTTCTTGGTGGATTAATACCATGCCAGTAATTAATTAGTGGAAAATAGGCACAAGCATGAATAAAGCTTAGCAGTCTCTGTAACAGGCTACTCCAATTAGCATAAACCCTTCTGCTCTGCTCTTTCAAACACTGTGCTCCTCCAGCTCTAGCATACCTTCCCACTGGCGTTAGTAAAGATAACCTTCCCCACCCATAAAATGTTCCTTATTAACTTGTGGAGATTTTATTATTAAGACAGTATCTTGACTTGTGTGGTATTTCTTTAGAAATTGTTGATCAACACTCTTCATGGTTACTTCATTAATTACTATTTCTTGAATCACAACTTAGCCCCATGAAGTTTTAATTTTGAAGATTGATACACTGTTTAAATGACCATCAGTGTTTTAATTTTCAAAACTATAAGTAGGGCAACTTTACAATGTGTACTTCTTTTTCATAACCAATTATTTTTAAAGCACCTGTCATTCATATAATGATCCAAAAAGCATAACTTTAAAAATATTAAATAATGCTGTATGGTATTTATTAGAAGGGAATAGAAAATTACCTAGATTACTTATATTTAAGAAAATTATAAGACAAAGATCTGCAAATGGACCTATTTTCTCCCTTACTTGGTGAGCTCATTTTTTCAATTTGGGCATGCAAAATCACCTGGATTATATTTGGTCTGTAAAGCTGAGTCATGTTTCTGGTTAGCTCTATACCTTAACCCTATATAGGTAAGTCTAGGGAAAGTCTCAAGCTTTTCAACCAGAAGTAAAAATGAAATTGTTAAAGTAAAATTCGTTTCTGTTTCCTGACATGGAACTAAGTGCTTGGCATATATCATTTCCTGTAAAGCATCATAGGAACCTTTAGTGATAGCTGTTACTATTGTAATTCTGTTGTATGGTGAAGGAACAGATTTTTATAGGTAATTTGTTCAAGATTTTGCAGTTGAGAAGTAATTAGGGACTAGCTTGTAACCACCAGATCTTTCATAGCCTGTGCCCACCTTTGCTGTGCTAAAGGTCAGTCATGTCTCTGGCAGAGTGAAATTCCAAGACTTGTGCCTTTAGAGAGATTTTATCCTTAGTCACATACTCACTTGCTTCTGAATAAAACCTCACAAAAATCAGGACTGAAAACACCTCTGAACATTTTAATGCTCCACATCATTCTTCAAAGTCTCTTATAAGTGTGAGGGATTATGAGGCATTCACATGCACATGAGTATATTTTAATATAATGAAAAAAGAAAAAGTAATCTCTAAGAAAAGAAAGTTTTCACATCATTGAGGCCCTAAATTCTCAGATTTGTGAATTTTTAACTATTTTGTTAGTCCTGGTACCTTTAATGCACTTGAACTTCTCAGATATGTGGTTGGTATACTTTAATTTTTATAAGAGATATACAAACAAATGTCTTCTGAAAATAGTACTCCTTTTTTAATTAAGTTATCAAATAGTGAGAGTTCATCCTGAAAACAAACAAGATAAAAAGAACCTAGACAATTTAAAAACCCTTAGCAGGCTAGAAATCTATAAATTGTGTATTACATTCCATTCTAGTGTTAAAACATTTTTAGCTTCAGGAATTTATATCCACCTCATGTTTCCTCCTACTTGCTTCTGGTAAAATGCAAATCTTCCTTTTGTTCTGTTTTTAGAAATGAAATTAGTCATAGTCGTTTATATAAGAACTGAGTTGGTAAAGTCACCAAGTTATAAAACAGACCTTACTTTGTTTTTGTACAGAGTTTGGGAACAAAACCATTCACATACATTTATTTGTAACTGGACAATTTAAATAAAAATTAATGAATATAATTTTGAGCAAGGGAAAAAAGTGAAACTTACTTACATGAACCTAAGATTATACCATCTAAATTTGAGCCTTCTTAGATAGCTGTAAACAGGAATCTGTAAGTTTCTTAAAAACTTATAATATACGTATAATATAAATGCTGTCTTACTAAACTTATGGCCATTTTCCCAGGAAAGGTAGTTTCGCACGCTATGGCTTAGCCAGCTCTGCACTGTCACTGGCCTTGTGCTACTCTTGGAGGGCCAGCAGCGGGATGCTACTTTGATTTCATTCTTAACCCTGAAGAAGATACAGTCGCACCCAAATCTCCAAATATTTTAAGCATGTCATTCACACGAGTAGTGCTAGATATTCTGAAGGTAGCTGCTTGTTTTCTGCTTGTCTTTTTCCAAGTGAATTGTTCTCAGTTCTTCTGTGCCTAAAAACCATTTTTGAAATGCACTGCAAACCTTGTTTTTTAGATCTCTCATGTCCTTGATTTGCATTCTGCCTTTCGAAATAGCCCCTCTTGTTCCTCAGCAGTAAAATGGAAGCCTGTTTGACTTATGTAACAGTCAGTAGATTTCCTGTATTTTAAGTCAAGAGCCATTACTGTCAATTCCATTTTAAATTTAGCATGAAATGAACATGGCATTTCTTGGATACCTGGTTTCCTCCCATTGAGATGGAAATGTTGAGATATCAAACTGTCATAGCTGTCCACATTCCAGAACCTCATTCCTGAGCTGGCCCCAGCTAATGTAGCAGCTTCTTGCAGCTGTTGCCTGTAGCAGTGAGAGTGGTTGTTCTTACTTTCCAAAACGGTTTATGATATATTGATCACAAGTGATCTTTTTCCACAATAATTTCAACAGCATATTAAAGTTTGAAAGCTATGATAGGTTGCTGATAACTGACCTTACAGTGTAGCACAGAAAAATATCTCTTGAAAGTGACATTGTACTCTATTAAGCCATATGCATAATAAAGAGTAATCTTTATAGATTTTAGGAAGTCACTGTAGTAAAGGAAAATAAGATAGATCTTTATCTATAAAATTCTGATCTTCTAAGAACTTATGTTCAACCAGGTTGATGTTCAAATCTTACTGTTTCCTCTAGGAAGCACTAAAGTTAGCTGCTAATTTCAGAATCAAAAGTCCAAAATCAAATGTTTCAGCCTTGGATAATGTACATTCCCCATCTCCCAAATATATCTAAAGATAGCTTTCTTTTTAGGATCCTTTACATATACTTGTACCCTGTAGAGAATTGTTCTGTGTTTATCTTACTTTACTAGAAATTTAATTCTAATATTTACAGTTCATATATATTTATTGTAATTTCTCAGAAGGAAATTTGCCATGATAATAGATTTAAGGTCTTTTTGCTTGTTTGGTTTAGTTGTTGTATTTTTTATTTTTTATAGTACTGGGATTTGAACTCAGGACCATGTACTTGCTAGGAAGATACTCTATTTGAGTCTATTTTTGCTCACTTCCTCAACTTTTTTGCTTTTGTTATTTTTCAGGTAAGGGCTTGAGGTTTGTCTAGGGCTGGCCTCAGACTATGATTTTTCCTGTGACTGGCATCACAGGTACCTCACCAGGCCCAACTTATTGATATTGATTATGACTAACTTTTTCCTGGGCTCGCATGTAATTGAGATCCTCTAGATTGGCTCCCTGTTGAGAAACTGGGATTACAAATGTGAGCCACCAAACACACTATAGCTTTTGGTTTTTAAAAATGGACTGTTTGCCTTCTCAAGTCTTTTACATTCATTTATGTCACTGGAGAGGAGGATATAGAGAAAGTAAAACTAAAGGATATTTATTAAATGTGTATAAAAGCAGGTATGTACAATTTGTCATAGCTAAAATATGGAACCAACCCAGATGCCCCTCAGTAGACGAATGGATCAGGAAAATGTGGTACATATTCACAGTGGAATTTTATGCCTCTATCAGAAAGAATGGCATTGCCCCATTCATAAGGAAATGGAAGGACTTGGAAAAAATTATACTAAGTGAAGTGAACCAGACCCAAAGAAACATGGACTCTATGTTCTCCCTCATAGGGAATAGTTAGCACAGATTTAGGCTAGTCACAGCAGAGGATCACAAGAGCCTAATTGCTTTGCCCCTATGAATGCATAAGATAATGCTAAGTGAAATGAACTCCATTTTATGGAAACGACTGCTATATCAGTGGTGTAATTACTTTCAACATGCCATGTGAAACCATAGCTTCTATTGTTGATGATCCTCTTGTATCCCCTTCCTGTGGTTGTAACTACACTATCACTGTATCTTATCTGAGTACATTGGAAACTGTATATACTGGTATTAGAACTAGGAAAGTGAAAGGGAATATCAATATCGAGAGACAAAGGATGAAAAGACAAACGACTCCAAAAGCAATACTTGGAAAACCATTTGGTGTAAACCAACTGAACAACTCATAGTGGGAGAGGGAAAGGGGAAGGGGAGAGGAGGGGAATGAGGGAGAAGGTAACAAACAGTACAAGAAATGTACCCAAGGCCTAACGTATGGAACTGTAACCTCTCTGTACATCACTTTGACAATAAATAAGAAAAAATAAAAAATTTAAAAAAATAAAAAATAAAAGCATGGCTGGGGATATAGCCTAGTGGCAAGAGTGCCTGCCTCGGATACACGAGGCCCTAGGTTCGATTCCCCAGCACCACATATACGGAAAACGGCCAGAAGCGGCGCTGTGGCTCAAGTGGCGGAGTGCTAGCCTTGAGCGGGAAGAAGCCAGGGACAGTGCTCAAGCCCTGAGTCCAAGGCCCAGGACTGGCCAAAAAATAAAATAAAATAAAGGCAGGTATGTATAAACTACAACTAAAGTTGGTATAAATTTAATTTACCACAGTTAAAACTTTAAAAAAAAATAGGACAAACTAAAGGGTTGTTTTAATGGATACAGAGAAATTACTTGATAATTGTCATCGCTGATTCATTTTGTGTATCTTAGCAATTAGCAATTGGGAATTGCTTTGTATTCATGGATTCTACCCCAAAGCCCATGTTTTATTTTTTTATTCTTTCTCTTTTGATGATCTTGGGGCTTAAACCCAAGGCCTCAAACTTGCTAGGTAGGCACTGTACTCTTGAATCACACCTGCAGCTCTTTTATACAAGATTAGAATCTAGTTTTTTTTTACCTGCCTTAGACCACAGCTTCCTATTTTATGTTTTCCTCCACCATAGCTGAAATGAGAGCTGCATACCACCAACTTCTCCCACTGAGATGGAGTCCCATGAAATGTTTCGCTCAAGGTAGCTTATAGCCAAGACTTTCCTGATCTGAGTTCGGATCTCATGTAGCAAGGATGACAAGAAACACACCATTGTGCCTAGATATTGGTTTAAAGGGGTATTAAACACTCTTTGCCTGTGATGGCCTCAACCTGCAATCCTGCCAATCTCAGCCTCCTAAATCGCTAAGGTTTCAGGTATGAGCCACCGCTCCTGACTCTGGACTTCATTGGTAAAATACAAGTATAGTGGTTCAAGGCCAGGCAAAAAGTTTATGAGACTGTTTCAACAAGTAGCTGGGCATGATGGATTAAGTTAGTTCTCTCAGGCATAGTAGGAAACATAATTGAGATAATCAAAAGCCTGGCCTTGGGCTGGGGATATAGCCTAGTGGCAAGAGTGCCTGCCTCGGATACACGAGGCCCTAGGTTCAATTCCCCAGCACCACATATACAGAAAACGGCCGGAAGCGGCGCTGTGGCTCAAGTGGCAGAGTGCTAGCCTTGAGCGGGAAGAAGCCAGGGACAGTGCTCAGGCCCTGAGTCCAAGGCCCAGGACTGGCCAAAAAAAAAAAAAAAAGCCTGGCCTTAACTCAAATTACCAGAGGAAGAGTGGATAGATGAATGGCTCAAGTAGTAGAATACCTGCCTAGCAAACCTGAATTCTTGAGTTCAAACCTCAGTACTGGGGAAAAAATTAGAATGAGAACAATCAATTCAAAGCCAGGAAGAGAAGTTAGGTGTTTGTTGTTGGGGGGTTACGGCTTTTGAGACTCAGTGAAGTCACACCAAAAAAAACCCAAAGACATTGGGAAAAAGGAATCAAATTTATATTCTGTGAAAATCTATTAATCCAGGAGAATCACAGTTAAGTTATAAAAACAATAGAGGCCAGGAAAGTTGCTGAGTAAAAGAGAAATAGTATCATTTATTTATTAAGTTCTTCTGCCAAGCACTGAGTACTTTATCATGGCAACAAAAAATCAACAAAAGAAGTGACAGTAACAATCGTGTTAAGGAGTAGTTATTTTTAACTTTTTCTTTTTTTTTTTTTTTTTTTTTTTTTTGCCAGTCCTGGGCCTTGGACTCAGGGCCTGAGCACTGTCCCTGGCTTCTTCCCGCTCAAGGCTAGCACTCTGCCACTTGAGCCACAGCGCCGCTTCTGGCCGTTTTTTCTGTATATGTGGTGCTGGGGAATCGAACCTAGGGCCTCGTGTATCCGAGGCAGGCACTCTTGCCACTAGGCTATATCCCCAGCCCTATTTTTAACTTTTTCAAAGATGAGGAAAATAAGATGAGTGCTTTATTCACAATCAAATAGCTAGAAATTGCAGAGGCAAGATTGGAATCCTAAAGGTGTAACTGAGGTATTACCACTGTTACTATATGAATTCTACTTCTACATATTAGCTATAAATAATTCAAGAGTGAAATTTGGAAAATAAAACATTTCACAATAGCAACAAAAATCACAAAATTTCAGTCTCGGTCTTGTGACTCAAGCCTATAATTCTAGCTACTTGAGAGTCAGAGACCACAGGATTGAGGTTTGAGGTCAGCCTAGGCAAAATGCTCACCAATGCCTGGACATGATAATGTATGGAAACATAAGTAGGAGGATATAGCTCAGGCTGGTCAAACATAAAGTGAACCCCTTAGATAGTAACCAGTGCAAAAAGGGATGGAGATGTGGCTCAAATGGTATCATACTTGCCTAGTTAGCATGAGGCCCTGTATTGAATCTTCGGTACTCCTACTAAAGTATCATAATGTTCCTAAGACAAGTACATAACAAAAATATGTATATAAGATCTTAATGGAAGAAAAGTTAGCAAAAATTTATTGAAGGAAATAAAGGAATCTTGAGTGAGTAGAGAGGTATACTATGTTCATGGATGAATAATAGTTAATTTTCATCAGTTCTCACCAAAATAATCTACAGTTCAGCAACATTCCCAAAAGTTGCCCCTCCTATATTTTGACAAGTTGATTGGAAAATTCATATGAAATTGTTGAATGGATAAAAATATCAGGACAAAAAAATATCAGAACAGTTTTGGAGAATAAAAGTAAGGGACTCATCTTTCAGTTAATAAAACTTACAAAGGAGCTAGGCTCATGCCTGTAATCCTAGCTACTCAGTGCTGAGATCTGAAGACCATGGTTTAAAGCCAGCCAGGCAAAAGGTCCATGAAACTATTATCTCCAATTAGCCACCAAAAAGCCAGAAGTGGAACTGTGGCTCAAGTGGTAGAGTGCTAGCCTTGATGAAGAATCTAAAGGACAGTACCCAGGCCCTGAGTTCAAGCCCTAGTACTGGCGCACAAAAAATAACAAAAAGCAAGAAAGTAAGCATTCCCCCCCCACACACACACACACTTTTAGAAAGTGTTTGACATTTCAAAACTGAGGAAAACTCGGAAACATCTCTTTGATACTGTATATTTTGCATTTTGTTTTATAAATCAGTAGAGAGAGAATAGTTATCTGTAGAGGAAAAAAGTAATAAAACATAGCACAATATTTTATTTAGTAATCAAACTAAACACATAAGTAGTCATAAGTCATCTAGAGAAAAACCAACAACATTTTTTTTTAGAAAACATAAAAGAACAGAACCAAAAATGGACAAAAGATATAAAGTTTTTCCACTGGAAAGGAAAAGTGAAGTAGGAATTATGAAGACATGAAACAATGCTTACCCTGACTAGCAATGCATTTCGAAGGCAAATATAATTTTATGCTGACCAATTTGGCAGAAAATGAGAAACAAAATTGACAACTAAATAGAGCAAAGATAAAGAGAGATAAGGAAACCATTTTAGAGACTATTTTAGCACAGTTTAAATATGGTTGAAAAGTAGCATGTGTTTCATCCTAAGAATTATCCTAAGCCTGGGTATCAAACAAGTCCTCTTCTCACTTATACCCAGAGAAAAGAAGCATTTCTTAGGTTGCCTAGTGCATTTTTTATTTAGATAGCAAAAACTGAAAATTCTTTAAATGACAGCAAGATATTAGAAAGAGAAATGAAGATATATTCTTATAAGAAAAAATGTTAATATACTTAAAATGATTGCACTGAGCCACAAGTACTATGGATAACTTTCAGAATGCATAATGTTGCAGAAAATGTATATGTTAAGTAATCATACAGTATGACAACCTGCATTGTTTTGGGTTCCTTAAACTTGCATAGTACAACAACGCGAATAGGGACGATAAATACTAAATTTAGGATAAAGGTTCTCTGTATGGGATTATCTTCAAAAAGGAGAATAAACCAAGGAGAATAATATGAACAAAAAAGAGATATAACCAAAAAATCAGAGCAGGTGCATGGATACTCATCACCTTATTCCTTTAAGCTTTCCTGTATAATTAAAGATTGAGTAACTTTTAAAGTAAGCATAACTACATTGGGCTCTAGAAATTTCTTGTCCTTTTTGTTGTCTTGACCCTCCATAACCCTCATACTTCAGGCCTGATTCTTCTGGTGGTGTTTTTCCAGTCCTTAAACTGGTCTCTGAAGACTGTTCAAAGCTAGAAAAACATTAAAATGGTAGACTTTAAAATAATGATCTGGATAAAACTAAGCATAATGCAAATAGGCTTCATTGTTTGCCTTTTTTTCCTTTCTTTCTTGAAATTTACTTTAGATTTTCTTTTAAAGCACAGAATCTTTACATTAGCTCATTAAATCAATTTGATATTGTATGAGAAAAATCCTTTCTCTGTATTCATGTGTGTGAACAGAAACAAATTGTTGTAATTCCAAATTCAAATCTTTTCCTGTTGACTTAATATAAAATATTAAAGTGTACATCAGATACTTAGAATGATAGGATTTGGGATATTCTGAGACAATCTTGAATATCATATAGGTTATTTGCTTATGTTTATATTCTCTTCTACTGAATTTCCATGGAATGATCTAATATGAGACCTGAGCAAGAGATAAGATGTTGTATATAATATGTAAGATTCCATGGGTTTCCAACTATACAAGCATTTCACTCATACTCCACTATGTCCTTGGTTTTCAGTCAGGGAGTCTGCATGGTGTTACATGTGATTCGTGTGTTAATGCATATGAACCACCATTACCCTGTAGTTTTGTTTGCTTGAGTTTCAGTGTTTGTTTACTTTCTGAGTTTACAACTTGAGATGTATAATTAAATGAAAATGCCAAGGCCAGATTCTAGATATAAACCATCTTTTTTTCCACTTGCAGAAAATAATCCAAGCCTGAATCTGTCATATATTACTAGTCTAGAAGATTTCTGAGAATCAGTTCCGAGAACTTTGATTCTCTTATTTGGGGAAGTATTATGAAAACACAAGACAACTTTTGGACTTCTGGTGAACTATTATACTTGTGTAACTAAAAGCCTCAGTGTCCTACTCCCATGTCAAAGTTCACTGTGGTATATGGAATGTATGTTTTAATGTCTTGCCATAAACTGGTTATTGGTATCATAAAGCTTTACCTGTTGATACTAAGGTGTATATCATTCTGTTAAAGCTTGTAACTGCCAGAAAAACTGGACTAGCAGGATTTGTCTCAAGTTTTTTAAAAAATTGTAGATATAAAATCTGCCACAGCTAAACAGCTATGAACAAGCTCATTTTGTGCACATATGTAGTTTTACCTCTAGAATGAGAAGTTTGTGTATAAAACTATGATTTTCTGAGTATCATTGTTTGCTTATTGTTTGATGTATTTTATCTGTGAATACTATTGTTATCATTTTTATGGCCTCAGATCAACATGTTTGGTAGACTTTGACCCTCTCATGGTTTGCCTTCCCATTCAGCTTTTCAGTGTTTCTCCATAGAAATAGGCTTATGAGCATGAAAAATCAAATTTTGCCTTCCTTGATGAAGTCTTCTGGTAGAATCAAGAATATGTTATATTTCTCAAAAAAGAGTCATTAGCAATATTGAACTGGAAGACAATGGGGAGATGGAGAGAGAGCCAAAATAATTTCCATTTCTTCTCATTAGCCATTTCAATGGCTAAGAGAAGAAAGAATGAAATGAGAAGAAAAAATGAAAGAAATGAGAAAAACATTTAAAATAAAGAAACTTAATAGAACACTCATTTGTAATTAGAAATGCTACCAGTTCCTCAAAAGTTTGAATTTAACTAAATTGAAGTCTTCTATTAGTTTGCATTTCTAATCAAGTTGAGTTTACTATATTGATAATTAATTGGCTTTATAATTGTGAATACTAGGGCGTCCCACCACAACTATCTACTACAACGAGTGAAAGTGCCAATTACAGCCTGAGTAACAGCAACTCCAAATATGCAGAGCATAGTTTAATCTTCCTTTGAAAGCTTAGAAATCACTGATGACTGCAAACAAAGTCATCATCATGAGTAACTACTTTTTTTCAATGTGTCAGTTTGTATATAGCTCATTAAGAAAGAATCATATCTATCTTTCCTGCTACCACTCCGAATCAGAATGTGGGAAAGTTAACAAGAGCAAGATGGCCTCACAGAATGGGAGCCAGGAGCCCATACCCATCAGTACTATTTTCCAGAGCCCTTGAGTGCCATGTGAGAGCACAGCACTGTGGTGACACCCTCCATGTCTTTGTTTTGTGTTTTAATTAGTTTTAATTTAACTCTTAATTAGTTAGGTTTCGTGTCACCATTAAAAATAATAATAAATGCACAGCCTTTTCCCGAATGTGGAAAGAAAGCCAACCATCTTTGTTTCTGAGCCAGTTAGCAAGCCCAGAAGTAGAATCAATGTCTAGAAAGAAAGGCCACTTGTACACAGGCTGCCCTCTGACTAATAGAATTTTATTAGATATGAGGGTTTGGTTAGATCGTAATTAAAAATACATATACATCTGTTTCAGTAAATTATAAAAATCAATATATAATTAATTCCAGCCCATAATTCTAGATAAGACATTGTTAATTGATGGGAAAGAAATGTCCTTCTTTGCTGTGAAGGAGCCCAGCTTATTAACCATTTAGTGTGTGTGCATTGCATATAACCTGTACTCTGTTATGGCCTGTAGTCCCTGCCCTTGCCCTCATTCTAACCCAGTTCTGTGCACTGTCTTTCTGGCTTATGGACTCCCTCAGCTTCCGGTTCAGATATGACCTGCTTAAGGAAGCAATGTGATCATGAGACCTTGGGCATGCAAATTCAGTATTTTCTGCCTCAATTTTTTTCATCTGAAATAGAGCTAATAGTACTATTTCCAGGTAGAATGTTATGAGGAATGAATGGTTGAGAAATATAAGCTCACAGTTAGGTTTACACAGTAAGTGGAGAGAAAATGCTATTGAATTGCTCATTTCCTGTCTCTCCTGAAGATGCTCTGTGACAATAGGGACCTTGTCCTTCTTGTTTCCCACTGATAACTTAAGACTTAGAACATTTTCTGAGGTGTAGAGTAGATGCTCTGATATTGTTAATAGTAAAAATTCATTCCCATTCCTTTGAAGCATTCTTAGAAATATCTGACAAAATTTCTCATATACATCATATGCATTTGTCAAATTCAGTAAATACTTTATAATCAAATTCAGCATTAGAATATGAATGCCTGCTGTTAGCACAAATCTTAAAAACATGGGCCAGTGAGAGAAACAAATAAACAAGAAATTACTCCTGTCCTTAAAATACCAATAACTAATAATGAAACTCATTATTCTATACAGTTAATACATGCTAGTAAAAAACAACAACAACTTAATTCTACAAAAATGGTTAAGCTGGGTGCTTAGTGGCTCACCCCTGTAATCCTTGTTATCCAGGAGGCTGAGATCTCAGAATCACAGTTCAGAGCCAGCCATGGCAGGAAAGACTTTGAAACTTTTTATCTCCAGTTAACCACCAAAATACTGAAAGAGAAAAACTGTAGCTCAAGTGGTAGAGCACAAGCCTGGATCAAAAAACTCAGGGACAGGCCCTGAGTTCAAGCCTCAGGACTGGCACAAACATGCACAAAAAAAATTTCTAGAATACCAATTCAGTATAAGAAGCTGAAGCATTATAAGACGCTTAGTAGTATTAAAAACAAACAAAATGTGGAATATAGCCTTTCATTTAAAAAGTTAGGAAACTTCACTGAGAGATACTAAGAGATTTACAAAAACAATAATCTACCGTGTTTACAGGTAGAAATAATGTTATCAAAACTAAAATTCTTCTAAGTTATTATGTCATTGTTAAATTGTTACAAATCAGAATCAAATTTACTTTATTTTTCAGAAACTCAGTAAAATTACATAAAACTCAAAGTAAAAAATATTTGAAAATAAGCACAAATGGTTTGATGATTACTCCGTAAAAAGACTCATAATGAACAATCTTACTAAAATAAAACTCATGGCCCATAAGTACAATATATGTGAACTCTGAAGTTAACCAAGTATGCTCTAAATGTTTCACTAGTAGTCAAGAGCCTCTCATTAAGTTTATAGTAAAACTGTTGTCATATATAAGGGAGATTATAATTTTGTGCAGTTTCCAAGCATGTCAAATATAAGTACATATCAGGATAATTATATCTTGCCTTGATCTGCCAAAGATTTAAGTATTTAGTATATTACAGATGAGTTGTTATAGAAAAATCTGATCATATATATATGTGTGTGTTACACTTAATACTTTCTTTCTTTTCTTCCTTTTTTTTTTTTTGCCATTCCTGGGGCTTGAACTCAGGACCTGGACACTGTACCTGAGCTTCTTTTTATCAAGGCTATCCTTCTACCACTTGAGCCACAGCACCACTTCTGGGGTACTGGGGAATAGAACCCAGGGCTTTCATGCATGCTAGGCAAGCACTTTACCTGTAAGCCACATTCCCCAGCCCCTAGGCATTTCTTTATACCATCATGAGATTATAAAAAGAGAAAGGGGAATTTACTAAGCATATTACAAATGCTATGAAATTGTTCATTATCAGGAAAAATATTTTAGAAATTGACTAGAAATGTAATCTACTTTTACATTAGGTTAAGGCTTTATATGAAGTAATATATTAGAATAAAACTCAGGTCCTTAAATACACATTAGGAGGGTAACTGGCTTACCAAACTTAATTTTAAAATTGTGGATTGCAACATTAAGTTTGCAGTGCTTTAAGTTTGCAGTGCTATTAAATAAAACCAAAGGCTGGTAAAAAGTGTAAAACTATGAAAGTTTATGTTTTGTTTTAGCACAGGTGTTAGCTAAACTTTTGAAATTTACCTACAAAGTGTGTTTGTAATAGATTATCTTACAGTCAACCTTGCAGATGTGTGTTTCTTTGTTTGCTAAGAAAAGGGTAATCTCTTGTCACAACTACTATGTTTTCTCTTTCCTATTTTTCTAGTATCTAAAAAGCACGGCAAGCTCATTACTTTCTTGCGAACATTCATGAAGTCTCGTCCAACCAAACAGAAGCTAAAGCAGCGAGGAATCTTGAAAGAGAGAGTGTTTGGTTGTGACCTCGGGGAACACCTTCTGAATTCTGGTTTTGAAGGTAAAAGTCAAATTTATAAGCTTGTAATACCAATTCTTTCTGTATTAGCTTTCTATAATCAGTACAGAGTAGGTAAGACTAAGTGGTAGCTGCTTCATTTCACTTCAGCAGCCAGTGCCGAGTTTTCTCAGGAACCTTTCTTCAACTAGGTAGAGCAACAAAGTCTTGGAATAATACACTTTTACATGAAGATGCTTCTGATCCCTTCAGGAAGAGTACCACACGCACACACCTGTCACAGCAACATTGCTACCGTGCCTTAGTTCTTATATCTGTACAGATAGCTTCTTTAGCCAGTTCTCTTGCTCACATCCTAAAATAATTAATTCTGTGTAGAAAAACAGGGACAGTTTTGAGATTCTAAAATATGAAACTAGCCTCCTGGTTTGGTATAAAATTTACAGATCTTTTTCTATAAATTAATTTGTTGATCAAGAATTTAGTGGTTGCATGAATGGATGGAGAGAAGGAAAAACTTCTCTTTTGATATTTTAAAATAGCACTTCTTTCTACCTTCTGCTTTAGTGATAATAGAATATTAACGAGACATCTGTTTGTGATATTGATAAGGACCAGAATTAGATGCTTTGTGAGATTCTAAATCCTGGAGGAAAATAATCATTGTGGTTTTAGAGACAGTAGTGGAAACCAGTTTAATACTTTTGATATTATCACACCCAAAGTAATACTTTATTTATTGCTTAAAGGACACTAGTGGTCTTGTAATATGATTTAATGGAAACCATTTTGTGTTTTGTGAGAGTTGAGAAAATATTAATAGAAACAGATGTTTCCAAATTAATATCAACTTCATATGTTCCCTGAAAGTCAAAAAGGCAACAAAAATCCTGAAGATTATTTTTGCAAGTTAGAATTCTCATGGGATAGTTGGCCAGTGAGAACATCAAGACACATCGTGGAAAGGGGGAAAAAAGTCAGAGAAGATGGGAGACACACACAGCAGATAATGAGGCATTATTCAAAATATATGGCAGAAAGTCGGTTGCCCGAGCTAGGTACTTGGGAGAATGAGAATGAGAGGATTAAGTTTTTTGTTGTTAAGCAATGCAAATTTTACCCTAAATAAAGTAGTCTTTTCACCAGATTTTCCTGAGAAAGCAACCCATATCAGAATGATGTTTTCTGAATGACTCATTCTGAGGATTGTTTTCCTAGTGAATAATCAACCTTAGAGAGATTATCCTGTTATACTTTCTAAACTTTTGAACACTTCCCTGTTGGAACAAGTTACAAACCTGGCCCACGTTTGGTATACAAAGTGTTATAAGAAAATCACATAGGAGCTTGACAAGGCAATTTCCTTTATTCTGTGGTTCTAGTGTCTGGCTTCGTTCACATGATCTCAGACTTTTGGCTATCAGAGTGTTCATAATTGAGTTTACTTGCCTATTTTTAATTTTTTGGTGCCATTCCTGGGGCTTAAACTCAGAGCCCGGGTACTGTCCCTGACCTGTTTTAGCTCAATGCTAGAGCTCTACCACTTGAGGCACAGCTGCACTTCCAGCTTTTTGACATTTAATTGGATATAAAAGAATATTCTGGGCTTTTCTTCCTGGGCTGGCTTCAAACCACAATCCTTAGATCCCAGCCTCCTAAGTAATTAGGATTATAGGCATGAGCCACCAGCATCTGGCTCATAATTGAGTTCATGAAGATTATATCACAGTTATCTACAGAGCTGATTATTTTAAAAATCTGCCTACTGGTATTTTTGTGCAAAGATTATACTAATTTGTTATTTATTATAGAGTCAATATGTTTTTATTTATTTTTAATCTCTTGCCATTGTGCACCCTTGCCTAGGTGGGAACATAACTAGAGAGTGATTGCTAGATTGTTCTGCTGTGTTCCTTAGCTGTTCCCTAGCTTTCAGGTGTCAATTCAGCAATTTTTAGTTGAACCTTAGAAGTTTTAAATGTTTCCCTTTTTTTTAATAACTGATGAGGTTTGAACATGGACCTTTGTGGTTGCTAGTCAGATACTCTACTGCTTGAACTATGCCTCCATGGCCTTTTTGCTCTAGCTATTTTTGAGATAGGGTTTGGCTTTGTAATTGACCTGGCCTGAACTGTTTACACTTTACCACCAGAGCTGGGATAACAGGCACAGGCCACTATAGCCAGCTTCTTTTGAGACAAGGTATAATGAAATTTTTTTCATGGGCTGGCCTGACCTGTATCTGAGATATTCTGGATCCTAGCCCCTTGCCAAGCTATTGATAGAGATGGGAATCTCACGAACTTTTTTTCAGTGATGCCCTCAAACCTCCAACTCATTGCCTCCAAGTAGCTAGGATTACAGGCATGAGCCATGGTGAATATATCATTTCTTTTTGACAAGTGAAATACGTAGTAAGCACAGTGTTCCTGTTCTCCCTAACATAAAATCTGACCAAATGCAACAAAGCTTTCAGGTATCATAGATTTTATTTTTATAAGACTTGTTTCATTTTTCAGCACAAAGTTAAACAGAATTTTCTTTAACATTTGAAATGAATTTGCTAATAAAACATTGTGAGTACTTTCTAGAAAACTGGTAAAATAATAGTATTTTAAATACATAATAAAAGAAAGTATTTTGAAGCCTAAGAGAGGAAACTGATGACTTCAACCTATGTGTTTGAAGTTATTTCTACAAGAGCATTGTTTTTCAACTATTATATGCATATGATATTTTTTATAATCAGAGCACAATAGGAAGATACAGGATGAAATCAGTTCTTTAAGGAATTATATTTTCCTAACCAAGAATCCTGATGTGCTCCTTCTAAGTTCCACTATGCTGTACCTAGAAGCCAACTCCCTGAAGAAGACTATGACATTTCATTTTGTTCTGCAATGCTTGCATAATACCTGCAGGCAGTAGGGGCATAAAAATAATCTGGAGGAAGCCAGTTGCCCATGGCTCATGCCTGTACTCCTAGCTACTCTGGAGGCTGATATCCAAGTATCACAGCTCAAAACCAGCCCAGGCAAGAAAGTTCATCATACTCACCACCAGAAAACCAGAAGTGCAGCTGTGGCTCAAAGTGGTAGAGCATTAGCCTTGAGCAAAAGAAGCTCAAGACAGTGCCCATTTCCAAAGTTCAAGCCCCAGGACAAGCAAAAAAAGAAAAAAAAAATATCTGGATGACAGCTGGGTACTACTGGCTCACACCTGTAATCCTAGCTACTCAAAACACTTGAGACATGAAGGGTGGTAGTTTGAAGACAATTAGGTCTGTATTCTACAAGACTGTCTCCAACTGACCAGCAAATTACTGTACTCCAGTCCAGTTCAAGGGATGGAGTACCAGCCAGAAGCAAAAAGCCAAGCCTAGAGCATAAAGCCCTAAGTTCAAGCAGAAGTACAATCAGATACACATACACACAAAATAAGTAAGACTAGGTAAATAGAGAGAGGAATCAGAATGGTAAATGAGTGAGAAGGACAGAAATGAAACTAAAACTGTCAAGAAACACAAATGATTAGTTCTTGTTATGTTTAATTATTTCCTACTTCTTTTTGTAAATCCTTGTTGTTGTTGTTGTTTATGTGGTAGAAACGAATCAAACTTGGGGCCTCATGCATGTTAGATAAACCACATTCCCAGCTCCTTTTTTAGTAATTTCTTTTTTTTTCCCCCTGTGGAAATTCTAGGGATTGAACTCAGGGCTTCACATTTGCTAGTCACGAATTCTACCATTTCAGCCATACTACCAGCCCCCCTTTAAGCACTAATTTTAAACTTAAGCATCATCAGTTTTAAGAATTTTTATATTCTGCTGTTATATGAGCATATAAAAACTAAAGATGTTAAAATAGATTGGAAGTATATTGTCTAGAATACGTGAGACCAATTCTTAACTGCCTTTTGGAAGAATCATTTTGGATGTTTCTGATGTCATTTTTTTTTTTTTTTTTTTTTTTTTTTTGCCAGTCCTGGGCTGTGAACTCAGGGCCTGAGCACTGTCCCTGGCTTCTTTTTTGCTCAAGGCTAGCACTCTGCCACTTGAGCCACAGCGCCACTTCTGGCCATTTTCTGTATATGTGGTGCTGAGGAATTGAACCCAAGGCCTCATGTATACAAGGCAAGCACTCTTGCCACTAGGCCATATTCCCAGCTCTGATGTCATCTTTTGACTGGATCATAACTTTGTGTGTATTGGGTTAGCTTGTTAGATGATTAAGGGAATGAGGAGTAACAATCAAATGGGGTTTTTTACTAGAATTTTTTCTGAGACATAATATGCTGGATTCTCATGCTTTCATACATATTAATGGAGAAGAAAACCAGGTCTTCTCTTTTCATTTTCTGACACTTTCTACTTCTTTTTTCTTTAGAGTCAAAGTGAATGCTTTTCCATTTTACTATCGATTTTAATTAAAATCTCATTTGTCTTGTTAGAAATTGCAATTGTTACACTATTTTATATATTTAGTTTCACTATGTGATTATAGACAATCAGCCTTTGTGCTTGGCATGAAGTGTAAAGAAGCAGTCAGTGTTTCCCATAAAACATTCCTGAGGAAGCTTGGCCTCTTATCAGGGCAAGACCTCTGCCTCTGTCCTTTCAGAACTGTTATACTTACTTGGAAGAATATAAGCAGATAGGACACTACAGTCACATAAATATAAGAATCTATCCAAAGTTATCTATTTTTCTGGGATGGTAGGTTATTTTTATGAAAATTGTATAATACGTGCCCAGAGAGCCTAGTAATATTGGAAACAAAATGCTGTGTTTGAACGTTTTTCTTCTAAGGCCATTTTTTTGTGTACTATGGTGAATGTGTTAATTTGGAGAAAGCATAATAAGAAGCATCTTCTAAAAATATTAAAGCTCTTGAGGATGGGAATATGGCCTAGTGGTAAAGTGCTCACCTCGTAAAAAAATTAAAGCTCTGCTTTTCCTTTTTTAAGTAATTGTGTTAATTATTCCAATAATCTCTAAATGTATTTGACTTAGGTAATAGAAACATTCGAACTCTGAATTTTATTATTCTACTTTATAGACTAGAAACCTAAGACACTGAGGTTATTAATCAGCATATTGAAAATAGGACCCAGCTTGTAAAGAACTTTCATATTTATATTTAACATACTCTGTAGTTCATTAGATTGCATATATCAAAGCTATCCCATAAAAATATCCTACAGTTCTACCTGCCCTTCATTTCTGTTACATAACATATCCCTTCTTTGTTACTCAAAGTCCTGAACATTTTCAGATGCAGAAATAGACAACTGAACATTAATATAGCTCCATATAAAACCTGAGTTCCCTACCCTGCCAACTTAGGTCACCTTTTCAAGCTCTTAGGGCACCTTTAATGTAATCTCCTTGATGATTTTGTCCCTTATGTCAAGACTGTATTCCTAAGTATTGAATGTTCAAGGTTGAAGAAAGCCTGGCTTTTGCCCTGGAAGAGCTCACTGCCATGAAGAGATAGTAGCATACATCAAAAAGTGCTACTTGGAAATTACATAATTCTGTAAGCACATAGAGCATAGTGCTGCAGTTGCCTAGGCTTGTTGAGTATTTGATGAAGGCTTATGAGTGATACTGTCTCAGTAACAGCCTAGATTTTTTGTATGATAAAAATTGTGGATGAGAGTCCAGTAGAGGAAATGGCTTTTTGAAGGAGTCATGGAATGGTTTATATGGGAAGCAGAGAGATTTCAGTTGTTCTAGCATTGTGAAATGTGGAACTAAGGCATTTAAATATGTGGTAGAGAGCCTAAGGCCCCAGGTAGTACATTGCAGTGTGGTTAAAGGTCCTGTGCTTGGACTGTTTGGGTTAGAGTTTCATTTCAGTCACTGGTTCCTGGTTGCCATTGGTCAGAACTTCATATCCTAAAGTTCCAGTTTCTTCTCTGAAAAGTGGGAATACTGATAGTATTTTCCTATATGATTTCTATAAAAGTGAAAGAATGTAGCTTGACCATCTACATGAGATGCTCAGGAAATCAGGCGTGTTAATGTAGCCTTATATAATCCTAGCACTCTGGAGGCTTAGGCACCACCCCAAAAGAAGGAAAAAATATATTTTTTAAAAGTTTAAAAAACCAAGGGTGGGAAATTAAAATCCCTTTGAAATTGCTCTAACCTTTTAATTAAGTTAAGAGTTTTGTTCAGGCTGAGAATATGGCCTAGTGGCAAGAGTGCTTGCCTCATATACATGAAGCCTTGGGTTTGATTCCTCAGCCCCACATACATAGAAAAGGCCAGAAGTGGCGCTGTGGTTCAAGTGGCCTTGAGCAAAAAGAAGCAAGGGACAGTGGTCAGGCCCTGAGTCCAAGCCCTAGAACTTGCAAAAAAAAGAGTTTTGTTCATTGAACATAATAGGGTTAGCATTAACTGTGAGAGATAAAAGGAGCTTTTTCAGAAGTGAGAACTTGCAGTACTTACAAGTAATTATGTTGTTGAGATAAGCATTTAACTTTACATAATCATTTACTGTGTATGGAATTTAACTGAACAGCTAGCTATATTTTAATTTTAATCTGTCACAGTATTAGAGCTAAACAGTTCACATTACTGCTGCCACATGATCTAAATAAGTCTACTGCAGAAGATTGTAGAGAGATTATCCTGTCACTATATGAACTGAGCCAGTTTGATTATTCAGGAAGTCATTACCTGGTTTAAATATGAAATGAATTAATACGTTCTCATCATTTTTGTGGTGAGTTAATTCCCTCCTTCCTTTAATTTACAAATTTTATCTTGCTTGTAGAAACTAAGACATTTTCATCTTTTGATGACTTTGATTCTCCTGATATTAGCAATGTAATATATGCAATTTTTTTCTCTAGTGCCCCAGGTTCTTCAAAGTTGCACAGCATTCATTGAGAGATATGGCATTGTGGATGGAATATATCGTCTTTCTGGGGTTGCCTCTAATATCCAGAGACTACGGTAAAACCTTTCGTGGCATTTTCTCATTTATCCCTAATTAGCTCATTCAAACAGTTATTTTCAAGTTTAGTAACTTACTCTCATACCTCGATGGTCACAGTGAGGTTGTTGAGATAAAATACAAAATAATATCCATATTGTTTTCTCTATAATTTTCTAAGTAGTATTTATCTGCAATATCAGAGAAAAATTCAAATTAACCTCTTTAATATTTTTTCTTTTGAAAAGGTGTAAAGGTTTTATCAAACTGCAGGTGAAACCGTGACAGCCATGAGAAATGATATCTTCATTAAAATTGGATTCTTGGGCTCTTAATTAAAATTGACAGGAACAAAATCCCTAGACCTTAATTCTATAATGTATGCTCATGTATGCATATATTAATTAGTCTACATCCTCTCCATTGTTTCTGAGACAAAAATAATGATCTCCTTTTACATGCACAATAAAAAATTTACTTCTTAATCTTATGGATATGGTCTATTCTTGATATGCCATTATCCTTTGTTTTTCACTTTGATGCATGGCAACTGCCACTGTCCTATGGGGATTTTAATTGACTACAGGTTCATCTTTGTCTTAAGAGATACATGTTTGGAAAATAGCCCAAGTTGATTCTTGGCTACTTGTCTAAAACAGTTCAGTTTTAGATGCTGTAAATCTTACATTCAGATTCCTCACTAACATTATTTCTCTAGGTATAAGTGTTCTTATGCCTGAACATGAATAGCAATTAATGTCTTGCAGAATGAGTTTAATCTACTCTAGTATTTTGAGCACTACTTTCGTTTTACTCACTCTCTTCGATTTTACTGTCTATTACAATTTGTTGTTAGCTTGGTATTGCGTTACATTTCTTCTGTTTTTCTTATCCTGCTTCAGCAAATTATTTGTGAGCCATACATCTTACATCTGAGGAAATTCTTGTTCTTGGTCACTTAATCCTGGTTTCTGGTATCACCAACCAAAATAAAGAGTCCTGTTTTCCTGCTCATCTGTATCATATCAAAGGATATTGTCCTTTCTTGTATTAAAGAAAGGCACACAGAAGGATACTTATATATCATATCCAGTTACTTTTGTAAGACACTTAGTTACTGTTTAAGTCCAAAGGCAACCTATTTATAATATAATGATTTAAAGAAAACAGCAACTTAGTGAATTAAATGTGAGTGCTTTGAACTAATTATTCCCACTATAATTTTCAAGTTGTGGGCTGGGAATATGGTCTAGTGGCAAGAGTGCTTCCCTCGCGTATATGTAAGCCCTGGGGTTCAATTCCCCAGCACCACATGTATAGAAAACGTCCAGAAGTGGCGCTGTGGCTCAAGTGGTAGTGCTAGCCTTGAGCGAAAAGAAGCCAGGACAGTCCTCTGGCCCTGAGTCCAAGCCCTAGGACTGGCAAAAAAAAAAATTCAAGTTGTGCTCTGAAGCCAGATGCTGATAGGTTATGTCTATAATCCTAGCTGCTCAGGAGGCTGAAAGTTGAAGATCCTGGTTCAAAACCAGCTTCTACAGGAAGTTCCATGAGACTCTTGTCTCCAATTAACCACCAAAATAGCTGGAAGTGGAGCTGTGGCTCAAATGGTAGAGCTCTAGCCTTGAGTGCAAAAGCTCAGAGACAGCATCCAGGCCCTGAGTTCAAGCTGCAGATTTGGTACACATAATACACAAAAAGATGAGATTTCCACATCTTGGTTTCTAATGATTTTCATTAGATATAAAGGAAATACAACCAATTATTGGTGAAGTCAGCACATGGAAGAAAAGAGCAATTCACAGAGGTTGAAGGGAACATTAAGTTATTACTTTCTGGTTTCAAGCCATGTATTTTCTTTCCTTCAGTAAAATATTTCTTTCTCCTTTTCTGTCTGGGTTAGCCATGAATTTGACTCTGAGCATGTTCCCGACCTGACGAAAGAACCTTACGTTCAAGACATTCATTCTGTGGGCTCCCTCTGTAAGCTGTACTTCCGAGAACTCCCAAACCCTTTGCTCACCTACCAGCTGTATGAGAAATTTTCTGTGAGTACCACTCACTTTTGATTCAAGTTGTGTTGCAGAGCTTTGCATGCTTTTATTCAAACTGTGAAGCTTGGTTTGGTCCCAAATAGGAAGTCAGTTTGGGATGTGATTAAAATGATTGTTTAAAGGAACAACAGTAATTATTGCTAGCTAGTCTGGAGTCTTTGTTGTTTGTATATTGCCATTTGTTGAGTTCTGACTTTGATCCTCAGATTTTTTTCACCCTTAATACTGTTTGTCATTTTTAAAAAATATAATTGAGTAGGTTTTAGTGTGAAAACAGAGCACCTTCTTGATGTTGTGACTTTTCCTGGGTTTATTATCAAAGTATCAAATGGTCTGAGTGCAGCATGAACACTTAATTATAAGTGAAGAACTCTCATTTATACCAACAAAGCCTGTTGGACTGTTTTGCATTATGGTTGTTACAGGATGCCGTTTCAGCAGCAACAGACGAAGAAAGGCTGATAAAAATTCATGATGTTATCCAGCAGCTCCCTCCACCACACTACAGGTAAGTCATGTTTCCTTTAGGTTTCAAACTGGGTCAACTTCCTTGAAGTTTAAATGTAAGTTCTATTTCTCCAGAATGAAATGTATGTGGATGTGTCTGTGTGTGTATGGATGTGTACATATATATGTTTCTTTGACTTTGCACTTATCCCTATACCCTGGCACAGTGCTGAGCATCCAGTAGGGAGATAGTAAATGAATAAATGATAACTACCTAAACCTAGGGGTTGTGTCTGCCTGTTTGTTAGCTTTTGTTATTTTTTTTTGTTGTTCTTTGGTGCTGCTGCTGATTGAACTCAGGGCCTTGTTCATGCTAGCACTTTGCCATGGAACTATATCCCTTTGTTGCTATTTGTGTGTGTGTGTGTGTGTGTGTGTGTGTGTGTGTGTGTGTGTGTGTGTACCTACACATGTATGCATATGTATGTGCCAGTCCTGGGGCTTGAACTCAGGGTTCTGGCACTTCCCCTAAGCTTTTGTGAACTTTCCTGCCTGGCCTGGCTTCAGACCGTAATCATCAGATCTCAGTCTCCTGAGTAGCTAGGGCTATAAGGATAAGCTACTAGTGCCTGGTCTTTGTTGCTACTTTTGTTGTTGGTGATGGTGGTTGTGGTGCTTTAACTCAGGGCCTGGGTGCTGTCCCTGAGCCTCTCTGTGATCAAGGCTAGTGCTCTACTACTTGAGCCACAGTACCACTTGTGGTTTTTGAGAGGTTAATTGGAGATAAGACTCTCATGGGGACTTTTCTGCCTGGACTGGCTTCGAACTGTGTTCCTCAGATCTCAGCCTCCTTAGTAGCTAGGATTAGAGGGGTGAGCCACCAGTACCTGGCTGTTGCTTCTTTTAAAAACCCAATTTGATTTGCATGTCAGTTCGACTCTCAGTCATATTTTTGTTTATGTCTAAGAAGATCAGAATAAAATTGACGATGAGATTCCCTCTTAATAAAAGAAAGGACACAGTAGAAACTCTGAGTAATAGGGTGCAAAAAAGCAAAAGATATTTTTTAATTCAGTTATTAATAAGCAATTCAGCAGATGGTCTACAATTTGATTTAATCTCAATTGCCTCTCAAAATGACATTGCTTCCATCTCTGTACTTAAAACCAGCAGTGTGTTCAGTACTAAATCAACTCCAACATTTTTAATCCATTCGAAAAATTAACATATTTCAAAATCAGCATTCTAGATATGAATACAAGATAGCCATGCTACAAATAGTAGGATTGCATAAATTCATTGACTAACTAATGTAGGCTCTCTAAGGATTATGATGAAATAAAAGAACTCTGAGGATCCATTGAAGAATGAAAAGGGAAAACTGAAGGAAATTTGAAGAGTTTTCATTACTTAAGCTTAAAAGAACTGAAGTATTTGCCCCTGAAAAGGAAGACTGAGGAGACAAGTAGTTTTTGTTGTTGTTATTTTTGTTGTTTTGGTCATGGGGCTTGAACTCAGGGCCTGGACACTGTCCCTGAGCCCTTTTGCTCAAGACTAGCTAGCACTCTACCACTTTGAGCTACCACTCCACTTCTGAGACAGGTTTTTAAAGGATATCTCAGAGGGAGATAGAACATTCTTCAGTAACTCAATTGTTTATGAAGCCTAGTGCTGAGTTTGATTTTACTAATATATCACTGTGTGATCTCACTAAGGATCAGTCTTGATATCTGTGAACAGAATACTGATAATTTCTTCTTAAAGAGGATTTTTTAAAATGTTGATAGATGGGGATAAGCTTGGCCCTTACGATCTTTTAAATAAAGTGTAGCATAATAGAAGATGCTAATAATATAGACAGAATAGACTTCATGATGTGTTAATTTTACTTGAGATATGATGTAATTGTTTTTGCTCTAAAAAAAAGTACTCCATGTACTCCATGTAGCACATAGTTTTGAAAAGTCAAATGCATGTAAAGCTGACAGATGTTGCCAGTTGCCTGTTTCATGGCCCTTGAATTTCCAGTTCTTACACTGCCACTCCTTGTAACCTTTAGCAGTCTTTCACTTCCCCCTCCCTGCAAGGGAATGGCTGCAGTGATAGCTTCAGCAATCTTTCACTTCCTTCTCCTTACACGGATATGGCTATAAGAGAAGTAAATGATGCTCTCCTTAAAAGCTCATTGCCTAGTCTAGATTCCTTTTCCTTTCAAGTTCTTGAGGTTCAACTGGATCTTTGTGGTTCTTTGTATAGACCACAATTTCACAATTTAAATTTTTTTACTGTTTCTAATAGTAAAGTCTTATATTTCTGTCTCTCATTCATTTTTTAATAGTTTTAATTCCTGTATAATTGAGTAGGCTAAGACATGGTATAGCTGGTAAGTAATACTGCTTTGTGTATATTCCGTTTAAATTGTACTTAAGCTGATCATATGAATTTCCACAAATGCTTTGTGCAGTTGAAATAAAGCACAATTTGAGTAAACAAGATAAACAAGGACATTAGGATATGAAGTAAGACTGTTCATTCCAAAAGCCCATCAACTGTTCAAATATATTCTCTCCTTGGTGCCTATTGGAATTTTTTTTAAGTATTTTTAGGTTGGTGTAACATTGTTTTTTTTTTTCTTTTCAAGAAATATTTAAATTATTTTCCATTAGTTGTTGTCTGCTGCAAGTAGAATAACACAACTTCAAACTAGCATTTGGTTCAGAAACTAGCTTATTTGGAGGATTCACTTCTAATAATATTTAAACTTAATAAGCAGCGGAGGGGGGGAATCTTGAGTTCATACAGTTTCCTTTTTTTCCTTCTATTTATTTTGCTTTTGAAAACTTACAAGGTAGGGATATAGGGGAAAGCAGGAGAAAAATGAGGGAGAGGGTAACATGTTTAGCAAGAAATGTACTCACTACCTTATGTATGTAACTGTAACCCCTCTGTACATCACCTTGACAATGAAATTAAATTTAAAAAAAAGAAAACTTCCAAATCAGTTAGTAGTTTTTATGTACTACACTGCTGTATAATGGCTCCTTCTGTTAGCTTGTTGGATTTTGTTTTCCAGAACCTTGGAGTTCCTGATGAGACACTTGTCTCTTCTAGCTGACTATTGTTCTATCACAAATATGCATGCAAAAAACCTAGCTATCGTCTGGGCTCCAAACCTGCTCAGGTAACTTGAATTTAACTTTTATGACCTTTAGTAGAACTAAGTATCTCTAGCGTTTTGAACAAATTTTAATTCATCCGTGTTCAAAGGTTAACTATAAAAAGTAAAACTGCAGTTCTTATAATATCTCTATAAAGGAAGAACACTGGGGCCTAGTTAAGGGACTATAAAAGTAGAGTTTCTTCCTCTGGTTTGTCTGTGACTTGTGTGTTTAAAAAAGTGCCATTTGACCTTACTGTCTCTGCAACTCTAATGGAATGTTGTTAACCTCACAGATCAAAACAGATAGAATCGGCCTGCTTCAGTGGGACAGCAGCTTTCATGGAAGTGAGAATTCAGTCTGTAGTTGTTGAATTCATCCTCAATCATGTAGATGTGCTCTTCAGTGGCAAAATCAGTACGGTCATGCAGGAAGGGGCAGGTATGGCGCAGGTGGATTCTGTTTGCATGAACCCAACTTTCAAAGTAACAGAAACTTTGCATTAACTATTTCAGTTGATAATATGAGACGTTTGAAGATCACAGATTTATGTCTCTATCCTAAAATAAAGAGTTGAGAGGGGCTGGGAATATGGCCTAGTGGCAAGATTGCTTGCCTCGTATACATGAGGCCCTGGGTTCAATTCCCCAACACCACATATACAGAAAATGGCCAGAAGTGGCGCTGTGGCTCAAGTGGCAGAGTGCTAGCCTTGAGCAAAAAGAAGCCAGGGACAGTGCTCAGACCCTGAGTCCAAGCCCCAGGACTGGCCAAAAAAAAAAAAAGAGTTGAGAGTTCTTTTGTGTCTGCATAATGAATATAGCATATCAGATCTGTTGTGATAGTTTATGACTAATTTTAAAAATACTGCCAGTTATTGTATATAATAAAGGTACTGTATGGAACAGGAAAACAATTACTTCCTAAACTAGAAATATCTGAGCCATAGCCTTTTCTGGTATCTTTTTTTCCCCCGTGGTACTGGGGATTGCCCTGGACCTTGTGCTGGGTCCTTGGGCCACGCCTCCAGGTGGCCACCTCCCCAGTAGCAGGAATTACAGGTATGCCCAAGCTGTCCTTCAAGACAGGAAAACAGTTGAATTATCACTGATCTGGCATGTCATGGTCTACTTCTCACTTAATACAAACCATTGTGATTTTTTTTTTCCATTTAAAAGTTTTGGAGAAGTCTTGAAATAACACCAAAGAGTAGACAGCTGATAGCTAGGTAGACAGAGAAACAGACTACTGTGCCCTGACCTATAACTGACTCTCTTCACTTCTTTTCTTTTTTTTGAAGCTTCTCTGTCAAGGCCCAAGTCTCTGCTGGTATCCTCTCCATCGACCAAGCTCCTTTCATTGGAGGAAGCCCAGGCGCGAACCCAAGCTCAAGTCAACTCTCCAATTGTGACTGAAAATAAATACATCGAAGTTGGAGAAGGGCCTGCTGCACTTCAAGGGAAATTTCATACCATAATCGAGTTTCCACTTGAAAGGTAAAATTCATTAAATCTTATTTTAAAATATGGTTTTCATAGCTATGTTTGTTGTTCTTGTCTGCTTTTGTTTTTAATTGTGTATTTTAGTAATTCTGTATTAAGTTCTGGCCCATTCTCAGAAAAACCAGTTTTCATGTAAATGATACTTCAGATTTTGTAGAGAATTGATGTAAACAATACCTACATTATATCACATATTTTAAAAAAAAAACAATGTCACAGGGAAAATTGTTGGAAAATATACATATTCACAACATAGGGTTGATTTTTCTGAGATAATATTGTTTAGAAATAATCTGTATTGGAGTAGCATTTTCAGAAAGTAGTGAACAAATGATTACTTATTTGACAGTGGCTCCATATTAAGGAGAATAGATCAGCAGTCCTCAGAGTATGAACTTTTCACCAGCAGCATTAGCATCACTAGTTAGTTGTTAGAAATTCAGTTACTCAATCTCAGCCCAGACCACAGGGTCAGAACCCCTGGGAGTAGAGTCCAGCAGTATTCTGTCTTCCATCAAGCTTTCTATGAGAGTCTAGTGAGTATGAAAATTGGAGAGCCACTAGCCTGCCCTAGCGTTCAGCTCTGGGCCTTATTGGTTGCTCCACAGAAATGGTAATAACATGGTTTATATTATCTTCTTTACTAGGTTCTAGTAGCAAGATTAATCTATGTAATATATGATGTCTCTGCTACTCCTTTGGTTATTGCACATAAATGCAAGGATCTTGCTTGTCTAGACTTGATTAGTATTAATGTAATTTTAGGATTTGTTCTTTTTGTGTTAGTGTATTCCTGTGTCCCTTTCGTTTCCTATAAAAATAGTCAGAACGTTTGTCTTGAACATCTTGATTTTGTATTTTAGCTCCATAGTTTGCAAAGTTAGTGATTTAAAAGTAGGTTTTATGCTGGGCAGTAGCTACTCAGGAAACTGAAATCTGAGGATCATAGATCAAAACCAGTCCAGACAGAAAAGTCCGTGAGAAACTTATATCAAATTAACCACCGCCAAAGCCAGAAGTGGAGCTGTAGCTCAAGTGGTAGAGCACCAGCCTTAAACAAAAACACTCCAGCAAGGCATTGATAGCTCACACCTGTAATCCTAGCTACTCAGATCTGAGGATCACAGTTTTAAAACCAGCATAGGCAGAAAAGTTTGTCAAACTCTTATCTCTAATTAACCACCAGAAAATCAAAAGTGGCACTGTGGCTCAAAATGGTACAGTGCTAGCCTTGCAGTATCCAGGCCCTGAGTTCAAGCCCCACAACCAAAGAGGAAAAAAAAAATACTCAAGGATAGTGTCCAGACCCTGGTTGGGCTCAAGCCCCAGTACTCAGCACCCCTCCAAAAAAAAGTGTGTATTGTGATATAGATAAACTTGGGTTTCTTCCCTAACTTAATCACCTACCAGTTTTATGACATTTAGGAAGTTATAGGAACTTACTGGAAAAGGATAGTAATAGCACTTGTCTCATGTTGTTACATTTTATTTAAAAACCATACTGACTATATATAAAAGGGACTTAACACAGTGCCTAGCCATTTAATGGATACTAATTTTTATTTTTGCTATTCTGTTCTTATATTCTCCATTCACATGTAAAAGCATATTCTTTAACTGTTATTTTTGGAACTGTACTAGTTCCTGTGTCCAGTTATGTTTTATTTCCATTTATTTTATAGATTGTGAGGTTAGCTCTAAATATAAAGATATACCTAAGTGTGATGTTTTGAAAACTAGCTCCTAATGTTGTAATCTCCATGTTTAACTTCCATTTTATACTTCAGCCTCAATGTGTAGAGTGTGCCACAGGGATGATAAAAATGTATTCATTATTCCAGCTGTTCCTCTCTAGGCTATTTGACTCTTCCTATCATTTATTCATGCATTCATAGGCACTTGTCTATCTTAATACTGATGAACTATGTTATCTCTCATAGGAAAAGACCTCCTAATAAAATGAAAAAATCTCCTGTGGGCAGCTGGCGTTCTTTTTTCAATTTGGGGAAGTCGTCATCCATCTCTAAAAGGAAGTTGCAGCGTAATGAGAGTGAGCCCTCAGAGATGAAAGCCATGGCTTTGAAAGGTGAGCGCGCCTTACCTGTCTTACCACTGCAACGCAGTCTTCCTGGTAGGGCTTGCACCTTCTTCTGTCCTCATGGCCTTCTGGCACTTGGACACAAACCTTGCATATTATCATTATCACAGCAGTTTCACTGTGTGATGTACATAGTTGTATGTGACACAAATGGATTGTCTTCATGATCAATTCCTTTGTTTTTGCTCCTTTGATGGTGCTGGGGTGCGAGTGCAGGGCCTTGAGCTTACTAGATAAGCACTAGACAAGCACTTGAGCCATGCTCTAGACTGACCAATTCTGTATCCTCATCTCAAAAGGTAAGATAAATTACATGCAGAAGGAGCCAGTTGGGCTGGGAATATGGCCTAGTGGCAGGAGTGCTTGCCTCATATACATGAGGCCCTGGGTTCGATTCCTCAGTACCACATATACAGAAAATGGCCAGAAGTGGCACTGTGGCTCAAGTGGCAGAGTGCTAGCCTTGAGCAAAAAGAAGCCAGGGACAGTGCTCAGGCCGAGTTCACGGCCTAGGACTGCCCCCCCCCCCAAAAGGAGCCAATTTCTTAAGGGAACTTGATAAATTATTATTTAAATTTCACAATATAGTCAGGCACTTGTAGCTCGGGCCTGTAATACTAGCTACTCAGGAGGCTGAGATCTGAGCATCATGAATGATTCAAAGTCAGCCCAGGAAGGAAAGTCCATGAGAACTCTACCTTTAATAGCGACCCAAAATCCAGAAGTGGAACTGTAGCTCAAGTGGTAGAGCACCACTGGCCTTGAGCAAAAAAGCTAAGGACTGTGCCTAGACCCTGAGTCCAAGCCCTTACTGTATATCACTAAAAAAAACAAAACAAGCAAACAAGCAAAAACAGCACATTTGTAACTTAAGTTATGTATTATTGGCAATTAACACTGATGTGGTATTTGAAAGTTTATGCTTTTATTTTTACAGATTTAAAAAACAACAAAGCCATGTTTCAACGTGCCTTTCATGTTTATAATTGTTTTAACCAAAGAAGCTATCCTTGTACTTGGTGACTTAGTAATGAGAGTGTCTTATTTGGCCAAGTAGACCTATTATGATAGAATAGAAGACTGTTTTAAAAGAACAGTTTAAACTAGCCAGGTGCTGGTGGCTCATGCCTACAATCCTAGCTATTCAGGAGGCTGAGATCAGAGGATCTCAGTCCAAAGCTTCCTTAGGTAATGTTACAAAAATAATTTTGATTAATAGTTTACAGTTGTGTAACAAACCCATGCATGTAACCTCTATAGACAATTTAGGACCTCTGCCTTCAGAGTCTTAAGTCTAAAGTCATATGTATAAACAAATGAATTCCATTACAGAAGCACAGTTATTGAAATATAATTCTGCATAAGTCTTTATAGTAGGCATTGTCAGTTCCTGTGGGGGAGGGAATGATAAAGATAGTCCTTGAAGTGGACAGTGAAGGTAAATAGAGACACCTTATGGGCAGAGTACTGAAAATCATGTTTCAGGACTCAGATGCTTGATGGGAAGAGAGACAGCTTAAAGATAAGCATTATTTAAAGGAAGAATTGTCATGAAAGGAGAGTGAAAAGAAATAAATTAGAATGGTAGACAAAGAACAGAAGTGAGTGCTGTCCTCAGAAAGGAGGAGGGGCTTGAAATGGAAGTGACATTTTGGGTGCTGCGTCTACGTGACAGAATGCAAGTGTTTAGCAAATGTGATTCCAATGTATGTAAAATCACTACGTGAGATTCCTAGGGCTTCCGTAGGAATTACGGCAAATGAGTTGGCTTGAAACAACAGAAACATACTCTGTTTTCAGTATTGAGGGTCAAAATCTAATAGTGTCAGCTCTTAGTGCTTCCTTGCCTTCTCCAGTTCCTTTTGGCATTTCTTGGCTTGGGGCAGCATCACCCTGGTGTCTACCATCTCCATCTTCACAGGTATAGTCAGTCCTCTTTGTCCCCCGTTTTCTTTTCTAACAAGAACACTAGTTGTGGAGGATAGAGTCCACTGAGTCCAGCATGGTATCGTGATTCATCTCTGTGTTCAAGTTCTAGAAAAGAGATTTTTTTCACATGAGGAACTGAGAACAATGCCACACTTTCTATAATGGGGTTGTAAATTGGATATAACTGTAAAAATGAAACTAACCACTCTTGGAAGTTTAAACTGGTATTAGGGAAAACAGCAACTCCTTTCACCGAGTGTACACAACAATAATAAAACGACACTATTTGGTTTTTATTATCAGGTGGCAGGGCAGAAGGAACCCTTCGCTCAGCTAAAAGTGAGGAGTCTCTTACTTCTCTCCACGCAGTTGATGGTAAGACTAAAAGCATCCATCATTTTATTCCATTACATTACTTTTAAAACACACACACACACACACACACACACACACACACAGAAATTGAGTGTGTTTTACAAATAATTACATAATAAGTAGGCTGCCGACTATCTTTTCCAACATTATGGTACATACTTATTTTACTGTTCAGATTAAAATTCAAAAATGTTTTTATATAGTAACTATCTTATGGTTTCTATTTGTTTACATTAAGATGGCCAAATGTTTTATAGCAACCAGGAATATTTCTCCAATGCTTGTTACTATACTATGTCTCCCTTGGATTTCCTGTGAGAGCATAATGTTTGTTACAAAATCAGTTTGTAATTTAGACTGGTAGTCTTTTGTTTTACAGTGGCCTAATCTGACTTTAAATTTCATAGATGAGATTGATTTCAGGTGTTCTTCATTACTCACGGATCATTACCACCTGAAGATGGGAACTTAAAGTGAATCTGCTTTAAAATGGCACCAAATTTTCAAGGCAAATAGTAAGAAAATGTTTGGTTGCAGCATAACTTAAAAAGCAAAACTACACTATTATGAAAACAAATGTGTCATATTCTGTTTAGTAAAAGTTGAGTTATCGTTGTAGTTATGTACTGATTTTTAGAGGAAGGTATATGCTTTCTTTTCTAACAAAACCATTTTAACAGAATACCACATCATTCGTTTGCTAATGATGCAACAGAGTATTTTTCTTAATCCATTTTACAAGCGTAATCCAGCACTACACTGATTTTCCACGGGTTTTCTTGGTCCATTTACATTCAAATCATGTAGCTGTGCAGTATCCTAAGATGTCATCATCCCGGTCAGTTTTCTCATCTTCATTTATCACTCTGGATCCTCGCTAGCTTTGCCTGTGAATCACAGTTCTCCCATATCACTTTATCTGAGTGGCTGGCATTTTAGGACTTTCTTTTTGAGGTTTTCAATTGCACTACAGTCAAGAAAATCTGCAAAAACCACACAGATGCTGCTGTCAAGCAAGAAATAACAATGGTTACAGTGAGTAATTGTAGAAGTGAGATACACTAGTAAATGGACTTAAGTTAAGATAGTTTCTGTCTCCATTAAATAATTGTAATGATTTCCATTGAATAACATTTATTCTTTACACTGAATATTCAGCAACAGCATAAAATTGTACAAAGTTGTCTACCACTCTTGAGGGGTATATGTGGGAAACTAAAAGCCTATTCTTTTTTTTTTTTTTTTTTTTTTTTTTTGCCAGTCCTGGGGCTTTGGACTCGGGCCTGAGCACTGTCCCTGGCTTCTTTTTGCTCAAGGCTAGCACTCTGCCACTTGAGCCACAGTGCCACTTCTGGCCATTTTCTTTATATGTGGTGCTGGGGAATTGAACCCAGGGCTTCATGTATACGAGGCAAGCACTCTTTGGCCTATTCTTTTTTAAAAAGGGAACTTTAGTTATCTGAAAGGAATCATTTGCTAAGTTTTATATAAATGCTTTTTAAATGAGAATCTCATTTTTAAAGAACTATATCCTACATAAAGTTTTCATCATGATAAACAGCCTTTTTTGCTGGTTTATATCCAAAATGCCAGAGATTAATTTCAATGCATAAGTCAAGTATGTATACAAGCCAGTGATAATAAGAAAATACGAAGACATGGAAAACTTGCCACAAGACTCACACAAGGAGTCAGTGTTTGACCTGTAATAGAATTCAAGAGTCCTTAGTCCTTTTCTTTTCCAGACCATGAAATGATTCATTCTCCCCTGCTTACATGTGACAGTTAGTTACCATTTGTTCTAGAAGCTGTGTTATATTACAAGTGTAAATAATCTATGTTACTTGATAAGCAGTTTGCAGGAAGCAAGTGAATTGTGTTTTTTTTTAACCTTATGCTGTAATTACCACTCTACTAAGTGGCTTATTACAGGTAGTAACCTGTGACATTCATGCTGGGATGTTGTTGTTCATTTTTACCAGGTGACTCCAAGCTCTTCCGACCCAGAAGACCCCGGTCTAGCAGTGATGCGCTGTCTGCCTCTTTCAACGGAGACATGCTGGGGAACCGCTGTAATTCCTATGATAACCTGCCCCATGACCACGAGAGTGAGGAAGAAGTGGGGCTGCTCCACATTCCAGCTCTTGTGTCTCCTCATTCTGCTGAGGATGTTGACTTGAGCCCACCAGACATTGGCGTGGCCAGCCTGGATTTCGATCCAATGTCATTCCAGTGTAGTCCTCCTAAAGCTGAATCAGAATGCCTAGAGAGTGGTGCTTCCTTTTTGGATTCATTAGGATACTCCAAGGATAAACCCTGTGCCAATAAAAAGGATGGGGAAGCAGGTGGTAGCCAGTCTCATACCCCAGGAAGCACTGCAAGTTCTGAACCTGTCTCTCCAGTGCAGGAGAAACTGAGTCCATTCTTTACCCTGGATTTGAGCCCAACTGAAGACAAATCGTCTAAGCCATCCACATTTACTGAAAAAGTTGTCTATGCTTTCTCTCCAAAGATAGGACGGAAGTTAAGCAAATCACCTTCCATGAACATATCTGAGCCAATTTCAGTGACCCTTCCACCTCGGGTGTCAGAAGTCATTGGTACTATGTCAAACACTGCAGCTCAGAATACATCGTCTCCAACCTGGGAGAAAAGTGTGGAAGAAAGTGATGTCTCAAATAGATCCCCCACCCAGATAGTAAAGATGAAAACAAATGAGAGAGAGGCCCAAGAAGAATGTGAACCTAAAGTCCAGCCCCAGGACCAGGTTGCTGCTGAAGAAGTAGAATTGCCAGGGAAAGAGGAGCAGTCTGTCTCGAGCAGTCAGAGTAAGGCTGTAGCTTCTGGACAGACTCAGACAGGTACCGTTTGTTTTCCTCCATTCTTTCTTTAAGTTAAGAGGGATCTCCCATCCTGTGTGTCATCTGTGCCTTTTAAAGAGAGAAACTTGCTCTACAGCTAGTCTTTAATCAAAGAGAATGCTTTTCTGAGTGGTGCTGATAGCACAAAGCCCTCAACTACAATCAGTCAAGCAAACCTCCCCAAAGGGCCTGTGGCCTTGCTGCAGACTTTTACAAAAGTCCCATTACCTTTTGAACAGTCAGGATTTATAAATAATTTTTGTACAGCTTCTTAGCTCTTGATAATATTTTCTTTTCTAATAAATATACTTATTGTAGCCTTACAAGTTAACAAGCCAGCCTGCTCTATCAAATGTAATTCTAAATCACAGTCTGTAAGCACGCAAAGCTTGTGCTTTAAGCAGCCTTTTCTGAGCCAGGTAAGGGACCTGCATCTCCCCCAGTCCCCATTATGTAGCAGTTCAAGAGGAGCTTGCCACCTGTAAACACGCTCTTAGTTTTCCTTCTGAACCAGATGTGTTCTCAACAGCATTTGCATGTGGGATAGAAGATCTTGGATTGCCATTTTGAAATACAGAAGGCATCTATTTTTTAATGATCATATGGGGAGTGTTTGGCTTTCCATATAGAATAACATAAGCTACCTTTTCATTCTCATTTTTTTTCCCAATTTCCCACTAGGAGCAGTTACCCATGATCCCCCTCAGGATCCTGTTCCTGTCAGTTCAGTCTCTCTTATCCCACCACCACCGCCTCCGAAAAATGTCGCCCGAATGTTGGCACTAGCATTAGCTGAGTCTGCGCAGCAAGCCTCAACTCAGTCATTGAAGAGACCAGGGATTTCTCAGGCTGGGTATACTAGTTATGGAGACGTGGCAGTGACTACAGCTGAAGATAAACTGCCTGGTCCCTACTGTAGTGTTGCTCTAGATAAGGCCTATTTCCAAACGGATCGACCAGCGGAGCAGTTCCACCTCCAGAATAATATACCTGGGCATTGTGACCAGTCTCTCCCAGAGACAGAAGCTATTGGAGATCCCACCCATCCCAACACAACTGAATCTGGAGAGCAGCTCCACCAAGTTGACTTGCCAGGAAATCAGCCACTTCGAAACTATTTATCTGGGGACCCAGAAATGACCAGAATCACTACAGCTCCCTTAACAGACTCGGAGAAGTCTGATGATCCTGTCAGTTTTCCTGATGACCAGGCTGGAAAGACCAGTATTCCAACTGTGTCCTTTGTGGAGCAGAATGAGCCCCCACTCCATTTCTGCAGTGATCAGCCCCCCACTTCCCTTGCTGCAAGTATGGACAAGCCCCATCATCCTGCAGAAGTTGCAGACAGATCTCTAATGACCTCTAATCTGCCTAGGGACAAAGTCTACCCTCCTTCTGGGTCCCCTGAAGAGGATACCAGCACCGCAACCAGGGCTTATGTGATGGCAACTACAGCAGCAGCTGAAATGAGCTCCAAGGATACGAGCTGGGCTGTGGCTGAACAGCCCATTGCTGCTGATTTTGCGTCTGCCACCCTTCAGCGTACACACAGAACTAACCGTCCCCTCCCCCCACCTCCTTCCCAGAGGCCTGCAGAGCAGTTGCCAGTCGTGGGGCAGGTACAAGCAGCACCCAGTATAGGATTAAATAATTCCCATAAGGTAAGAAGGAGAGGAAATCAGTGGTGTGAAATGTACTGTGTCCAAAGGTATGTTATTTTTCAGCAGGGTGTGTTGTTGTCTTGTCAGCTATTACTTTATTTTTCAGTCCTGTGACACATCTTCATGATATAGTTCCTGTTTAAGGTTGAACTCTCTCTTTGCTTGGCTATTGGTTTCCCTCTCAGGGAGAAATAGGTATTTGATGACTATAGCTTAACTCTTCCTGGTACCTTTTCTTTGTAAAGCCTCTAATTTCCTTATAGTAATACAAAAAGATCATGATCAAATGAAACAAACAAGGCCTTAGATGTTGTCAGTTCTTTTTCTTTGCCAGCTCTATCACTGACTGATTGTGACTTGAGCAAGTAGGATTAGGCAAGTCATTTAGTCAGTCTGTGCCACCATTCGTATCTACGTGATGAAAACACTTCATTCTGAAGACATTTGTAAGATTCTATCTTGTAGGTTTTTTAGAAATAGAAGACAGTAGTGTGTTGGGAGTTTTTTGTTGTTGCAGTTGTTGATCATGGGTCTCAAGCTCAGGGCCTGGGCATTGTCCTTGAACTTTTCTGCTCAAAGCTAGAACTCTTCCACTTTGAGCCACAGTTCCACTTCTAGTTTTCTAGTGGTTAATTGGAGGTAAGAGTCTTATAGACTTTCCTGCCCGGGCTAGCTCTGTGCTTCCATCCTCAAACCTCAGCCTCCTGTGTAGCTAGGACTACAGGCATGGGCCACCAGTGTCCCGCAATGTTAGGACTTTCTTTTTTAATTTTCTTCAGCCTTCACCAACAGATTATTCTGTAGTCAAGTTCCTGTTTTGATTAGAGAACATTGTATATAGAATGCTAAAGTTTCACTCTCTTTCCTTCTTTTGGCCATATTGGGCTTTGAACTCAGGCCTTATACTTAGTAGGCAAGCATTCTACTACTTTAACCCTTTCTGTTCTGCTTATTTTTAAGATAGGCCTTGTTCTTTGCCTGGACTATAAGCCTCTTATTTTTGCTTCCTGCTAAACTTTTTCTGTTGAGGTGGGGGGTCTCAAGAACTTGTTGCCTGGGCTGGGAATATGGCCTAGTGGCAAGAGTGCTTGCCTCATATACATGAGGCCCTGGGTTCGATTCCTCAGCACCACATATACAGAAAATGGCCAGAAGTGGCGCTGTGGCTCAAGTGGCAGAGTGCTAGCCTTGAGCAAAAAAGAAGCCAGGGACAGTGCTCAGGCCCTGAGTTCACGGCCCAGGACTGGCCAAAAAAAAAAAAAAAAAAGAACTTGTTGCCTAGGATGTTCTCTAATTGCAGTCCTCATGAGGGAATTGCAGGCATAAGTCACTGTGTCTGGCTCTAGTTTTCTTACTTATTTTCAAAATAAAAGTACTGAGGGTTTTTTGGTAGTCACCTTGAACTGAAAGATATTAAAATTTTCTAGTCCTTGCTGGAGCATGCTATTTGTGGCAACTGCTTCTCATAGATGGTGTATTATTGCTATGAGGGTCATATTTGGCCTCTGGGTCACAAACGGTGTAGACAGAAGGTGGGTAGAAACAGTGACCTCATAAATCACATTACTGCTCTTCCCTGTATTTGGGGATTTAAAACCATTCACTCGGTGAATCACTTCAAAATCCTCCCAGAAGATAATATCAGCTGTTTCTATTGAATGAAACGTCCTTGGTATCAGGCTGGGTATTTTTAAACTTGAGTTTCAGGACTTTTTGTTATTTTTCTCAGCCTTCACCAACAGCTTATTCTATCGTCAAGTACCTGTATTGATTAGAGAAAGTTGGGTATAGAATGCTAAAGTTTCTGTCTCTTCTCAGCAGTGAGTTCTTCTCATGTCCATGGGAACAGATACAGGACAACTGCATGGCTTAGAAAGTTCTAGCTGCTACTCAAGTAGCCTTAACATGGACATTAGAAATGTAATAGCTTTGATTTCATAGGGGAAGCATTAAAAAAAAATGGACTTATAAGATGATCGTCTTATCTTCCAACAGGTCCAAGGAATGGCTCCCACTCCCGAGAGGCCCCCTGAGCCTCGAGCCATGAGTGACCCTGCACCCCTCTTTGTCAGTGATGGCAGTGCAGCTGCTCCGTGTCCCATGACCACATCTGCTCCGCAGCCAGGCTTGCCTGAGAAAGTGCGGGATGGTCCTAGGGCCCCGCTGCTCCACATGCGAGCCGAGTCCTTCCCTGGCCACTCCTGTGGCTTTGCTGCCCCAGTGCCGCCCACAAGGACAGTGGAAAGCAAAATGGCTGCTGCCATGCACGCCAACAGTGCAGATGCCACCAGCAGTTCAAACTACCACTCCTTTCTTGCCGCTTCCTCAGCCTCGGTGGAGGAAGTGTTCCCTTTGCCACTCCCTATTCCACAACCTAAGCATGCTTCTCAGAAAATAGCTTATTCCTCCTTCTCTAGGCCTGATGTTGCCCCCGAGCCCTTTGGTCCAGAAAACTGTGTGCATTTCAATATGACTCCAAACTGCCAGTTCCGTCCCTCAAGTGTATCTCTGCATCACAACAAGTTGGAGCAGCACCAGGTGTACGGTGCCCGATCTGAGCCACCAACCTCCATGGGACCTCATTATAACACCTATGTGGCCCCAGGAAGAAACACATCTGGACACCACTCCAAGCCATGCAGCCGGGTTGAGTATGTTTCTTCTTTAAGCTCCTCTGTTAGGGGTGCTTGTTACCCTGAAGATATTCCACCATACCCTACCATCCGGAGGGTGCAGTCCCTCCATGCTCCCCCATCTTCCATGATTCGTTCCGTTCCCATTTCACGGACAGAAGTTCCCCCAGATGATGAACCAGCCTATTGTCCAAGACCCCTATACCAGTATAAGCCATATCAGTCCTCCCAGGCCCGCTCAGATTATCATGTAACTCAGCTTCAGCCTTACTTTGAGAATGGACGTGTCCACTACCGCTATAGTCCATATTCCAGTTCTTCTAGTTCCTATTATAGCCCTGATGGGGCCCTATGTGATGTGGATGCCTACGGCACGGTGCAGTTGAGGCCCCTTCACCGCCTACCCAACCGCGATTTTGCTTTCTACAATCCTAGGCTGCAAGGAAAGAATGTGTACAGCTATGCTGGTTTGCCCCCACGTCCCCGGGCCAATGTGACTGGCTATTTCTCTGGCAATGACCATAATGTAGTCAACATGCCCCCAGCTGCCGATGTAAAGCACACCTACACCTCATGGGATCTTGAGGACATGGAAAAATACCGAATGCAATCCATCCGCAGAGAGAGCCGCACGCGGCAGAAGGTGAAAGGACCTGTTATGTCTCAGTATGATAACATGACCCCGGCTGTGCAAGATGACTTGGGAGGGATCTATGTCATCCATTTGCGTAGTAAATCCGATCCTGGGAAAACTGGACTTCTCTCGGTGGCGGAGGGGAAGGATGGGCGGCACACAGCCAAGGCTGTCAGTCCTGAGGGAGATGAACGCTTCTACAGGAAACACCCAGAGCCAGAGTTCGATAGAACCTACCACCATGGAGCCTACGGCAGTGCGCAGGCAGAAAAACCATCCCTCCCGCAGAAGCAAGGCAGCCTGAGGAACAGGAAGCTTCATGACCTGGGTTGTGGCCTCCCAGAGCACAGAGTGCATCAGGAAGCAAGCCATAGGCAACTGTGTGAATCAAAGAATGGGCCACCTTACCCCCAGACAGCTGGCCAGTTCGATTATGGGCCCAAAGGGATTCCAGAGCCTTCTGAGCCGGGCAGCTACCATAACTCTGGAGGGAAATACACCATGTCAGGGCAGGAGTCTTTAAGACTGAACCACAAAGAGGGGAGGCTCTCCAAAGAGCTAGAGCGACCTCGCACCAGGCAGCCGCCCGCTCCAGAGAAACACTCCAGAGACTGCTACAAGGAGGAGGAACACCTTGCTCAGTCAGCGGTCCCACCCCCTAAACCAGAGCGGAGTCATAGCCTAAAACTCCATCACACCCAGAACCTGGAGAGGGACCCCAGCGTGGTGTACCAGTACCAAACACACAGCAAGCGCCAGAACAATATGACTGTTGTGTCCCAGTACGACAACCTGGAGGATTACCACTCTTTGCCTCAGCACCAGCGAGGGGCCTTTGGAGGGGGTGGCATGGGCGCCTATGTGTCCTCTGGCTTTGCCCACCCACAGAGCAGGACATACGCCACTGCGCTGGGGCAAGGTGCCTTCCTGCCCGCAGAGTTGTCTTTACAGCACCCTGACACACAGATCCATGCAGAATGAGCCTGGGGAGCAATAGAATTGAAGCAGCCTCTGCTGGACAGTGGACTGTTCTATTTTTTTTCAATAACCAAAACAATTAAAAAAAAAAGCTATAAAACCTCCGACCAACCACATTAAAGGAAAAAAATAATTATAGAAATAAACAAGTCACCATCTTTCCCCTTCCTGCTTCATTACCATCTTTTCCATCTATAAACTGTTATTTTTGTCTTTAAACGAAATACGATGATTGTAAAGCACTGTATTGAAAAGCTAGTAAGTAAAGAAATTTGTCACAGACTGTACTTTCCATACAAGGCTATTTTGTAAGAGCCAGAGGACTGCCTTTAACTGATGGAATATAACTTTGTCCTTTCATCTGCACATTTGCTACCTAGCTCAGAGCAGTTTGCATCTATTTCCTGGTGGGCTTCTCCATTTCCTGTTGTGTTCCTACTTCCCCATCAGGGGCCGCACAGCTTGCTCAGGTGGACACTCTTTCCATTATATTTCATTATCTGTCAGGAAGGGGCTTATATGTTAAATTAGAGTGGAGCAAAAACCCTCAGATCCTTCAGTTAAAAAAGACAGCTAGTAATGTGAGAATTAAGTAAAGGAATTAGGACTTTAGCCATTTCACAGCGCTATGGTAAAATGCCAGACTTAGAACCGTACTTTGTCTTCTTATTTCTGTGTGTTGCTTACAGGTTGATGCACAAGCTCTTATCACTGTACGAGGTGTTTGGGGCTTTTAAAAATTACAATCCAAGTTCTTATTGTCAGTGGGCTTCATTACCACCAGAAAACTCTAGCAAGCTTTTCATGTGCTGCCTTTCTGCAGATCCCCCACCTCCCACCCCATGTAATAATGTTCTAATTCCAGTGACACTATTTGCTCTCCTAAAACAGCAACTCATTTTCATTAGGAAAAGATCAGCATAGTTGAACTCGATGAACACAATTTCTCATGAATGTAAATTTACAAGTTTCTAAACCAGAATACAGGTTCCCTAGCATTTCTTAAAGTCACTCTGGATCATAGGTTTAAAACCGCAGGTCCCTGCAGTGAGCGCTGAGTGAGCGAGCACACAGCCCCCTCTCACCAGCTGCGAGCGCTGCAGAGCTGCCGCGTGCATCCCAGGGTGTCCCATGGTGTGTGCTTCCTGTGTGCCTGTGTGGTCACCCTCTGAGTATCATCTACACCAGCATTTCCAGGAACAGCTCTTTATAATTGTAGACATGTTAAACATGTTTAATACCCAAGACTTTCTTTTGAAAGTTGTGACTCCATTCTGCTTCTCAGCCTGCCCTACCACAAATACCCCAAACTAGCAAGGCAGTCCTGAATTTAGAAAATGAGCTTAGATTGACATTTCATTCCGTCGTGATAATACTTGAGTTTTATATATCCATTCATATGTTTTACATGCTCAGTTTGTAGAAGACACAGGAGGCTTCGTTCCATATACTGGATGGCTTCTGTTGTGGCTTTTTAGAACTTGGAAATTATCTTTTATTTAGAGCAAAGGAGGAGATCCTTTAGGAAGCTAAAATCATGCTGCTATTCTTGCTGTGAAATTGTATAAAGATTAGAATTCATGCCAGTCTTTTTAATTTAAAAAAGTCATGTGATTGCATTTTAAAGATTTATATTCAGAAAAAGAAATAAAAGTCTTAAGAACAAGACATTTATGTATGGAAATACTCTGTAAGGTTTTCTTGTGTTCCCCAGAATTGACCAGACAGGTGCAATAAAAGACCAGAGTAGCAATCTTAAGACATCAATAAGTAGAAAGGCCTGTGGAAATTTAGACATCTACATCAGAAATGTAGACCTAATTGATCCATGGTCAGTGCTGAGAAACCTGCCAGGAATCTTCCATCTGGCAGGCAGATCTATCAGGTGCTACACACAGGAGTTTCCTCTCTGGTGACTGTAGCATTCTTCTTTTTTTTACCCTTACCATCATCTTTTTGTGTAGTAGGCAGCCCATTGCCCTTGGAGACCACGCCAGCCCCAAAGGTTCGTACCAGCAGAATGGAGGTTAGGAAGAGGGGCTAGTGTGACAAGGAGACAGACACGTGGCTTTGGTAACTGACGGCCTGGAGGACCTGGGCCAGTTCGCATGTTTGTGGATTTGTCACACACACACACACACACACACACACACACACACACACACACACACACACACACACACTGTTTACTCCTGAAACTGAAGTCTATTTTATAAATACTAAGGTTAACTCATCAGAACAGTTTCTTTGTTAATAATATCCTATGGGTTTGGAGCTATCAGGTAAATATTTTGCATATAGAATAATGATTCAAATTGCTGGTGTAAGTGTGAAATGCAAACTTTAGATAAAAGTCTAGAGTCACTTAATGTATGTAGCAACAGCCTTAACTTTGGATTCTGCTATTTGAAAAACTTTGCCTGCATCTTTCCCTTCCTGAAGTGGGGTAGAAATTGGATGGCAAATCACTGTGAGCCAGGTTACCTCAGCATCGTTTACTGTGCGTGAGCTTCACCCATACAGTAATTGAATGTTACTCAGATTCTCAGTGTTGACATGGAGAATTATGACAAGGAAATGGACCTGCCTTATGCATTAAACTCATGATTTAATTCTATTGGTACTTTTATAGCCATGTCTCCAAATTTTACCATTTTGGCAAGATTCTGGTCACACAGTTTGGTTAGATTGAAATCTAGAGGTCTGGCTAGGAACTTCGCTAAAATTCCCAGGGCTGTCATTTTCCTATTAATACATTTAATCTGAGCCTTATTTCTTCACTGTATTTCCAGTTCCTTTTTAACATACCTTCACATATTTTACCCACTCAGTTTGAAGAATTCCCTGAGATGGTCCCAAAGGGAGGGCCTGCGCATTTCTGATAATGGCAAAGCCGTTTTTAAAATGTAGGGTCAGGTTGAAAAATTCAAGGCCTAGTTCTGTGTGGAGGGACCAGGAACGTGAGGGGGAGGAGGAGGAGGAGGTTCGCGCTTTGGAAGTAGTAGCTGGTGCATGCGATGTAAACTGGAAATTCACTGCTTTGGTTCATCAAGGAGCCTGCAAAGTCCATTTCTCTGTTTCCAGCCCTGTTTGTCACACATTCGCTACATTGGCCAAATATCACCTGAGCAGAGAGAGAAAGGAAATAATGAAAGCAAAAGTATGTCAGAAAGTTACTTCCAAATGGTTAGAAGCATGTGATTGTCAGTACTGTGTATTACAGAAATGTCGGGAATGATGTATTTTAATGTGTGCAAGATAATGTTGGTGTGCACAGAGGGTCTTTTTTTTCTCCTTATCTGATTAGTACTGTTAATGTTCAAAGAATTTTTTTTAATGGTTGTTTTACAGTTTAGATTCTGAGATAGCAAAACCTGATTTTTCAACCATGACCTGCATGAGAGAAGCATCTTAGGAAGTCTTAGATCATACTTTTTGAGTTTTTAATTTATATAGTGTATTTTTTATGTTTTAATATTTTTGTGAACTGGTGTAAATTGTTAATGCATATAAGCCTGTGTATTTTTGTAAATAGTTTTGTGATTTATTTCTTGTAAATATTTAGAGTTTCATTTCTTCCAAATTATTGAAACTGACTTGTGGGGTTGGGGTTTTGTTTGTTTCCTTGTTTGTTTGGCTTGGGGGGTGGGGGGTGGGGAGAAGGGATTTTTGTACTTGGAGATGGAGATATCTCGTGGTTTAAAGCAAATGTCCCACTGGTCAAATATCAACAGAACTATTTCAGGTTAAAACAGACTTTTTGTGTATGCGTTTCCTTTTTTGACCTGATATGAATTATAATGAGATAATTGGTTTGGGGATATTTTCATCGGAAGACAAGTGTTTACATACAACACAGCCTGTTACACCAAATGGTGCTCTAAAAAAGACAGCCCCTGGGTTTTTTTCTGTTAGAGTCTACTCCATGGCCACATTCCCTTCCGCCTAACACCGTCCCCAAGAGCGTCCAGGTCCCCTTGGTGTGTTCCAGGAAGCCTGGACAGATGCGGCCCTCCAGGGCTGCCCCTCAGGCAGCTGTCATCCCCCGCAGACTCTCATCCCATGTGGGCTCCCCCAGGAAGCAAACTGCCCTCCCAGAATCCTCCAAAGGCAGAGGAAATGGAAAAAACAAATGTTTTGATAGGTTCTCTCAAAGATGGTGGATGTTACATTTTCTCCTCAGAGTTAAACAATTGAAAAAGAGGCATTGCTTGTGCCCAGGCACCCGTGGTAAGCTGGCTGGTGACACAGGCAGGGTGAGCCAGCATTGCAGTGAGTTGAATTGCGAAAGATGGGAATGGAGGAATCCAGTTACCCTACAGGCTGCCCCGAGCTTCTTCCTGTGCCAGAGTTCTCCGTTTTCAATAGTAACCGGGACTTTGAGGGGTGAGATTACAAATCGTTCTTCATTTGCAAGTTTTAGCGACATGTTCCTTTTTTTTTTTGGCCAGGAAATAGAGAATTTACCTCTTTGGTCCAGAGACTCCTAGTCACCACTGCTTTTGTTTTGTTTTTGTTTGTAATGTCTTTAGGCTTAAGCAGCCAAACAACATCAGCAAAGCCCTCAGACCTGAATTATATGTTTCCATGGAAACCACCCAGGCGAGATTACAGGCGTCATAGGTCCTTTCCACTGAGTCTCTGTTTCTTATCCAATTTTCCCATCACCACATTCCCTTGGAACAGATGGAATTTAGGACCTACCTTTAAATGTGTGTTGATCACTGACTGAAGAATTGGGTGGCAGATAACATCAGTGATGTTTGAGATTTTAGTCATTTGTGTTGCTATAGGTTTGAAACAGTTCATTTTAAAGTAACAAGGGCTTTCCACTGCAGTGGAACTTCAGGCCTCTTGGAACATCAACAATAATACTTTTTTCTTTTTTTTTTTTTTTTTTTTTTTGGCCAGTCCTGGGCCTTGGACTCAGGGCCTGAGCACTGTCCCTGGCTTCTTCCCGCTCAAGGCTAGCACTCTGCCACTTGAGCCACAGCGCCGCTTCTGGCCGTTTTCTGTATATGTGGTGCTGGGGAATCGAACCTAGGGCCTCGTGTATCCGAGGCAGGCACTCTTGCCACTAGGCTATATCCCCAGCCCAACAATAATACATTTTATGTGGCCACACTCCTCCCATATTAAAGAACGTACCTCTTGAAAAATAAAGGATTGATTTTTTTTAATTGTTAACAGAGCATATTTTAAACCACAGACTTTGTTGTCAATATACTTCAAGGCTCTTCATTTCTATCTACAAGTCACTACATTTTTTTTCTAGTCCTGGGACTTGAACTCAGGATCTGGGCACTGTCCTCGAGCTTCTTTGTGCTCAAGGCTAGCACTCTACCTCGTGAACCAGAGCACCACTTCCGGCTCCTTCTGAGTAGTTTATTGGAGATAAGAATCTCCTGGACTGCCACACCCAGGCGGGATCAAATCACCATCCTCAGATTTCAGCCCCAAGTAGCTGAGGTTGCAAGCCTGAGCCACCAGCACCTGGCTAAATTACTACAATTTAAGGAAGCCTCAGGGATACTTTGAGATAAAAGGGGTGGTTTTTTTTTTCCCCCATACTAGATGATTTTATCAGCAATATCCCTTTTATGTTTTATGTGTATAAAATTAGCTTCTTTGTGCCATCACTTGGTTTTGTCTATAAAACCTTCCTCTTCTGGCATTGTGATCCTAGTCTGTCTTGGAAATCAAATAATTAAGGTTGTCCAGATGATGAGCAAAAGATGTTCTTTTTTTTCTATTCAATATATATTCTTTATAATTTCTAGGTCCATAAAGCTTCAATTTCACAACTTAACAACTTAATTGATGAGTAAGAATGTATAGCAAAGTTATGTTTTTCAAAAGCAAAAGATGTTCTTCAAGTGGCCCTGGAAGGTTTTCCTGAATTATATGGACTCTGTGTCATCCATTTTTTGGTTGTTGTTGTTACTTAGAGCCTTTTCTTTCCTCCTTATGTGGTCTGTGGAGAGCCAACTTTGAGAAACTGAGCTACTATATAAGATGCTTAGAAGGAAAAAAATGAAACAAAGTGTTGACCTTAGCTTTGACAGTCTATGAGAAAGCTATGTAAATAGACACAGTAGCATTTCCCATGAATAACTAGAGAACTTCTCCCCATAGAAAAGTGCTAGTCCATAGAGGACATTTGGCATCCACAGTTAAGAAAAAAATAATACCACATAGACATATTGCTGCAGCCCTGAGTCAGTCACTTACCACATTTTTAATCTCCCACCCAATTTGGAATCCATCCTGATGATTCCTAGTTTCCAAACTTCAGAATTTATATAAAACACCTAGATAGTTAAACAAGATTGCAGACAATCTGAGCCCATGGATCTAGAGGTAAACTGAAATGTACAATATCTGCACTCCATGATACTCTGGGTTTAATGGTTGTGGCAGTACTTAGACTAAGCAGCATCTTTAACAGGACCTTTCTCACCATCAGAACTCATACCCAGTTCAGAGAGCTTTATTCCCATTCACCTCTTAGATTCCATTTTTTTTTTTTCTGGCCAGTCCTGGGCCTTGGACTCAGGGCCTGAGCACTGTCCCTGGCTTCTTCCCGCTCAAGGCTAGCACTCTGCCACCTGAGCCACAGCGCCCCTTCTGGCCGTTTTCCGTATATGTGGTGCTGGGGAACTGAACCGAGAACTTCATGTGTAGGAGGCAAGCGCTCTTGCCACTAGGCCATATTCCCAGCCCAGATTCCCATTATTTTAGTGAGAATGGATAGTGGTTTGGACCTAAAAACGAGCCCCAGCAGCAGCAGCCTGTATCATTACTGAGAGGTGGCAGAACCTTTAAGAGGTGGGGCCTAGTGGGAGGAAGTTAGGTCATTGGGATTATGTCTTTGAAGGGTAAAATGGAACTCTGGTTCATTCTTCCTTTTGCTCCCGGCTCTCATGAAGTAAACAGGTTTCTGCTTCCACACACTATTGCCACAATGGACTGGGTCCCTACAGGTCCTGCAGCAAAGGGTTAGACAGCCATGGGAATGGACTCTGAAACCCTGAGCCAAAACTGATCTGTGTAAATTGGACTGCCATGGGTGTTTTGTCATAATGGAAAGTTAATTCACCAAAACAGGAACTTCTCATTAGTGGCTCTGTCCCCTGGTTTAGATACCAGGCCCTAACCCATTTATAACCGTGACATGCAAAAGAGCTGATTGAGCAGAACAAGCACTGTGGAGAACTCTGTTCTCTAAAAAATTGGTTAAAGGGGCTGGGGATATGGCCTAGTGGCAAGAGAGCCTGCCTCGTATACATGAGGCCCTGGGTTCGATTCCCCAGCACCACATATACAGAAAACGGCCAGAAGTGGCGCTGTGGCTCAAGTGGCAGTGTGCTAGCCTTGAGCAAAAGGAAGCCAGGGACAGTGCTCAGGCCCTGAGTCCAAGGCCCAGGACTGGCCAAAAAAAAAAAAAAAATTGGTTATAAACAACAACAACTGCTGCCTGTCTACACGGCTGCCTCTTGTCCTATGCTCGTCTTGTGCAGCAAATCCTTTCAGGACTGAGGCCTGCAGGCTGGTCAGGAAGCACATCGTTGCTATGTGCACAGTTATGTGTTACAGACCCCTGCTCCAGAAAAGCAGACATAGCTCTGAGAACCAAGTGCTGTGTCTTCCCAATGCTTTTACAATAACTGTCACATCATTGATGACAATTAATTGGTTCCTTTCAGTTTAATGTCATTTTGTCAGCATTGGAAACAGTACAACAGTGTTTTGAAGGGCTAACAGTAACTAACTCCATGCTTACTAACTCAGTGCCAGACACCATAGTAAGCGCTTTGCATTTGTTCCTCAGAACTCATGGTTTCACAGAAGAAACCAAGGCGCACAAAGGTTAAGCAGCCAGCCGCTGCCACAAGGCTCATAATGAGTGTGAGCCTGACATTCAGACCCACACTCTGACACAGCGTATGCTGTGAATAAAGGAGACCGGGTTGGACGGTTGACTCCTGATTGTTAACTCACTAGTTCTACTAACATCCTCCAAAGCTATTTCTAAAACACTTTGACTTTCTAAGCCATTGCTTTCTCATCTCAAAAGTGAGAATAACAATATGTGGTGCCTGCTAATGATTGCTACAGGGACTAAATTATAGATGCTTTGAAAGGGCTTAGCCAGAGAACAAGCCCTCTGTATAAATAACCCAGAATTTTCACTGTGAATGAGCGCAAGACCATGCAGCAGTCAACACAAAGACAGTTGTAGTCTCTTAAACTCTTAAATTATGGGAGCACAATTGTTTTAGAGTTTAATCCATTTCAATTGTACATTTGTTGTTGGGCACCATTGGCCCACGCCTGTAATCCTACCTACTTAGGAGGCTGAGATCTGCGGATTGTGGTTTGAAGCCAGCCCAGGCAGACAAATCTAAGATTTAATTCCAATTAACCCACGAAATGCCAGAAGTAGAGGTGTGGCTCAAATAGTGGAGTACCCGCCCCAAGTGATAAAGCCTCTCTTGGTACAGAGTTCAAGCCCCAATACCAGCAGCAGGAGCAGCAGGAGGAAGAGGAGAAGAAGGAGGAGGAGGCAGCTATTCAGTGCCAACATTTATGAAAGAAACTGGACTGGTTAGGGTGTCTAGCAAAAAGAAAGCCCTGGCAGGTGTGCAAGATTGTAGAAGCCATTGCTTACCATGCAATTCAAGCAAATACCTAAAGAAAATAGTTCCCAATTCTCTATAGAAACCTTCATCCAGATAGCACTGGCTGTGACTGACGGGATAGTATATGCATTCTGATTCTGAGCTCTGTGACCCCTGGGATCCAGTAACTTTTCAGTTCAGGGACAATTCATCATCCTTGGAAGCCTTCCCTGTGTGTGGGCTTTACTTTCTGCAAGCATCTGCTCTTGCTCTGCCCCAATGCCTTAGAGATAAGAGTCCCATGACTTTTCTGCCTGGTGTGGCTTAGAACCATAATCCTCAAATCTCAGTCTCCTGAGTAGTTAGAATTACAGTTTTTCTGTTATGCATATATTAACTCTTCCTAACCATTATGTAAGGAAGCATTCTTTTATTATTGCTTCACAAGTAAAGAAGCTGAGGTCCAGCATATGTAAGTGACATGCCTCAGCCCACGCCCTTGAGATTGAGTGGGACTCAAGCCTAAAACTTTGACAGTAGAGTTTTCAAAGACCAGGACCCTCAGGCCCAGGTGTGCCTGAGGATTTGAGATGCTGCTGCTGTTCGCAAGTCACATAGGTTAGGTTTCTGCTGTAGTTAGCGCCACCAAAATCTCAGCATCACACACACACACACACACACACACACACACACACACACACACGATAAAGGTATATTTCCCACTATGGGTGAAGGTGATCTTGGATAAGAGTCTTTGCACAATCCCTCGCAGCCTCATACCTCTGTCACGGGAAGCACAATCATTTCTGGGACAATGGGGAAGAACACTGGAGAAACTGGTCTGGTGGGTAGCTGAAAAGCAATCCAGAAGCCAGGAAGGTTCCAGAATGTTGTCCAGAGAGCCTCTAGAGCCTTCCTGACCACACCATTGTACTCTGCACTCAGATTTTCCCACTGACCTTGGTTGCTGATGATGCTGGCATCCTGAAGAGAACTATGATGTAGCTTCCTGAGAGCAATGGATAAAAACCCAGACACACTCAAGGAGTAATCGTTCTTTGAGAAAAAAAAATATATCGGAGGGTAGGGAGGACAGCGTAGGTTAGGTCTGACAGGTTGCTTGGCAATCTCTCATTCTTAGAGACTCTTGCCTCCAAGTAAGAAGCTGGCCTGTTGGGATAGAAAGAAGCTTCTGGAAATAAAAGAAATTAGGTTATGATCCAGCTTCGAAGAAATGGGAGAATGCTTGCGAAATCTGAGCGCTGCCTGAGTCACAGCTATGACCACCTCCAGCGCGCCACCTGCCTCTGCTGCTTCAAGGGCCGCCTTGCGCTTAAACTTGCAACTCCACTTCCACGCTCCTCTTTCGGTGCAGATGATCCATCTGGGAACTTGCCCTTGCTAGGTAACAGCTCCCACCGCCTTGTTGTTGTTATTTCTGCCCTGAACTCAAAATCCTCCTGTCTCCCCACCACACCCCGGTCTACCAAGGAGCTGGGATTACAGGCTTGTACCCCCTCATTTGGCTGGGCTCAGTCTTTGTGCTGCCCGATGTACCTAGTTTGCCTGGCCCCACAGGTTTGCATGCCTTGCTCCCTCCCTGCAGCTCTTGGCTCAGAAAGTACCATCTGAGAGACAATTTCCTTCAATCCGCCATCAAAAATAGCATCTCTTTACTCTCAATCTCCTCACCCTAATTTACTTTTCTTATGTGTCGATTGTATTTACTCTAGAATGTGAAGGCCAAGAACACAGGAGCTTGTTTACTGTTTTATCCAAGTTTAATTAACAGTGCTCTAGCATAATTGTGCATCAATAATTGCTGAAGGCATAAACTGCACCACACGAATATATAAGAAAGCACATGCTCTAATATCCTTCGATGAATCTCATCATCCATTTGATTTACTCTCCTGTGTTAGAAGCAAATTTAGACTACTGGTATTGGTGGTTCCACAGGAAAAGGCAGGGCAGATAGACAAGATTGCAATACAACTGCCAGAGTCCTGAACCATGGTCCAATGAGTCGTAATGTCTTTCCAAAGTCAACTTTGAGCAGCGTTGGAAAGTACGAAAGTGGAATTGCTTGGAAAAGAGAAAGGATGATGTGTCAATACTCACACACACCCTATGACCACCTTAGATTGTGGAACTGAGAAGATGCGATGGGATAACTTCAAGACAGAAGGAAAAATCAAAGCCCATAATATATTTCTTATTTTAATTTTTTATTATTATGATAAGGTTGATATGCAGAGGGGTTACAGGGACAGAAGTCAGGTCACGAGTACATTTCTTTTTGAACCGTATCTCACCTCTTCCTCTTCCCTCTTCCCTCACTCTCTCCCAGTTTTCCCACACATCGTAAAGCTCATTTTCAACATAGTGTCCAGTGAGCCCACTGCTGCATTTGTTCACCACTTGTCCCTCCATTTCTGTGCCTCCCCTTACACTCCCAAAGATAGATAAATGAACAAACAAACAAAAAAAACAGTAAAAAGTCTCTTGTTTCTATATCCTGGAGGGTCGATAACATTTTCAATAAACATCTAAAACCTATGTACCACAACATGGTAAAATATAGAAAAATGCAAATGAGTTAGTTCCTGAATGGTCTCATGTTTTTATTGTTGGGGAGAGGGGGTGGTAGGTGAAGGATGCTGGAGATGAAATCCAGAACCTTGCACATGCAAGGCTTCATCTCCAGCCTAAAGCTTGTCATTGAGTATAAAGGGTATTTGACTCTGATTTTTGTGGTCCGTGTGTGTGTGTGATTCCTGGCACTTGATCTGAGTGCTGTCCCTGAGCTTTTTTGTTCAAAGCTAGTATTCTACCACTTGAACCATAGCTCCCTCCATTTCTGGCTTTCTGGTAGCTACTTGGAGATCAGAGACTCATGGACTCTTACACAACCAGTATCACTGGCACCCAGCTTTGTGATCCTTCTTTTAAAAGACTGAAAAATGCAAGAGTAGTAGCTTCCTTGAAGCCAGGCAAAAGCATCAGTGCTGAACTCCAAAACTAGTTTGTTGCACTAATCAAAGTGAGTGAGCCAGGATCGTGTTAATAAAGTGTAAGAAAGAAATGGCCTACTGAAAACAATGATTCTAACAAACTTTAGTTTTCCTACCCTTAGCAGCCCTGTAGGAATGAAATGGTCTAAACACAAGTATCTTCAGATGTGCCTCTACTGAATAGAGTGCATTACTCACAAGCAGCCACCAGAGGGTGCTATAGAAACACTTTCTTCACAAAGGTCTGTTACATGTCACTTATCTTTCCCAAGTGTTTGGCTAAGTGCTTCAACAGGTGATTTCCTCATGTCTTTCCACTCCACTTTCACAAGCATAGTGTTAGGAACAAAAGGATCTGGCAGAAAATACTCAGATGGTAAATGATCATGGTTCAGCTACTTTGGAGAATCAGCCCCAACTAAAAGGCAAGATGAACAAACTAGAGAAAAATCTGAGTAGCATTTTGTTACTAGACTTGACAGTGCTCAAGAATGATTTCATGTATTTAAGTTTTTAACCTTTCTTTCCATTTTAAATATATATAGTATAAAATGTCTTGAACCTAGAGCTGGGTGCTAATGGCTCATGCCTGTAATCCTAGCTACTCGGGAGGCTGAGATTTGAGGGTTGAGATTCAAAGCTAGCCCAGGTAGGAAAGTCCATCAGACTCATCTCCAATTAACCACAAAAAAGTCAGAAATGGAGCTGTGGCTCCATTTCCAAGTGGTAGAGTGCTAACCTTGAGCTAGGCTCAGGCATAGTGCCTAGGCCCTGAGTTCCGGGACTGGAACACACACACACACACACACACACACACACACACACACACACACACACACACACACACACAAATCCAACTCCTCTAGTTTTTGTGAAGTCCAGGCTCTTGAGTCCTGGCAATAGGTAAGGACCTGAGAACACATCAGGATTCCCTACAAAACTCTTCAAAGTACAGATTTGTATGGTTAGCCTACTTATGCTACTTGTCTCTTGGTAGGCCAGAGGACTATATTGTAAATGTAACTTCTCTCAGATGATGAATTTAGATGCATGATTTAGGGACCATTGTTCCTGTCAATGATTTATCCCCTCCAGTGCCCCCCTCTAGTATCTGCCAGTTTGGGGTTCCAGTCTAACCCTAGTTTGGAAAATAATAGATTAATCAGGCTTGTTTGACTGCAGAATTCCTTAGAGAACCACACTATACCAACAAAGAGAATGCAGTATTTAATCACAAGCCATTTCTTCATTTCTGGAAACCCTGTTCAGCTGAAAATGATCTGGACTAGATATCAGAAATGTGGGGGTTTCCTTACAGCATCTTTATCAATAATCAAGTGACTACTTTATTGATGCTTCCCGATTCTGAACTGGAATTGAGAAAGCTAGTCATGTGACTTGGATAACTCTTTCCTGAAGCCTCCTTTGTCATCTCTGCAGAAGGAGGAGGTAAGTGTGACTGTATCCCCTGAGAGCTACTGAGGGACGAGGAATTGATCTATCAGAACATGCTCTGCATAGGGTGAAATATCATTGTGTGAGTCTGTTACATTATAGCAGCTGTCTCATCGGTAGTGTAATGTCATTTCCAATACTGTGGGGTCAGCGAGGGCCTCAGGTGCACCATGAGGGCTGAACTCATAGGAAACAGCGGGAAGAGAGCCTGTGCTGAAGAGAGGCAGCCTTGCTTTCTAATAGTCCACTCTTCGTGTGATGACTTCATCCCTCTAAAGTGAGTGTGTTCATCCTTTCACAAGGGTAGATCCTCTCTGACCCAAATGTCTCTTAAAGGCCCCAGCTCCTTTCAGCACTGATACACTGGGGACAAGTCTCCATGTGGCTTTTAATGGACATAGCAATCGTGTAAGTGAAAGGTAGTGGGATGTCCAGTTGAATATGAGAATTAGTCTCTAAGCCCTGGAGAACTGAAGATTCCCAAGCAGTATTACTTCTCTCTGTAATGGTTTTTTTTTTTTATATATAAGGAAAACAGCACAGGTAGTAGGTGTGTGTTTGGTTTTTATTTTTTGTACTGTTAGTCCTGGAACTTGAACTCAGGGCCCGGACCTGGGCTTTTTTGGTCAGGCCTAGTGTGCTACCACTTAAGCCATAGCTCTACTGGAAATAAGAAGCTCATGGAATTTTCTGCCCAGGCTGACTTTGAGCCATGACCCTCAGATGTCAGCCTCCTGAATACCTAGGATTACAGGCTTGCGCTACCAGTGCCAGGTAAGTAATTGGTTTTATAAAGTCAAAGAGGATCACAAATCTTACAATAAAACAGCAGCTCCTTTTCGTTACCCAGTGTTTGCTGCCCACAGTCAATCGTCCTTAGACATTGCTTCTGATCGTTACCCACCTACATCTAAACAATGTGCTAGTTCTTACTTTTTGAACAGTACATATTAATTCCCTAATAAAGAGTCTAGGGGTAACACTTAGCAATATTGTGCCAGGTTATGACCCTAACACACACACACACACACACACACACACACACACACACACACAATCGACATGCATGTTGTGTTAGTCAGCTTCCAAGCACTGTAACAAATGCATAAGATAATCAACTTAAAAGAGGAAAGGTTTATTTTTGGCTCATGATTTTCCAGTCCATGATTGCTTTGTTCTGTGGCTATGGGCCTGTTGTGAGGCAGGCCCCTCCAGGCAGGAGCATGTTGTAGAGTAGAGCAGAGACCAAGGAAGAGACTGTTGACCCATACCCCACCGCCCCAAGAATACGTCCTCAATGACCCACAACCTCCCCAAAGTTCCTACCTCATCAAGTTTCCCCCTTCCCCCCAGAACACCAAGCTGAGTCAAGTCTTCTAACACATCTGCCACTGGGGGGAACATTCCAGGCCCAAACTACAGCACCCCATCCCCCCCCCCCAAGCATTCCATCTTCTACTTTCCTATTCCAGGATAGAGCCCTTTAATCAATATTCAGTGCTGATTTCAAATGTGTCCATCACAGTCCTGCTATGGAAATGGGTATTTCTTCTCCATGTTAGCAAGGCTCCATTTCTTTCTGCTCTTGTTGGAGTACTTGGTCCTGGTGTGCTCTGTGTTCTGATCTAGAGGTTACCATGTGGGGAGAGGAGGCCAAACAACCAGTCGGGGAAAGAGACCATCCAAGATTTTCAGGGAGCAATGGTTATTGAGCTATGCCAGCATGGGCTCAGTGAGGAGCTTTCCCCCAAACCACTGAGCCAGCCCGGCAAACCCCAACAAAGGGGACTTGCCTTAAATACTCTCAACAAACAGGAGGCGTTGGCTGCCCCCACTCTGGGCCTAAGCAACTCCCCTGAGGTCTTGCTGCTGTGAGTTTCCATTTTCCCCACTGCTCTGTACCCTCTTAACAACCAAGGGCAATTAAGCTAGGGCAGCCCAGCACAGCAGGGCAATCAGCTTAAGGGTGCTTGGCTCTTTGCCACACAGCTTTCCCACCACAATCTTCCAAGCCTGCTTCTTAAGTTTTAGCAGGGTCTCCCTTCATGCTCTCTGGTGAGTGCTCTCTGGCTTCCTTGGTCCTAGTTCCTCTGTTTTCTTTTATTTTCTCTTTGTTGTCTTCATTATTTATTTTTTTAGGATCTTCAAGTTACACAAAGTGGCTTCAACTCAACATGCCAATTTATGATTACAACACATCTAGATCAGTGATATTCCTTTCATGGGTCTCCCCTTTCTCTCCCCACCCTGACTCAGCGGCTCAAGTCCCCTCTTTTCAGTGGAAGAAAATGCAAGGAAGTAAGTTTTATAGCCTGGCATGTTTGTCCATATCCATTTCTGTCTCTTATACTGCTTGAAGGCTTGGCTTAGTGCAGAATTCTAAATGAAAATAGATGCCTCTGAGAATTTTGATGGCACTGTTTTGTGGTCCTAGGCAACAAAGGCAGCTGTTGAAAAGTCCAATGCCATTGTATTTCCTGGTCTTTACATGTGAATCGGTTTCTGCTCCAGGAGTTTGTAATCTCTCTCTTCCTGGAGTGGTGTACTTGAGTGATGATATGTAGCTCCTAGTGTACTAATTGTGCTGGGCACTCAGTGGCCCTTTCACTCTGCAAAGAGATAGGTGGTCTCTACTTCTGGAGGGTTGAAGTCATTCTTTCCTTGACTATTTTCTTCCACAGGAAAGAAAAACCTTTGAAAACACTCATTATTTGGTGTTTGGAACTTTTGGATTGATCCTCACTTTCTCCTATCTTTTCAGCTCTGGCATTTTACTCTTGGAAGAGGAACAGAAAGGCTCAATGCCTATGTGCATCTGATCATAGCACAGTAATATTTACCGAAAAGAACTCCAGGAAATGGAAACAGGAGTGGTTTTTTTTTTCTTTACTGCTGTTTTTGTTTTCTTTTCATTTTGTTTGTTTGTCTATATGTCTTTGCGAGCATAAGGTGTACAAAGAGTAAACAAATGCAGCAGTGGGACTCACTGGATATGGTGTTGGAAATGAACTAGACAACTTGTGGACAGGAGGGGAAAACTGCGAGACAGTGGGTGACATTGTCTAAAAAGCAACCTACTCTTTGCCTGACCTATGTAACTGTAGCCCTTCTGTTTAATACTTTTTTTTTTGCCAGTCCTGGGGCTTGGACTCAGGGCCTGAGCACTGTCCCTGGCTTCTTTTTGCTCAAGGTTAGCACTCTACCACTTGAGCCAATTCTACTGAGCACCAATGGCTCATACCCATAATCCTAGAAGTTCAGGATGCTGAGATCAGAGGATCAGAGTTTGAAGCCAGCCTGGGAAAGGAAAGTCCACAAGACTCCATCTCCAAAATAACCAGCCAAAGAGCTGGACTGGCAGCCCTGGTAGAGTACCAGCCATGAGCAAGCAAAGCAAGCAAGAGTAAGCGGTCCTGAGTTCAAGCCACAGTGGACACACATTCAAAATAATAATAGTAATTAACAATAATCATCATCATCTTTACATAGAATGTATAAGATTTGTGCCATTCTGGGGCTTGAACTCAGGATCTAGGACCTTAGTTTTTTCCCAAGGCTGTTTAACCACTTGAGCTGCAGCTCCATTTCCAGCTTTTTGTGATTATTTGTAGATAAGAGTCTCACTGACTTTCCTGCCTGGGTTGGCTTTGGCTTTGAACCAGGACCGTTAAATCTCAACCTCCTCATGTATATAATATATATATACACATAAATAACATAAATACATGTATATATAAGCACACATATATCTATGTATGTTATACATAGATATGTCTATATTACATTGCACATATATACATATGTATGTATCACTTATATATGTATGTATCACATATATGTATGTGTATATATGTGTGTTATATATATTTTTTGAGGCAAAGTCTTTTTTTTTAATTTTGAGGCAAAGTCTCACTCTATAGCCCAGCTGGCTTGGACATGGAATTCTCCTGTTTTATATAAGGCTCTTAAAACCCTAGAGCCTATGGGATCCTTCCAAAAGGAATCATGTCTACATGATTTCTCTCGAAGTCAGAAGAATATATTTAAATATCTTCAAAAAGAAAAGTAAACATCACCCCTAAAACATACCTTAGATTTCAGTTTTTCCAATTCAGACAGTTTGGAAAATAACTGAAAATATTTTTGTGGTGTGTGTGACCTGTAAGTAGCTCTTCTGAGCTCCCTCTATTAACCTGACACATGCATTAAGAATGCGTCACTGCTCTCCTGGGCTAGACCTGCCAGTATTAGGAACGTGTACTTTCTAACCACAGAAAATTCATAATCTAGTTAAAACTCGACAGGTGAAAGCCATCTAAAGTGATAAATATGCATAAAACTCTGTAATGAAATGTACATATATTATAAAGCCCAAAGCAGCAAGAATATTTATGAATTATTCTGCTTCCCTGATTGTTTATTTATCATCAACCCTCATATCAATTCATACTTGTTGACTTCATTTAGCTTCCTGTGAGAAATTCAGAAGTACTCAAATAATCAAGAAACAGTTCCATTCATTAATAAGCAGTAAGTCCTTTGAACCAGAAGCAGCATAAACTAATAGGCAAGAGAGCGGTCACAGGAGCCAGCTCGGCTGAGTGAGAATCCTCCCGTGGCTTCTTACAAGTGATATGACCTCTTGTAAGTGATTTGACCTTCCTTTCCCTCTGTTTACTTCTTTGTAGAAAAAGGAGAATAGATCTAGGCTGTCCCTGGCTTGAGCCTAGAATCCTAGCTACTCTGGAGGCTGAGATGTGAGGATCGGGATTGAAAGCCAGACCGGGAAGAAAAGCCCATGAGACGCTTATCTCCAATAAACTACTCAGAAAAAAAGAAGAGGAAGAAGGAGGAGGAGAGGGGCTGGGAATATGGCCTGGTGGCAAGAATGCTTGCCTCCTATAGATGAAGCCCTGGGTTCGATTCCCCAGCACCACATATATAGAAAACGGCCAGAAGTGGCACTGTGGCTCAAGTGGCAGAGTGCTAGCCTTGAGCAAAAAGAAGCCAGGGACAGTGCTCAGGCCCAGCGTCCAAGCCCCAGGATAGCCAAAAAAAAAAAAGAGGAGGAGAGGAGGAGGAGAGGAGGAGGAGGAGGAGGGAGGAGGAAGAGGAGGAGGAGGAGAGAGGAAGAGGAGGAGGGAGGAAGAGGAGGAGGAAAGAAAGGGAAAGGAAATCTGATCTTTCATATGGTTCACATCCTGCATAATTCAAATCACAATTGGAATTACAATTCAAATGGGGCCATAATTATAATGTATTTTGAGTAAGGTTGCCTACACGGTAAAGTCTTCAGTGCTAATTCCTGTTTTGTTTCACATCCAATCACAGTTAAACATTTACTGGGGGAATTGAAGTACCAGACAAATAGGAAAATGCTTTGTGAATTATTACCAGCAACATTCACATCTAGAGAGAAAAGGAGGAAATCCATTTTATTCCCATCCAAGAGACATTTAAGACAAATACCCTTTCTGCCTTCACTCTAATGTGAGGTGCAGAAAAAGGTTTCCACTCGGTCCTTCCAAATATCCTTTTCATTTTTCTTGCATTCATGCCTGAAAGGGTCAGCAATTAGCATTTTTTTTTTAACAGAAGGCAATTTTACTGCAAGTTTTTACTTCCTTGGGGTATAGGGACTTGAGCCTGTCAATAGGGTCTGGTTAGATCCATCTGAGCTCTTTCTAAGTGTTCTTCTACCCCCACAATCCTCTCCTTAGCTGCCTGGAACTTGGGCAGCAGGGTGTTCCTGCATACATTTCATTGTGATTATTGAACATACGTTTGTGTGTGTGTGTGTGTGTGTGTGTGTGTGTGTGTGTGTGTATGGCATCCACACATGCACCCTGATATTCAGAGCTTGAACTCTGGGCCAGGATGCTCCCTTAGCTTTTTTGTTCTTCTTGTCCATTGTAGGGCTTGAATTCAGGGCCTACGTGCTGTCTCTGAGATGTTTTGTTCAAGATTAGCACTCTACCACTTTGAACCACAGTTCCACTTCTGGGTTTTAGTTGGTTAATTGGAGATAAGAGTCTCAAGGTCTTTCCTGCCTGGGCTGGCTTTGAACTGTGATCCTCAGATCTCAGCCTGCAGAGTTGCTAGAATTACAGGCCTGAGTCATCATTGCCTGGCTCCCTTAGCTTTCTGGCTCAAGTCTGAGTACTCAACCACTTGAGCCACAGCTCCGCTTCTGGATTTTTGCTGGTTATTTGGAGATAAGAGTGTCATAGACTTCCTTAACCTGGCTGGTTTTGAACTGCAAGCCTCAGATCTCAGCCTCCTGGGTAGCCAGGATTATATGTATAGCCAGTGATGTCCAGCTTGAGTACACTTATTAAATGGGTGGTGATCCTACTTGCACATAGCCATATTTACCAACCCCCCACCCTAAACATGCTGTCATATTAGCATATAATTTCATCTAAAATGGACTCTCAAAATATTTTCAAAAACAAATAGTCCGATTCACTGGACAAGTGTCCTTCTACTGTGTGTGTGTGTGTGTGTGTGTGTGTGTGTGTGTGTGTGTGCCCCAGCTTGCCAATTATGGGGCTGGAACTCAGGATCAAGGCACTGACTCTGACCTTTTGTGCTCAAGGCTGGAATTCTACCAGCACACAGCCCAGTTTTTAATCTCTTAAGCAATGGTCCTTGTAATAGGGAGGTCAGATCTGGCCAGTGCCATCATTAACTGTGGAGGGACTTCAGATTGACTCCAGCTCAGATAAGAGCAGAGGCCAACTCCATCTCTACTAAGATCTCCCCCGCCCTATTCAGGGAAGCTCCCCTTTATTATGTTAAGTTATGTAAATTGACCACCTGAGTCCTGGGAGCTTCAAGGGAATGTGCTAAGAGTAGGCATAGGCGTATCCACCTGCATCCTGTCAGTCCCCGCCAAATCCATGCGTCAATTCTAACTAGAATGATAGGTTGGTTCAAATAGATACTATGAGACAGACTGTAACTCTATTGGCCACCTGCGTGCGGCCTAGCATGCTCTGTAAGTGTTGTATCCTCATTGGTCACGTGCGTGTGGCAAGTTTGGCTGGGATGTTTCCCTTATAACCAGGCTAGAAGGCCACACGTACGCGCGGTTCCAGCTCCCGAGTCTGGGCTGCACAGGTACACGCGGTTCCAGCTCCCGAGTCTGGGCTGCACACGTGCGTGCAGTTCCAGCTCCCGAGTCTGGGCTGCACACATGTGGGTGGCTCCAGCTCCCGAGTCTGGGCCCTGATCCTGCACTCGTGGTCGGCAGTTTCGGCTCCCGAGTCTGGTCTGCGACCAAGGCCGGTCGGTTCACTTTTTGTTCACTTTTTACTTCCCCAATAAATCTTTTTGTCATCTTGTAGCTGGAGACTGTGTGGTGGACTCTTGGGGGAACCAGGAATCCCCTCCCTTGGGGGGGACCCCGTTAAGTTGTAGCAAACACCCACTCTACTTCATTCCTAAGAAATTGGGACAGATAGGTCTCCCCGGGAGGAGGGAGGTCCCCAGGGCAGAGCCTGGGAAACACCCAGAGTCCCACAAGATGCCTGGGGTCAGTCCAGGCTCCATAGCCCCTGCCTGGTGAAGGAGGCCCAGAACGACTGGGATGCTAATGAAAACCCAGACAGGAAGGACTGGACTTGTCTGTGGTCTGTCACCTGGTGAGGACTCTGTGCTCTGAGCAAGGCTGACCATGTCCTACTTCTGTATCTGGACTCTGAGTGGCTGTGACCTGGGGGCAGAGTGTGGTTCCTGGAGACTGGAGACTGTTCCCAGCTCTGCACACCCAGCTAGGAATCCACAGCCTTAGCAAACAGCTTCAAGGCAGTAGCCAGCCTTCCACCAAGCCCTGAATTGCTGGAAGGAAGAAGTTCCTTGAGAATCCGAGGGGGCTTTGGGGAGGAAGAGTAGCAGGGAGAAGGGAACCGTGCCCGGAGGCGAGGCGGCACTCTAGGTTGGTCAGTGGGGCTGGGAAAGCACCCACTTGGCCACCTGTTCACCATCCCCGAGCCTGCTTCTGTTTTCAGGGCCCTCCAGGCGGCAGTCCCTGACTCCAGGAAGTCATGAAGTGGGTCCTGAAGTGGGTAATGACTATGACTCATCGGGAGCCTTGGTGGCTCTGAAGAGGAAGGATGCAAGGGACGTTTATTTATTCAAAGCCCGTAGCTCCAGTTACTGGAGCCTGAGGGGTGTGAGTGTGTGTGTGAGTGTGTGTGTGTGTGTCCTTGTCCATATCCCAAAGGGAAAAGCAGTTGCCTTCTGAGTGGCCTGGTTCCTGGTTACACACACACACACACACACACACACACACACACACACACACACACACACACACAGAAAAATCTAAAGAGGCCCAGGCTGACAGGAATGGTAAAGCTAGGCATAGCAGTGAGGAGGAGGGGAGGAAGCTTTTTGTCTCCATTGTCCTTGGTACCGATGACCTTGAGGAGCCTCTTGTTCCTCCAGTTCCAGTTTTGTTTCCATGGTTACTGGAGTGGCAGCATCATCCCTTTGCAGAGGCGAAATGCCCTAAAATGCCATGAATACCTGTGTGAGGGAGGGTGGGGGGTGGGTGAGGGTGGGTGGTAGAAGGACCCACCAGTGAAGATGGAGATTACCCCTCAGGGCTCTTCTTCACAACCTCTTCCACTTCCTCTCAAGTTTCTAGAGTTCCATTTGGTGTCCTTCTGTCAATTTAGGCTGCAGGGGATTAGTGGCCTTCTCTTGGGTCTTTTGAATCTTTACTATTTAGCAGCATACTTCTGCCTAGTAAGTGTGGGATAATTATTTACTGAGTGAATTCAAGGGTAAGAGCTGGGCTGTGATAAAGGTAAGTGTTAGGTCCTCTCCTTGAGGGCTACATGCAGATGCCCCCACCTCATTAAGTCTCCACCCAGTTACCTGGGTAACCTGCAGACCTGGAGGCAGTTACCTCCCCTTTCCCTGAGGTCACCTCCTAATCCACCTGGCCACACCCCTTGCCCCTGCCCTAAATAAAGCAGGGCGGGGGTGGTCCCCTCTCTCCCTTCTCTCCGGCCATGGATCATCTCGGCCACAGGCCAGCAGTTCGGTAATAAACTTTCTCTCTTGCCTGAATACCGCGTGGCGTTCTCCTTTACCGGCTACCTACTTTAAAAAACCTAACAGTAAGCAATACATCTCTCTATAAATCCAAATAACAAAGGCTAATGATACAGTTCAGTGATGGAGTGCTTGCTTAGCATGTGTAAGGCCCTGGATTCATCCCCAACATTCCAGAGTGTGTGTGAGAGAGAGGGGGGGGGGGCGGAATTCCAGGCACCTGACAGACATCGTGGCAATCAATCATGGCAGAGTGGTGATCTGCTATTATAAGTCTTACTTGAATCTCCCAAAGATAAAAATGAAATAAAGAGAAAAAGGAGAAGGGGAAGCAAAAGGGATATTTAAGAGTGATTGACAGGCAGGTATCTGTGGCTCACACTTATGATCCTCGCTACTCAGGAGGCTGAGATCTGAGGAATGCTGAAAGGCAGATGTGGTAAATACGCTTTTGAAGGTGTGAAATGCTTGCCCTTCATGGTTCACCTTGCCTGGGCACAGAGCCCCAGGAGAAGTCTGCTTCCTTGTTATTTTCACCGAGTAATGACTGCATGCTAGCACAGGCTGAACATACCCACGGTGCCCTGCTCATACCTTGTCTGTGCCAAGCTCCTTTTAATGGCCTCTGAGATTAGCCCCTATCTTCCTTTGATGAGCAGAAGGGAGCAGAGATAGGATCCAGGCAGGGATGACTTCAGCCTTCTGGGCTTTCGCAGATCCATCTGCCTTGCTGCTTTGTGCCTTTTCTTCATTGTCAGTGGCCAAGGTTCAGCTCTCTCTCTCTCTCTCTCTGTCCTTCTCCCCAAAGGATAAGAAATGTGGATTTCATTCAAAGGATATCTGTCGGTCTGTCCTGTCTGTCTCTGAGCATTTGCTCCGGGGCCCTAATAGGACAGGCCAGCAGTGAGGGCTTCCTCCTCAGCCTGGCCTTGTACAGAGATCATTTCAGACACTGCCCATTTGTCTTTCATATCAAGTCGGGGTCAGGGGGCAGACAGAGTCATAAAGGACTGCTACCCAGATAGCCTTTAGCATATCTAGAGAACACTCACACTATCTGGTGAAAGAGTGAGGTGAGACAGGAGAGCAATGGGGATTGGGCTGTGGAAGAGGCCAAAGTGGTGAATGCAGGATTTCATGGAGGCAGGGAAGAGGAAGCGACTATGGAGCAGATTGTCCACCAGGGGGCCACCGTGAGCTCTGCCCAGGCCCGGAGCCTCTCATCCTAATCCTGTCAGCGTAGTGCTGCTTCCCTGTCTCCTCCTTCCTCCGGGCCGTTCAGTTCAGCGTCAATTCCATGGGACACATTCTAGGGCCCTTTCATCATTTTTGCAAACATCACCGATGATGTGTGCAAGGAAAGACAGTAGCAAAGCCACTGAATCTCCCAGGACCGTTGTCCCCGGCAGTCAGCTGTTGACAGAAATGTCCTGATGGACTGTGTTTCTTATCAGCTGTTAAACATGCTTGGGCCTCACCTGTGTTAAAGCAGCCCCACAGGGTCAGAAACTCCAAGACAATCTTTGCCATTCATTTGCCCCCACAACTCCTGCTGCCAAAAGTCTGCCTTTGCTTCAGAGGCAGTCTTCTAGAAGGTGCTATGTACTCTTCCTCTCTGTCTTTCCACATACACCCCCAAGCTGGCCTCCCTGCGAATGTTCCCTACCCACAATCCCCCAGGCTCACCCCCACCCTTGCCCATTCCTCCCTCTAGGCTTCCCCACCCCACCCCCAGGTACCGTGGAACATTTTCCATCCCCTTTGCACACACAGTACTGTGATCCCCTCCAGATGCTCCGACCTTGGTCTCTGGAGACCCCAGACACCAGGGCCTTTGCCTGATTCCGTTTCCTCCATCCTCAGTTACTCAGGCTGCTTCCCAACTTCATGTCTTCTCTCAGATGAATCACAGGAACTTCATGGTCAGCAGGAAAAAAAAATGGAACCCAGGGAGGTAGTGGAGTCCTATTCTCTCTCTCTCTCTCTCTCCCTCTCTCTCTCTCTCTCTCAGCACTTTTGTTCTACCTCAGGGTCTACCATGATGTTCAGCCCCACCACAGATTCTAAACAATGGGACCAACAAACATGGACCAAATTTTCCAAAACAATGAACTAAGGAACGTTCTCTCTTTCAAAGACACTCCCCCATTGATCTTCGGATCTCTTGGCCTACTCCATTCCTGCCTCTCATTCCCTAACTACTTCTCCCAATTGTTCCTTTTTTTTTTTTTGGCCAGTCCTGGGCCTTGGACTCAGGGCCTGAGCACTGTCCCTGGCTTCTTCCTGCTCAAGGCTAGCACTCTGCCACCTGAGCCACAGCGCCCCTTCTGGCTGTTTTCCATATACGTGGTGCTGGGGAATCGAACCGAGAGCTTCATGTGTAGGAAGCAAGCGCTCTTGCCACCAGGCCATATTCCCAGCCCCCAATTGTTACTCTTAAATATCACATGAAGGTGCTACTTATAATTTTGTTGGTGATTAATTGGAGATAAGAGTCTTATGGACATTTTCTTTGGGGGGAAGGCTTGGCTTAAACTTCATTCCTCATATCTCAGCCTCCTAAGCAGTGAGGATTACAGGTGTGAGCCACCAATATTGACTTTGGACCAGTACTTCTGTTTGCCTCCCCTCACATCTCCTCCTGTCCTTCCTCATCTCTTTCTCTCTCTAAACTGCAGCTGCATTCGTTTTTCAGAGTAGCCAGCCTCATTGAATATTTCCCTTAACTGAAACCTCTAAGTATCTGCCAGACAAGCACATGGACTTGGTTTGAAGGCACTACTGCTGGAGGCTGTCAGAGCCTCATGCATCAAAACTGATCTTGTCCTGAAGGAGATCATAGGTTTGTGGCACGAGACCACCAAGCAAGCTGGGGATCTCAGGCTTGATTCCAGAATATCCGGCTCCTGTTTACACCTGCTGAATCACTGACCTAGGTGGTCTTGAAGAAATGGTGCTGTTGTCAAACACAGCGAACAAACTCTAGGCTGGGCTCTTGTCAATAGCGGACATTAAGATGTCCTTGAGGCAGGGAATATGGTCTAGTGGCAAGAGTGCTTGCCTTAAAAACATGAAGCCCTGGGTTCAATTCCCCAGCACCACATATATAGAAAACGGCCAGAAGTGGCACTGTGGCTCAAGTGGCAAAGTGCTAGCCTTGAGCAAAAAGAAGCCAGGGACAGTGCTCAGGCCCTGAGTCCAAGGGCCAGGACTGGCAAAAAAAAAAGATGTCCTTGAATTCTTGGCTGTGCCTAGAATAGTGTCAAGAAAAGTCCAGGCTGACACTCACAATGATAAGAATTGCAGGAGATACAGTTGCATGCAACGCCTAGAATGGGGCAGCTGGAGGCAGAAGCATGGGGAAAATGCAGAGCTCTGTGAGCTCCAGGTGGCCTTTCTTAATTCCTTTGGCTCACATCAGTGATCACTAACCACTCTCATACCCCATCCTCAGTGCAGTTACAGCCCCATCTCCTCCCACTCAAAGGTGCCATTGTGCTCCTGGGTACAAAGCACTGAGTTGCGAGTCTGTCCTCTCCCCCACCTCTTCCCCTCACACCTGCTTGGCATGCTTGCTTGGCCAGTGTTCTACCTCTTGAGTCGCACCTTCAGTCTAGCTTTTTATGCTCACTAATTGGAGATAGAATCTTGTAGACTTTTTTTCTGGGATGGCTTCAAACCATGATCCCCTGGACCTCAGCCTCCTGAGTAGTTAGGATTAAAGGCATTAGTCTTTTCCTCCATTTGTAAAGGCTTTAATCCCACTGTAAAGACCCTTGTCATATGGCCTGACCTAATGCTGATCACCTCTCAAAGACTCTTTTACTATACCATCATTCTAGGGGTGAGGATTTCAACGTAGGCATCCTGAAGGCATGTGACCATCCTGGCTACAGCAGAGTGCAAGACCGAAGGACCACATGTTAAATGGCAAAGAACAAGGAATAAGAGAAAAATCAACTGAATATTATAGGGAAAGAAATGCTAAGAAAGATGTAGAGCCAGGTGGAGGGTCTAGAGGATCTCCTGCCAACAGCTCATCTGTGGTGGCCCCTGTCATTTGGTACATCATGGTCGGGTGGGGAGAGTTGAGGGAGTGGGAAGAGGTTATCTGCACAGCCAGTTCGATGCCATGTTCACATGGACTGTCTTGCTTGCCCTTGTCCTATGGCTAGGTTTCTGAAGAGCTGGACTGTGGCCTCTTTGCAGTGCTGGCCACACAATTAGGATGTGATTCGGGTCTGCTCAGAGCGTGTGTCTGCCAGGCCTGGGCAGTCTGGAGCTGAGGTCATTGTTTTGCTCTAGGACCATGGCAAACAATTTTCTGGATGCTATTTGTTGTAGATTAATTTATTACCATTCTCTATGGTGGCTCATTTCCACCTGTGTCTCTCCTATTGGAGGAGCAGATCCGTCATGGAAAGTAACTGTCTGATTCCTGCGCAAATAATTCCATCAAATGTCCACATCAGAAGACAACCATCACTTCTAAAGGCCTCTGAGCATCCCAAGTCCATGAATTTGAGCCCCATTCTCACTACCAATCACTCAAACCAAAGAGGAAAGGGATGCTCTTCTAGAAGAACTTGCATCTGTCCTATGTCCAGGAATAAAGGGGAGCCGTTATGTAAGATGGGTCCCTGTGTGTGTGTGTGTGTGTATGTGTGTGTGTGTGTGTGTAGCATGGAGTGTATGTGAGGTGCAACCAGATTTTGTCTCTCATGCCACTGTAGAATCCTGAACAGGGCTTAGTGTGATTTGGGGCATAAAACAGGCCAGTGTGCATATACACTGTGTATATGCAAAGTGTATAAACAGCTGCAGAATAAGTGAATGAAAGGCTGGAGCACTTATGGAGGAAAAGAAGGGTAATGACCCAATCAGATGCTAGAACAGCTGAGAATGGGTTATAAAGGGCTAGAAAAGTGGAATCTTACCAGCCTACATTGGGCTACTGCTTTCTGGACTACACTTCTCTTTCTCTTACACCAGGAAGTATATACTCTCCTCCTCCTCCTCACCTAGGAAGCAGATAGACAAGACCTCACATGGCATAAGTCAGGAGTCTGGCTTAAACCAACCCACCTGCAGTGAAAAGGCTTTCCTCCATTTCCCCTGGTATCTTACTCTTACTTTGAAGTAAACATGCTTCTGCTCCCACTTCCATGCCTCATAATTCTCTGTTTTGTGGAGAGAAAGAACTCAAGATGCCTAGATGATATTCCTAGGGCTGGGACAAACTCACAAGATACAATGACTTTTTGAAAATTAATTTAAAATGTAGAACTATTTGGGACATTTCGTTGAAACTACCACCAAGTAGTTTGGATTATCTTCCAGAACAAATCCTTCTAAGAATAGTAAATATAAATTAAATTAGAATAAAAATTAAATATAAATTGAATCAGGGTGGAACTGAGTTGGGAGGTCGTGATGGAGGAATCCAATTTTATGCTATTAATAATCAGAATTCCTTGCCTAGGGTTACTTAAGTTTTCCTCCCTAAGACCTCTAATTGCAAAAGAAACCACCAGTTCATTCCATAGACCTTTCTGCCCACCAACTCTTTCCTAGGATTCAACTTTCTTTTCTCCAGTGGAAATGGAAATGCAAATCTGTAAGGAGAATATGTAAATTCATTCTGCTAAGCTAGCTGCATGTCAGATACCACAATAGAAACCAACAGGGTGACAGGGAGTTTAAAGCAATGTTTCAAAAAATGAAAATAAGGCACTGTGAATGGGCAGTGGAAATCAAAAGAAATCACAAAGCTACCAGGTAAAAAAAGAACTAATTAGGAGAAAAAGTCAGAACAGCCTAGATGATATGGCATGCAGGAAAAAAGAAACCTCAGCCACATTCAGAGGGAAGTGGAGAGAAGAGGGGAGGGGAGGGGAGAAAAGAGGAGGGGGAAGGAGAAGGGAGGGATGGAAGGGGAAAGGAGAGGGGAAGGGGGAAAGAGGAGGGAAGGGGGAAGGAGTGGAGGGGAGGGAAAGGAAAAGGAGGGGAATGGGAGCAGAGCAGAGAAGGAGGAGGGGGGAGAGGAGTGGGGAGGGAGAGAAGAAGGGAACCAGCATCTACCCTCCTGTATGGCCAAACTAGGACGTAGGTGCTTCTGGGAGTGGGCAGGGGAACTGTAGTGGGAAGTCTGAAGGTGGCTCTACCTTAGGCGGGCCGAGCCACTTCAGAGCAGGAGGCCTTTGGATGATCACAAGGGTTCTAGATGCAGCCTGTTGATTGGTTGATTGGTGCCTAGGCGGGTCTTTTTAGCTTGCTTAAAGCTGGAAGGAGAGCTCCTTTCCTGCCTCCTTCTGGGACTCCTCCTCCTCTCATTGAATGTGGTAGTGCCTCAAAGGTCCCCTGCAGCACCTCTGTCCATGCTCTTCTTTCTTCTAGGAAGATCTCATCTGGGAAGTCAGCAGCAAGCCCCATTTACAAGCCCATGACTCCAGGACTCTCCCTTGCTCTTCTGAGTCTACATGTGTAACTTCAAAGGCCTTCTGAGTCTCCACCAATGCAAGCGTGCAAAGTCAGTGATTTGGTCTGAAACCAGCCCATACTTAATCTCCTTCTACCCCGTTAGATTCTATTCCAGTGCAGCCAGGCTCTGGGATCTGCTAAGCCAGAGTGCCGGGTGAGGGCACCCTGTCCGCCCTGGTTATGATGGATTGTTCTGTAGATGATTGCTTGTGACTTTCTCAAGTTGCACTACACCCCTCAGCACCTCAGCTCCTCAGCTCCTCAGCTCCTCAGCTCCTCAGCTCCACTGCTTTTAGTCCAAGGCACCATCACTTCTGGCCTTTCCCAATCCATTCTCCAAACCAGACCAGAACAACCAATGTAAGACAATGAAACCTTCCAGTAGGCCCACTGCTCTTAATGTGACAAACCTGCTCTAGGCCTTTGCAGCTTCCCATGCCTCCAGCCTCTCCCAAGGCTTTCCTTTCAGCCCCTTCCCACATCCAATGTATAATCTCATTTTAGGTGAAGAAGGAGATTGTGCCTATAAATCCAGTGCTCTGGAAGCTGAGGCACTAGGACAGAGACATACAGTCAACTTGGGGTACACAGTCTGTCCAAAAGAGGAAAAAGAGGAGGAGGAAGAAGAGGAAAAGGGAGATGAAGGAGAGGAGGAGAGGCCATTAGGGGGAAGGGAGGGAGAGCTTCACATGGCTCCATCGCAGTGTTCAGGATGCCTGTCTGTCACACAGTAGCACTGCCTTGCAGAATACATTTCCCTTATACAATAGATGCTGTCAGAGACCAGGTTTCTCTCTCGGCTGCTGCCTATTTGGATGCAGAGGCGCTATCAGGATTAAGGCTGTGCAGCGAAGGCTGTCTCTGGGATCCGAAGTGGTCCCAGCATGGCTTGACTCCTGATGCCTGGCCCTGTGACTTGCTTTCCAGCCACATGTGTGACCTGGAGCAAGTTGGACTTGGGCTGTGGTAGGTGGGGCTCAGGAGGGCCCTCAAACAATCTGACATTTGGTTGCTTCTAGCTCACACCTGGAATCCCAGCTATTCAGGAGGTGGGAATAGGAGGGCTGAGGTTCAATGCCAATCCAGGCTGAAAAAAATCTGTGAGACACTATCTCCAATGAATGAGCAAAATACTGAGTGGGAGGTATGGCTCCAGTGGTAAAGTACAAGCGAATCGAGCAAGAACATGAGGCCCTGAATTCTAGTGTCAGTACCCAGGAGAAAAGGAGAAAAGCTAGAGGAGATGTATACTTAATACTTAGAAAGAATTTTCTCAGAGTGGCTCAAGTGATCCATTGCATTTAGACCTCAGAGGACATCACTGAACCCAGCCAGAATGAGCTGTTCAGAAAGTGCCACCACATACCCAGGACCCAGATGCCCAGGAAGAGATGAAGGGCTGGCTATACCATCGCACAGGTCCCATTCCACTCCTTTCCGATAGAGCCACTCACCCCGCCGCCCCCCCCCCCGCCCCCTTTGCCTGCTCAGTTCTTTTTATTATCTTAGGTTTCAGCACCAAATTAGATCCCTTAAGAGTCCTGTGTCCTGCCCCTTTCCAGCTCAGCGTCTTGGTCTCCTTCATACCTGTTTAGCAGGGGTAATTCTAGTTTGTGTGCTTTTTCTCCATCTCTTCCTTCTCCTACTAGACAATAAATTCCATGGAGATGAGAAACCGTATCATCTTGGTTATGGTCTGAATACTTATGTCACCTCAAAATTCATATGTTAAAAACTGACCCCTAAAATGACAGTATTAGTATGTGGGACATGCAGCTATTAGGTATTGGGAGGATGATTAAGTCATGAGGGTAGAGCCCTCAGCAATGAGATTAGGGCCCTTTTCAAAGGAAGGATGTTACTTGGCATTTCTGCAATGTGACGACATTGTTGAAGTGATCACCTGTGAGGAACGGGCCTCCTTGATCTTGGATGTCTCAGCCGTCAGACTTGTGAGCCATGAATTTCCATTGTATATAAAAATATCCTCCAATCAGAGGCATTTTTCTTCTCATTGTCCAGATGGTCTAAGTCAGTCTTGATCACAACTGATTCCACAGTGCCTCTTCCTGCTTCTAGAACAGATACTCGGTAAGTATGGTGGTGGAATGTGTAAGAAAAATGAAGTAGTAGCAAGTCAGAGGTCCTTTAGACTTTATGTGGAGTCAGATTCTGTTTTCTTTATTGGTGCTGGGGATTGAGCCCAGGGCCTTTCACATGCTAAGCAGGAACTCTACCACTGAGCTATTGTTTTCTGGTGCATATTTTTCAACCTCTACTATGATGAGAAAGGTGTTGGATTGGCTATCAAAGCTCTACTGAGCTCAGAGGAAATGATCAGAAAGGATGGCTAGTGGGCTCACGTCCAGGTTCTGCTGGGTGAGACACAGGGGCCCACAAATAGGAACAGCTCCCCCACAGGTATCCCTCCTCATATACACAATGGTGACAAGAACCCCTGAAGATGGGGGCCTATTGGAGGGGAGCATTCTAGTCTGGTTATTTTGAAGGAGAGGGCTGCGTATGAGGAGAGCAGGGAGCCCGGCCAAATGCAATTATTGGATGGGCATGAACAGGGGAGTCACCCAGCCGGTTCTCATCCACTGGGGTGCAGTCAGCGGAGTGGATGCTCTTCCTGCTTTCCCAGATGTCTCTGTGGGCCAGAGCCAGCGGGCTCCCCTCTGGGAGGCAAACAGATGGCTGGTGAATTCCTGAATGGCTGCGATTACTCACATCTCCAGGTAACCACAGCCCAGTGAGGAGAGGACACGTGACTCCCTCAAAGTCCAAATCACACGGAGCTGTCCGGACAGTGGCTTCCAGGAAGTGAGTTCACTTAAGGGATGATTGAGAAGATCACAGTGACATTTAGTGACCTGCATACAAAAGGACCCTAAAAGCAAGTACATAGTACATAGACATCAACCATTTCCATCCTGGAAGCAAGCCTCCCCCACTCAGCCTGGCCTTCTCTACTCGTGCTTTTGTCACTGAATAGAGGAAAGAAGCCCCAATTCTCAGTAATATGTCCCCCTGGGAATTAGGATGTTTGCCTCCACCACAGAGGACTTTAGGATTATTTGAACAGCAGCTTCTGAGTAAAAGTAAACAGTCCTCTAGAGACAGACAGAGAGAGAGGAGGGAATCAGCCAAATTTCTACTTCCCAAACTCAGTGCTTATTTACCACAAACAAGTCAACACACCTCCTGCTGGACTCCAGTGGGTCTGAAGAGACGTGGACTCTGTGCACACGCGTGCTGATCTTCTGACTCATAGGGCAAGGGGGGATCTTCTAGTCTGGGGGGAAAGGGTTGAGTGTAATGTTCCAATGTTTTGCTTCTTATTGGGTAAATCTGTCTGGTTCTTCCTCAAATTGTAATTCGGGGTTGACTGGCAAATTTAGGAACCATGAGTCCCCATGAACATGTATGTAGTTTAGTGGGAGTCTAACTTTCAACAAAACTTGAAGTGTAGTCTGCAAGTAAAAGGGGTGCCAGCCACTTCAGGCCTAGTTTTTTTTCCCCTCCATCAGTTCTGGAAAATAGTTGTGCCCTCAGTGTCACCAGGAGCTCATGCCCACTGCTAACAGCAGGTTCTGTGAGCTCATTAGCTTCTGTCTGGTTACTATGCAGGGTGGGCACTGGGTCCTCATGGGAAATGTGACCACACACTGCAGTGTGCTGTCCCATCCCCAACCCACAATATTGCTTTGTAGACTGCGTTCGTGGCAACCACCACAGCTTCCTCTGTTGCCTCCCACAGCTCATCACATCAATTATTTTGTGACGTCAGGCCATCCGTCAAGGATGTCCCTACAGTGGGTGTTTTTAAAGGCCTCAAAGGAAGAGAATATTTTCAAATTACTCACGACTTCCGGTGATATAGATTTGGAGTAGTTAGCATTAATGAACAGGTGGGTGTTACTTGAGGGCATAATGAACGGGCTAATACGTGAATTCATACTGCTGTGTTTAGCTGCATTTGCCACCATCTTGAATTGATCTTTGCCTATTGGGACTGAACCCTGATGCCTGGGGCAGTTGTGTCTTTTCATCTTTGCCCATACATCCACTTCAGTTTCCATCTAGATGCTTACGTTGCCCTTTTAAACTAAAGCACACCATGAAGAGTTGTTTTTTCCCCCCAAATTGGCAATGCATCTGAATGGGAAACCAGTGGTCATCTATTTTAAATAAGGTAGTTCTTTTTGTGAGGTTGAATCCACTTTATTACGTGTTATTTTTAGCAGTGTAATGGTGTCCTTTTTCATAAGAAGACTGGCAAATCCTACACAGGAAGAAAAGATTGGACCCAGCAGTTTAAGGAGATGTCATTAGCAAAAACCTAAGTCCAGCAGAGTAAAGTAGCTTCTCTCCTGAAAGCAATTCTTCTTTGTCTTGTCTCTTTTCACAGCTCATTAGCTCTCGGGGAATCAGAATGAGGCGTTTTCCAATTATCCAGCCACAGGAGAATGCTGCTGATGGATGGAAGCCTCAGTTTTACACCAACACACACACATACACACACACACACACACACACACAAACACCCCACATTCATCTCCTGGCACCATCCAAAGGGGTGAAGCTTTCCTTATTCCCTAGGGAATGCTGCTGAGAAAGCTCTTGGTACTAAAGGCTTGCCTTTCCTCTCTGGCCTTAAGCAAGCTAGGGTACCTCTTTGTACCTCCACAAGCTTATTGGTAACAAAGGGTCTCAAAGACATTCTCTGCAGTGTTTTGAAAATCAAATGCCAACATGCAGAAGTGCCATGGGGTTCATTCAGTGGTATACATTCAGAGATATTTTCAGAGCACTGTCTAAAAACACAGTGGGCAACTTTTGCTTTTTCTCTCTTTTTTTTTTTGGCAACTTCAGTACAAGCAATTTAAGTTGTTTTTAAGTTGTTGTGGTCCTTGCATGACAGAAGACACACAGTTGAGGCAGGCCACAAGATAGAAGTGTGAACAGAGGTACATAGGACAAGTGCCCCGACAAATAGGGTGTCTTCCCTATCAATGTCAGCTACTGGAGCTGGGATCTCAAAGTAGCAGAAAGTAATAGTGGGAAGGGATGGCCTCCCAGATCTCACAGAAGCCATGGGGGCTGGATCTGAATGGAAGAGGTGGAGCCAATGTCCTTTTTACTCTGGTCCTGTGGCAATAGCACAACATCTAGCAGGTACCAGATTGTTGGAGAGAAGAAGACCTGTGAGAATTTATCTTCTTTTTGTTTATTTGTTTTTTGTTTTTGTTGCCAGTCCTGGGGCATGGACTCAGGGCCTGAGCACTGTCCCTGGCTTCTTTTTGCTCAAGGCTAGCACTCTACCTCTTGAGCCATAGAACCACTTCCGGCTTTTTTCTATATATGTGGTGCTGAGGAATCGAACCCAGAGCTTCATGTATATGAGGTGAGCACTTTACCACTAGGCCATATTCTCAGCCCTGAAATTTATCTTCTTGATCTAGAAGTTTCTCCATGATGTGAGGATACATGAGAGTTAAGGCAGGAAGTCAGTGCCTCAAACTTTGAGAGTCTGACAAATGTGTTATTTCTTTAGGATTTGGGAGTGGCTCAATCTGAGGGACCCAGTCTTTAAAGTATGGCTTAGCAATCTGGCAATCATTGAGATATGGGCTCTGAGCCACGCAATAAAGACTGTGACCTACAGCAAGTGGTTTGTGCGGAGGAGCAGTAATTTGAAGGTTAGCCATGGAAATGCCATCAGACTCTGTATTTAATTGTCCCATGTTTATTGGAGAACTTCTAGCCAGGTGCTGATGGCTCACATTGCAATCCTACCTACTCAGGTGGCTGAGATCTGAGGAAAGCAGCTCTAAATCAGCATAGGCAAGAAAGGCCATGAGATTCTTCTCTCCAATTAATCACCCAAAAGCCAGAAGTGAAGCTGTCGCTGAAGTGGTACAGCACTAATCTTGAGTGAAAAGCTGCACCCCTCCTCCTTTGAAAGAGAAAAAGCTCAAAAGCTGTTGATTGTAAGTCTTCTACTCCTTCTCTCAACCTTCTTCCTTCCTGGATTCTCTCCCAAAGTAGGAAGAAGCAGCCTTTCCCCACCCCTTCCCTGGCTCTCATCTTTCTTCCCTTGCCTAGCCCATCCTGTTGAAGTAAGTTTCAGAAGCTTCTCAGCACCAGCCTGGGACTTGGGTCCAGCTGGGGCTGACAGTGCAGCTGTTTCTACAGTCACCTGTCATTTCTGATTCACCTCCCACTATACACCCTGATATGGGCTGAGCACTAAAGTAGTGACTGGGAGAGATTCTTCCTCCTCCTCCTCCTCCTCCTCTTCCTTCTCTTCCTCTTCCTCCTCCTCCTCCTCCTCCTCCTCCTCTTTCTCCTCCTCCTCTTTCTGCTCTTCCTCCTTCTCTTCCTCTTCCTCTTCTTTGTGTGTGTGTGTGTGTGAGAGAGAGAGAGGATCTGATCTTGTTGTGTAGCCCAGGTTATCCTAAAAAAAGTGATCCTCCTGCCTCAGTCTCCGCCCCAAATGCTGAGATTACAGGTGTGTGACATCAAGCCCAGCTCCAGATGCTTAAGTTGTTTTTTTTTTTTTTGTTGTTGTTGTTTTTTAACACTTCTCCTTTCCCCTCTGCCCTGCCTCCACCCACCTCAGGGCTCCATATGACCCTGTTCAAGTCAGCTTTCCATCAGGATTCCATCACAGGTGCTCCGGATTGTGGGAGAAAACTACAATGAAGAATAGAATCACTTGGAGGTTCTGGGGCCAAAAAAGTCCCACAGAAATAAAATAAAATAAAACACAAACCAACTCCCTTGGGTGGGAAGTGGAGGGCGCCGTGTACTGAGAGTGAGCTGGACAGTCACAGTGCGGCCTGTGCCTGTGCTAATCGGCGCTCAGAGTTCCTCTAAAGCAGTTACTACAGTAGACGCCACCAGCGTGGTATAGAACACACGTACTCAATGGATGATGGAGACGGGGGAGGGCCTTGCACTCTGTAGCTCTTAGTACATGGTGCTTGGCCTCCGATTTCAAGATTTAAAATTACCCCTATGACTTGGACAAGCCCTTGGTTCACAAGGGCTCGGTGTGAACTCATCCCCAAGCTGGAGGCCAGAGTCTTCATCTGGCAAAATGGATCCTCCCTGATCTATGGACATGACTCTGTGGTAGGAAGTAGAGGGGGAGTCAAGAGTCCCTAGAGGGGGTTTTGAGAGCCAGAGAGGGAAGTGACTGGGGCCAGTGGGCAGAGAGAAGAGAGAGGCCACATCGCCACTCTCACTGTTGGAAACCCATCGGGCCCAACCTTTATCCAGTGTGGACAGAAGCTTGAGAAGAGGCAGCACTGCCCCCGGGGCCTAGGCCTGGGCCACTTGTCCAGAGGCCCTGAGCCTGACGTGAAGGTGAGTATATATGCTGCTTCTCCCCACAGAGTGGGGGTCCACAGGGTCTGGGCCTCCAAACTACACCCACAGCTCATTGCCCTTTCTGTTCTCCCTTACTCTATAATAAGTGCCATGGAGGGTAGCAAGGGGAAGCTGTGGGGAGGGCGGAGTCCTCACACCGAGCCCCTGGTCTCCTGGGACCCACGTAGCACATCAGTCTTATCTTGTATATCCTGTTCAGCCTCTGCATCCTGCTCTGCCTCAGTACAGGCCCCGAGCATTGGGGGGCTAGGAAGGCACTGGAGGAGTCGGCCTTCCCGCTTCATTTCTGCCAGCTCCTTGGCACAGCAGCTGGGTGTATTGGTTTCATAGGTGTCGTGGAAGGTGTTGTAGTCCACCTCATAGAAGCCCTTCTCCAAGGTAAGAACTGGTGTGAACCGGTGGCCCCACAGCACCTCTGTATCCATGTAGGAGCTTCGTGCTTGGCAGGTCATACCTGAGAAAATAGATGTCACATGCACTATGATACAATCTACCATCCATCCATCCACCCACCCATCCTTCCATCTTGTCAACTATCTATCGAATTATCCATCCATTCACCCAGCCATCCCTCCGTCTATTCAATAATTTGTCATTCTAATGATCCACCCATTTGTCCACCCATCCACCATGTACTCATCCTTCACCCAGACATCCTTAATCCAGTAATCTATCAATCTATCCAATTATCCATCAATTCACCCATCTACTCATCTATCCATCCATCCACTCATGTACCCATCCTTCACCCACTCATCTTTACATCTACACAGTAATCTATCAGTCTGTCCAGTCATCCATCCACCTATTTACCTACCCATCCATTCATCCATCCTTCCATCTATTCAATAACCTACCAATCATTCATTAAGCATTTCCACAGTCAGATGCCCTACCACTGCACCTATTTCTCATTAAGCATTTCTTGAACATCTATTTGTGCCAAAAAAGACATAGTCCTCAAGGAACTCAGGATGTGACGGGGGCAGAAAACTAGAGGCAAACATGCAAAATTCCAGAGCACATCTCTAGAGACCAGAGTGAATAATTTGGAGGATAGTTGAAGGCAAAGACTTGATTCTTGAAACTAGTGTTCAGGTACAGAAGACTGAGACAGGAGGGGAGGCAGGAGAGGAGCTAAAATAAAGATAAATTCAGAATGAAGGAACACAGAAGAGCCAGCAGATATTCAGAACATAAGGGGATTGTTTGGAGAAGACACATATGGACAGATGGAGTAGACACATATGTACACTCCTGCACACGTGCATGTTCGTGCACACCCATATGCACACACAGGAAAGGGAGCAATCACCCCCCTCCCAGACAGACTTCTTGATCTGAAGATGTTCTGGTGCCTCCGTGCCCTCCCCACACAGCCCTTGCCATGCCTGTGTTATTTTTAGGTATTGCTCTCTCTCTCTCTCTCTCTCTCTCTCTCTCTCTCTCTCTCAGCCTTGTTTATGGATGAGGAAGCCTCTGAGCATAGGATCACAGGAAAACAGCTTTCTATTTCATCTTTGAGCTTAGGAAAGGACGAGTTTGTGCGCTTTGGACACTTCTCTGAGAGAGGATGTCCTACAAACCAAACCCAAGCCAAAGGCTACTTCCCACCTGCCTGTGCTCCGGTACCCAGGCACCCCCAGGGGACTGCAAACTCAATGGGCTTCTGGCCTGCTCTTGACTGTCATGGGGAGGCTTGTCTAGGCCAGGCCTCTCCATTCAATCCTTATTCCTTTTTGCATACTCCCTAGCCCCAGCAGAAGTGTAATCCTCCACCTCCAAACTGGGCCCCGATCCATCTAAAACCACTGGCTCCCAGAGCCCCCGAGATGACAGCAAACCAAGGACCAAAACCTCTTTGGGACCAACTTTCTGAGCTGTGCCTGCTCATCTTCTAGCGAGCTGCCTTGCAAGAAAGTTCTTGATTCTGTCCCTGGCTGCTCGTGACTCATTCTGTCACTTTCCAGGACAGTGTCAGGGAGGACACGTTGCCTGGGTGCTCCATTATATACATTCTCCCCAACAACCTCGTGAGATTAGCATTCCTGATGGGTTGACAAGTCGAGCAAGAATCCAAACTCACACAGGTAGGCTGCGACAGAGTATATGTTACTCGAATCTAGCTAAACTCTTGGTTTCATGAGGAGGACAACTAAGCTCCTCAGGTACTGAGTTCTGAACAGATATGTGAGTGATTTGCCTCCTGACTTCTCAGGGTCTCTCCAGGGGATGGGGGTGGGGGGGCGGAATCCTGCCTCTCCTGATGGAGACAGAGTAGCCCAGGTTGAGGGGAGGAGGTCAAGCAATTAGGGCAGGTTTGTGTTCTGGCTTCGTGGGAGGGGACTGTGGGCAGAGTGAGCAATCAGTCTCGGGGCGGCGGGGTGGGGTGGGGGGAGGGATGTGGGTGCTTTCCCCACTAGCAGAGATAGCAGCTGTGAGGATGGTGTGGCATAGCTTGCTTCTTTGCCTCCCTGCCTTTCATTTGATCCTTCCTTCTTGACCTCTGATCTGAGCAAATTCCAAGAAAGTGCGCGTACATTCTCATTATGACTCTGTCACCAAGGGCAGAGTGACCTGAGTGTCTCCAGCCCTCTACAAGAGGCAGCTTCCTACATTCTGCCTGTCCTCAGCCCCAAGGGCTCTCACAGCTGCCACCATATGCTGCCTGTTCAGGCTCCAGCCCCCAGCAGATGGCCCAGCAGCCCCTCTGGCACAGTCCCTAGAGCTTGCTAGCACCCCTGCCTGGTTCCACTGACTGAGAAACTAGAGACCTGACTGAGTCCTCCATCCAGTAACCAGCTCTCCAAAGCTAGGCAAGTATGCTTGGCCACTAAGAGGCCCTAAGATTGAGGGGCCTCTGTGGTGTGGACTTGAGAATGTAAGGCCTGGATCTGAGTACTTAGTGTCTGCTTCAGGTACTCAAGGCCAAGCATCCACATCTGTAAAATAAAATGCAAGCCAGACCTAGCCTGTGTCTGCAAGAAACTTAAGAATAGAAAGGTGCATCATTCTGAGGATGCCTGAGTTCTCTGGACAACATAGTGAGGGCCTGGCCTGCTGCTTGGCTTACCTGGTACAAGATGAAGGAGGAAGAGGAGGAGGAAGATGTGGCTGTGGTATGTTGTAAGTAGGCTCTCCTCCTTGGGGGAACCCTGCCCCAAAATGTGGGATGGGATGTGTGGATCCTAGGCAGAACTCAAGCTTCCTTAGGCACCATGTTCCTTGGAGCCACCTCAGAGCCATCTGCTAAACATGGCTGTGTGGCTGAGAAATGTGGAAGCCCACGGCTCCCAGCTGCTGGCTGAGCAGGAGAGCACCAGTCTGGACAAAGGGGCCATCTTTTCAGGCATATATAAGTGGATAGCACATCTCTGTGTGGATGCACTGGTTATGCAAACAAAGCTATGCTTGCCTTTGGGAGGGAGGCTGCTCCAAGGAGGGGCCAATGGAACACGTGTCTCTAAGGAAGAAGAGTGCAAATCCCCATGAGTTTAGAAAAGGCTGCATACAGCACACTTCCCCTCCTGGTGATGATATTTGGAGTGCGTGTGAAATCACAAGGTCCTGCTCTAAAGCACCAGCTCCTGTCAGGCACCGGTGGCTCACACCTGTAATCCTAGCTACTAAGGAAGCTGAGATCTGAGGATCAAGGTTAGAAGCTAGCCCAGACAGGCAAAGTCCATGAAACTCTTAACTCCTATTAACCAGCAAAAAGTCAGAAGTAGAGGTGTCACTTAAATAGTAGAACACCAGCCTTGAGCAAAAAAAGCTTCAGGACTGTGCCCACATCCTGAGTTCAAACCTCAGTACTGGCAACAAAACAGCAGCAGCAGCAACAACAACAACAAAAACTCTCAGTTCCTCGTATCACCCCAGATTTCTCAAGGAGAGTTGTAGCTGTCAGGGGAGCACCTGTTCTTGTTTGGCCTCTGTTTATATCTACCAAGAACATGAGAGGCTTCCAGTCTCTATATGTGCTTACATCTTAGATCTGTTTCTGAAAGTTGGACCAATCCAGCAATGCAAGCTATTGTCATTTACTCCAACTTGAGTGACAGAACCTTTCAAATCACATTAGAGACCAGACAAACTATATGCGATTTCTCACACACAAACTTCCCAGTTCCATATCCCAGTGACCCTTGTTCCTGGCTGGTAACTGGACTAGAAAGAAGACAGATGTCTTACCTGTTGCTTCCACCATCCCTTCTAGAATGACCACCACTTCGAACTCCTCCTGATCCAGCTGAGCCCTCGACATCTCCCAGAAAGGACTCTTCTCATTGATCTCGTGGGAGATGATGAGTGGGGACACCAGGAAGAGGCGGTCATCGCCAGTATCAAAGCCCACGTTAATGTCGGTCTGGTTCAGGGGGATGAACTCCCCTTCTTTGGTCTGCCGAGATTTGATGAGCTTGGCCCGGATGGACGCCTCCACGATGTGGGAGTTCCGGAGGTCGCCCACCCGGAACATGAGGCACAGCTTCTCGTCCCGCATGGAGATGACCGCATTGTTGGAGAACATGAGGGTCTCAGCTCTCTTCTTGGGCTGGCTGATCTTGACAAACATACAACCCACCATGAACGCATTGACGATGGAGCCCAGGATAGCCTGGACCAGGAGGAGAATGATCCCTTCTGGACACTTCTCTGTGATGACCCTGAAGCCATAGCCGATGGTGGTCTCTGTCTCAATGGAGAACAAGAAAGCAGACACAAAGCCACTGAGGTTTTCCACACAAGGAATCCACTCCTGGTCACCCACATGGTCCAGATCACCCCGGATGTACGCGATGAGCCACCAGATGAAACCAAAGAAGAGCCAGGTGATGGTGTAGACCATGGTGAAAACCAGCAGGTTGAAGCGCCACTTGAGGTCCACCAGGGTGGTGAAGAGGTCACTCAGGTAGCGGTAGGTTTCCTGCACGTTGCCGTGGTGGACGTTACATTTCCCGCTCTTCTCCATGTAGCGCTGCCGGGGCTTCTTGCCTTCGGCCAGCAGGCGAGTGCGGTCGGTGGCAATGGGTACATAATCACGAGCCTGCTTCGGAATCTTCGTGGGGTTCTGGGAAGTCACCCCAATCTCCATGTCCTGGTTCATGGCATTCCTAGAATCACCAGCCATAGCTGGGACACGTGGAGTTACTAACAAAATAAAATAAAATAAAAAGATTATCGTGAGTGAAGAGGGCTCTTGTGATTCCCAGAGAACCAAGATTAATAGTCACTCCAGCCTGGGGGTGCTCATGGGTGATCTTTGTTGGATTTGTTGAGCTTTGGGGGCCTGGATGGCTCACAACTGTAATCCTAGCTACTCAGGAAGCTGAGATTTGAGGATCACTGTTCAAAGTCAGCCCTGGCAGGAAACCATTAACTCCAATGAACACCCAAAAAAGCCAGAAGTGGAGCTATCCTTGAGCTAGTGACACAGTGCTAGCCTTGAGCCAAAAGAGTTAGAGGACAGCACCCAAACCTTGAATTTAAGCCCCGGGACTGGTGTGTGCGTGTGCATGCATGTGCACACACACACACTCACACACAATTTTGTTGAGTGAACAAGTAGAGGCAAGGAACACATGAAATAAGTAAAAGATTTAGAGAAATATGGCATTAATTTAAAAATAATGAGGACCAGAATCTATTAAATACATACTATATTATACGCACTACAGACAGAGTGCCACTTGTAACCACAATAGCCATCCCTTCTATAGACTGTGTAGTCTGTGGATTTTGAATGAGCCCTTTCCCTCCATTACAAGGTGTATTCCACAAAAGGTCCCTTTGTTCTTGGTACATTTCATGCAGCTAGAATACAGTCTGGCCAGGTTTATGTATTCAAAAACTTTCTGAATGAACAGATGACAAATTAAGAAAACAGCTTCCCAAACAGGGGAAGTGGTTATCCCTAGGCTGCCAAACAAGAAAGTGCTAAAGCTGACATTTGGATTCCTGCTTACCTGGCGCAAAGCTTGTGCTCCGTCCTTTATACTTGTCTGCCTCTTTTCTTTCATCTAATTCTTAAAGCCGCAGACAGAAAGGAAAAGGCAGCGTAGGTCTGATTCACCAAGTGGAAGCGCCTGCTGTCTGCGTGGGGAGTTTGGCTTGCCTGAGAGCTCACTAAAATGACAAATTGCCACGTAGCTCCACCCTTAAAACTTTGATCAAATTATTCCCTATGAAATTGAGATGTACAGGACCCAAGGCTTTCAAAAAAGACTACTTTGGGAGGTTATGTCACATTTCAAAGAGACACCCCCAAACACCGGTGATACCCAGTTTACTCTTTCCCTTACAATGAACTGAAACCCATTTTAAGTGTGTTTTCAAGATTCTGTAGAAAAAGAACCCAAAGAATCTCTGCAAATTAATGAGAGCTGCTTGAATCTCTGGACACCGGGAGCCAGGCAATGTGTAAGAATTACGCATATATAATACATACATACATATGGATGTAAATTAGCTTTATAGCAGGATTATGTATATTTAATCCTGCCATAAAGCTCATTTATTCCTACCACATTTAATCCTTCTGCAAATTTACCAGACAGATAATTACAAAGGGTCCATTTGTCAGAGTAATTAAGCTCACACAGCCTGGGGCTCACTGTAGAGCTCAAACCCTGACTGTACAGTGTTCCCCAGACAGTGATGTTCCATCATTCAAGCTTAGACTGATGAACTGCCCCTTCCAGAATATTCTGTGAGCTTGGATTCTGGGAGATATCACTTGAGGAGACATTGTCACTCCGTCTTTCTTCACAAAAATGTTCCTGAGTTTCATGGAGTTTACTCATTCCCGCCCCACTCTCATTCTTCAGAAACCAGAAATGGTTGCCTTTGACCATTCTGTGCCTGGACCTACTGTTATTTTCTTCAGACAGGCTCAAATCCAAGCCTTCAACATTTTCAGAGACTAATACACTGATTTAGACTGTTGCTCTAAGCGTTGAGAGATCAGACACATTCCTCACTTGTAAAAGCTACCTTGAACCTGAGCCAAATTCCATAAAATCTCCATAAAACTTCACACCCTGGCACTATCAGACCACTGACTCTCCCGAGGATACAAGTTCCCCCAGTAAACCTTCTCCTCTGACCCGCTTGGCTTCAGTACTTTCCTCAACTTGGCACAGTGTGGGACAGTCCTTTGTGAGAATACTTCCATTCCACTTTGGGGGTGACTCCAGCCATGGGGGTAAGTAGGTAGAATGCCAAGATATGGATAGAACTGCTCTTGGAATGGCCTATATGTCACTGTACCCTTGGCCAATCAAGATGATTTCACCCATCCTGGGTAAATCAGAAGACACTGGTTGACTTATCTGTTGCTACCCTGGTGACTGCAGCCATTTCAAGGAAGCCTTTAAATGTCATAGGGAAGAGCGATTCTAAGGGCTATTTGTCTTAGCCATCCATTAGCCTCTTGCCATTCTGCGCAGAGCCACCTGCTCCCTGCTCCTGAACATGGCCATTACAAAGACAAATGAGACCAGGATGGCCATGTATAGGGCTACTGTGCAGAATCCACACAGGACTCTTCTCTTCCTAGGTTGGGGTGCAAGGAATAGGGGTTTAAGAAATTTGGTTCAGAACCAAGACTAGCTTTTTTCTGTAGTGAAAACCTCCTTGGAGTTGCTTTGAGCTGGTGTGGTAGGCTGCCACCTTCCCAGCCTCATAAACTCCTGGAGACCCTGTCTATGTCTGTGTCTTTCCCAGCCACATACAGGTGCTAGGTAGGGCTGGGGCAGGGCCGTGAGAAAGAGTCATGGCAGGGCACTTGGGAAAGTGTTCGTTCCTGCCCTCTGGCTCTGGAGGGAAAACAGCTTTGTGCTGATTTTCTGCACTGTTTCCTTCTTTATTTTTAAACCCACTCTCATATGTTCTTGTAGGAGAAGGCTGGCACTGCTGTAGAAATGTGAAGATGTTTTCTAGGACACCTCAAGCCAGGGCTGAACACTCTCCATAGCTGTCAGACAGGGAAAGGCTGTTTACTTCCCACGAAGACATTGACACAATCTCCACGTGTGCCAGAATCATTCATGGAAGGGATTTCTTGCTCTATTCAGGGTAAGACTTGGATTCTAGCTCAGTGTTCAACAACTTGACCTGTAGTTTCTGGACCAAGAATCCTCATGTTTCTTACCTCAATTTCCTCTGCCAAAAATCGCAGACAATATGCTATGACTCTCCAGATACGAGAGGTGTTATAATGATTACTAGAAAGCATATATGATATAATTGTAAGTTTATACACACAGTCATGAACTGCATAAAGACACTTGGATCACTGATGGCTGGCATAAACAACAGTGGGCCTCATGCCTGTTTGGCAGGCTAATAGCTACTTGAACCATACTCTCAGCCCTCTCTGCTTTAGTGTTCTCTCTCTCTCTCTCTCTCTCTCTCTCTCTCTCTCTCTCTCTCTCTCTCTCTCTCTCTGTCTGTCTCTCTCTCTTGCTCAGACCAGTCTGGACAGATATCCTCCTACCTATGACTCTGGCATAGCTGGGATCACAAACTCACACTACCACACTTGGCTTATTGATTCACATGATATCTTGATAGCTTCTTGCTGTAGCTGGCTTTGAATATTATCCTTATGCTCCAACTCACAAGTAGATAGAAGTCCAAGCTTGAGCCATGGTGCTGGGCCCATCTTAGCCACTTTAATTTGTGTATGTTTGCACAAAATGATCATCAAATGGTGCATTGTTTCCAGAATGTCTCTCCACCATCAGGTTACATAGTTGTATATATTCATAAATGCTCCTTGAATTTAAATAAGGTAAGCAGGGAGCAGATGGCACACAGCCATAATCCTAGCTCTTCAGGAGACTGAGATCCAAGGACCACAGTTCAATGTGAGCCTGGCCAGGTAAGTCCATAAAATTGGCATCTTCAACTAGCCAGTAAAAAGCTGGAAGTGGAGCTGTGGCTCAAGTGGTAGAATGACCATCCTTGAGTGAAAGACCTAAGGAACAGAGGACCTGAGTTCATGCTGTAGTACTGGCACACACACACACACACACACACACACACACACACACACACTATAATGAATCATAAGCCTCACTTTGGATATGAAGAGAGAAGCAAGGAGCACCTGAACCAATGATCTGAAGCTAATCCGCAGGGTAGGCATTTAGCTGCTTGGCACAGAGTCTTTTTTTTTTTTTTGCCAGTCCTGGGCCTTGGACTCAGGGCCTGAGCACTGTCCCTGGCTTCTTCCCGCTCAAGGCTAGCACTCTGCCACCTGAGCCACAGTGCCGCTTCTGGCCGTTTTCTGTATATGTGGTGCTGGGGAATCGAACCTAGGGCCTCGTGTATCCGAGGCAGGTACTCTTGCCGCTAGGCTATATCCCCAGCCCTGGCACAGAGTCTTTATGATTCAGATTTCTTTGAATGGTAAGCTACATGCCCATCCTATATGTCCTGGTCTCCAGTCTGTGCCCATCAAGCTGAACAGATTTTCAGAACAACAAAGATGGACTTTAATCAGGTTTCCAAGATGGAATCTATTCATTAGGCTTCCATTCAGCAAACCCTAATTGAGGAACTACTATAGTTCAGCCCCCACCCACTCCGGCTGGGAGCTGACCATAAAGCAGTGGAGGAGATAAATGCAGACCCAGCCCTTCTGTAGTTTATATTCTAGCACTGCCTCTTTGAACTTTGGATTTGTGCAGAAATGTGTGTAGAGAGCAGGCAGGAAGAAAGGCACCGGCTTGTGGGTTGCTCTCTGCAGGACACAGGACGAGCACACTTGAGTGGATTCTATTCTACCGCCTCACCCTGTTACTGCCTTTCTTTTTCTGGCCTTCTCTGTGCCCATGGAGGGGAAGATTTGCTGAGACACAATGAAAGCTCTTCAGAAAGAAGGCTTCAAGTCCAGCAAAGAGGCTTAACCCCTTTGATATAAAACACACGTGGAGAGAGACTCAAAAGAAACCAAATAAAAAAGGAGTCGTATTTTAGCTGATGGGTGAGTGAATGTGTCATCCATTTAACGGGATCTCAAAAAAAAAAAAAAAAAAAAAAAAAGACACCCAGCACAGGAGAAGGCTCTGTGTCTTAGGGTGGCCTAGAACACCAGCAGCTGGTGTAGTAACATGATAGGCAATTGGCTTGGGGATCAGTGGAGTTTTCTAGAGAGAACTGGTTGGAAGTCTAAGCTCAGACTGTCTCTCTCCACGAAAATACAGGTCACAAACATCTTCATCCATGCACTTCTCCTTTCTCACATCAGCCAAGCCAACATCTGCTCTCCCTGGGGTGTGGAACATGGATGAGATTGGAGTGAAAGTAATGGAGGAGACATTTCTATAGCTCATAGCAACATATTTGAGTACTATTCTGCAGGAATCTGATGAGTGTAATCATTTGTTATAATATGAAAAAGCTCCAAAAACGATGATGAATAGATAGATTTCCCAGTCTCTCCAAGGGCTGTCCAGGTTAGCAGAGAGTATAATTATATAATTATACCTCTCTATAATAATCTACAGTCTGAGGATTTAGGACAGGACCTGCATGCCCTGGCTTGGGTTCTGGTACAGGGCCCAGTTGGCACCTTGCTGGTGCAGGTGCAAGGGTTTCCTTTGTATGATGGTCTGTCACAGTCATTGTCACTTTCACTTCTAGCTTCCTAGGTACCCAGAAAGGTCATGGGGGATGAGTCTCTAATCATTAAAGCCCTTGGAAAGGATTGAGCTTTCCTTACAGTGGATTAAATCACTAGAGTTAGAGGAGAAGGAGCTTTCTTCTCCTTTGTTGCTTTAATGATGGAGGGAGCCATGTGGCAAGGAGGTGGTGACCTCAAGGGACTGGCACAGCTGGATAGACAGCAAGGCAGTGGGGCTGGGTGCTGGGGGCTCATGCCTGAAATTCTAGATACTCAGGAGGCTGAGATCTGAGGATCGATCACAGTTCAAAGCCAGCCCAGGCAGGAAAGTCCACGAGACTCTTATCTCCAAGTAATCACTAGAAAACTGGAGTTGGCATTGTGGTTCGAAGTGGTAGCATTAGCCTTGAGAAAAAGAGCTCAGGGACAATGCTCAGGCCATGAGTTCAAGCCCCACAACTGACAAAAAAGAAAAGAAAAAGGCAATAGAGACCTTGGTTCTTCACTGAAAGAAGAATTGAATTCCAACAACCACCAGAGCTGGGGAGTGAGTCTGAAATGGGAAGAGTGACCCCATAAGCCATCTTGACTGTGGCTTGAGCAAATAGAGACATTGCCACCCACGGCTGGACTTCTGCACAACTGTGAGCTGAATAGAGAAGAGTACAGGAAGAGTTGCTGGGTACAGAAGGGTTAAGCATCAGGTCACCTGCTTTTGTTCTTGTTCTTCCTTAAACCGAGGCACTCAAAGTCGCTCCTGTAAGCCTCAAATATCTATAAAATGGGGATGATAGAACTCATCAAAGAGAGCTGCTGAGAAGTTTATAATACTTGGCTTATAAGCGTTCTCCTAACTGGCCCTTTGTATATGTGGGTTCCACATTCATAGATTCAATCAACTACAGACCAAAAATATTCAGAAAAAATAATCATGTAGAGCCAGGCACCACTGTGCACACTATCATCTCAGCTTCTGGAGAATGGAGGCAGAAAACCACAGCAAAGTGAAAGTGAGACTTTATCTGAAAAGTAAACTAAAGCAAAGGCGAAAAGAGTTGTGGCTCAACTAGTTAGACAGCAATCCCTGATTATTGCCAAAAGCATAATTTTTGGGTTTTTTTTTTTTTACTGAATGAATACAGTCTTTTTTAAATAAAAAGATAATTTGGTACAAATATTTTCAAAACATATGAAAAAAAAGTCAGCATCAGAAATCTAGAGCTGATTTGGCTCACACAGAAGAGTTAATGGATTATATGCAGATGCTACACCATTTACACAAAGGAGTAATCGTTTTATTATTCACCAGTCCTGGAACCAATAGAACCACAAGATTATTCTCTGGCAGGGAGCAGAGCTAGGATGCACATGTCCTCAGTGTCTGAGCCTGGAGGAGTGGACATGGCTGGCAGGGCTCCAGAATGTCTCCAGCTCCCACGGAACCCTAGTTGGGAGCCCCCAAGAAGCTAGGAAGAACTTTTCTTCCGTTGGTCCCCACTGAGGCAGAACCTTGCTGGTGCTGGGCTGGAGAGCTTCCTTTGCACTGTGGTCTGTTCCTGGCATTGTCACCCCTGCTTCTAGCTTCCTCGGTGCCATTGCACTGCCTTGGAATGACAGGAGTGGGAGCCTGGGGCCTGGGGGGCACTGGGCAACTGGGGGACCTGCAGCTCCAGAGTGCAGCAGGACAGGGAGCTCCCTGAACCACACAGCCTCCCACAGACAGGCTCAGACAGTGCCCCTCTTGGTGCTAGAAAGCAATTCTCACCTCTCCTTTCCCCTGTAGTCTCCTGGCAGTCACCCGCTCAGAGTCTACCAGGAGTGAAGCCAGGGGAGTGGGGGCCTCCTCCTACTCCAAGCAGGAATAGCTGGAATAGAGGAATAGAGGCCAGGAGGGACCTGGTGAGAAGGGATCCAGCAAGCTGGCCCAGAAACGGGATGCAAGGCAGACAAAGCCCAGGCCCCTCCCTTGAAAGTCCCTCTTGTTTGAGGGGGTGAGGGTAGGGTGGGTCCATGGCTCCAGCATCCTAGATCTTGTGTTCAAGTCACCCCAAGGATTATCCCTGTGGCCCATTCCTGGTTTCCTAGCTTTGCCAAATTTCCAGTCTTAAAAACCAAATTCTCTTTAGTGCACTCTGAGGTTTAATGACATGGAAACCAGTAGTAGAAAATCTTTAAAAGCCCACTGGGTCTTCTGTTTAAAAACCTCATCATTTAGCAACTTATTTGTTCCATTAACTTATTCTCGAGTTCTATCAATTTAAAGGGTCGGTTCCTGAATTCCTGGTTGTTTAACTCCTGTTAGTCTGGGTCGTGTAACAGGATGGAGTAGGTGCGATTGCCCAGAGAAGCAAGGCTTCTTTCCTTCACTCAATTAGTCAGTCAGTGAACTGGGAATTTGCTTCATGCTATGCCACGGGGCGGGGGTGGGGGGGGGGTGGGGGGTGGGGGGTGGTAGAGACTCACTTCCATGACTCTCCTGTGTTTTCCTCTCAGGGAGAGCTTGCTGAAGTGCAGGGCCTGACTCATGAGGCTTGGAGTTCCCCAAATCTGCATGTTCCCCCAGGGAGCCGACACAGCTGGTGCTTGGCATACATCAGAGTATCAAAGCTTCTCCTACTGGATACATGGTGCTATCAGCCTTGGCTCCATGGGACTCTCTCTCTCTCTCTCTCTCTCTCTCTCTCTCTCTCTTTCTGTCTGTCTCTGTCTCTGTCTCTCTCTCTGCCCTAATGGAACTCTTGGGATGGCCCTTTGTGTGGGGCAGATGGGCAGATGGTGGCTAGACCAGCCTTCACCTATAGTATGGCTTCTGCCTCCTCACAAACCAGCATCTTAGGTACCTTTCCTTCACGGACAGTACTAATGGTTCTCAACCTGAAGAGATTTCAGACTGTGAATGCTACAAACACTTTCAGAGGAAGAGGACTGTAAGGACAGGGTGGGGGTAGCAGGTGCTGTCCTAAGCTGGTCCCTGGCCCACATGTAATGGATGGAGTTGATTCCTATTGGTTAGGGAATGGTGGCACAGGGCGTGGAGCTCTGTCACATGGTGTAGTCAGAGTGCGGGGGCTGATTTTTATGCCCAACCTGTTCCCCATTGTCCTGGGCTCATTGTGGGAATGCACCATCCTTTTAGTTCTTCCCTAAGCTGAAGGCCCAGGAAAGGGCTCCTTCTAAGTTCTCCCCTGGCCAGAGTGGAAATGATCCTCTGTGGCTGAGAGGTGTGTGTGTGGTGTGCCAGGATCTGGGAGGGGGGTTCTGGGGGGCTGTGGACATAGGGGACAATGTGGATCCAGGAATAGCTGGTGTCAGACAGGACACTTCATCACCAGACAGCTGTCTGTGGATACGTGGGTCTCACTGCAGGGCTGCTGCACAGGGAACTGGTGGTATTGCAGCTAGATCTCCTCAGGGGGTGAGGGGCCCAGTGTCAGATAGAACCCCCACCCCAACCCTGCAGTCACAGATTCACAGGTTTTCCCTGCTTGGGCATCTCTGTCTCTCAGAGGGGAGCCGTTGGATCTAGGTCATCAGCACAGGTAGGATTACTATTGAGAAGGAAGTCAAAGGTGGAGAGGACTAGTTCCCCATGCCCTTTGCATTCCTTTGTGTGACACACACACACACACACACATATTCATGCATGTTTATATATGCATGTGTGCATGTATGCACATATGTATGTATAAATGTACATATGTATGTATACATGCACATGTGTATATATGTATATACACACACATATACATACTGGTACTCAGGGCCTGGGTGCTGTCCCTTAGCTTTTTCAATCAAGAATGAAACTCTACCACTTGAGTCACAGCTCTACTTCCAGCAAGATCTTACTTGCTTTAACTGCCTGGGTTTACTTCAAACTTTCATCCTTAGATCTCAGCCTCCTGGGTAGCTAGGATTACAGGCATGAGCCACTGGTGCCTGGCTTTGCTTCTGTTTGAAACAAGTGCTCCATTTATCTCAAGAAGATTCATAGCAGAGAGGGAACTTGCCCAAGGTCACACAGCTCAGAAGTAGCAGAACCCCACTTTTCCACTTTGAACTGACCCTGGCCTAACTCCAAAGCCCTCAATCACCCAGTCTCCCATTTCTTGTCCATCACAGCCATGTGACCTTGGTTCTGAATTATAGTCCTAGTTACATCTTAAACACTCTCTCTCTGTCTCTCTCTCTCTGCCTCTCTCTTTCTCTTCCTCTCTCTTATCTAAGATTGGGACTCAAACTCATATCTGATGCTTTGCTCATTGGCTGGTGATCTACTGCCTAAAACATGCATCCAATCTCACATCTTATACTCTGAATCACATCTTATTCCATACGTCCCCCACTTTGAATCTCTCTCTGTATGAAATGAAAATCCATAATAATTCACCAGATTAAAGACATATCTACCATTTCAGCAGGAAAATTCTATCCTGTTGGATTCTAGTGTAATATACTTTTGCCCCTGTGATCCAAATTGGCATGGATTAAGATCAGATATGTGGTATAAAATAATAGCAATATTAGTGTTGGACAAGTTTATTCCTATAAAATGCAATTCTCATCTATTTTGCATTCTTCTAGAGCCTTTGGGTTGGCTCCCATTGTAGGATTGCCCAGGTTACGTTGCCTAAGAGCACACGAATGCTGGCTACTACTAGGATGCTGACCTCAGAAACACTGATTGTGATGTTTTATGAACTACAAACACTGAACATTTTCACCACAGGCCTAGCAGTGGCTAAGATTTCTGTCACAGCGGGGGTACTAGAAGGTGAATGAGGCCTCAGGAACCTCAATAAGCCCAGATAAAGAAGAGAAAAGTCACCATGACTCAAGTTGCATCCTTTTCTCACCCACCTCCCTCCTCTTTCAAGTGGAAGGAAGTAATCAAATTGCCTGCATTACTTCCTGGGTATCTAGAGACAAACCAGTGTCCAATTAGAAGTGTCGTGGATTATTTTGTCATTAAAGAAATAAAAACACGTGAGAATTTATAAGAGAGATAAAAAGGAAAATAGAGTCCTAAACGGTGCTTTACTTAAGGGTTTTTCAAGGAAGACAACATTCTTGTCTGAAACAAGAAGAGACAAAGCTTGCATTTTGCTTGGGGAGTTTAATTCTTTAGATAAAATACAGAGATAAAAAAAAACAGTTTTAAGAGATCTCACTTGAGTACATCTAAGTGAGTCAAAAGCTATCGGGGCAGTTTTTTTGTTTGTTTTTTTTTTTTTTTTAAGCTGATATTTGGCCTAATTTGAGGCATGGAGTGTAGAGTCTGAAAAGCTTAGTCAATGTGAGCTCCTTTTATCTTTTTTTTTTTTTTTTTTTTTTTTTTGGTGCCACTCTAGGGGTCAGAACTCAGGGCCTAGAGATAGTGCTTTGCTTTTTCTGCTCAAAGCTGGTACCTTACCTCTTGATCCTTACCTTCACTTCTGGCTTTTTTGTTGATTGGTTAATTAGAGATAAGAGTCTCTTGCATTTGTCTTCCTGGGCTGGCTTCAAACCTCTATCCTCAGCTCTGAGCTTTCTGGATTACAGACATGAGCCATCAGCACCCAGCTTGAAGTAACTGATTCTCATACAGTTCATCTAGGGTGCAGGACTGTGCTCTTATCACTCAACACCTCGGCTGCTTAGCTCCCAGGTCCTACCTGGCCAGCTCTGGGAGGCCCACACAAAGCCCCTCACATCTGTTCACTCTAATACTTCATTATGTCTTCTAGCACAGTCCACGGGCCCTCTCCTAGGCCTCTGGAGAAGATGTATGAACAAAACCACGAATAAAAGGGCATAAAAATCAAATTAATTCCTTTCACATTTTCCCTACATGTGTTATCTGCCTGTCTTGTACTTCTCCCTGCATGCCGTCTCTCTGAGAGCGAGCAACACAGTTACATCTTCTTCACTGTAACCCCACACTGTATGCACTCTGCATTAAATAATAAAGAGGATTAATAATTAAATCAAAATGAAAAACCACTTGTTTCCTTTCTATGGCCCCAGGGACAGATTTCCTGGGCCCGTGCCAGCTTCTTAGTGATGGTTAGAATATGACATGGAAGACAGCAGCAAGAAGGCAAACACGTGAACAAGCCTCAGTTTATAAACAATTGAGAAAGAAGGGATGGTGAGAGGAGAAAGATGAACCAGGTATGAGACAGAGGCAGGGAAATAGACATAAACAGGGACAATCCTAAGAATTATAGCAGAAACCTACTGGGGGCAGGGCATACTGTAATACCGGATTTTATTCTGAATGATTTGTTTATATTCACTCATTTGTTCTCTCTGCAAATACTTGATGCAGTTACTATTTCTCCTTATGTTATAGGGGAGGAAACTGAGGCACAAAGGGTAAGATGCTGGATTAAAACCCAGGGTGAGTGGCTCTGGATTCTTACTCAAGGTCTCAGAAAGCAAGGAAGAGGAAAGGCCTCAGGGCCAGAGAGAGAGGAAGGAGATGAATGCCATGGGAGAATGAATGAGAGGTAATGTGAAGAGAAGAGGAGAGGAGAATTAGAGTAAGGGATTGAGAATGGAAGACGGTGTGGGGAGGGTGGAATAAAGGATGTAGGGGGAAGACAAAGTGAATTACAACTGAGTGGACATAGAGTGAGAGTTGGGGAAAAAGGGGGAATAAATGAATTGGTAGAGGGGACACACATCACTGAACATCTCCTGTTAGGCCCTTCCTGTTTGCCACCTTTTTCTTTGACTTTTTCCAGGTCATTTCAAGGCAGGTGCTATCAGATCCATTTTCCAGAAAGGCCTAAGAAATGAAATAATGCCCAAGGTCCCACAGTTTTAGCTCCTGGCAGAGCAAAAAGAACTTCTGAGAAGTACAAAGTAACAAACAAAAGGGGTAATCACCTAACGGTGTTAGTGTATTGAAAGAGTCAGAGTAAAGATGGCAGCTCTCTTCAGGTTGACAAACAGGTTTAATGCAGTTCCTAACAAAATCTCACAGATGCTTTTAGATAGAGATAAATATCTAAAACTAATAAAGACAAACAAATAGCCTAGATAAAATAATTTTGAGCCTGGCACCAGGACCTCACACTTGTAATCCTAGCTACTTAGGAGGCTGAGATCTGAGGATCACAGGTGGAAGCCAGCCGGCAGGAAAGTCGTTGAGACTTTTATCTCCTACTATCCACCAGAACACCGGAAGTGGAAGTGGTGCTGTGGCTCAAAGTGGTAGAGTGCTAGCCTTGAGCGAAAGAACTTAGAGACAGTGCCCAGGCCCGGAGCTCAAGCCCCACAACTGTCAAAAATAAAATTTTGAAAAAGAATAAGGAATCAACTTACTAGTTTCTGGACTTATTAAATAGCTACAGTGAACAGGACTAATTTGGTATTGGAAGAACAGAGAACCCCAAATAATCTTTGCAACGATGTTCAATTTGTTTTCAGAAAAAGTGCAAAGTAAGCTGGGTGCCAGTGGCTCATGCCTTTAATCCCAGCTACTCAGAAGGCTGAGATCTGAGGATCCTGGTTCAATGCCAGCCTTGGCAGGAATGCCAGTGAGGCTCGTGTGAGTGTGTGTGTGTGTGTGTGTGTGTGTGTGTGTGTGCACGAGAGAGAGAGAGAGAGAGAGAGAGAGAGAGAGAGAGAGAGAGAGAGAATGTTCCAGGGCTTGAACTCAGGACCTATGTACTGTCCCTGAGCTTCTTTGGCTCAAGGCCAGCACTCTATCACTTGAGCCACAGCACCACTTGCAGATTTTTCTGAGTAATTTATTGATGATAAGACTCTCAGGGACTTACCTGCCTAGGCTGGCTTAGAACTGCCATCCTCAGATCTCAGCCTCCTGAGTAGCTAGGATTTGAGGCATGAGTCACTAATGCCCAGCTTCCTGTGAGGCTCTTGTGTCCAATTAAGTACTACACACACACACAAAAAAACAGAAAGTGGAGCTGTGGCTTAAGTGATAGAGCACAAGTCTTAAGCAGAAATGCTCAAAGACTACACCTAGATCCTGACATCAAGTTCCAGAACCAGGACACACACACACACACACACACACACACACACACACACACACGCACACACACACACACACAAGTGCAAAGTAAAATAGCTTTTCCAACTAATTAAAAACCAAAAGCAAAAACCAACTTTGACCTCAGACATTATTTTAAAAATTAACTCAAAATGGATCTTGGACTTAAATGCAAAAGATACAACTACAAAACTTTTGAAAAGAATATGGGCAAACTGCTATAAAATCTAAGCTGGTCAAAGAGTTCTTAGACTGCATAATACCTAATAAGAAAAACTGAAAAATAAACCTTCAACAACCCCACATCTGACAAAGGACTAGTATCTATCTTACACAGAGAACTCTCAAAACAACAACACAAAACCTAATTCAGTTAGCAAATGGGCCAAACTCAGTGTACGGAAAAGGATGTAGAGAGGACAAATAGGTGCATGGGAAAATGGTGAGCCTCATTCTGTAAGGCTCACCACATGGTTGAATCAGAGAAGAGTTTATTGGGGGGAGAGCAAATTGCCAGCCCACACAAGATGGAGGTGTGGGGAGACAGATGGGAAGAAAGAAGAGAAAAAGAGGGAAAAGAGAGAAAGAGGAAGACAAGGGGAGAAAGAAAGAAAGAAAAGGAAAGAGCAAGAGAGAAAAGGAAAGAGGGCAAAAAGGGAAAAGAGCGGGGACTCGTGTTGAGCTGGATTATATAGGAAAAGGTGGGAGGCATGGCCAGGTGGACTGGATATGACCTCAGAGAAGGGGGAGGTAACTGCCTCCAGGTGTACCAGTTACCTAGGTAACACAGGTACTGGGCACAGACTTAAACAGGGACATCTGCATGGAGACCTCTGGGGGTGGACTTTACACATTCATCGTTAGAAAAATGCAAACTAAAATCACAGTGAAGTAGGAGCATTGTGGCATAGGCCTGTAATCCTGGTACTTTGGAGGCTGAGGTAAGAGGATCATGAGTTTGAGGCCCACCTGGACTATATGCTTGAATCCTTTCTCATAAAAGGAAAACAAAATAAATCAAACAAACAAGACCCACTCCCAACAACAACCACCACCACAACAAAAATCACTCATTGTGAGATATCACTACAAATCTATAAGAAAGGCTAAAAGAAAAAAAAATATTACCCCCACCAAATCTTGGCAAGGATATAGAGAAACTCAATCACTGCTACAGCAGTTGAAGGAATGTAAAATGGAAGTCACAATAGAAAACAGTTTTGACATTGTTCTGTTTTGTTTTTTAAACTAAACATACAACTATCATATGAACCAGCAATTATACTTCTGGGCATTTATCCAAGAGAAGTGAAAAGTAGGTTAACACAAAAACCAGTGCACAAATATTCAGAGAAGGTTTATTCATAGTAACCCCCAACCAGGAACAACTCAAATATCTCCCAATGGGTAGATGGTTAAATAAACTATGGTACAGTCATAATGTGGGCTACTACACATAAATATCACACACACACACACACACACACACACACACACCTGAATAAATCTCCAGAAAATTTTATTGAATAAAAAAGCCGTCCTAAAAGCTTACATGCAACGTGTATCCTAATTATACATCATTAATACTGATACTGGGGCTTGAACCCAGGGCCTCACGTTTTGCTTCGCATTTTTTGCTCAGCTTTAGCACTCTACCACTTGAGTCACAAACTCACTATGGCTTCTTGCTGGCTAGTTGGAGATAAGAGTCTCTCAGATTGTCCAGGCTGGCTCTGAACCTTGAGTCTCAAATCTCAGTCTCCTGATTAGCTGGGACTACGGACATGAACTGGTGCTCTGCATTATTTCTTAAACTGTAAGTGAAATCTACAATTATCTAAAATTAAAAACACTTAATATCTATATTTTAAAAAAGAGAATGAATATAATTGGAAGAGGGACTAGGCTAAAGCAGTGCTTAAGGCAGGTAGGGCCAAGAGGAGGAATGAGAAAAAAAAAAAAAGATAAAAGTGGAGGGAGAAAGAGCCAAACAGAGACAGGAAGGAAGGGAGGAAGCAAAATGTAATCAAGTGTGAGCACTTGCAAGGAGTGGGAGGAGGCGGCCAGAGATGAGGCAGGGTTGGCATCCCCCAGGAATAAATTACATCCTAGGTAGGTCCTGTGAGGGAGATGTGCAGAGAGCCAGGGGAGGGAGAGCTGGCTTTGCCAGGCCTGGGGGTTGGGGCTCAGCAAAGTCCTACTGGGTCTTCCAAAACCATCTGCTGGTGACTCGATGGAGGCCAGGAGCCTCCCAGGAGCCCAAGCCCAGGCCCAGGCTTGCATTTTTAGCCTTCCCTCTTCCAGCCTTCCTCTGCATTACCCTGCGTCTCATTTGTGCTGTCTCCTCTCTAAGCTGCTTTCTGGGCAGCCTCCATCTATGCACCAGCAGGTGTGTTTTGGAAGACCGGGTAGAACTTTTCTGATGCCCCAAAGCCAGCTCTTCCTCCTCAAGCTTTCTGCACATCTTCACAGCACCTACCACCTAGATTATAATTTATTCTTCAGCAGGAACCCTTTGCCAAGAATCCCATCTTCTCCCTTTGTGCCCACTGGAGATGAGGCACCAGCTTCTCTCTTTGTATCTTTTCTCTCAGGGCTCCACACCAATTTTTGAAAAGATGTGAGTGACTTATTGAGCCCAACTGACTAAGAGTTCCCTGCAGAACAACCCAGGCCACCTGACTTGGGCCAAAGAGGCCTTGTATCTTGGTGCTCAGTGGGGCTGCTGGCTTTCGCACAGTTACCTGGCTGTCATGATCTCTGGGCCTGGACACCTGCAGCTTGTGTTAGCCCTGGAGATGGTCAATTTCCTGGAGCAGAGGAAGCACCTCATGCCTGTTGCTCTCCTGAGCTTAAGTCCCTTATCACGGTGCCAAATGCTCAGTGGCAGAGTCTGGTGGAGTGTATTGTGTGTCTGTGTTTGGGGTGGGGGTGGGGGTGGGGAATCTGAGGTCCTAGGCAGCATGAGAAGTCCTTGTGGTTCTTGCTCCCCTCTTCTTGCTTCCTTTCTGAGTCCAAGAGAGAATGTAGGAAGATGGCTTTGGGACTTGGTGGTTTGTCAGATTGAGAATCTGAAATGTGAGAGGTTAGGGGCTGGAAGTATATTAAGCCCCAAACAAGCAAGTCAAAGGCAGGGGGGTGAGCCTGCCAGCCTCACCCCCTTTCTCCTCACCTCCAATGTCCTCAGCCTCATTGCCCCTCCTACACCAGATGGGTTTATCCTTGGTGGCCCATTCCTGCTGTTACCACCTGCCAACTGACCACATTCTCCCTGACCTTTGCCCCCAGACTGCTGTGATTAGGATGATAATGGAACTTAACACTGAAAGCCCCAACCAGCATCTCCAGGGTCCCGGGTTAAAGGTTTGGCTCTGACATTTAACTCAACACAGCTCTTGGCAAGGCTTGCTGCCATTCTGGGCTCCAGGGGCGAGAATAGCTCCCTTATCAGAATGTCAAGGTAGGAGGAAGTAGATACTGAAGCCAGTTATCTGTCCCCAGGGATTCTGTCCTTTCTGTTTTTAAAATAATCTCAGAGATAGCCATTTCCCTAGTTGCTTTGAAATACACACACACACACACACACACACACACACACACACACACGTAATTTTATTCAAAGGTGAGCTTACAGTCTTTTGTGTCTGAACTCTCATTCTTTGGTTAGAAGGCACAGAAAGCTTCTTTTGTGGCTACGGACAAGCTGTCATCATGGTTGTCTGATTTGTCCTCTCTTACAAATACTGCCAGCTCTCAATGGCTAGTTTGTAGTTCGCACAGGGTGCAAGTTTAATCTAAAAATGACTCCTTTGAACTACTCCCGGCCCCCTGTTTTCTCTCCTTTGTCCTCCCATCTAAAAATCCAATCAGTGTTGGCTTAGGAAATGCAAATAAGCTTTTGCAAACATTCTTAGAAATAGAAAACATACGCCTGCCCAAAAGGATCTCATTTCAAGGTCTTCAAAATTTAATGATTCCTGGCACATGCTAAATGATCAAATAAGTGTGAGTTAAACTGATTTACAGAATAGCTAGGTGCCAATGATTCATACCTGCAATCCTAACTACTCAGGAAGCTGATATATGAAGACCGAGGTTCAAAGCCAGCCGAGGACACTCTTATATACACTTAACCATCAGACAGCCGAAAGTGAAGTTGTTGCTCAAGTGGTAGAGCACCAGCCTTGAAAGCAAAAGGTAGGAGACAACATTCAGGTGCTAAGTTCAAGTCCCAGTACCAGCACAAAAACAAAACAATTAATTAAAATTTTAAAAAAACAAAACAGAAGTAGGTATAGCTTTTTAAGTGCATGCATGCACATCATACCCACGTGTGTGTGTGTGTGTGTGTGTGTGTGTTTGCTCCACACGTGAAAGTCAGAGTTTCTGTCATTTTAAGAATATATAAGAAGTGGAAAAGAGGTACCCACTCCCTTCTATGGAATAAATCTCTTTACTGATCACCACAGCCTTTGGGGGGCTCCCATCAAGTGCTTGAAGAAAACCCCTAAGGGACCTTGCTATGTAACAGCCTGTACCGGGGGCAGCGAGGCTGAGAGAACCCAGGGACAGAGCCATGCTGATGTGTCTGCTGGACCCACAGAACAAGGACAAGCCTCTGGGGGGACACAGCCCAGCTTGGGAAACCCTACTGCATCAGACAGAACAGGCAGCTCAGCTTTGGGCCAGCCCTGGGCAGAGGGAGCAAGCAACATGGCCCATTTTCACTGCCCTCCCTTCCTCCTTGCTTTCTCCTGAACTGCTTACTTGCTAGAGGGCACTTGTTTTCTGTGGAAGACAGACCTTCCACCGGAAGTAGGAAATGCTGCCTGGGAGTAGGTACTTGAGAGCAACCTTGGAGAGCTGTGGCTGAAGGCTGGCTCTCCTCTCTGTAGGAATTCCAGGAACCACAGTCACCCTCAAGGCCCTGGGGCCAGGGCAGAAGAAAGCATCTCAGATCAGTAGTTTGTAATCTCAAGGAAGCTTTTCCTGTTAGACCCCAGCCCAGGGCTGGATTCCTACATCTCTGACTCTGTTCTATTCATCCCCCAGAATTCAGAGAGCCAGCGGATGGGATACACAGCTGCTTCTAAGCTGAAAGCATAGATCTGAGAAGGCTTGCGCGGTTGGTGTTTGATCATGGAAAGACCCTGGATTTGAAACCAGAGGTCAGAAGGCTTCAAGGATAACAACACTACATTCAGTGCTCACAATTCTATTAGCTTCATTCTCATCTAGAAATCAAGAGAAGAAGCAAGCTCTGTCTCAAATGACTGGGGTCAGGATAAACTCACTGAACTCCATCCTAGCTAGGATCCATACAGATGGGCTTCTTTTCACTCCCTTCTTCCCCACATGGGAGCAGTCTCTGTCTGTGGATCAGAGCTTGTTTCGGATGAAGAGCAAGTATATTTTGTAGTTGGACACAGAAGAGATTCTCCTTTTGTAAGCTGAGGACCTTGGGCAAAGTTACACAACCTCTCTGGGCTGCCATTTCTCACCTGGTAAAGGATGGGAAACTGCTTCTTTAAAAGGATCAGAAGAGAATAAGTAGTTGGAGCTGGGGAGTGTTTACCCTCCCCCTCTCCATCCACTCCCAACCTCCTGTTTGGGGGTGGGGTGGGGTTCCAAACTCTATCAGAGGAGGCCACTCTGCCCTAAGTCTACCCTATAACTTCAGGGGCTCCCAGAGCAGCAACCCAGGCATGAACAGAAAAAGATCAAAGGCAGGCACTAGTGGCTCACAACTACTTAGGAGGCTGAGATCTGAGGATCATGGTTTGAAGCCAGCCTCGGCAGAAAAGTTCCTATGAGATTCTTATTTCTAATCATTCAAAAACCGGAAGTGGTGCAGTGACTCAAGTGGTAGAGCACTAGCCTTGAGCACCAAGAGCCTCAAGGTTAGTGCCCAGGCCTTGAGTTCAAGCCTCACAACTGATAAAAAAAAAAAAAAAAAAAAAGATCAGGACAAGAATTCTTCCCTATTCTCCCATCTTCTGACCTTGGAGCACAGACCCTGGCCTTTCTGAACCATCTAAGAGACATTTAGCAAGAAGAAAGGAGGCATACAGGAAGCGACCTGGCAGCAGGGAGGGCAGAAATAACAAACCAAGTTCCCAATGTGGCCACACTTCAAAGAAAAAGCAAGATTAAGCAGAGGGCACGGCCACCCACACCACACCCTGACCCTCTCTGAGCCTTCCATCAAGGGCAGTCAAATCTTCCTCTCTTCCTCCTACGTGCCTGGCTTATAAACCAAAGATGGATGGTTCGGTCTGTGTCCATCCTCCCCGCCACCTATATGGAGGTCTGGGACTAGAGCACAGATGTTTGCAGCCCTCAGGAAGCTGGATGCCCCACCCAGGGGCAGCCAAGGCTTAAGATAGTTTCAGCTTCCCTGGCTGAACTTTGGACCAGCTCTGAGCCATGGTTTTGAATCCCACCTGTCCCCAGTCTGGCAGCCTGGAGAGTGGGGAGGGAGAAGTATGCTACCTGGGATACAGGGCACCCCAGAGAAGGTCAGTCCTACCTTCCAGAAGCTCAGAGCCGGGAAGGAAATGGGGGAGGAAAAGCAGCCAACTTACTTGTCCAGATGGGAGCTTTCGAGTTGTCAGGATGCGAACTTCTGGGCTGTCTCTCAGAGGCTGGGTGCTGCAGGGAGATCAGGGCTTTTGACAGGGCTCTGCAGCCTTGGCCATGACCCTGCTTAGAGCCTCTCCCTTGTCGTGGGTCCTGTGGGCACCGGTGTCTAGACCACCCCGTCCCTTCATTGGCCAGGAGCTACCAGAGGCGCTGGCTCCTGCGCCCTCCTTCCCTTCTCCTTTCTCGCCCTCCTCCCTCCCTCCCTTAGTTCCCTCTTCCTTCGGTTCTCTGGCTTCTCTTCTCTTCCCCAATACAAAAGGATCTCTAGATAATAACGCTATTTAAAGGGCCATCGGCGGTGGAAGGCAGTGACTGGGGGCAGGGGCGGAGGCTACAGGCGATCCCCTAGACACCCGATGTTTCCTAAGAGTTGGATGGAGGGGGGAGGCAGAGAGGGAACTCCCCTGGGCTCCCTTTGCCAACCCACCGTCCCTCCTCTACAGCTTCCTGTCAATCTCTGCTGCATCCCGGCTGATGTTGGGGTGCCTCCCCTCCGCAGGTGCCAAGGGTGGGGCAGCTGGGTGCTAGTGTGTGTGAATCAATGTATGCGAGCGGCTGCCGCCTGTGTGGGAATCCCCCCCCCCCCCCGCTCCCCTGCGCGTGTGCCCTTGCCTGAGCAACCGCGTGCATGAGAGTGAGTTTATGGGGAGGAAGCAGCAGGTGAGAGGCTTGGGGGGTGGGGGCTGTGCAGGCACCCCACCTTGAGCGGTAAGGATGGGTGGCAGGATATGGGTACCTTTTCTGAGATGGAGAGCATCAGGTGGGGGCCATTTCCTGGAGTCTGGGTGTCAGCTCCCCACTGCTGTGGCTGGAATGGAGGTGTGGGGGTTGTGATGGGCTGGCTGGAGGTGAAGGCAGAAGCTCACACCTGCAATCCTCACTACTCAGGAGGCTGAGGTCTGAGGATTCAACTTTGAAAGCCAGAAAAGTCCATGAGATTCCCATCTCCAATTAACCAGCAAGAAGCTGAAAGTGGAAGTGTGGCTCAAATGGTAGAGGGCAAAGCCTTGAGCAAATAGTTAAGGGAGACAGCAAAGCCCTGAGTTCAAGCCCTGGTACCAGAAGGAGGAAAAGGAGAAGGAAGAAGAAGGAAAGAAGAAAGGAGGAGTGGGGGGGGGAGGGAGAGGGAGGAGGAGGAGGAGGAGGAGGAGGAGGAGGAGGAGGAGGAGGAGGAGGAGGAGGAGGAGGAGCTCAGCTGTCCCCAGACTCTCTCTGCCCTTCCATCTTCCCCCAGAACAAGTGTCTTGCAGCTGGGTAGAAATGGCAGGGAAATGACCCTCTGATGATCGAGATGAACAGTTCCTAGACCTTGTTGGGACTTCTCTACCTCCTGGGCCTCACCATCTTGAGGAAAGATGTGAACATGAATCTATTATGTAATTTGTCTGAGCTGTAGGGGAGACACAGGCAGACCCCACCCTGCCAAGGGAGGGGTGGTGTCTGGGGAGGACCAGCAGGTGTTTCTGGGGCTTCATGGATCCAGTGTGGCTGGTCTTACTTGGTGGTGACAGTTGGGCTCTCTGTGTCTGTTACCCAGCCTTTGGGGTTCAATGCAGGCCCTGACTGAAAGCCTGTGGCGTTCCCAACACCTGTTTATCACATGAATGATCGCTGTAAGGGAGAGATGTGTAGATTCAGGAACAATGAGAAAAATGTCACTGGGATTGGAGTGCATCAAATCTGTCCATGCCGTGGACAGCAGAACCTGCAGTCCTCTGCCCTGTCCCTTGGGGTAATGGGGGGACAGGGCCTGCCCTGGGGTCACCCCTCTATTCTCTGTAGAGAGGCTGGTGACTCAGCATGACCACACTAAGCCCTGACTTTCTGTCTCCTTTAGGAGCCTTGGCCTGCCTTTGAGCTCATCTATGTTGGCTGCTGGTTGATCTTATGGGTATCCCTGAGAAGAACATGTTTGCATCCTTCATTTCCCAGTCCTTGGTAGAGGCCTGGCTATGTGACTACTGCAGTCCACATAGCACAGTCAAAGCATCATGGTCAAGAGCTGTGTCCCAGAGCAGCAGTGAGTGGCCTTTGAATAAGTATCAAGACTGTAATATTCCCTCTGCCTTGGTTGATTTGCAGGGAGGGGACTGTCCCTTGGCTTTTTTGCTCAAGGCTGGTGCACTACTACTTGAGCCACAGCTCCATTTCTGGCCTTTTGGTGATTAATTGGAGATAAGAGTCTCATGGACTTTCCTGCTTGAGCTGGCTTTGAACTGTGATCCTCAGATCTCAGCCTCCTGAGTGGGTAGGAAAGTCTCATGTATTTTCCTGCCTGAGCTGGCTTTGAACTGTGATCCTCAGATCTCAGCCTCCTAAGTAACCAGTGCCTATCTGATTTAAAACAACTTGAATGGTCTGGGAAACCTCACTCTGTAAATATTCCAGCAGTAATATAAACCTGGACCAGGTAACAGTTCTCAGCCAGGACCTGAAGAGTGAGAAGTATGGTCATTCTAGTCCTGACTAATTCGGTGCAAACTTAAGGTCACCCAAAGATCAGAAATGGCATTTACGAATAGATGGAAAGATTTTTAAACTACTCAGGGGGCTTCAAAAGGGGGTCTATCTTATTGTCTGATCATTGAGATGCTGGAAAGTAACAGAGAATGTAAGGCTATGACCACTGTTAATTAGCACGCAGACCTACCTCCTCTGTCCCCTTTCATCTGCCTCTTACCTTCCTTCATAAGCAGGAGATGAATTCACAATTAAAATTTCTCTTTGGAATATGACACTCACAGGAAATTGTTTTTTTCTCCTATTTATAGAAATTCCATTTGCGTGTATGGAACTGGTAATGTCTCATAAATATTTCTGCCAGATAAAATATTAATTAAAAGAGTTTGTGGAGTTGTTGTTTGAAATTTTCACTCAATCTCTTTTTGGGCAAGACAAATATTTGACGTGCTTTTTTCCTTAGGTCAGGAGACTCTCTCAGATAAACCACAGCTATGAATTAATTATTAAAATACAATTTCTCACTATTTAACAAGTAGTCATGTGGTTGTCACACAGTTTAGAGAAGAGAATAAGTCAAGCACCAATGACTCATGTCTGTAATTCTAGCTACTCAGGAGGCTGAGCTCTGAGGACATTGGTTCAAAGCAGATTTGGCAGACAAATTGGAAAGACTTCAATCTCCTATTAACCACCAAAAAGTCAGAAGTAAAGATGTGGCTCAAGGGGTAGAGTGCCAGCCTGCAGTGGAAAAAGCTAAGGGACAGACAGCATTCAGGTCCTGAATTTTAGCCCCCATACTGACACCCCACCCCACACTAAGTGAGCGCATGAGGCCCTAAGTTCAAGCCTCAATAGCACTCCAAACAAAACACTACCAATGCTGTTACACTTACCTCACATCATCTCCTTTTCTTCCAAGACAGAATCACTAGCCTGATAATGTTTCTCTTTCTCATAATGTCTTTTTTTGTTTTATTTAAGTAAATTTAATTTATGCATTTATTTAAAAATTTTTATTTTAAAGGTGATGGACAGTCACATAAGTCAGGTAACAAGTCCACTTCTTTTTGAACAGTGTCACCTCTTCCTTCATTTTCTCACAATGCCTTTATACTAAGCACTACACACACATACACACACACACACACACACACACAATCAGTCAGTAAATGTTGGCCATATACATAATGATTCCTTTTCACCTGTGCTTTCCTGGATTTCAGTTACATGCAGTCAGCTGTGATCTGAAAACATCAATCAGAAAAATCCAGAAATAATAAATCACTAAGTTTTAAACTGTAAGGCATTCTGAGTAGCGTGATGAAGTCTGATCCATCCAGCAGGTGAACCAGTCCCTCTATCCGGCACCTGCTAGCTACAGGTTATCAGCTTGATTGTTGGGGTACCCTTGTGCTCGGTGATAATACTGTGTTCAAGTAAATGTTTAAGGAAACATCATTTTACTTAGTAATGACTCCAAAACACAAGAGCAGAGGAACCTATTTGCCATAAAGTGAAGAGAAGCCATAAAGTGCATCTTTTAGGTGAGATGGTGGGTATTCTCAACCTAAGAAGGAAAGAAAACTTGTCTAGCCCCAGGATGCTGTGGTCTTTGTAAGAAGACTTCTATCTGTGAAGTTGAGGAAGAGGAAAAAATAAATTTCTATTCGTTTTATTGTTACAACTCACAATGCAAAAGTGACAACCACATTGCATTAGAAATGCTTAGTTAGAATGAGGGGGGGTAGTATTAAATGGGTACATTGATGAAGAGGAAAGACTGCATGTAGAGGTTTGATGCTTACATGGTTTTAGGTATTTTCTAGGACTGGCAATCTAGCCCCTGTTTCCCAAATAAGAAGTGGGGGACAACAATGAGTCCTTTTGAATTTACATGCTGTTTCTGATTGATCAAGGCCTGCTGTGTTTGTGACATCTTAGTAGATGTTGTGAGACAAAAACTACAAAGCATAATTGATGGGCTTTGATAAAGATGCCTCCTGACTAATTGGAAGGGCAGGAAAGGTTAGCAGGCACATTAACAATGTGGGGTTTTTAATTTGTAGGTGATAATTGGCTGGTAGTATGGAATTACCAAGTACATCCAGGACATTTAGAAAGAGTAGCTAAGGGTTGACTTCTGTCTGCCAGGTTATACAGAGAGAACTAAGCCAAGAACTTAGGCCAGAAAGGAGACAGGGGCCTGGCTGTCCCCATGCAACGTGTGTTTAGGGACCACAACGAAGGGAAAGGTGAACAATGACAGAAGTTAGAATTAACTAAGGTCCTACTATGCTCTGTGCTCTACTCTGTGCTTTGAGCCATAATTGCTTGTAATGCTCCTAACCTTCTGAGGAAACAGGCTCACGTAAGTATAGCTTCTTATTAACACAGATAACAATAGTGGATTTCAGAGAGTTGTTTTTAAAAAGTAGGATTCACTTTTGTTAGATTGTAAAATCATCTTTCTAATTGTTATGCAGGCTGGTTTGTGTCCCTTTTGAATTTGTAGATTGAAATCCTAACCCCTAGTACTTCAGGAGATAACTGTATTAAAGAAACACTTAAATGAAAATGGGACCATTTGGACAAATCCAATTTGGGGGATGCTTTTGTAAGAAGGGGACATTGGAAAAAAAAAAAAAAGCACCAAAGGTGTTCTGCACAAAGCAAAGACCATATGAGGACAAGAGAGGGAGGCCTGAGGAGAAACCAGACCCATCAATAGCTTGATCTGAGCTTGCAGTCACCACAACAGGGTGAACAAGATTTTCTTATTTGGGGGCTGGGAATATGGCCCCGTATACATGAGGCCCTAGGTTCAATTCCTCAGCACCACATATACAGGAAACAGCCAGAAAGGGCGCTGTGGCTCAAGTGGCAGAGTGCTAGCCTTGAGCAAAAAGAAGCCAGGGACAGCTCAGGCCCTGAGTTCAAGGCCCAGGACTGATTAAAAAAAATGATTTTTTTTATTTAAGGGCTCAGTCCTACGGTACAGTCTTTAGTGATGGCAGCTCTAGCAAGCTAGGACAGAAAAACAGAATGCCTGTCTATCTTTGCATCTTTGCTTAGAAGGACCTGGTGTCCCAAGCAATGAAACGGGACTTTTTATTCTGTCTATATGAAGTAATTATTATAGATTTCAGGATTGGGGAGCATCATAAAGCCATTGTGAGTTCTCTAGGGGTGGTTTGTGTATTTTTTACTCATGTGGGTATTTTTTTTTCCAATGAATGATTTGGGGGCCTCCATGATTGTGGGGACCTCATTTGTCTTGGTCACTGCCGAGCCCCACCAACTCTCAGGGCCAAGCACAGAATCTGATACTGTAGCAGATGATCAATGACTCTTTTTTTGGCCAGTCCTGGGCCTTGGACTCAGGGCCTGAGCACTGTCCCTGGCTACTTTTTGCTCAAGGCTAGCACTCTGCCACTTGAGCCACAGCGCCACTTCTGTCCGTTTCCTGTATATGTGGTGCTGGGGAATCGAACCCAGGGCCTCATGTATACGAGGCGAGCACTCTTGCCACTAGGCCATATCCCCAGCCCAATCAATGACTCTTGTTGGGAGGAAGTGAGCCCCCAGGGACAGAAAAGATTGCCTGACAATTCATTGTTGGCCTTCAACGGGCTCAAGAGGACAGCAGCTCCATGTGGTGATACCACGAAGGGATGGAGGAAAATGAGATGGGCATCGTCCAGTGCTACCATCCCACAGAACCTTGCCAAGAAGGAATTTGTATTCATTTTATATACTACAGCATGTGTGGGTGTCGCACAGTGAAGTGTGCTACAGCGATCAGGAAACTGAACTTAAGATTTTAGTAAACTGTAAGCAGGTGAAGCCGTATGGCACAGTCTGTGAGGCAGAGGGAACCTTGGTGGCCTGGTAACTGAAAGAGGGGTGGTCCAGGGTGACAGTGGCAAGGAATTTCAACACAATGTTGCAAAGTCTGACAGTGACAGTGACACCTTCTGGGAATATATCAGAATTGCAGCATCTCAAGCTCCACCTGACTTGCTCCAAGAGAAGCTTGATTTTCACAGAGATAGGATCCAGGAGTAGCTGCACCACTGGCTTAAAAAAAAATTTTTTTTAACTGAAATCAACCTGGGTGTGACTAGATAGAAGGAGGTGGAGTGGCTGTAGGGCTCTGGACTTTGTCCCCTCCATGCTGAGCTTTCAATTACGACACTGCAAGGGGCAAATGAGTTTTTCCTCCCGCTCTGTAAAAGGGAATAATATTTGGAAAGCTGAGAAAATGGATGGGGCTAATTTGTTTCTAACTTCATTGGTTTGGAAAAGAAACACAAAATAAAAAAAAAACAACCAACAAAAATCCTTAGAAATGCATGGACCCTTGCCTGCTTACTGTTTCCATGAGGGGTCAATAGCTCCATCTCGTGGTCAAAAGAGAAAATTTTACAGTAGGGAGACTACAGAGTTCATCTTTAGTTTTTGCTTTGTTAAAGTAGAACACACACACACACACACACACACACACACACACACATATTTGAAGGATCCGATTGGTCTAAGTAGTTTGAATTGAAAACAGGCATCTTATTTTACCTCTCAGTCTTCACAGGCCACCGCTTTCATTTCTTTTGGCTCCTTGTTCCTCTTGGTTTTATTGTATATCTCCAGATGACAGGTTTATAATACTTTTATTAGACTTACTTGTCTTAATGACTGTCTATGATTGGCTTTTAACTTTTTTACCATTGATGATGGAAACTTAGCTTCTTTGCCATCATCACTATTGTACCTTTCCCATATCTTATTCATTAGTAATGGGATTATATTCCATTGTTTGGTGGGTACAATACTATGTTGGAGTATTGTTGTCTGCAAAATTCTGTTGGGAGCTGATTTATACTGTAGACTTCTCATTTGCTTTTTCTTCTCCTACTTTTGGCCCTTTGTATTTTTTATTCTATGTCTCAATACTTTCTCCCAACTCTTCCACTGAGATTTTTGTTATTGCTGTCATGTTTTAATTTCCCATACTCTTCCTTTTTATTTTCTGAAAGTTTATTTGTTTTGGTACCACTCTATTTCAAGCTTCCTTCTCTTCACTAGTCTCTATTTCTACTAAAATGCTTTTTCATGCCGGTGTTTTCTCTCTAGTTTTCCCCCAGAAACCTGGCAACCTGGTGTGAAGACCGGAAGCTGTGGGTGGTAATGGACACCTGCAAGGCTTCTGGGTGTTTTTTTAAATATAGATTCCTCAGAAATGACCCTTTAAATCTCATACTTGAAGGTTGGAATCCTGCCCATCAGCCGACTGGAATGAAGGTGATGAGAGTTGGGAGTGTAGATATGTTTACTCGATTCCCTTTCTTTGGGGTCATTATAAACTCACCATGAAGTGATGTGGTATGTTTCTTAGTCAAGGGACTTTTATTTTTCCCTGTCTTCTTTTTGTTGCTTTGCTTACTGCGCTTCCACAGAGAAACACACCACAGACAACTCTCTAGTTTGGGATTTGGAAGTGTCAATTGTGTTAGATTCTTCCTTCATGCTAAATCCTGACAATCTTCAAAGGCCCATGTAAAGGCTTGGTCCTCAGTTTGGGCACCATTGGGAGGTGGTAGAACCTTTAAAGGGTGCGGCCTCCTGAGAGGTCTTTAGGTCATTGAGAGGTGTGTTCTTGAAGGGGATTGTTGGATCTCAGTTGTTTCCTCTTCCCATCCTTTTTGCTTCCCAACCTTGAAGTGATGAATTTTGTTGTGCCACGATGCACTCCTTGTCACAAGCCCCAAACATCAGAGCCCTCAGGATTATGGACTGGAACATATAAATTACAAGGCAAAAAAAAAAAAAAAAACCACCCCACACTTATCCCTTTTTGAGTTTAATTGCTCAGATATTTGTTACAGGAGTGGAAAGGTGAATAACTTATGGTACAAGTATGGAACACGTATGCTTTCTGGATGTCAATGCTGTTATTATTGGCTCCTCTCCAGATCTTCTTACCCTTGAGGTTTTAGGCCATTGGGGATTTCTAAGGACAGTGAAAGTAGAACCTTCTCCTTCTCTTTCTCCTTCTCCTCCTCTTCCTCACCCTCTCTTTCTTCTTTCTTTATTTTTTTAAATTCCAGTACTGAGGCTTCAACTCAGGGATCTCTTAATCTTTCACTTGGGTTTTTTACTCAAGGATGGTACTCTACCATCTGAATCAAACCTCCACTTCCAACATTATTTTAGTTGGTTAATTGGAGATAAGAATCTCACAGACGTTTATGCCCTGGCTGGCTTCTGACCACAATCCTCAGATTTCAGTCTCTCAAGTAGCTAGGATTGCAGGTGTGAGCCACCAGTATTGGGCTTTAGAAGCATTTCTTTAATTCATCATCTTGGCACTGGTCATTTATTCATTTTTAATCATCTGTTCTACAAACATCTGCTGACTCCTTGCTCTGCAGTAGGCTTTGGGCTAGATTCTGGCCATGTAGAGATGGTGAGACTGTGTTCTCTGTCCCTACAGGGAGCTTTTCTTCTGTGGACACAGCTAATGGGATGTTTGGGTGTTTCCATGGATGTCAGCTTGGTTGTTTTCCAGGAGAGCCATACCTTACAGTATTTGCCAAAGTTTCTTGAATATTCAGATACCTGATTTCCTGAACAGTCATCTCCTGAGAACATCTATCTTCCTTAATTACAGTCTGCCTTTCTGATGTCTATCGAGATGAGAATGCTAATTCATTAATGAATATACAGTGAGCCCTGTCACCGTGCTAGGGACTAGAATCCACAGGATGGCTTGATGGGCGCATTGCTCCCTGCAGGGGGGAGTTGGATTAGGAGCCAAAGCACGATTGGAATATTTCTAGGTGAACCTAGAGTCAGTCAGGGATGTGCTGATTAGTCTGGGCTATTAAGCAAGGAGGAAGGGGGTGCTCAGTGAGCTGGAATGGTAGAGGCTGGGAACTTGGCCTTTTCCTGGAAAGTGTCTCCCAGTGAATCTAGGGCTGAATTTTTCTTTTTCTTCAGCTGTATTGGTTCACTCTTTGCCTAAGGACACAATGAGGTAAGGTTTTTCTCTTTGCTTTTTTTTAAACTGTAATTTTATTGTCTTCAAGTAGTTGTTCCAAGGGGCTAACATTCAACATGTCATTTGATGAGCCCAGTGCTCCTAGGTCAATGTCATCCATTCTATCTTTCTCCTGATATTAGGCTTTATCTAGAGACGAGTGGTTTTAGACTCCTCCCTGGCTCACCCTCAGCTGCCATGGCCTCTTGAAACACTTGGTGAAGGGAGATTGGATGGGACCAAAGGGCGCTCACTTGCTAGCGTGACTTCCCTGCCTCTGCCAGGGGACTAGAGACTCACACAAGGTAACATTAAGTCTCAGAGAAAGGGGCCACCTGCCTTCCTTTTTAGTAACATCAAAAACACTCATTGAGCAATTGTTCTTAGAGCATCACCTACCCCATAGAGAACCCTGGGAATCCTTAGACCTACTGCCATCTTTAAAGGGAGAACCAAGTCCTGAGTCTGTTGGGGAGAGAGAGGCCAAGGGGGGATCCTCCTCCTCAGGAGACTCTTACTAAATGAGACCAGAGGAGGGGGTGCAGGATGTGGGCTCCTGGTTTCTGCTTGCTAGGCAGGGAGGGTAAGGCTGGAGTGCCCAGGTGTGGGTGGGCCATAGGAAATGGGTGTGCCCTAGGCTACTTCTGCTCTAAGATACCAGTGCAACTGAAGTAATAGGGACAGATAATTTATCTGTGGGCCTTGTAGGGCCAGAGCCACCTCTGCAGCTACTCTTCCTTGCTTAATGGGTCACATACATAACAGCCCAACAAAATAAGTATCAGGAAATGGGTACTTGCAAGAAGGTAGGGTCGAGACAAGGGGAGTGGGACAGAAGAATGAAGTGGGGAAAGAGGGGGCGAATGCAGGCATGAATTCATTGTCCATACCACAAAATTGAACAATAGAAGGGAAATGGTGGGTTAAAGTGGGGTGGGGTGATGGTGAAGATTTTGAAGTTATGACAGAGGTCAAGGTGCACTGTAACATAAACTTATTTGTTAAAAAGCAAAAAAAAACCCTAAAATACATAACCTAAAATTGAGAAAGTGGGTTGAGAGGGATGAGTGAGAATGTTGAATAGGGGGACTGGGGAATGTCAGCTCCTTAGAACAACTGCTTAAAGATAACTTTAAAAATCAAAAAACAAATAGATAAAGTAAAAGCACACTCACAAAAAGAGTATTTTATTTTTTTAGAAAAGAACATGATATGTGATGCCCAGATCAAGAGAGGCCTCTGTGATGATTGTCCTAGAACCCCCAAACCCCTTTATTAAAGGTGGATGGTCTTGCAGACTGGGACCTGAATCTAAATCAAGGCTTGTCTTTTTCAGCCTTCAGAAATCAACCCTGCTACCCACCGCTTCCATTTCACCACCCCACCTTGTCCCCTGGGACACTGAGACCATTGTTTCTGCCCCAGTGTGACAGTTGAGTACGTACTAGATGACCACGGCTGAGTATGACCAGAGAACTTCCCAGTCCTTGCTTACATTGGATTTTCATACTACACAGCACAATAGAAAGTGGTATATTACGATTCAGGAAGGTTATGTAAGCACCCCAAGGTTGTACTTTCATGAGGTGACAAAGTCATACCTCCAGCCTAGATTTTGTGACTCTCAACTTCAGTGTTTTTCCTACTACCCATGCTCCCTGAGGCTCATTTGAGGCCCTTATTCTAACATGTGTTTTTCCCAACCTCCGATGGAAGTCCTTATGACCCAACCTCCAGGGCCTGTAAGGCATACAGCACCAGTAGAAACCCAGGTCCGAAGCCAATGAGATCCAGACTGATGACTCCATATTCTGAGCAACACCTGGATTTTGTGGTTTATCCTGAGTATCAAAGATTTCCCCCCACAGTATGAGTATAGGTATGGGGGTGGGGAGGAAAATCTCTGAACCATGAGTTGAAGCGAGGGCTTGATTACAGCAGGGGAAGACTGTCCACATCTGCCAATGTGGCTGTGGAAAGGTCAACTTCAAGGTCACTGGGCTGGGGATAGATAGTGTTCCCTACTTTGTTCCTGAAAATCCTGGCAATTTCCAGCCCAAGGTATGTGTACTGGGACTCATGAATATGCTAGCCTGGCATGGGTGCCTCCTAGGTGCATCTGCCCCCTCCCTGCACTTCCCAGAGCATTCAGCTAACACATGAGCTGACCCGCCAGGAATGTGTCAATTTATGTAGTTTGACTTCCAATTTTGTGGGGGTACATGTGAGGCAATGGAGAATCAAGAACTCAATATCTTAAACACACAGTGGAAAAGTCTAGGGAAATCCCACAGGTCTGTCTTCCTACAATGCAAAGTATCTCTATCGAAGCCAAGCACTACTCTAGATGGACCAGAGACATGATTCAAGCAATAGAGAACCACCCATAAATAAGAAAGTAGAGCAAGATCCGGAGGGGTTCTGGTCCAATACCAGCACAAAAGATTTTTCTAGAAATGTCAAAATAGGAAACAATAGTGGTAGATAGGAAATTCTGGGTATAGCATGGCAACATTCCTGAAGATAAATAATATAAAATACAAACAGAAATGATGAGCATCAACTTATAGAGAGATCCACGGCTCCTGCATTAGGATGTTTATCCCTACAGATTTTGAAGGTCAAAATCCCAGTGGGTACCACGGGATATTCTGTACTTGTCTGCTCTGCTTAACCTACCTTCATTTTTCCCTTGAAGTTGCTTCTTGAGAGTGTTCTGATTCTGCTTTCTGGCTTCTTATCTATTTCTTCTGTATCCACTGTCCACCTTTGTCAAGGCCATATACGGTAATTCTTTCTTCCTACATGTGACTATGGAAGAATCCTCCGGAAGTTTTCCAGCTAGAAGTAATTGCTTCTTGTATGTGTTAGTAATATTTCCTGGATATTTCTGCCTCACTGGGTTTATCACCAACTTCTCCTCTATAAAATATTGAACTCTTGAAGGACAGGAGAGCCATGTTTTATTCATCTTTAGAACTCTCAAAGTGACTACTGTGACTCCTTCAACAAGGTGTATGTGTGTGTGTGTGTGTGTGTGTGTGTGTGTGTGTGTGTGTGTGTGTTTATGACTGGTTGATAGCACGTAGGACCTTGTGCATGTTAGGCAAATGCTATACCAATAAGCAATGCCTGAAGTCTCCCTGTTATAAAGAAATTCATTGGGTGTCAGGGACTTGATGGCTCAGACCTGTCACTCTACCTTTGTGGGAAGTTGAGATTGGGAAGACTGAGGTTCTAGATCAGCCCAGGCTGGAAAGTTTGTGAGATTCCATCTCAGTGGAGGAAATTGAGTATGATGGCACTCACCTGTGCTCTTAGCTACAAGAAGTAGTATAAAATAGGAGGATCAAGGTTCTATGTGCCTACAAGGTTCTATGTGGCTACAGTGCCTACCAAATGCAAGGCCCTGAGTTAAAATTCCAGTTCTGCCAAAAACTTAAAAAATAGGAAAATCTCTTGACCAGGAATTTCTCACTGAATGAGTTGGTTTGTTCCTCTTGAAGTAGCAGCCAGTGTTTTGGAGAGAAAGCATTTTATTTGTTGCAGATGACTCTTTACAAAACCTAGCACACACCTTTCTTCTCATCACCTCAGTGGATTCTTTAGTTTTCTTTTGTTGCAAACACATTTGGATGTTTCCAATATTCTTATCAGATAGTGCTTCTCAAGAAAAGCATGCCTGAAAGATGAGAGAATTATTGGAGCCACATCTTTGGTCCTGTGCTGTCCCATTTAGGAGCTGGAGGCAGGAGGAGGGATGGGAAGTAGGGGGGCGATGTGTTTTTATGGTGATGGACTCTCCAGCACTGACATCTCTAAGTCAAATCAGGGCACTCCCAGGGGTGGACCACCTGGAGAAGACAATCACCCTAACTACAGATGGAAGGCACAGGGCAGTAGTATGTAGTAAGGTGAAGTTAATATTTCAACCTGGGCTCTCTGTGTTTAAATAACTTGTCAAGGTTCTTGCCTTGCAAAATGGGTAAGATTGTGGTGATATTTTCTCACCACCACCTGGTGCTGGTCGCTCGTGTCTGTAATCCTGACTACTTGGGAGGCTGAGATCCAGAGGATCAAAGTTTGAGCTCACAGTTCTCAAGATTTGTTCTTAATAAAAAAAAAAGTGCTTGCCATCCTAGCTGTGGGATAAGTGTACCTCAAAAAGCTGAAGTCTCTCCTTTGACACTGCTTTCTATTCCTGTCTGACTATGAGACACATGTGGGTGGTTATAGATGCTTCTCACATCGATAAACAAGACCTGCTCTCTCCAAGACAGTGTTAATGAGAGGGAAATATAGACTACCAGAAAAAAAAAAAAGTAAAACCCACATCCTAAGTTGCTGGTCCAGAACCTGAGCATTAGCTTTGGCGTTAAATTTGGAGACGAAGGGCCCTGCTTTCACACAAACCTTTAGAAAGGAGATTAGTGGCCAATTTTTGCAAATGAGTGATACTCCAACAGATGATGTTGACTATGCCAAATGGAGGACTCCTCCACCTTTCCACCTACCCACCAGTGCATGATGGGTAAGAACACCTCTTGGTCACTCACAGTTAGGGCACCATTTTCGCCTGAAAGAAGGATGGCGTACTTCTGTGGCCTTGAAAATTGTGGTTCAAGAGAGGCCAGAGGTTCCAACAGAATGAGACAGAGACCTTCTCTCAATGTTTGCTCCTTCTCCCTTATTTCCTACAAGTTCCTCAAAGATTAAAACAAAAAAGGCCTCTGCCAGTCACCTATAATATAGCTACACAGGACTCTGAGATCCAGATGATAGTGACTCCAGGCCAGAAAAAAGTCCTCTAGACTTCATCTAAAAAAGGACCAGCAAAAACCCGGGCTGGAGGTGTGGTTAATGTGGTAAAGCACCAGAAGAGCAATTGTGAGATCCCAAGTTCAAACAACAGGATCTTAAAAGCAGAGGGGGAAGATTGTGCCAATTCATTTTATCTTTTTTGTTTTGCAATCCTTGCCAGGACTCTACTACCGAGCTTTCTTTTGCTTTGGCTACTTCTGTCAGCCTAGCACATCAGCCCTGCAGATAGCTGGGCTCTCCTGACTCTAGATTCTGAAAGCTCCCAGCTCACCCCGTGCGGACTTTCTTAACAGGCTAGGGCTTATGGCTTGCGACTCTGAAGTCTTCATTTGTTTCCAGCTTCCTAAATTTTGTTAAAATGTCCTGATTGATATTCTCTCCTTTCTGACTCTCTGTGGATTTTTTACCTTTTGAGTTCTTTACTCTTATTTCTGTAGAGAAAAAAAAATCACTCATTAAATTCACTATATTTTAATCTTAAGATTGTTTTTTGTTTGTTTTTTGCTGGTCCTGGGGCTTAACTCTGAGCCTGGGTGCTGTCCCTGAATTGATTTTTCTCAGGGCTAGTGCTCTACCACTTGAGCCTCAGTGCCCCTTCTGGCTTTTTCTAAATTGTTTATTGGAGAGAAGAGTCTCACAGACTTTCCTGCCTGAGCTGGCTTCAGACTGCAATCCTCAGATCTCAGCCTCCTGAGTAGCTAGGATTAGATTTGTGAGCCACCAGCTCCCAGCTAGCTTAAGATTCTGTTGTTTACCCCTCCCCTCCACCTGAATACCAAAAGAATGAACCTGGGACTTTGCATAGAATACCTATGGTACCAGAGTCTTAACAGTGATAGGTCTGAATTGGAACCTCAGCTTCATCACAGGCCAGAAACGTACCCAGGAACAAGAGTTCTTTTTGACCCCTCTGGACATGGGAACAGGGGTGCCACCAGGAACCTTGAGGCAGTGTGCAGAGTCTTAGCTCAGAGGGGAGCACTCTGTGTAAGCTCCTCCCCTTCCATTTTCACACCAGGAAGAACTCTGCCCTGCCTGGCTGCCCTTCTGTAGGTTGTTCACTAGGCTCCTTCCCCTCCTCAGACCCAGAATTCAGTTCTGTTTTGCAAAAAAAAGAAACCCTGCCTGCTTTCCGTGGTCTGTTCCCTCACCTGCTCCGGGAGTCTTGCTTTTTGGAATCTGTCATATATCCCTGTCTGTTGCATGACTAGGAATGTCTAGTTTTTCCCTAAACCAGACAGGCACCGCTAAAGGCTTCTGGGTTTCAAACAGGATCTGAATTGGGCAATATTTTTGGTATGCTCCAAATTTCCTGTGAGTGCGTGCATGCATGCGTGTGTGTGTGTGTGTGTGTGTGTGTGTGCACACATGTGTGCTACTAGATCTTGAACACAGGCCTTGTGTTCTCACTTGACTGCCACTTGAGCCATACTTCCACTTATCACTTTTGTCTGAAGAGTCTCAGATTAGTCTGTCTCAACTGGCTTCATATGAATAGTGACCCTCGGATCTCAGCCTCCTGAGGAGTTTGGGTTATAGGCGAGAGCCATCAGCACCTTAAGGAAATCACTCTTTGGACTTTGATCCTCATTCAGGCTAATGCTTTTTGTCAACAAAGTCAATACAGTTAGACAGTGTGTGTGTGGGGGAACCTCCATACTCTGCTACCACCTGCTGTGTCTGAGGACCTAGGATATTCTCTCTCTCTCTCTCTCTCTCTCTCTCTCTCTCTCTCTTTCTCTCTCTCTCTGCCTATAGAGGTGGTGGAGCCACAGACAGATGTCAGAGTAGGAGGAGATTATCTCTACAAGAGATATGGGGCGGGGGGCTGAGGGAAGAGTCCTATTCATTTCACGGAAGTCCAGCAATATGTCAAGTCAATAGTCTTTACTTGCTCATTAAACACTAAGATCTATAGAACAGAAAGAATGCATCAGCTCTGCCCTCCCCTGTTGCTTAGCAATGGGCTTCTTATTCCCAGGAAGTACAAAGGGGCCTAGGTTTGAAGGTTGGGAGCAAGAGGTAGGGGACAAAGAAAAGGTCACTGCCTGGTTGGCATAATAATGAGACTTTCTGGGGCCATTGTGTAAGAGGTTCCTACCTTGCCATTGGATAAAGCTGTTAAGAAAACATTTATTTTCCTCATTTGGGGTTTATTCTGCACTATCTGTGAGACGTACTGTTTACCTTTGAGAAGCGCGTGTTGGTATGTGTGTTTGCCCTGCTACAGCTAAGGGCTGGATAGCTGGCAGGATGAAAAGGTAAACCCGCAGTCATGTTGGTGGGGAAGCACAGCACCAGCTCCTGGGACCATTGCTTGGCACATTGAATGGATAAAGCCCCCATTCTGTGGGATCGCCACATCTCTCCTGCCAAATCTGGTGACCCTTCCCATCTTGTCTGAACAGGCCAATAGGGTTCTTCAAGAGACAGGCCATATAATGGATGAAAAGTGTACAGATGAGAAGAAATTGGAAGGAAGTTAGAGATAGCCATCAGGCTGTGATTCAAGGTGACCCTAAAATGTAGGAGAGAGGGAGGGCAGGATGGAGGAAGTATCCCAGCCTGTGGCGTGGCCTCTGAGGGAAGTGTCCACGTGACCATGCAGGGATTCATTCAGGTCATTTCAGTGCACGTGTAAGGGCCCTATTCTCCTTACTTTTGGAGGTCTGCAGGCTGTGTCCTTGTGGTCTTCACACCCAGTTCTGCTTAAAATTGGGTAGGGTGAGTATGGCGTTTGAGAATATCCCAATAGATGGGGTTGGAAGATGAGGAAAGGTAGGTAGAGAGCCACACAGAGGAGATTGAGAAAGGAGGTGTTTTCAGAAGACGAAACAGACCTAGGGATGGGAAAGCAACCTCTGGGAACTGGAGTATCCACAAGGAAACATTGTATGGAGGGAAAGGTTAAGGTTACACTTAGTATAAGCTTTGATTCTTTCATCCTATTGTTCTCCCCTCCCCGCCCCCACTGCCCTTGGTACTATTATTTCCTGATAAAGTTCTTTTATGATCAAACATCACATGGGAAATATTGCCATATAACAGGTTTTACTTACACCCATCTGCTTGTGCTGCTGTAACAAAATATACAAGAGGAGGTGGTTTGTAAGCAATCAAAAGGTATTCCTCCTAGTCCTAGATCTAGATGGTGTACTCTATTTCTAACATTTGCCTTTCAATGTTGTATCTTTCCATGGTGGAAGGCAGAAAGGCAAAAGCAGGTGCGCCTTGTGCCTCCACAGCAGAAGAAAGAGAACCCATTCCATCCAGCCCTTTCTATATGGGTCCCGATACCATCCCTGAGGGCTGTGGTCCTCATGACTTAATCACCTCCTGAAACTCTCAAACTGCAGATTAAATCACAATTTGCAAGACCTCAGCTACTGACTGTTCTTTTTCCTTCTCTCTAACATCTGTCTGATCAGACTTATACATATATCAGAAGGTGGAATTTTCTTCTCTCCTGTAATTTTGCATTGATGTCTATTTTATCCTGTGAACATCGGGATGTATCAGGTCTCCTGTGGGAGACAGTGGCGTGGCGCCTGTCATTGGCACAGGGTCTCTGAGCTAGGATGCTACTTGAACATTTTTTCTGAGCTTCTAATAACTTCCCTTCCTCCTCCTCCTCCTCCTCCTCCTCCTCCTCCTCCTCCTCCTCCTCCTCCTCCTCCTCCTCCTCCTTCATCCTCCTCCTCCTTCCTCCTCCTCCTCTTCTTCCTCCTCCTCCTCCTTTTTCTTCCTTTTCTTCCTCCTCCTCTTCCTCTTCTTCCTGTCCCTTTTCCTCCTCTTCCTCCTTTTCTTCCTCCTCCTCCTCCTTTTCCTCTTCCTGTCCTCCTCCTTCTCCTCCTCCTCCTCCTCTTCTTCTTCCTCCTCTTCCTCTTCCTTTTCCTTCTCCTTCTCCTCCTTTCCTCCCCCTCCTCCTCTCTTCCTTTTCCTCTCCTCCTCCTCCTCCTCTTCCTTCTTCTCCTCCTTCTTTTTCCTCTTTCTCCTCCTTTTTCTTTTGTTGCTGCTGGTATGGGGCTTGAACTCAGGACCTAGATTCTGTCCTTTAGCTTTTATTTTGCTCAAGGCTGGTGTTCTTGAGCCAAATCTCTACTTGTGACATTCTGTTGGTCAATTGGAGACAAGAGTCTCATGCACTTCCTTGTCTGGTCTGGCTTTGAATCTCAGTTCTCAGATCTTAGTCTCCCGAGTAGCTCAGATTACAAGTGGAAGCCACTGGTGTGCCTGGCAGTAACTTCCACTCCCTAATTAAAGGCTGGGATCTCATGTCATCAGAAGGAATGTGTGGACAGCCTGTATTCACAGGTTGCTGTCCAGTGCACAGGGTTAGCGTACTATGGAGACTGTGTTCTGATATGTCTGACGGGGGAGCAGTGTGAGGGTTCACAGAAGGCAGCCTGACCTGGAGGAAACTGGGAAGGGAACAACCCAGAGTGATATAAAAGGAGCACTCCCTCTCTAGAGGAACCACAGGAGGTGACTGCAGGGGTGGAATATCCTGAGTTTCTATGTGGTTTATCCAATGGCAAGAGCAATATCCTACCCACATTGTCTTTGTTCCCACCACATTTTCTTTCTTGGAGAAGGGGCTCAGCCCTGCCCGTTGACTGCAAAGTCTGTGTGATAAAGTTCTACGCTGTCCTATAGCCAGTGTCAAGAGAAAGGCCGAAGGAAAGCCAGGTCGGCCTGACTTTTAGGATAGCTGAGTAAGTTATTAAGCAGGAAAGCGGTGGGGTGGGGGGGAGGGTCACATTAGATGGGCTTCTTAAAGCCTCCTGACTCCCCACCTTAGAGCAACCAGCCCCTTGGAAGCTCATTCATTTGATTTAAACATGGTCCCATGAACACTGGCCTTCAGATTCCCCCCACCATGTGCTTCCTTAAATCATTCTTAATTAGCCTTGGCAGCTCAACACCTTTGGTGTATCTTGCCCATTTGCCACGCCTACCCTTGGATCCGGTTATAAAGTAAACTATGTTCTTTGAGACCTGTTGCATACAGATGAGTCAGGGCAGCCAGTCTGAGCTGACCCACAGACTCATAAAAACCAACAGGGTCTCCTCCCCACCCCCTCCCCAGTACCTTCACCTTGGACACCTAAACCATTGGATCAAAAGTACAAGGATTTATTCTCATCAAGGATTTGGCTGCATTTTGGGGGACCAAGCAAATGAGTTGTTGTCTCTCCATTTACACAGGCAATCCAGGAGGTAAGAGGAGAACTGTCTCGTTGTCTCTTTGCAGGAAAAAAATTAGTCTGGTTGAGTTAATTCTCATGGAAACTTAGCCCTCTTTTCTCCTACCACAAATGTAGACAGACTTGTCCATCCACTCCCCAAGGACAAAAGTGTGGTTTTAAATCACTCCTGGGATGCTCATGATCTGGTGGTTATAGGTAGATTAGTAGGAGGGATTATATCTGCTTGGCCATTTCACAGCCCTGTGGCTGGAAGGCATCTCAGACCTGTTGCAGTCTTCTTGGACCAGAGATATGCATAGAGCACCTGTGTGTGAAGGCAACCTTTCTATTCCTCCCAGACCCATCTAGGGGGCTTTCTCCACAAAGATGCTAGTGAGGTCCAGCTTGGCAAAGGCCTACCTGGAAAAGGCAAATTAGTAAGGCATTTTTTTTGTTTATCTCCACCCTAGTGCTTTTGCACATTTTTTGGACATGGTACTTTATGGAATTTTGTGTCATTTGGATTTTCCTAAAGATATTGTTGATTTCTCTAAGTATTGCTGAGACAAACGCTCTGACTGTGAATCCAGCTGTGTATGTGTATTTATGCTCTGGCAGGAGGAGGAGCTCCTGGAATCTGATAGAGTCTGTACATAGTTGCTCTAAAGAGGGTGGGCTTTTGGCAATTGGGAATATACAGGAAAAATAGGATCTCCCTTACACTTTAATTGGGCATCAAGAACAGAATGATCCTTAGTGATTGGTGTGTGGAAGCTGTAATAGACATGGCTCATCAGACCCCTTCTGTTACAAGTTTTGGTTCACTTCAGCCATAGGCACAGCTTTTAACATCTTCCCTGTCATTGTTTTGCGTAAATGTTTCCCCACTGGGTCAGCTTTTAAAAGGAAAAATGGATAGGGTTATCTGGGAAAGTCTGAGCTATGCCAAGATTTTTTCTTCTTCTTTGCTATTCAGGTCATGACGATGGATTTCCTTCTGCATAGTAAGTGATCAAGTCTATTTAGGTATAAGACTGAACTTGCAAAAATCACAATGTATGGGTTGCGTATGTAAGGGTCTTGAATCTTGGATGCTGTTGCTTTCTTTTGTCTGTTCTGACATTAAAAAATTAATATAAAATGCTTATAATGACAAGTGAAGCATAACTTTCTCCTTAAAGCAGATTCAAAATTCCCCATGCATGTCCTTGCTCTTTCCTTTGAAAGGTATTTTTCTGGGTTGGGTTACAGATCTACTCTGGACCTTTTCACAGCTCAGTGGTTTTCCAAGGATTTAGCTGTGACTCACATGTTTTGCTTTTTTCCCCCCTTGTGCCCTGTGGCTTCAAAAAGTGAAAGCTTCCTAATTGTTTCTCATGAAACTACTTCTGTGTCTCCTCAGTTTGGTCCTGTGTTTGACTCACACTGAACTCCTCTTTGCTACACCGTTAAAGATGCCTTGATGACAACAATCTTGCTTCTCTTCACATATAATATTTTTTCTTCCTTTACTTTTCTACAAGTTTATAGTAAGTAAACTTACAGTGTGTGGTGTGAGGCCCCAGGATGCTAATACATAGCCTGATGAGAGCTTGTAAGTTAGAAACGGTGCTTTGCTGAGGAAACTTGCAGTCCAGAGTGAAGGTGTATGGGAGAAATACCATGATGTCATGAAGTCATAGAGAGCAAGTGATGACACCAAAGAGCCTGGAAGACTGGAAGACAGTGAGGAGGAGACATGATCACATCTTAGCCAGTTGCCTCATGTGGAGGGTAAGGTGGGTCAGAGCATTGCTAGGGACGTTAGGTAAGAGATTACGAATATGCCTAGTAATCAAGACCTAGTGTGTGGTTGGCACTGAAGGGGACAGCTGAGGGCAAAGTAGAGCCTGAGATGTGACAATGACTCCAAAACCCACACAGTGAGCACAGTTTAAGGCAGAGAGTGTTTTCTTTACAATTAACACTGCCAGCTCTACCTCAGGGGCTCAGACTCGGAGAAAGGAACTAGTGCACCCTGGGAGTGTATATATGGTAGTGTTGGGCAGGAAACACATTTCCAATACTTTCTCTTCTTTCCTTTTTGTGCATCATTGAAATGCATAAATCTGGGGAGAAGATAGACTTGAGCCCAGTGAGAAATCACAGTCGGTGTGTCTTCCCTCCGCCAACCCCTGCCAGGTGTCCAGGTTTTAAGTGAGAATTGCTTTGAATCTGTGGTCATCTCATTTGTGAATCTCTGCTAAACACCAGCATGTGGCACCCTGTGGGGTGCAGATCAGACTTACTGTGGCACAGTCAGGTTGAAACCGTGTCAGGAGTAAGAGGCTCTGGTTTCTCTTTTCTTTGTTGGTCTGAGATGGAGACTTGAGCTCCATATATGATGCTTTCGCTCATTGGCTGGCACTCTACCACCTGAGCCACACCTCCAACCCCAGTAAGAGGCTAGTATTGCACCTTCATTCATTGTACCAATGAATGGGGTACCAATTGTACCCTAGGTTGAGCTAAGATAGCTCCTGGGCTGAATCTTTCCTGGGGGTCATTCCTCATCTCAGTCTCTTTCAGCAGGGAGGTAAAGGGAACTTGAGCCAGTGTTGCCACAGTGTCCCCTCCCTGGCTCCATAGAGCATGGTGGCGTTTGTGAGGCATGTTGGGGTGTAGGGATGAGGCTGCTGCAGCTGGAAAGTTATGGCTCAAGCCCTTCCTGAGCTCCAGAACTAAAGACAGCAGCACCTTGAGACACGTGACAGCCTTTCATGTTGCCCTATTTGAGAAGTGCTAGACCAAGTGGCACAGAGTGGTACATGACAGAGCTGGCATTCAGCACTGAGTCTGTCTGACTCCAGTAAACATCCTTGAAACTATGCAGTGAATTCCCACAGGTCTGTGTGTCTAGAAAAAAAAATCAGTGCTTCTGGGTCCAACTCTTGACTTACTATGGTGAAACAATCCCCTGTCTTGATCTGTAGATGGCACTGACCCTTAAAGTCCTGATAGGGGCCTGCAGTGATATCAGCTTAGCTTTTGCAAAACCCAGGAAGATGAATGTGCCAGAAAGATGCATTGTGTCACTTGCTCAAGTCACCATTGAATAATTTGCTTGAATCTTATTAGATTAAGTCAGAGTTTTCCCAGTAGCTAGCTAGCTAAGGATACTGACATAGGTTGACTAGTTTTTAAGTCTTCCTTTGAACACTTATACTGCCTTCTCCTCTCCTGAGATTATTGTGAAGGATGCTTAGAAGCAATGTCAGGTATTCTTGCCAACACTTTGTTAGAATCCTCCAGAAAAAAGGAAGAAGAGCAATGCAAATTCCTGATGGCGTGTGTGTGTGTGTGTGTGTGTGTGTGTGTGTGTGTGTGTAAGCCACTCCTGTGGCTTGAACTCAGAGCCTCTGCACTGTCCCTGAGCCATTTTTCCTCAAGGCAAGTACTCTAATATTGAGCCACAGCTCTATTTTTGGCTTTTTTGGCATTTCATTGGAGCTAAGAGTCATGTGTATCTTCCTGTCTGGGCTGGTTTGGGAATGTAGTCCTCAGATCTCAGCCTCCTGAGCAGCTAGGATTACAGGTATAAGCCATGAATATGGCAGACAACAGGAAACTTCAAAATGATTGAGGACTCAAAGTTGTTCTGCCCCACATATATTCTTCTCACCAACCTCTTGTAAGGACTCTTGCTGCCAAATACAAAACCAATACAACATCATCCTGTTAAAAATGTTCTGAAATATTAACTTTAATCTTTGAGTCTAGTTCATCCTTTGTATAAATGAAAAAACAAACACACTAAAGCCCAGAGGAGGAAATAGCTTGGTCACAGGCTATAGGAAAAATGTTAGTCTGACATCGTCCAGCAACTCTTTAGGTCAATGATTCCCTTACTCAACAATAAATAAATAAATAAATAAATAAATAAATTAATTAATTAACCTCCTTGCTATTTTCTGGAGTGAGTTTCCCAGGATGCAACACAATCAATCCCAGCATGCATCTGTCCCACATTATGTTCTACAGGAAGGATTCTTGTAAATTTTGCATCCCAGTTAGTTACATGAGACCCACCTAGACTTTTGAGATCCTGTTTAAAATACTCTGAAATATAAGCAAGAACTTTCCATTTCATTAGAATTTTCCAGCCCCCTCCTCTCCTTCCATTGCACAAACACCCATGCTTTTTGGCTTGGACTCAGGAATTGTATTTACCAGGCTATCTCGGGGTACGTGCCACTTTATCCCCAGGGAGACCATTTAAATATGCAGCAAACATAGTTGAAAGTAGCAGATTAATATGGTCTTTGCCGAATTAGAACAACCAACAGGCTCTCAGGTGACTCCCCCTAAGGGAAAGCTCACGGTTCATTGCCCTTGATGAATTCTTGGGAGCTTTCTGGCTCTCTTCAGGTTTGCTATTTGTCCTTGGAGAGCCCTATAGAACCTGGCAACCTCAAATAAACTGTTGTTAGCACCTCACGGGAAAAGTCCCCACGAAATGTGGCCCTGTGGAGATGGAGTCCAATGGTGAGATGTTCAGAGAGATTAGAGTGATCCCAGTCTCGTGCTTGGAGACCTAGGCAACTCAATTCAAGCACCAGAGATTCCGATGCTTTCAGAGGATTGGCTCACTGATGAATTATGCATGGAGTATAGAGAGCTTGAATCAAGCTCAGAGATAAGGCACATGCCCAGTCATAGGATCATGGTAAAGGACTCCTTTAAAGACTGTACTTCAGTGACTTGTGTATAAAGCATGAAGAGGAGTCTCTACCCTGCAGAAGTTTCAGTCACATTGAGAGAACGGGTGTGATGGTAGATGCAATGTGCCACATTGCACACCAGAAAACCATAGAGCACATTGGACAGTGACTAACTGGGCTGTCCAATCCATCCTACAGAACATGGCAGTACCTTTACTGGCTTAGTAATGCAGCACATGGCTGTGTATAAATTGGTTCCTTTGTGATCGCTGGCTGTCAGTGAGATTAGGCCCTGCCACTGTCGTGTCACCACAGGGGATCATAAACCTCACCTTCAAAAAGATCAAAACTCAGCTGGGTGCTGGTGGATCATGCCTGGAATCCTAGCTACTCAGGAGGATGAGACTTGAAGATTGCTGTTCAAAGCCAGGTTGGGCAGCAAAGTCATGAGACTTTTCCCTCCAGTTAACCAGCAAAAAAAAAAAATGACAGAAGTGGAGGTGTGGCTCAAGTGGTACAGTGCCAGCTTTGAGCAAAAAATGCCCTGAGTTCAAGCCTTAGTATTGGCACCCCCCCCACACACACTACAAAGATCAAAACTCCTCATCAAATGATATTAAATCCTCTCTAAGTTCTGCCTGGTACCAGGCTGGAGAGAAGGCATGGTGCCCACAGAGAAATGCTAGTTCTGTCTATGCTGTTGGCATTTCCTGCCCAGACTTAAGAGAATAATCCCTTCCATGAAACAGAGTAGGGTTTTGCTCTTCCTAGTGTTCTAGGTGGAAAGTGCTATACCCAGGAAGGGGCTGAGGTGAGGCCTGTTCATGTGGTTCTCACCCAGTTCTCATGCCTGCAAAGCCAGCTCTTCTGCACCCTACTAGGCTTTCTTCTGTCTTGGTCTTGCCTGGGTCCTGAAGCCATTCTGGCTTTCATTTTTCTTAGCATCTCTGGACAAAGTTTTCTTCTTTCTGTTCTTGTATTTTATTTTGTCTGTCCATTGGGGTCATCTTGCTTCTGGGCTCTCATGTCCCCTGTCCCTTGGCCCAGCTGCTACAGGTCACAAAGGCCTATACTTAGGATGGTGGAAGACTGATTTTCAACTAACCTATTCGGTGACTTTTCTTGAGACAGAATCCATTGGAATCTCTGCTTCAGTAATGGCAAAGGGATTTCCTGAGTTTCCGAGCTCATTTTATGCTTCAAGGGACTGATACATTTAAACAATTTGTTTTTATATTAATTTATAAACCATGTCACACTGTGGAACCAAGGAAGTGTCAGGCATTTAGGCCAAATGGATTGTTATTGCTTCTATATTAGACTGGTAGCGTAGGTAAGAGTTTTCATTGGAAGCCAGGCACTGGGGGCTCATGCCTGTAATTCTAGCTATGCAGGAGTTTTAGATCTGAGGATAATGGTTTAAAGCCAGCCATGGCAGGAAAGTCTGTGAGACTCTTATCTCCAATTAATCACAAAAAAGCTGGAAGGGGCACTGTGGCTCAAATGGTAGAGTGCTGGCCTTAAACAAAAAGAGCTCAGGGACAGCGCCCAGGCCCAGAGTTCAATCCCCAGGACTGGCAACAACAACAACAACAAAAAGTCTTCATTGGAAACTTTGTTCTTTCAGTTACAAGTCCTAACTTCTTTCATCTAAGTGAGCCCTTCTTGCTAGAAATCCAAATCATTCACTTTCCTGAAGTCCTGCAAAGCTGGCTTTACTTCTCCAAAATCTGTACGATGGCGCCGATAGGCGGATACTATTGGTACCATTTGACAGATGGAGAAATGGAGGCTTAATTGTGCCCACTCTAGGCTAGAGAGGCCTTCTCTCAGAGCTCACCAGTGTGTGTGTGTGTGTGTGTGTGTGAAATGCTACAAGTGTCTAAGCAGCACCCTGGCAGGAAGCAGGTCTGTGAAGTAGAGTATGAAGGTCCTTCTTGGCTCCTCTTCACTGGGTTATCAGCACCCAGCACCCATCCACTGATCCTCACCAAGGTCACTTCCCGTCTAAGTCATTTTCTTTCTAAGTCTTTATTGCAATCGATCATCATTGTATTTATTAGGTTCCCTTTAATTATCTGTCCAGATTTCCCACTGCCTCCCTTAATATCAGCCTTAATAATGTTGTGTACCCAATCCCTTAGCAGCTCCCAATACACAACAGTATTCCAAAGAATCTAGACAAGAGGGAAAGAAGGGAGGAACCAGCAAAGACAAGGGAAACAAATAAAGAAGGAAAGGAAGTGAGAAAATCAGCAGCCTTGCCCTAGGCCTCCCTCCCTGCTTGGCCCACCTCCATGACAGATGTTAGGATTTGCTCATCTGGCTGGGCGCTGGTAACTCATGCCTGTAACCCTAGCTAATCAGGAAGCTGAGATCCAAAGACTGAGGTTTAAAGCTTAACCCAAACAGATAAATCTGAGAGATACTTACTGCCAACAAACCAGCAAAAAGCCAGAAGTGGAGCTGTGGCTTCAGTACTATAATATTATCTTTGAGCAAAAAATGCTAAGGGATAGCATCCAGGCCCCAAGTTCCAGTCACTGCGAGGACTGCATAAAATACTTCCTGCGATGCCCTACCGTAGCTCATGGCAGAGACCAGGCACTGAATAGGGTTTGCTCCTTTGTACTGTGGTAATTTCATGTCAAGCAAGGATCAACTTTTCAACCCTAACTCTCCAGGATAAACCCATTCCTCAGGGTATGCCTTTAGTCACCTGGCATGGTGACTACCCTGGACACTATGAGGGTCTTGCAGAGCACATACATTGCCAATCCTTTGTCACAGAAAGTTACCTAGGAAGGAGTACATTTTAATGAAGTCCACCCAATAATTAACACCTACGGTTGAGAGATATGACACCAGTTGAATACTACACCAGACTGAATTTTAACCTTCTGACACTTTGGTTGACTTCTTTAGCTTTTCTGATCTTTAATTTCTTCCTTGCCACAATGGGAATAACTAATAGTTATTATTCTGAGTATATATTGTCTAGGCCATGAAGTAGTGGTTACTATTGAGTTTACCCATAAACAATGCCAAGGGTACCATAAGTCCCATGATTACTAGTTCTGGGTGATTCTTCCATAAGTTAGAGGACACCTCCCCCCCTCCCACCCCCCGCCCCCGTGCACCTTAGATTCAACTAGATTCAAGAGAATGTTATACAGCACAGAGTGTTTTTAAATACACATTGTCTCATTTCATTTTCAAACCATTATGAAAGGTACACACCTCTTGGCCATTTCCTCATTCATCCATCAACATACTTATTACAACTAAGCCAGAGAGAATGAGCCATTCTAACAGAGGTGAAGTGTCAACAAAACATGGCTAAATGTGGTTCCAACATTTAATTGATTCTCTCCTATACCTTTCACTTCAGGAATTACTGTTGTATTCCTTTTTCACTGGCGTGGTGTGGGGTCTCTGTGAGTGCTTCTACTTGGTTCATAGTGTTTCTTTCTTTTTTTTAAAAAAAAAAATATATCTCTTTAAGTAGCTACACAAGGGGATTTCAGTTCAACATTAAATACAATGCATTTTGGCCAATGCCACCCTTTCATCATTCTCCCCCATCTCCTCAATTTACCCAGTTCCATTTCCACCTATGTATGTCAATTGACTATAATGACTGTATTTGCTCATTTCTCTCCATTGCCAACTGCTTCACTTGCCCATATCCTCTGTCTCCCTCCTCATCCCAAAGCTTCTTGTACTCTGTTGGCTCCAGTCCTTCCCCAAGTACCTCTCTCTTTGCACTCTTTAAACCTTGTAAACCCTTGGCAAGTCAATAAACGCTAGAGTAGATTTTTTTTTAAGATAATATAAACAAATGCTCAGAATTGTGTTCATTTCTTATGTATGATTTCAGGCACACAATGGAACTCAAAACACAGGAGATGCATGTCCCATTCCATGCTTAAAATGATGAAGGAAAAATGTCTACAGTTGCATCCAATTCTTAAGGACTAGCCCTGTCTGAGTCAGTGCCTATACTTATTGAATCCGCCATGAATGGTTTTCACACCAGGCCTGGATATTTGCCTGGTTGTTAGTTGGGTGAGCAAGTAAAACATAACTTCAGCTTCAAGTTGGAGAAGAGCTTATTCTCTCTCCAGTAGTCTTCTCTATTCATCCTTTCCCCACTAGGGAGGCTGCTCAGGCCCCAGGCATGCTATTGGTGATAAACAGTAGCAGAAACTGGGTGCCAGTGACTCCTGCCTGTAATCTTAGTCAGTCAAGATGTGAGATCTGAAGATCATACATTTAAGCTAACCCAATCAGAAAAATCAGGAATAAAAGCTAGAAGTGGAGGTGTGGCTCAAGTGGAAGAGTGGCAGCATTGAATGGGAAAAGCCAATCAAGACCTTGAGGTTCTGAGTTCAAGTCCTAGTACTGGAGCACACACACACACACATACACACAGTATAGAGTGGATAGGCACTGCACACCTAGGCCCCTCATCCAACTGACCTTCACTGGCAGGCATTTAATACTATCTGTAGAATTCCTGTGCTTCTAAGATAGACATTAACTGAACTCAGATCATCATCAGATAAACAGGCAAGCCTACAGCTGGTAGTGAGAAGAGATGGAAAGAAGTGAAGTCAAGACTGGAGCTACCACACTGCTGCTCACTTATGGGCACTATTTCAGGTTAGATACTGAAGAGTTCATGGAAAGAGTGACTGCGGCAAAGTATAGTAATATATCCGGTTAGTATGGTAGACTTGATGTAGTTCACACCAAGGGTGACATCATCTTCCAGCCCATCCCTGCCTTTCAGGCACCTGTCAGACCCCTATCTTTGCTTTGCCAACTCCACTCACTGGTCTTCCAGTAGCAATGTCTGCAGTCATCAGACTGGTCACAGCTCAGACCTTGTCTCCTTCAGGTGTGGCATGGAGCCACAATTGTCATCCGTGCTAAGCCTAGTTGTGAAAACTTCTTCACAATTTCTGGATATCCTCTTTCTGTCCTATATTCTCGGAGGAGTAAAGCAAGGTGGGACATGTCAGGAAAAGTTTATTGCTGACAATGAAAAGTTACTAGGAGTGTGGATGTGAGAAAAGTGAGTTAGGAAAAACAAATCTACATGAGCTAGAAGATATTCAATTTGTATGGAAAGCTACAAGAAATGTATCCAATGCCTAACGTATGAAACTGTAACTTCTCTGTACATCAGTTTGATAATAAAAATTTGAATAAAAAATAAAAAAAATAAAAAAAAGGAGAAAGAAGGAAAGAAAAAAGCCGGGTGCCAGTGGCTCATGCCTATAGTCCTAGCTAGTCAGGAGGCTGAGATTTGAGAATCACAGCTCCAAGCCAGCCTGGACAGGAAAGACCATGAAACTCTTACCTCCAATTAAACACTAGAAAAGTCAGGAGTGGAGCTGTAGCTCAAGTAGTAGAGTGCTAACCTTGAGCCAAAGAAGTTCAGAGACAGTGCCCAGGCCATGAGTTCAAGTCCTAGGATACAGAGAGAGAGAGAGGGAGAGAGAGAGAGAGAGAGACAGAGAGAGAGAGAGAGAGGAGGGGAGGGAGGGAGGGAGGGAAGGACCTGCAATGAGCACCAGGGTCTTTATTGCTCCTAGGTTTCTTAGTGATTTCTTTTTTTTTTTTTTCTGTCTTCCAGCTCTAATCGATTACATGGGGGAAATTAACTCTGCAAACTCCCCTAGGCGATGGCTGGTCACGGACCAGCAAATAGCAGAGCTGGAATTCAAGTCAGCCTCAGACAGAAGTTTCAAGGCCAGAATCGTGGGGAGCCTGCACGTGCTCTGTAGGTAGAATGCCCTCATTTCTTTCCAAAGCACTCAGGGCTCATGACTTGACAGGGCTTTACTGGAGTTTCTTCCCCCAGACACATCATGAAATTATGATATATAATATGATAGAGGTTAGGACCTGGTGCTATGCTATCAAACTGGTCATTATGATCTGTGTGAAATCAGCTGGAAGTTCTCTTTTTTAAGGTGGACCACTGAAAATAGAGAAAGGGTGATCTGTTGTATACTCGGTGTGTGTGGTGGTGGTGGTGGTGGTGCTGGTGCTGGTGCTGGTGGTGGTGGTGGTGGTGGTGGTGGTGTGTGTGTGTGTGTGTGTGTGTGTGCCAGTACAGAGTTTTGAACTCTCGCTTGGCTTTTTCTATCAAGGCTGGCATTCCACCACTTGAACCATACCTCTACTTTTGGCATTTTGCTGGTTAATTAGGGATAAGAGTGTTGTGTACTTCTCTGCCCAGGCTGGATTCGAACTCAATTCTCAGCTCCCAGCCTGCTGGGGTAAGTAGGGTCACAGGTGTGAGCCACCAGCTCCCAGGAAGCTCACAAGAAACATTGTCCCACTGGCTTCACAAAATGGGGCAATCTCCTGGGATGGTGATGGCTGGTTTTCTGTCTCCATATCAGTTTTCCTCCTAGCCTTGCTTGGGGATCTTCATCCTTCTCTTTCTGTGTGTGGGGGGGGAGGGGGAGTCAGACAGGATAGAGGAGGAAATGGGATGGGGGACCTGTGGGGCATGCAGGAGTTTACTGGTCTTGGCTGGTTCCGGCTAACCTGTGATATACTGCCAAGCCTCCAGGGAGGCAGAGTTCAGCTGGCTCCAGAAATATAAGACTTCAGAGCAAGAAACCAACAGAATAAGAAAAAAGCAGAGCGAGGAAAAGAATGAATCTGAGCATGAGTTATGGATGAAGCAAGGTGTGGCATAATGCTTACAGGGGAGGCCTAGAGATGGAGAAGTGCATGCATGGGTCAGGGGAGGAATCTCTCTCATATATGCCTGTGGCTACTCAGAGCCAGGGGGTTCCCTGGTCTGATCTTCTGGTGGGAAGAGAAGGCCTGGAAGCCCGTAAAGGCAGTCACGCTGGGTGTCGCCCTCCAGCCAGGGGCTCAGATCACATTCACAGAAGGACTCTAGGCCCTCTATCAGAAGATGGTGGGACCTAGGGGCAGGGGATGGTAGGAGGGGCCTAGGTGTCTGGGGATGATGGGAGGAGCCCAGGCGCAGGAAGTGGTTGGTGGGAGGGGGGGCTAGGGCTCTACCTCCTGTGCACCTCCTTGAACTCCACCTGGTCAACCTTGGAGGACTAACCCAGACCCTGAGAGAGGAGATGCTGTAGCTGCTGGCTCAACTCCATGTTAGTAGTGAGGGGCAGCCCAAGAAGAAAACGTGTACACCAGGGTTCTTAAGAGAGAAAGGTGATTTTAGCTGTGATGCCTTCAGGATCAGATAGCCTCTTGGTAAGAAAGGGAGGTGCCACTTCACATGAGATCTTGTGATGCCAGATGTGGGTGGCAGAGTCTATTTATTGAGTCTCTATCATGTGACAGAGATGCAATTTTGCCTACATTGGCCTTACTGAGACATAGTTCCCATTGCACTCCCCATTAAAGAAGTGCATTTCCGTTGGAGATATAATTCCCATAATACTCCCCATTCGAAATGTATTTCAGTTGTGTGTGTGTGTGTGTGTGTGTGTGTATTCACAAAATCACATAACCATTACCACAAGCGATCTTAGAATATTTTCACCGTCTCTAAAAGAACTTTGTAACCATTAACTGTCATTCTTGGTTCACATTTCCCCTCAACCCTTGGGCAGCTATCTATGGACCACTCTTATCTTTCTCTATAGAGTTGGCTGCTCTAAACTTCTCATGTCAAAAGAAACATAGACCCTCTGGCCTCTTTCACTTAGCATCATGCTTTCAAGTTTCATAGATGTTGAATCTTGTATCGAACTTCATTCCTCTCTAGGGCCAAATGATATTCCATCCATTACGTATACCATGTCTTATTTTTGGATTTCTCAGTGGATAGGCAGATGGTTTGTGTCCTCTTTCTGAACTATGGTGAATAATGATGCTACTATTAACTCCTATAACAAGTTTTTGTATGAACATGTACATATTTAACTTAATCCACCGAACAACAAAGCACCTATAATCACTGGTTCATTATGAAAAAACTGAAGCTCAGAGAGGTACAGGATCATTTTGAATGCAGAGCTTCTCTCAGCTTTGATGAATTAAGACAGAAGGGCAAAGAAGGAGAAACAGAGTGGAATTTTGTTTCACCTTTTCCAGGTCAGTGTACACAGGACTGGGTGAGAAGAGAGGAAAGGCATGGTTGAACATGCGTCAGCGGCCTGCCTGCTGTAGGCTCCACTGGTCTTTCCAGAGGTGAGGGCTGCAGTCGCTGGGCCCGGCATGACTCTGGGTGGTCCCCTTTTGCTTTCCCTCCTTGTTCTAGAGACTGATAGAAGATCAGGCTGAAAGTTGCTCAAGTGTCTTGCTGTAGTAGCCTCAGGAGATGGGAAGTCCATGGGATAGTGTCCCTATTCTGAGCTGGCTGGCTTCCTGGATGGGCTCTGCCGGGTGACAAGTAGGGGTCCATGCCAACTGCCTGCAAGAAGAGCCTTGAAGAGTGGAATCCAGTGTGTGCCAGAGGACGGCTCTGTGTCATGGAACAAAGGTCACCAGGGCCATTGGCTCTGCTTCCTTGTGGGCCTCAGGGCTTTCCCAGAAAGCACTTGGATGTGGGAGGGTGGATGATGTGCCGCCCCATTAATGCCACCCTGATGGCTCGGCAGAATTCAAGCCAAAACTGGTAATCATTGACCTTTGTCGGCTCCAAAGGTATGGCAGTAGGATCCAGGGGAAGGCCAGCTCTCAGGGAGTCCACTGTCCTGTGGAGGCCTGAGGTTGGCACAGCCTTGACAATGGAGAAAAGAGGCCCGGAATTAAAGGCACTATGGATGATGCATGATGGGATTTTTCCATTCTGTATGAGGCTGGAACTTGGAGGGGAAGTTAGAGCTACAGGTAGTATTTAGCACTGGCAGAGTTAAGACCTCCTAGATCCCAGCATGGCCAAAGTCCTTTCTGTCCATCTGTAAGATACATATGAGCCGGGTGCTGATGACTTACTCCTGTAATCCTAGCTACTCAGGAGGCTGAGATCTGAAGGATCACAGTTCAAAGCCAGCCTGGACAGAAAAGCCTGAGAGATTGTGCTATTCAACTAGCCAAGCAAAAGGCCAAAAGTAGAGAGATATGGCTCAAATGGTAGAGTGAGAGCCTTTGCAGAAAAAGCTAAGCGAGAATGTGATGTCCTAAATTCAAGCCCTAGCATTGGCACAATAAATAAATAAATAACCAGCCATAGATACATATGAATGTATCCATTTTACAGAGGAGCAAAAGACACGCAAGAGTACCCCATGTTAGCATTCATAAGTAACCAACTTTCAGAGTCCCTTTCCCCAACAAACCCACTGGTTACAACTCACCCAGAAGGCCACTGATGAGGTATGGCAGTGAGCTGTGGAGCTAGAAGGCCTCAGAAATCTCCATCTAAAACCAGGAATGGGTGGGTATTCCATGACTTCCGTCTTGCCTGTCTGCCAAGCTGAGCTCAGCCGACCTTATAGCCTGTGGATACAGCGGCTTGGGTACTGATTTCTAGGCATCTAACTCATGGCACTAGCAAACTGTACCCCATTTTTTTTATAAATTGTCAAGGTTGGGGAACTCTATACATATCCTTTAAAGCAAAGAGAGCTTTCTTGTTTCAGACAGACAGGGAGTATGTTCAGGCCTCTTGTCCACATGGAATTCATTCCTTTCTGGTCTGGAAAGGGCTGAGTTGAGGTAATACCAAACCAAACCACAGAAAAACTAGAAGGGTTGGACTAATAACAGGATCTCTACACACGTAATAAATACAACCTTTTTTTTTGTAAACATTTCGATTCTTTCATTAAATTACAGTGCCATTTGGAGTGGATGGCTCAATATGTGAAACTTAAGAATAGGGTTATTATAAATGTGTCTCTCCACTTTCCATCAAAACAACCCCTATCGCCACACACCATTACAAGATAAACAAGAGAGAGGATGATTATTTGATTGGCAAAAACTACACTTTACACAAGAATCCACTATAGGATTCCTCTCAGTATCTAATATCCGTGTGTGTGTGTGTGTGTGTGTGTGTGTGTGTGTGTGTGTGAAGGCACATCCTCCACACAATTTCTGGTCACATACTTTTGAGATCATCTCTTGGTTTTCATGTAAGATTATACCTCCAGGCATGTACAATGATATTTTCAGTGTAATCGTGTTCTTTTCAGTAGTAATGAGAATAAATAGACCACCCAGCTAGAAAAGTCTGTGGATCATGATGTGATTTTAATGTTCAATCTTAAAAATCACTGGAAATTAGAATTTACCAGTTAGGATACTGACCAGAAAGGTCTGGGTAGAGACCAAGTTAAGCGGTCTGAGAACTTGTGCTAAAGTCAAGTCCACCAGAAACAGAACTGACACATGGGGGTCCCTCCATGGGGGTGTGGGGGGGGGGTTGGGGGCCCTTTTTGTCTCGTCCAACCTGATTGAAATTATTTTACCCAGGGTTCTTCTGGAAGGACATATTCTGTCTTTCCAGACAGTTACCATTTGCGTTGTAGTTTAGCAGTATGTTCCATGCTGGGCTTCCCTCACACAATCCTGTGTCCTGACAAGACAGTATAGCAGATACCAAACCCAACAATTGAGATCTCAAATCCAGCAGCTCTGATTGGTCCAGAGGTTTATTCACATTGGCAGCTTTGAGAAGCATCGCTTCTCTTCAGAGACAAATGGCTTGTTTGCATAGGGACTTGTAAATAAACAAGCGGTGGGGTACAGAAGGCTATCAAAAACCCAGACAGATGCCTTCCACATGGCCCTTTTTTTTTTTTTTGGCCAGTCCTGGGCCTTGGACTCAGGGCCTGAGCACTGTCCCTGGCTTCCTTTTTGCTCGAGGCTAGCACTCTGCCACTTGAGCCACAGCGCCGCTTCTGGCCGTTTTCTGTATATGTGGTGCTGGGGAATCGAACCTAGGGCCTCGTGTATCCGAGGCAGGCACTCTTGCCACTAGGCTATATCCCCAGCCCCTCACATGGCCCCTTTTGAAAGCCAAGAACAGGGAATCATTTGTACCTCTCTGTATCTGCTTACCTTCCTGACAGATAGACATTAATTGAGCCTCTGTCTCTGCCTGGAACTGGGGTAGGCAGACACGGGGCACATCTCAGAAGAAGAGACAGTTGAGGCCATTGTCCCTAGAGAGCACAAAGGCAAACAGGTAAATTTAACTCATAGTTCATACTACAAATAAAAAGTAGACTATACTCAAATATTGCGAAAGTAGATGCTCTGACTTACAGGGGGACAGAAGTAGGCAGGAAATCCCTCAACCTTTAGCCGACGTGTAAATCTCAGAAATGACATTCAAGTCAGGTGAGGAAGGGTGATGGAGATCTGAGTATTAAGTACTCTTAACGGAAGAAGCAGCAGGTGAAGCAAGCCTGCTGCCAGAGGTTAAGAGATTCACCTAGCTGTCACAGCTGGAATGGGGCAAGGTTGGAACCCCCCATCTGAGTCTTTTGTCTCTGTATTCCTGGCTGCGTCCTGGGAGTGAACTGGGCACTGAGGCTAAGGTGAAGGTTTTGTTCTCCGCTAGAACAGTGAGTAGCCAGGACTCCTCTCACCATCAGGAAAGCTGCTCTTCACCCACTGAGTTGGGGTGGGGGGCCTGGAATGTGCACACTAGCCATTGGCCAATATATCAAATGCTGCTGTTGATGATTCAGAATTCATCCTATAAAAGTCAATACACATCTCAAATAGAAGATGTCCTTCTTGTACTATTTCCTGAGCCAGGACAATTTGTGCATGATGGAGGGGAAATGCTTCATTTTATAAAATTTTCAGCCACATACCCAGTTAACTCAATTTTATTGCCTAGCATCATGAGACTAGTGACATCTGGGCCTGTGGCCTTTTCCAGTGTGTATTCTTGGGTCCAATCCAGTGTGCTCTAGGCTTTCTCCATCCAGCACCCCAACCATATTTCCTGTGCCTCTCCTCCTCTTCCATGTCTTTGCACATGCTCTTCCTGGTTCGTGGGAACCTGTTCACTCTCCATTAATCAGGCATTCCTTGCCTTTCCATGTCAGTGCCCATAACATCTTCAGACTCTCACTAGCTCTTATCCTTCTATACACAGCACAGAGATGTGTGAGGAGCCACCATTCCCAGCACCGAGTGAGCTGGTGCTGATTAAATGTTTGCCTTTCCTTCAACACTGTTTATCCGCTCTTCAGAGTGTGCCATAGGGCTTAGAAGTAAAGACGCATCAGTCAGGCAGGTCAGATTCTTCTAATCTTTTGCTTTTCTGCGTTGTGACCTTGTCCACATTGCCCAATCTTTATTAGTTCTCAGGCTTTTGAAATTGCTATGATGTCTAAATAAGATAATTCAATACATGTTTTTTGTTTTGTTTTGTTTTTTAAAGTTACACAACACTGCAGGCTAACCCTACAGAGCACTGCTTAGACTGAGCTCCAGGGGTCACTGTTGATGAAGGTTGCATAGCTTTCCTGGAGCTGCAAGACAGGGAACTTCCATTCAACACATAATTGGTCTTCATCTATTTTGGACTGAGCACCTCAACTTCTACTTCAATTTACCATTACCTCCTGCTCAGTCCACTCATGCACAGTAAAGCAATACTTTCCCTTAGTAAAGTGCTATACTCTAGAGTTAAGCAGACAATTCCTTTATAAAAGAAAAATCTCTGGAGAAGGAGCCATGTCGCTCCAAGAGTGTAATTGTGAGTTTGTCTTCTCTCTTGTCTCTAGGCTTCCCTCATTCTCCGGTCACCAATCTCATTGTCCCCAGGGATGCTCTGCTCTGTCTTTAAAACTCCACACAACTCATACCTGTAATCCCAGCCCCTCAAGAGGTAAGGATTGGAAGGGTTATCGTTTAAATCCAGTTCAGAGAAAACATGAACGTGAGTCCCTCATCTCAACCAAGAATTCAGAGGTAGTGATTTACGCTTACTGTTCCAGCTATTTGGGAGATGCAGATAAGAGGACTGTGGTCCTAGGCTGGGCCACACATACACATAAGACCTTACCGGACAAAAATAACAAAAGCATAAAAGGCCAGAGGCATGGTTCAAGTCATAGATTTCCTGCCTATCTGGTGTAAGACCCCGAGTTCAATCCCCAGTACTGACCTCTGAACAAAACAGAGACAGAGTGCCCCCTTTAGGTCCTTCTTTGCATGGCTATAAAATGCTAGCATTTCCAAGACCTTAGGAAACAACTATGAGAAACAATAGGAAGTGATATTGGAAGTGTAGACTGAGGAAGTAGCCATCCTTCAAAGCATTGATTTGTGTGCGTGCACATGCAGCTACTAGGGCTTAAACTCAGGGCCAGAAGTGCTCTTCTTTAGGATATTTGTTTGGGGTTTTGCTTTGTTTTGCTGAGGGATAGCATTCTATCACATCTCCATGTCTGGCTTTTTAGAGGTTCATTGGAGATCGGGTCTCATGGACTTCCTTGCCCAAGTTGTCTTTGAACGGTGATCCTCAGATCTCAGCCTCCTGTGTAACTATGATTACAGATGTAAGCACTGGTGTCCAGTCAAAACATTTTTTAACCCCACAATACATGCGTACCTATCACCCTAACGTGGGACACTCTTAAGAACACTTATCCCAGGTTCAGTTTTACTAGCTCCCATACTGATTCTACTGGTAGGAACATCATGGCTCCCAAGTCATTACCACTGGGACACAGGAAGAGACAGAGGCCTTTGTGGTGAGAGTATAATTACTTCAGGACTGAGGTAAAGGAGTTGGCTAAATAGCCTCTAAATCCCAAGCGTGAAAACTAACTCCTTTTGGTGAAGCTCTACATTTAACTTGGTAGTTTCTTTGATTCTTTGCAGTTCCATAAGAATGCCAACAGAGGTATAAAATGTGTATATGTGCAGGTTAACTTCTGGAACAATCATTGGGAGGAGCTCATGGCTTTTGGCTGGGTTCATGGCCTACTGCTAAAGAGTTTCAGAAATGGGCTTTCCATAGCCTGGCAGAGCCTGGGGAAGATTTCTGGAGGGGTCAGGAAGGACTTGTGTGGGGTTTGGGGCTTTCTTTAGGAGACATGGGTTTAAGTTTAGGGAAGTAGTATTTTGCTTTGGAAGGAAGTAGGGGCAGTTCTGTTATTATACTTAATCTTATTGTTATTATCTTGAAGGAGAGAGGACTAGCATACTAGTCTTGGTTAAAAAAAAACCAAACACAAAAAACACAGTATCAATCTCTCATCCCAGCTAGGAGAGGGGCCTATTTGGCTATTTTTGTGGTTTGGATTTTCCTTGTGTTTTTGTCTGTGTTCAGATGAGGTTACAGACAGGCCTTGCTTTTAGCCGCATCCACTATGATCAGAGTAGTCTTGTCTGATATTCATGTTCAATAATATTGTTTGCTTTCAATAGGAGAAGAGTGAGATCATGCTATGAGCACACCAGATTTTCTCCCACAGTTCTTGGGCTTCCTTCTCTTCAAAGGGTGTGGCTAATGGCTGTGAAAGAGAAATACAGCATCTTGCCTGGGTACCATACTTCTGTTCAGCCATGCCAAGGATAATTCTCTTTCTCTATTCCATCCTCTTCTCCCCATGAGAAGGCATCTGGAGTCCTAGAGGAAAACATGTTTGCCATTTCCAGGTCTTTCTGATCCATGCTGGGAACTAGGCTCTGTAGCTTTCACGCATCATAGACATGATGTATGGCCATCCTTGGTCTCCTCTCTTAGATGTAGGTCCTCCTTTGGCTGTGACACCCTGCACACCCCATTCACCTCTGTGTGGTAGACACAAGGGAGGCCCGAGTTAGTGACCCTCATCAAACTAGCTTCGTTTGCGAATCAATAAAAAAAAAGGGCCATTGTGCATAGTTTGGTGGCTGTGTTCTGGGAGCTTCATATGTATCATTGCATGTAAATCATGCCATGATACTTTTTTGGTGTCTGTTCTAGCACTTGAACTCAGGGCCTAGACACAATCCCTTAGCTTTATTGCTGAAGGCTAGCACTCTGCCACTTGAGCCACCACAGTTCCACTTCTGGCGTTTTGCTGGTTAATTGGAAATGAGCATCTCACCTCATGAACTTTTCTGCACTGGCTGCTTTGAAACACAGTTCTCAGATCCCAGCCTCCCTGATAGCTAGACTTATAGGCATGAGCCAGCAATGTCTAGCCTATGACTTTCGGAAGAACATGACTAGGGCCATTTCACAGATTAGGAAACGGAGGCTCAGAAAAACGAAGTGGCTTGCTTAGATCATCTGGCTGTGATCTAATAGCAGAGCTGGGGTCAAATCCACATCTCTGCCTACCTAAGATGGTGCCTGTCTGTTCTACCAAGCTTTCCTGTGACTGCTCTTCATTCTGGGGGGAATGCTCACCTTGGTGTTCTACCTTTTTATAACTATCTCCTGCAGAACACATTGGATTAGTTAGAAACGCCACTGTGCCTGGCTTGCTCCAGAGATACCTACAGAACACAGGGCGTCCATGAAGCCAAAGTCATGGGAACTCAGGGTTTCTTGGGTTTCATTTCCAAGCTCCCTTCTCTGGATGGAGTGAGCAAGGCACCTGAGCTGTCATGTGCTGCTTTCACGCCTAGAGGCAATTGCACTTGGCCTCAAGGTCCTGGGATCTACTTGTTCTATTTTCCCATCACATTTTTCAGTGCTTCTAGAAGAAGCCTGGGGTCTCGGGTGCTCTTGAGCACGCCTACAAGCCCAGGAGAGATGTTTCCACCAGTCTTGCCAAGTTCTATCTAAAAAGGACTCCGGGCGGGGGGAGGGGGGTGGTGGTGGCTGGGAATATGGCCTAGTGGTAAAGTGCCTGCCTCGTATACATGAAGCCCTGGGTTTCATTCCTCAGCACCAGATATCTAGAAAAAAGCCAGAAGTGGCGCTGTGGCTCAAGAGGTAGAGTGCTAGCCTTGAGCAAAAAGAAGCCAGGGACTGAGTTCAAGCCCCAGGACTGGCAACAAAAACAAAACAAATTAAAAAAAAAAAAAAGGACTTCAAGGGGACCCTAAGTGAGCCACCCAATCATACTGAAGAGGTGAGAGAATGTCCCTAGCATTCTCAAACCAGAGGAAATGTCACCTCAGCTACTGTAGGCTCTGGGTATGGTAGAGCCACTTCCGGGAGCTAGGTGACTTCGTGTTTCTAGAGGAGCTGAAGGTTTGTAAATCAGGCTGGGCGTTAGCCATCTGACAGAGATGATTTTCATAGAAAACAGGAAGTGCTCTGATGTTGCAGTTGGATGCACTGGTTTTAGCTCCTTAGCAAAGGTGTGTAGAGCAGGACAACCTTAATACTATGCCCTCAGCCCTTCAAGTCAGGAAATCTGCTGTATTGTAATCACTGAATTACATCTCTGAGAGGAACTTGGTTGGTTTTGTGTGTGTGTGTGTGTGTGTGTGTGTGTGTGTGTTGGTACTGGAGTGCGTGCGTGTGCTGGTAGGGGGCTTAGACTCTAGGCCTTTGACTCTTTCATGACTTTTTTTTTTTTTAATGCAAGACTGGCTCTCTTGAAGGAACGTGAGAGCAGAGAATGCTACCTGCATAGTAGTTGGTACCTAGTAGGTGTTCAATAAATAAAGTATATGTTCCATTATGTTGATTAAGACAGGACCCAAAGTCTCATGGGAGACAGGGTTATGGAAGGTTCTCTAGAAATGTTTGATTCAATCAATTCCTGGCCCACAACAGAGTGGTAGACATTCCCCAAAACATGAATTTCTTTGGCACTGTTCTTGCTGAGGGACTACAGAAAAATCATGTCATCGGCCATCAAGCTTCTATTTCCTACTTCTTACATAAATGCTTGTCTCTCAGAAAATGTTCTGAAGGTAACTAAATGTGGGTATGAGCTGCAAGAGGTTTGGCTAAAAGGTAGATGGTAGTAAAGGTCTTTGCATTTTTTTTAATAGCAATGAAATAAGCCTTTGTACTTCTAAATCAGAGGTGATACAGACAACTGATAGAGTGCCTGTTGAGCTGCTGGGATTGGGATGGGAGGAAGACTATGCGATAAGTGTATAAGAAACCCCAATTCACAGGGCACCATTGCCTCATACCTGTAATCTAGCTACTCTGTAACCTGAGGATTACAATTTGTGCAGAAAAGTCTGTGAAACTTCCATTTCCAATTCACCAGCAAAAAACCAGAAGGAAAGGTGTAGCTCAAGTGCTAGAGTGTCAGCCTTGAGTGAAAAAGCCAAGCAAGAAGGCAAGCCCTGAGTTTAAGCCCCAGAATGGACACAAGAAAAATAAATCATCACCGTGGATGCCTGTAAAACAGCCTTTGCATTAAGGTTCTTCAAATTGTAGCAGTGACTTTGAGCTATGGGCACCTTCCTGCAAATGAAGAGGGTGTTACATGCAAATGAAGAGTGTATTTTCAGAGAGAGACAAGAGATTCAAGAGCAAAATATGTCAAGGAAATCGTGTGTGTGTGTGTGTGTGTAAGGATTGTTCAACAGAAGAGACTTCAGTGTTAACAATAGGAGTTAGCTGGGTGTTCTGAACAAAGCCCAATTCTCCTGTAGGTCTGTAATTCAAATGTAGTGAATAGAAAATGGCAGGCTGGGATTTGCTTGCCTTTCCAGCCTAGGGTCACACCAAGGCCCTCCAGTGCTTTTGAATTTGTTGTCCTGGAACTTCCTGCAGCCCTATATACTTGGCTTCCTTCTGTCCCTTCTGTTGAATCCACATACACTTAAATATAGGATGGTCACACAGGAACTCCTCTCTGGAGTATCTCTTCTGGTGGGGCAGCCACCAGCTGCTGAGAAGAACAACAGCAAACTCCTTGCTTTTATGTACATAATGATTTGCTTATTTCTCATCATTCAGCAAGTCTGTGTAACTCTAACACATCTCCAGGCCTTGGCCTCCATGTCACTGCTGTGCCTCCCACTGTTCCTATCATGCCATCACTCTGTGTTTGGCTGTTTGTGGGCTCATCTGCTTGCCACCAACGTGCCTGAGAGCAAACTGGTGGTAAGAATGGTGTCCACAGGATTAGCTGTGAGATATCACAGGATTAGCTCTGTGATGTCAGGGGATTGGCTGTGTGATGTCACAGGATTGGCTCTGTGATGTCAGGGGATTGGTTGTGTGATGTCCAGCCAATGGCTGGTCCAGAGGCTAGTTAGTATCTATATATCATGGCTGAATGGTGACCAATAAATGAATTAGATCATTACAACTGCACCCAGTTGGAATACCTTCCCAGAAGCTGGATCTACAGCTAGCAGGGATTTTGTAGAAATGTAGTCCTTTTGCGGTTGGACACACCACACCATGTTGTAACTGCCCGTGTGTCTTGTTTACTCATCCCTTAATGGTTGGCCTCTTGAGAACAGGAAATTTCTCTTTGAAATCTGACAGAAGAAGCACACAATCCATGTGTGGGAAGTGTTCAAGAAGTCTCTTTTCTGAGCAGAAGCTATTTACAGAACGAAAATGCTTGGGCAATAGAGAACAAGTGGCAACAATGCAATCCACTTGTGCTACCAGACCACCAAGGATGCCTTGGTTAAATATTAGCTAATGTGCAGCCCTGTGCTTGCTCTTAAGATTTACTGATTTCAGTAGAAAGGAACCTAAACACACACACACACACACACACACACACACACACATGCACAAAACTGGTCATGTTATATAATCCACTCACCAGGAATAATCTCTAATCACCAAAAAAGTATACATTGGCTTTGTCTGTGGCCTGATTAAGTGCAACTGTCCAAGCAAAGTAGGTTATGTGTGATGATGTATCTGCTGTGTGAATGACAGGTTTGGTTGGTGAATGAATTTATCCTGTATCTTTGCTTCCTCTAAGTGGAATTTTTCTCACTTTAGAACAAATAGATCAACAGCATTGGCTTATCCAGTACATGTAAGACACAATTTCAGTAAAGGCCAATTTTCCCAGAATTAAAACAACAATAAAGGCTCTCTTTACCGTCTTAGTTTCTTACATAACAATGGCCATTTGTTGGGAGAGAGATTAACGTAGTTATTTGGTTTCTTCCTGGTATGATCTAACTAACAACTACATCTCTTAATGTCCCTCTATCCACCTGTATCTTGTAAACTCGGAAAATTCATTATCTTGGTGTGTCAGAGAAATGGCCGGGAGATTGGTGATAACTAGCTTGTTTCTGGCCAAGTCATTTGGCATGATTTTAGAACAGCGAGTGAGCAAGAGAGCGTGGCAAAGGAGAGCAGGGCAAAGCTGGCGTCCAATCTACATCTGCTCCTGCGGACCTTAGCTGGTGCTTTGTCATGTCTTAGCATGACGGTATTCAAGCCATGTGAGGTTTGAAAATATATATATACCCAGCTCAGAGCAAGGGCTGAGAACAACCACTTGCTTTGGTTTAAACCACACAACCCTGCTGAATTGGTGTTTTTCAAGCTAATACAAATTAGCATCAATCTACTGGTTGAAACCCGTGCTAAATTTGGCCAGGCCCAAATGATTCCATCAGGCTTCGACACAGCACCTAATGCTGCTACTTCCTTGCTTTCTCCAGCCATGGATGATTCCAGCGAGAGTGTGTTTAGGACGTTGGTAAGTTCAGACAATCTGCAAAAGCATCGAAGGTGATGGATTGCTTTTGTTTCACTCTTTGCAAGACTAGACAGATAACTTCTGTTTGATGAAGACAGTTGTGGAAATCCAGACTATTCCAGAAGAGATATCAGGGAATTCCAGAAGGCTGGAGGAAAAGGATGCTAGGAAAGAAAAGCTTAGAAACTGGTGTATTAGAAACCATCTGACAAAGAGAATGTGGTTCATTCCTGGTTCCATAGGGAAATGTGGGTTGCGGGAGCAGGGCAGTAGGTAAGATCCACTCAGTGGAAAGCTTTCTAAGTAGTTTGAACATCCACATACCTTAGCGAGGGCATCAGTCCCCAGTGGGTGTAGGCCAGGCAAAAGGATGTCTGTGCAGGACCAGTGAAGAGCTGGGGTTTGGGGTGGGGAAGGAGCCTGCATCTCCCGCTTTGCATCTCAACTGGGGCCCTCCCCTCATCCCGTTTGGGGACATGAGGTTAGTGAGAGCTGAGCATGGCCCTCTGAGTGTGTGCAAGGCAAGGCCTTTGGCTCTCTCATGTCTTCGCAGCCAGTCCCTAACATTTTCAAATCACCACATCTGTGACTTTTGTCTCTACCACTACTACTGAGCATTGGCTTCCTGTATGATCTAGGTCAAAGCTATGAAGGAGACATTGGAATATCACTTTGGGTTTACATGCTATCACTTCAGTGGGTTTCACTTCCTGGTTTTTTTTTCATGACCAAATACCTTTTTTATGAAAGAGGGGGATTTTGAAATCTATTTAAAAAACTTATTTGCATTGGATGAAAAAAATACCACAAAGATATTGCTAACCCTAGTGGATACACCTTTGAGTTTCTTTGGCATAGGAGAAGATGTGGTCAGGTGTTTATAACTCCTGAGTTTCACTAGTGTTGGCTGTTTAGGGGGAAATTCTCTTTACTATTTTTCTGTCAAACAGAAACCATTAAACAGATTGTGGTTTGTCTGTGTATATGTGCGCCAATACTAGGGCTTGAACTCAGGGCTTTTTTTTTGCTCAAGGCTACTGTTCTATTACTTGAGCCACAGCTCTGGTTGGCTTTGAACTGTGATCCTCAGATCTCAGCCTCCTGGATAGCCACAATTGCAGATGACAGCACTCAGCTTCAGATTGTGTTTTGAAGATATGAATTCCTTCGCTAATGGAATAAACAGTAAGCTTTCATAGACTGCGTGGGAAGCTTGGATCTAGGAATGAATGCGACATGTTTTTGCATTTATGAAATGCAATTTAAGTCAATGCTCCCCCGTTCTATAGCTCAACCGCAGTGAAGGAAAGATGAAGTTAATGATAGTGAGTCTCATACAATAGTATTTTGAAAAATACCTTTTGAAAAACCAGCACACAGTGAGAAAAAAAGTCTAGAAACAGACTTTGTAGGCCACAGAGAAAGCTTTGTTCTAAATACTACCGAACATTTGAAAACATACATTTTTTTTTAATACTGAAATCTTGAACTCAGTTTCCTGCTCTCACTTGAGTTCCTTTCTAGGCTGGTGCTTGGCCACCAAAACCACACCTCCAGTCTAGCGTTTTGTTGGTTATTTTGGGGATTGAATCTCACAGACTTTAGTGCCTGGGCTGGCTGAGAACCTTCAGATTTGAACTTTCTATGCAGCTAAGATAAGACGTGATCTACCCGTGCCCGGTACAAAAAAGATTTTCACCCATATTGTGCCTGTCTTAAAGTGTTTTAGGAAAATCGAGCTTTAGAATGGGGAAGCGACTATGAGGGGCACTGTGGCCCACATCCTCTGAGGTGCAGCCAGGGAGCGGACGTTAGCTCTCTTGTTGCTGGTTTGTTCCATGACTTTGGAGAAGTCATGTAAAATTTCTGAGTCTTGCTTCTTTTATATGACAAATGACCAAACTGAATTGAGTCAGAAGGTCTCATGATATATGAGTATCAGTAGCTGGACACTGGGCATTTTAGGTAGTATATTGATATATTGATGAATCTTCCTCCCTCCCTCCCTTCCTCTCTCCCTTCCTCCCTTTCTCCCTTCCTCCCTCCCTCCCTTCCTCCCTCCCTCCCTCCTTCTCTTCTTTCCTTCCTTCCTTCCTTCCTTCCTTCCTTCCTTCCTTCCTTCCTTCCTTCCTTCCTTCCTTCCTTCCTTCCTTCCTTCCTTCCTTCCTTCCTTCCTGCCTTCCTGCCATCCTGCCTTCCTGCCTTCCTGCCTTCCTTCATTTGTGTGCCCATCCTGGGACTTGAACTTAGGATCTGGACTGTACATGGGCTTTTTTTGCTCAAGGTTAGTGCTCTACCACTTGAGCCACAGCACCATTTCTAGCTTTTGGGGGGATAGTTACTTGGAGATAAGAATCTCACCTGCCTTCCTGTTACTTCTGAGATCTGAGGCTCTCAGACTCCCGCAAAGCTAGGATTAGAGGCGTGAACCACCACCAATGCCTAACAGAACGTGTCATTCTTACATTATACTGTGTGTGTGTGTGTGTGTGTGTGTGTGTGTGTGTGTGTGTGTGTGTGTTGCCTGGATTTTGATCTCAGGGCATTGTACTTGCTAGCTAGGTGCTTACCACTTGAGCTATGCCATCTTGCCCTTTTTGTTTGTTTTGTTTTTGGTGGGTCATGGGGCTTGAACTCTGGACCTAGGCACTGACTCTAAGCTCTTCAGCTCAACCACATGAGCCACAGTGCCACTTTCTGGATTTCTGGTTAAGAGTCTCACAGACTTTCCTGCCCCAGTTAGCTTTAAATCATGATCCTCAGATCTCAGCCTCCTGAGTAGCTCCACTGGAGCTGGGCTTAGTTTTTTTTTCTTTTGTTGGTCTTGGGGCTTGAACTCTGGGCCTGGGCACTGTCCTTGAGCTATTCAGCTCAACACTAGCACCATCTTGCCCTTTTGGGCTTTAAGTTATTTTTTACAGTGTTTCCTACATTTTTGCCTGGGCCTGACCTTAAGATAAGATCTTTCTATGTGTTTCCTGAGTATCCAGGATTATAGACATGCATCAGCATTCCCAGCTTATACTTTGAGCTAGAATCTCACTAACTTTTTACCTGGGCTAGTCTCTAACTATAACTCTTGTCTATGTTCTGAAGTAGCTGGGATTATGAGCATATACCATTGTGCCCAGCAGCTGCTTATTTTTACATGTCACAAAAATATAAGCAGGACTTGAACTTACGATTTCGTAATCACAGCTAAGCAGAAGGCTAAAAATTTTAAGGGAAGGAGATTGCAATGATAATATCAAATAAAGTACAGGTCATAACTGGCTATCACAAAATTTTTTCAGGTCTGTTGTGACGATTGAAATCAGGAAATTCTTGGCTATACCACTTTTGAGTTTCCTTCAATTCACGTCTCTCTCATAAATTTTACATTTAAGAAATATGGTCATGCAGTGGAAAGTTTGTACTGAGAATAGCATGGGGGTATCCACTAGTAAGCCTGCATTCTGGATGGCCTATTTGTATATAGGTATGTCTGTTATCTGATTCATGACTGTTATTGACAAAAATCCTATTTTCTTTTCCTTTGCTGTGTTTGTAGATCAGGATGTTCAAACATCTCCGGAAATGGTTTGTTGCTCGCTGTTTTGGGCATTCTCGGCAAAGAACACGACTCGTTTCCAAAGATGGAAGGTGTAACATAGAATTTGGCAATGTGAATGCACAGTCCAGGTTCATATTCTTTGTGGACATCTGGACGACAGTGCTTGAGCTCAAATGGAGGTACAAAATGACGGTGTTCATCACAGCCTTCCTGGGGAGTTGGTTCCTCTTTGGTCTCCTGTGGTACGTGGTAGCCTATGTCCACAAAGATCTCCCAGAGTTCCATCCTGCTGACAATCACACTCCTTGCGTGGAGAATATTAATGGCATGACCTCAGCCTTTCTGTTTTCTCTGGAGACTCAGGTGACCATAGGGTATGGATTCAGGTGTGTGACAGAACAATGTGCCACTGCCATCTTTCTGCTCATTTTCCAGTCCATTCTTGGTGTTATCATCAATTCATTCATGTGTGGCGCCATCTTAGCCAAGATCTCCAGACCCAAAAAACGTGCCAAGACCATTACGTTCAGCAAACATGCAGTGATCAGCAAGCGGGGTGGCAAACTCTGCCTTTTAATTCGAGTGGCCAATCTTAGGAAGAGCCTTCTTATTGGCAGCCACATATATGGAAAGCTCCTGAAGACCACAATCACTCCTGAAGGAGAGACCATTATTTTGGACCAGACCAACATCAACTTTGTAGTCGATGCTGGCAATGAAAATTTGTTCTTCATCTCCCCACTGACAATCTACCACATCATTGACCACAACAGCCCTTTCTTCCACATGGCAGCAGAAACCCTTTCCCAGCAGGACTTTGAACTAGTGGTGTTTTTAGATGGCACAGTGGAATCGACCAGTGCTACTTGCCAAGTTCGCACATCCTATGTCCCAGAGGAGGTGCTCTGGGGCTACCGCTTTGTTCCGATAGTCTCTAAGACCAAGGAAGGGAAATACCGAGTCGACTTCCACAACTTTAGCAAGACAGTGGAAGTGGAGACTCCTCACTGTGCTATGTGCCTTTATAACGAGAAAGATGCCAGAGCTAGGATGAAGAGAGGCTACGACAACCCCAACTTCATCCTATCAGAAGTTGATGAAACCGATGACACTAAAATGTAGCAGTGGGTTTTTCAACAGGAAGAAGTCTTCAAGGACGTAAGGGACCAGAGGCATTATGAACTGATCAGCATTTGGAGTGTCTGAAAGTGGAAAGAGAACTGGCTAGGACTACTGGTACAACGACCGTCAAACTGTGATCCTACAGGACACAGAGCCCTGCCGTGTTAAAGCATGTGATGCTTTCGTGTGAAACTGCATACAGAAGCCAGAGGAGCTCACTAGGAATCTTGAATGTGGTTATTTGAGATCACGTAATGTTGATGGAGGATAGACAAATATCATCTGCCATCTTGACAGACTAAAGGAGATATTTTTGTAGAGGCTTCTTGAAGAATTTCAAAGCTTTAGACAGGATCAGAAGACAGCTCTATTTCTTGCTTTTGATTCTATGTCTAAGAAAAACATTCCTTCTATTTTAATACTGACTTCTATCAATGAAGAAAACGTCTCATGATTTAAGGGCAGTGAACTAACTCACTGATGGCAACCAGAGATGGTTATACAGAGAATGGTTGAAATTCTGACCTTCTCCAGCTCTGGTGTTTGGAGCCCTCAGTGGAGTCTGGGTCATGTGGGGAGAAAGGGAAAGAGAAGACACAGCCCAGACACTCTGCACCATTCCATACCCATAGTGGGGAGGAATCACATGACTGGAACTTGTTTTTGTGGCCTGCTCAAGTGCCGTGGCCCACCCTGGGCTTTGGTCCAAATGATCTCACATGGTACATTTAGACATAGGCTGAATCTATACTGTAGAATATCAATGAACATCTTTCTGTAAGGCAGGAATGCTTGAGTTGAGCCGACTAGTGATAGCTCTTTCAATTTACAACAAATGAGTGAAGGCACTACAAATCTATTAAAAGTGTACTTATTCCTTGCTCTTCCAAGATGGCGATAGGGACTGTGGAGCTGTAGTTGACCTAGGGGAGGGATGCAATGATAACCCAGTGTTTCTCTGCCTAGAGCTTATACTGAAATTCTATGTCTGAAAGAGAAATAGGAAATACAGAGGAGTGGGATATGGCTTTACAGGACTTTGTTAGATATTCCTGTCTCTGAGAGCCAACGCCACATCTTTTTATAAGGGACCAACTTAATGGACTTTTAGGGAAGGCTTGGATATGAATGTCCTGTTCATTTCTCTACCTTCCTTATTTTGAATGTATTGTGGGAAAACGTGGAATTCTAAGCTGCTTAGGAATATAAAAAGATGTGTTCAATGTGTTAATTAATAAAGTTCCAAAATTGCATGCAGTTTCCAAGTGTTCTTAATTATGCATTAACTGACAAGGCGATTGGGAAAAATATTCTTGCAGTTTTGTCCTAGAAGGACAAAACTGGTGGGGAGGAGGGAAGTAGAATGCATTTGTTGTTTGATTCTCCAGGAGGAAGTGAGACAGGTTGAAGACACACCCCTTCCTGTCTAGCTCCATCAAACCTCTCCAGTAGGAATCTTGGCAGCCACAACAGGAACAAAGACCATTGTTGGAAGGGATAGCATTGTCTTTCCAGGACTGGATTGATTTTGTTCAGATCCACCTGCGCATTCTTGTCCTTCTGACCTTGACCTGGGAACTATGATGGGATTAGGGGCTCATATCTTGTCAGTAGCTGTCATGGTAGGAATGCAGGTGGCCACACTGAAGATGATGCTGTGGCTGTAAGTGCGTAAGAACCACAACTCAATTTGCTGACAAGGCCAAAAGAATCAATATTGCAAGCTTCAGGAAGTGAGGTTTTATTATACTTTATCCCTTTATGCACTGGTGGGAAAATGAATTCTCTCAAGCCAAAAGCATATCAACATCATGCTTTGGTCTGTCCTACTCAATGGCAGTGAAATGCTGAGGACTAATCTATTCCCTTTGTTAAAGGAATAAAACAAGGGGTTCTGATGAGTGTATTTCTGGGTTATTCCCATGGCAAATATTCCTTCATTAAGATCAAGGTAGCCAGGCGTGATGGTTCCCACCTGTAATCCTAGCTACTCAGGAGGCGGAGATCTGAGGATCACAGTTCAAATCCAGCACAGGCAGGAAAGGCCATGAGACTCCTATTTCCAGTTAATCACAAAAAAGCTGGAAGTGGCACTGTGGCTCTAGTGTAGAGTACTATCCTTGAGCAAAAGGAACCCAGGGACAGTGCTGAGGACCAGAGTTCAAGTCCTAAGACCAGCAAAACAACAAAAAAATAATAAAACAGTAATATTAAGGCACTTCCATACTTGTTCTCTTTCTGCCTCTCTGTCTTCTCCTCCCTCCTCTCTTCTGTGCTGGTACTAGGGCTTGAACTCAGGGCCTCACACTCTTCATTCTGTTTTTTGCTCAGAGCTGGTGTGTTCTACCACCTGAGCCATACCTTCAGCCTAACATTTTTGCTGGTTAATTGGAGATAGTTTCTTGGAAATTTCTTCCAAGGCTGACTTTAATTCTCTGTTTTTAAGCCCCCAGAGATAGGATTACATATATGGGCCACTGCCTCTGGTGTCCAGCTGAAGTCTCCTCTTTAATACAAGTTCTCATCAAACCTGTAGCACCCATGAACATACATTCACCAAGGCCCTTTAAGAAATGGGTTGTCTTGGGGCTGGTAACTTGGGACAGTTCTGAGGGCATTCGGAGATCTGGGGGTAAAGAGAGCTCAAGAACTCAATGAGTGGGGCTGGGAATATGGCCTAGTGGCAAGAGTGCTTGCCTCGCATACATGAAGCCCTGGGTTCGATTCCCCAGCACCACATATATAAAAAATGGCCAGAAGTGGTGCTGTGGCTCAAGTGGCAGAGTGCTAGCCTTGAGCGAAAAGAAGCCAGGGGCAGTGCTCAGGCCCTGAGTCCAAGGCCAGGACTGGCAAAGAAAAAAAAAAGAACTCAGTGAGTGAAGAAAATGGGAAGACCAGAAAGTAGCAGCAAGCCAGCGTGCCCATGTGAAGGTAAGCTTTTTATTCTAGTGCACAAATGTTTTCCTGACTCTAACACATCAGTATTACTATTGTGATAGGTCTGCCATGTTGTTCTATTTCCTGATTTATCCATTCCAAACAGTATCTTGGAAAGTCTGACCTTTCAGGACTTAAGGGATGCCATCTTTAATAAGAATAGGAGGAAAAAATTCTTCTCTAAGTGGCCAAGTCAAAGAAATGAGATGATCAATGTAGAGTAACTGTTTAAACCTCTAACTAAAAGGCATGCACGATTCAGACATTGAACCTTAAGGACAAACTTCCCAAGGGGATGATAGGTTTGGTTGTGAGAGAATTCTCTTTGGAGATTGGTCTTAAACCAAGAGCTGGGGGTCCAGCAGGATGCTTCTGTGAATAGCCTGGGGGCTTTTCCCCTGTCTAGAACAAACAGAGGAAAACCTCTGATGGAAAGAAGGCAAATGAACCCTTGGGTCCGCCCCTGGGCCGTTACTGTCTGCCATTACAGGAAGTGCGTGTCAATCAAAGCTTGACAGGAGAGATAGAGCATTTTATTTTGGAAGCCAGAAGTTTGAGAACAATGACTGGAATTTCCTCTTTCTGTTCAGTAAGGGCTGTTTGTCATTGGGGAGATAAAAGTCCAGGGGTAGGGAATAAAGGTTATCGGGAACTGTGCAACCCAGAGCCATGGGGGTTGGGGGGGGGCAGGCATGGTGGGAGGAGGGGTTATGGAGGAAATCTATTTCAATGCTTGTCATTAAGTTTCCATTAAAAGAACATTCAGTTAGGAATTCAAAAATAATTTAATCTCCCCAACCAGATGCACCCAGCTGGACTCTTTGGAGCTGAGCCTGGGGGTGATTTGGACACCCGCTGCAAGGGTTAGAAACTTAGTGTATGTCTCTCTCCCTCCAGTACATCCCTGTCTGTGGAATGTTCTAGAAGACACTGGTGAGAAACTCCAACACTTACACTCTGGTAGAAGGAGCACAGTGTAGGTTTTCACATGCCTTTGACTCATTGTGACCATCCTGCATACGTTTCCTCTCTTAATGGGAACAATAATCCTATGACATCAGTATTATTGTCACACTTATTTTTCAAGTGAAGCAGTGAAATGGGGAATTGTCCAGAGTCCTATGCTAGTAAATGCCAGGGTGGGGGCTCGAAATCCATCGAGTGAGCCTTAGAGGACCATTCACTAAAAGTCACCAGAGTCATTGCCTCAAAGAAGATGCACCAGGGCAGTCCTGGAACCCGTGGAGGGTGCATGCTCATGGCCTGGGAGAAAGTGCTTAGTACTTAACACAGGTGAGAGCCCTTGGCTGGAGCTTAACAAGCACCTGGGGATTACCTATTCTAGGAAAAGGCAATGTTTTCCCAGTGTTTCTCTAAGTAATCTGCCCAGTAGGTCTCCAAGTGGGCATCCTGCAGGGTTTACACACAACCAATCATAGCTAATAATATAAACAAATATTTATATAATATACGTATGTGTATGTATATATGCAAGGCTCTTTCTAAATATATATATACACACTATATATAATTGTATATAATTTAAAACTATACATAATATTTTATTTCAATTTCCAAGGTATAACTCACATCCTAAGCAGTAGAGAAATGGAGTCTCTGTTCTCCTTGGAGAGTAGGATTCTCCATTCAGCTCTGTATTCCCATCACCAATATACTACCTCAGATAGCCAATAAACTGTTTTTTTAATAAATGAACAAAGGAATGACCGATTTGCTCAAAGACTATTTGACTGAATGGCTTTGAACCCATATATCGTCCAGGAACTTTTGAGCAAGCTGTATCATTTACTAGCTAAGAGATCCTGAGAACTGACTTAACTTCATGGAGCCTCAGTTTCCTTATGAGTGAAATGGATTTTTTTTGAAAGGCAGTTAGGGAGAGGATTAAAGGGGAATAGAAGATGTCAAAATCCATTGGTAGAAAGTAAATGGTGCTATGAGCCAGTGGTTCATGTCTGTAATTCCAGCTATTCAGGAGGCTGAGATCTGAGGGTTATGGTTCAAAGCCAGTCTGGGCAGGAAAGCCCATGAGACTCTTATCTCCAATTAACCATCAGAAAACTGGAAGTGGAGCTGTGGCTCAGTGTTAGAGCATTAGCTTTGACCATAAAAGCTCAGGGACAGTGCCTAGGCTCCAAGTTATGCCCCAGAACTGACAAAGAAAGGACGGAAGAAAGAAATAAAGAGAGGAGGGAGAGAGGAAGGGGCAGAAGGGAAGGAGGGAGGGAAAAGAGAAGAAAAATAAACTAAGTGGTGACTTGCTAGCACAGCAGAGCAATAGGGTGGTACTCTGATGCCACTTCATTTCAACCCACAGGATCTTCATTTGGGACTCACTGTGAGCTGGACTCTAGACATGCCATAATGAGGAAGCAGAGGTCCTTCCCGCTGCCACAAATGGCTCTAGGACTTTAATCAATGTGGGACCAGCACTTCCACCACCCCTTGATCACAGATCGAGGCCAGCCTAAACAAACAAGTTCATTAGATTCCATGTACAAAATAACCAGCAAAATGCTGGGTGACAGTGGCTCAGGTCTGCTTAGCTGCTCAGGAGGCTGAGTTCTGGGGATCAAGGTTCAAAGGCAACCCAGGCAGGAAAGTCTGTGAAAATTTTATCTGCAATTAACTATCAAAAAAAGCCAGAAGTAGAGTTGTGGCTCAAGTGGTACAGCACCAGCCTTGAGCAAAAAAAAATGACTGGGGATAGCACCCAGGTCCAAGTTCTTGCCCCAGAACCAGCACACACACACACACACACACACACACACACACACACACACACACACACACAGCAAAAAGCAGGGCTGGAGGTGTGGCTCAAGTGGTAGAGCACTAGCCAGTCTAGCAAACTTGAGGCCCTGACTTCAAACCCTAATACCACCACCAAAACAAAATCGACCATGTTGACTCCACCACTAACAATAACATTATAGATTATAATTCTTAATCATCTGAGATTTAAACATTGTTAATGTATTCTCCCAGGGCTGAAAGATAATTTAGTAGCTTATGGTTAATATATTCAAGATTGATAATATCATCAACAAGATACTATACAAGTTTAATAGAATTAGGTCATTTGCTTCAGTTTCTTTCCAATGTTTAGATGGTTATTACTTTTCATTTTGACTTAATTTCTTTCTTTTTTCTTTTCTGTTTTTTTTGTTTTGTTTTGTTTTTTTGCCAGTCCTGGGGCTTGGACTCAGGGCCTGAGCACTGTCCCTGGCTTCCTTTTAGCTCAAAGCTAGTACTCTGCCACTTGAGCCACAGCGCCCCTTCTGGCCATTTCCTATATATGTGGTGCTGAGGAATCGAACCTAGGGCTTCATCTATACAAGGCAAGCACTCTTGCCACTAGGCCATATTCCCAGCTCCTTAACTTAATTTCTGTGTGGTGCTGGGAATCAAACCCAGGTCTTCACACCTGTTAGCTAAGGACTCTATCTCTGAGCTTTACCTGAATCCTAACCATTTAATTATGCAAAGAATTGATATGATTTCAAAATCACAGAATAGACTTTAGAAAAGACACTTTTGTTGCTAGGCTCTATATCTGTTCCCTTTTCCTTATATAAAGCTAAGCATTTTTATTAGGTTTATCATGCTATTTGCCGTTTTTTAAACTTTTATTATATTTATAAGCAATCATGTATATTTATGGGATGCAGGGTGATACACTTTGTTGGTCTACATTGTGGTATGATCAAATACGACTGTTACATGTCCTGAGATCTGAGAATCACAGTTGGAAGCTAGCCTGGGCAGTAAAATCTGTGAGTCTCTTATCTCCAACTAAGCACCAGAAACAAACAAACAAACAAAAAAACAGCCATAACTGGAGCTGTGACTTAAGTGGTAGAGCAGTAGCCTTGAGCATAGAAACTCAGGGACAGTGGCCAGGCCCTGAATTCAAGTCCCAGGACTGGCACAATAGAATAAAATAAGTGTCGAGGATTTGGGTGCCAGAGGCTCATAATTTAATTTTACGTACTCAGAAGACTGAAATTTGGAGGATGGAGATTCAAAGCCAACCTGGGAAGAAAAGTCCATGAGACTCCATTTCCAATTAACCAGCAAAATGGTGGAGCATCAACTATGAGCTGTAAAGCCAATGTGCAGTGTGAATGAGGTTCTGAATTCAAGCTCTAGTACTGTTACACACACACACACACACACACACACACACACACACAGAGCAAGCAAGCATATTTTTTTTTCTGTTTATGTAGCACTGAGGAGTCAAACCCAGGGCTTCATGCATGCTAGGCAAGCACTCTACCACTAAGCCACATTCCCAGCCCCATGCAAGCATATTGGGCAAGTATATACCGAATTCAAACCCTAGTACTACCAACGAAAAGTGCTGGAGGAGACAGAGTCTGGGAATTTCTTGGCAGAAATACCAGCTGATCTAGGGCCAGTGGGTTGGGGAGGGGTAACATTTAAAAACAGGAAAGGTGAAAGTAGAAAGGTATGTACCTTCAGCATATATCCAGGATGATCACAGAAGCACTGGAGTGAAACATGGGTGTAAAGCTATGGGAAAAGAATATGTAGCCACTTTCCATGGCCACACATAAGAGGGAAGTAGAGATCCAAAGTGTTTGAAGGTTTGAGGTTAGATAGATGGGAGAATGAGTCCTGGTTCAGGTAGTAAACTACCAAAGCCCTTCAAGGGGTGAGGACATGATCATGTAAGTATTGTAGGAATACATGTCTGATGAATACATGAAAGATAGATTAGAGAAGAAAACAAAGGCAGGGTCTAGGTTTGAAGGGAGGTAAGGGAAAGAAGAGGAGAGGGAAACTGAGGCTGAGAAGCCATGTGACTTAAGGGGGTGGAAGGAGTACAAGGTTTCTGTCTTCTGGTTAACTCACCATAAATACCACTTCTGAAGTTACTAAGGCTGGAGGAAAGCTTACCTGGTAAGTAAGGGGCAGGAGAGCAGCTGACTCTGAAAAATGGAGAAGACATGACACCTCTAAACTGTGGGAAAATCAGAGGCCACACATATCTACCTTTGTAATTGGCACGCGAGGAGCCACTAGGAGCCTTTGCCCAGGTGAGAGGTTTGGCCCAGGTGAGAAGCTGTGCCTAGGTGGCCACAACAATGCCTCCATGGATGTTGGTCAAGTGAAAGGAGGTGATTTATTAATTCCCTGACTTTTGGGGTCACCAGCAAAGTTGTTGTTATTTATTTTGGTGGTGCTGGGGTTTGAACTCAGGGTTACACACTTGCAAAGCAAGCACTTTACCACATGAGCCACCCTGGTGGTCCACAAAGTTGGTTTTAGTTGGTGCAAAAGTGGTGGGTCTAGATGACAATGATCCCAGGACTGGCTCAGTTCCTTACAACATGGGTCATAGTCAGGGGCAGAAGGAACCTGTGACCACTCTGAGGACAACCCTAACAAAAGAAATAAGAAGAATAAATAAATATAAGCATATTTATAAACATATACATAGACATATAATATACATATAATATAAACATATACATATGTGTACATATATAAATACATATATGTGTGTATTGTGTGCATGCGGTATGCAAGAGACTGAAGGCAGAGAGCACAGACAGCATGACATTTAGGGCTTTGAAGGCAGATGGACTTCTTTGAGCTCCAGCTTTCCCATTTGCTGGCCATGCAAGTTCTTAGCCTTTCAAAACTATTTTCTCCCTGGTTTTGATAAGAGAGCACTGCTATAGGCCAGGCACTGGTGGTTCAAGCCTCTAATCCCAGCTACTTAGGAGGCTGAGATCTAAGGATTGAATTTTGAAGCCAGACCAGGCAGGAAAGTCCATGAGAATTGTTTTATGAATGTACACAGAGAATTTTTTTCCAATTCCTGGAGTTCATTTTGTTAAGTATTATTTGTTTTTATTTTGGTTTTGTATTTTTGCTGGTCCTAGGGTTTGAACATCTGGGTTTGGGTGCTGTCCGTGTGCTCTTTTTTGTTCAAAGCTAGTGCTCTACCATTTGAACCATAGTGCCACTTCTGGTTGGCTTCGAACCACACTCCTTACTACTCTCAGCCTCCTGAGTAGCTAGGATTATAGGTATGAGCCACCAGCGGCCAGCTGATAAATATTATTTTATATGATCAGAGGCACATAGACATTGCCCCTTCAGGTCCCTCCCCTATGAGTATCCTTCTTTAGTCTCACTGTGTGTGAATGCCTTCAGTCCTGTATAATTTATCATGTCCCAGTGTCATGAGAATCTTATCGCCTATTAACCAGCAGAAAGCCAGAAGTAGAGCTGTGGTTCAAGTGATAGTACATCCCAGCCCCAAGTTCAAGTTCCAGTACTAACACACACACACACACACACACACACACACACACACACGGTTGCCATAGGATGATAGTATGTCATAAAGTTTAATGAAACAGCATGAATAGCATCAGATGCTATATATACAGGCTCTCAATAAATGAGTAACAATGAAGTTGAGAGGAGATTTTCCAGAAGATATGCAAAGACTAGCAAGGCAGAGTGCTAGTGGTACACTTGCCTGCACACTTGCCCTTCATCCCTCAGCTCTGAGCCTTACCATTCCCTTACTCTAGGTCCTTTCCCTTGATTAAATATCCTACCTTCCTCCCATTTCTGCTTTGGTTTCTGCTGTGGTTTTGCAGAAGCCTAGAGGCTCAGCAGTGACCAGGGAGCCAGGCAAACCCTGCTCCTGCCTGGTTATTTTATGAGAAGGTGGGGGAAATACACTCAGTACTGTACCTCCTCCCGCTCCAGACAGTCTTCAGGGTGCCTGGAGATGAGGGCTGGGTGATATTACTGAACTAACTGGCAGAGGAAGAAGGAAGGGGCGATCGTAAGCAAGTGTGCTTTTGGCCAGCAGGTGGCACTCTACACTTCCAGATCCCAAATGTGAACTTGACCAGGTTGAAAAGAAGCCTCCAAGGATTAAGTAAGTGGTGGTGAGAGGGGCAGCCCCTGCCCAGCAAGCTCTTTAGTGGCTATAATCAAGTTTCAAATATTTAGCATGTGTGATTCCTCCCATTCATGGTTGTGAGGCTAATACAATGACTGTGAAAGACTTCAGGAAACTACTTTGTGATATTCAGGTAGAAATTCATAATTCCAGATAAATTAGAATGGCCAAAAGAAAATTATTATGCTATACGAAGTGTTGGTCAAGTCAGCATGGTAGTACACACCTGTAATCCCATCTCTCAGAAGGCTGAGGCACGAGGATCACTACTTTGAGTCCAGCTCGGGAAACATAGCAAGATCTTGTCTCAAAAAAAGAAAAAACCCAACAAAAATGAAAGAAAATGAAAAGACTGTGTTTGTTTGGATTTTTCTTTTCTTGGTTGTTTTTGTTTGCTAAAAGCTGAAATAATGTTATTTTTCCTCCCTTTTACGCATAAGAACATGGAGGTCCACAGAGGTTAAAGTCCTAATCCCTCCATACTTGCTAGTCAGAACAGTGCTGGAATATAGCCACCTATTAAATTAATTACTTACATAATATAAATGTAATATTAACCTATAGCATAAATATACATTGATTATTAAGTCTAAGTGCTTTCATTGAAACCTCACTGGGTACTGGGGGTGGGGATGGGGGTCATACCTGTAAATTCCAGCTACACAGGAGGCTCAGATCTGAAGATTGTGGTTTGAAGCTGGCCTGAGAAGAAAAGTCCTTGAGATTTTTATTTCCAATTAACCAGCAAAAAAACATGAAGCAGAGGCGTGATTCCGGTGGTAGAATACCAGCTTTAAGCTGAAAAACCCAGGTCAGAGTGCAAGGCCCTCAGTCCAGGCCCTAGTACTGGCGTGTGCCCACACATGCACACACACACACACACACACACACCCCACACCCCCAATTAACAATTATTGAAGCCCATAATCACCACAGGAGGCAAAAGTAACCCCTCAGGACCATCTACAGTCAGCTATGGTCAAAATCCTGAGCTTTCTGCAATAAAAGGAAGGAAGAGGCTATCGCTTCTCTTCTGGGGGCTTGAGTTCAAATCCTCCAGCTTCCACTTGCTTTCTTATGAAGTTGTGCAGTCACTGAGCCGGACTGAGCTGTAGCTTTCTCATCTGTAGAAGGATGATGAAACTTAGCCATATGTAGAAAAGAATGAGGAAAATCTCTGTGAAAAGCAGTGTTAAACATACAGGGGGATTCTACAGGAAGAGACTGTTTGTAGCTCAGACACCTGATGGCTCACCCCACATCGAGGTCGAGAGGAGGATATTTATTCTGGGATTACTGGCAGTGAGGAAAACCCCAAGAGCACCACAACAGGGAAATGAATTCAGGGTGGACCACAGCGGGGTGAAATGTTAGGCTATTTTCAACAAATATCTAAGTACCAAGCAAAGTGCTAGGGTCACACTGGAAAAGAAAATACCCTAAGAGTTCATGTATCAAATACACAGGAAATAAACTTGTCAAAGGGGGGGAGGGGTCACAGCTCAAGAGGCCTAAATTCTAACTGAATCTGGGATCCAAATAGGAGAGAGAGAGAGAGAGAGAGAGAGAGAGAGAGAGAGAGAGAGAGAGAGAGAGAGAGAGAGAGAGACAGAGAGAGAGAGAGAGAGAGAGAGAGATAGAGAGAGAGAGAGAGAGAGAGGGGGGGGGAGGGAGAGGGGGAGGGAGAGGGAGGGAGGGGGGGGAGAGAGGATGAGAGAATATGTCCTCTGGGAAAAGCTAAAGATAAAGGAAGCCTTTAGTGCAGGGTAGAGGTATTGAGATGCCCACCAGGCATGGAGTGAAGGTTGAAGATGGGGTGAGAGGTAAAAGGTGGGAAGGAAGAAGGGCAGAGAGCAAGAGAACAGGGTGCCCTAGAAAAGGAAACATATGTCCAGACTCCAGGAAGTGAGAAGAAAGCATTACAAACCACATTTTAAAAAACATCACCTGATGGGCTGGGGATATAGCCTAGTGGCAAGAGTGCCTGCCTCGGATACACGAGGCCCTAGGTTCGATTCCCCAGCACCACATATACAGAAAACGGCCAGAAGCGGCGCTGTGGCTCAAGTGGCAGAGTGCTAGCCTTGAGCGGGAAGAAGCCAGGGACAGTGCTCAGGCCCTGAGTCCAAGGCCCAGGACTGGCCAAAAAAAAAAAAAAAAAAACATCGCCTGAAGGTCTGCCTGTAATCCCAGCGACTCAAGAGTATGAGAAAGTATACTTATAAAGCATACCTATATTTGAATACGGGTGCCAGAGGCTAATGGAATGATATTGTGAGACCCCAAGCTCCAAAACAAGTAACAAGCAAACATAGAAAACCCTAACTGATTTGTTTCAAGGCATCCTCAAAAGTCGAATGAAACACAGGTCAAAAAAAATTATAAACCCTTTGGAACTCTGTGTGTGTGTGTGTGTGTGTGTGTGTGTGTGTGTGTGTGTGTGTGTTGTACTTGTGCTAGGATTTTAACTGAGTCTGGTCTCAGTCCTATAGCTCTTTTTCTCCAAGCTGGTGCTCTACCATTTGAGCCCACACCTCCATCTTCTTCTTCATAGTTGTTGTTGTTGGTCAACTGGAGATAAGAATCTCACAGATTCCCCCGCCCCCCCCCCCCAGGTTGGCTTTGAACCCAATCCACAGATCTCAGCCTCTTGAGTAGCTAGGATCACAGGGATGAATTGACCCACCAGTGCTCAGCCCACTTGGAAATATTTTGAGAACATATCAACTTTGTTCCAGCCTCTGGTGGATCTTCTATTCTGTGAACAGGTGTAGTTTACTCCACTTTAAAGGTTGTTTCTTTGTGTCCTTTTTCACTAGAGCTTTCCTTTACAGTCTGCCAGAATCCGAATTAGGCCTTTTTTTGTCCTAAATCTTTTGCAGCCTTCAGCCTTCCTTTGCTCGCATTAGACCACCCTTTCTAGACTTATTGGTGGGGACTCCCCAAAGTCCTGTGTCCCCCCAAACTATCAGAGAATGGGGAGCCCCCCTCTGCATAGGCCTATCCATCATCAGCTCTTGGAGAAGTGAGGTTTGCACTAGAACAGAAAAAGAGGGTTCCTGGGGCCTCAGGGAATTCCACAGAGCACCCCAAGTACTGTTTGATGCCCTCAACAGAAAGTAGGCATAAGCAATGGGCAAACCCAGTGATAACAAAAGTTACAGCTGCTTCTGAACCAACTCCCAGATCTCACGAACCTTAATCTTTTCAAGGGAACACTATCTTTGCTGCCTGGCCATAGGATTTCTAGATTGGAAAAGGGACCCAATCTCAAACTGCATTCCTGTGGCCCCATCAGGGACGCTGGCCCCCCAGCTCTTCCCCATGCTTCCTAAAACCATGCTCCCCTCTTTCCCGCCCCCAGCTCTTGTCTGCGAGCCTCAGTTTGCCCCCTGTTCCTGAAGTCCTTGAGCTGCCTCTGCGACCCTGGCCAGTGCCCTAGACTAGGTCATACCTCTCAGCTACCCCTGGGCCCCTATCTCCTCTCCCCTCCACCGGACCTGCCCAGGCGTCCCCATCCTGAGCCCGGAGGTGAGCCCCCGCAGACCTGTCCTGTCCCTGCGCCTCAGCCCCGCGCCCTGGCGTGCGCCCACAAGCTGCCCCTGCACCCCCACTCATTCCGCGTTCTCACCTGTGTCCCCGCCCCGAGAGTTGCCACTGCGCCCCAATAGACCCCCCCTCCCCATACTTGCTCCTGCCCCGTGCCCAACCTTGCGGTCCCCTCTCCATCGGTTCCTGCGCCCCTGCCCCAGGCCCTGGACTGCGCTCCGGGAACTGCCCTGCGTCCCGATCGCCCCCTCCTCCCCATCTCGCGCCCCCATCTGCTCCTGCACCCCTACCCTGCGCCCTCGCCCTCGCCTCCGCCAGCTGCCCCTGCGCCCCGATCGCACCCCTCCACCCCCACGACGTGCTCCAGCCGCGCCCCCCCTCCCCCGCCCCCGGGAGGCGGCGGCGTCCGGGCGGGCTGTGGGGCTGAGCCCAAGCCGGCTCCGGCTGTCTGCGTGCCGCGCTCCAAGGCAGCAGCGGGGTGAATGGACCCCATCCAGCTCCGGCCGGCAACTTGAAAATAAAAATAAAACACAGGGAAAAGAAATAAATAATAAGGAGTGCGTTGGAAAGCCAAAGAAAATACAATCGCAAGCCTTGAGCAGGCTTCGAGCCTGCAGCCGGCAGCGAGCTGCGGGCCTTGGGCGTGGGAGCCAGCCGGGCCTTTGTGCGCCCCCTCCCCGCCAGCCCCTGGCCGCCCCCCTCCCCGGCCGCCCCCCGCGGGTTTCTGTCCTAATTGAAGAAACACAATCCCCGGACCGCGCCACGACGCGCCCCGCGGCCGCCGGGGGCCAGAGAGGGCCGCTGGCTGCCGGCTCCAGGGCCCGCCCGCCCTCCACAGGGCCCGCTTGTTATTTGTGCTGGTGTGCTGTCAAATATTTATTTTGGTTCAAGTGGACCCCTTTCCACAAAGACCACCTGGTTGTAATCAATAACACCTATTTTCAGATAATCTGCCGCTCTCGAGGCAGAGCACAAGGAGCTCACCCAAACAGAGACCTTTTCAAAGGGCATTTTAAATGGGCTGGATTCACAGTGGGCTGGAGGGAGGCCCCCCCACTCCACCTCCGGGCGGGTAGGGGGGGGGGTCGTCGGGGAGACTCAGGCCTGGGTGGTCAGGAGGGAGCTGAGCCCAGGCTCTGCCAGGTGGGCGTCTCCACCCCAGGGGTTTGCTGCTTGATGGAGGAGGCTGGTGTGGGAGGGAGGAGATGGGGGTGGGGGTGGGGGGCTTCCAGGAACCTCTCATAAAATTAAACAAACTGAAAACCTTTCTTTGGCGGGCCAAATGTTGTAAAGGTAGATTTCTAGAAACTCCAGCGCAGCTTCCTCTTTCCTGGCCAAGAGGACCTAAGGAGGGTAGTAGCACCCAGCGCTGCAGCCTCGGAGGAGAGGGGGCGCCTCCTTCTCTCCCTCCTAAAGAGGGACCCAGGCCTGCCTGTGTCCCCAGGGTGCCATTTCTACCTGATCCAGTGGGAGCCAGTAACAGAGGCATGCCCAGCATCAGCGAAGGCCTGGGATCCAGCCTCCCTCACCAAAACAAACAAACAAAATGCATCTGCCTGTGAATTCCAGTAATCCTCCGTTCTGTAGGTGAGAGGATCACTGGAACCCAGGAGTTCAACACTAGCAAGACACTTTCCAAACAACAATGAAGAAGCATCTACAGTAGGCAGGCATTGCTCTAGATGTAGGGTGCAGCCGAAAAGAAAACAGACACCCCCACATCATGGGATGTTACTGGGTGACTGATACCAAGTGACCTCAACACAGTGAGGGGGTGTTGTAGGAAATGTGTAGGGGAGAGACTTTTGGAAAGGCTGTCAGGGCGTTGGGGCTTCTGTTCTCAGGTGGACCTCTCATGGATGGAGGATTCAAGAGATGCAGTCACTGCGGTGGAAACAAAGCTTGGAGAGGGGCTGCGAGTCTAAGTGTGGCAGAAGTTGTGTTCACAAGCCAGAAGCTAAGTTTGGCTAGTCATGGGCTTCCAGCCCTTCAAAATCCTTACCTATGAGTGGGAGGATGTCCACCTCTGGGGTTAAATGAAAGTCCTCAGCACCTGGCACTTCACTTCCAGGTTGTTCCTCCCCCTCCCCCCGCATGCCACAGAGTAGGCTAGACCCAGTACTGTTGTAATATAGTTTTGCAATATGACATCTGTAGACATTCTATAACATGACTTAAGGATTCTGGGTGAAACCCAGGTGAGCTTATAGGAGTGGCTGAACTGGGTCATTCTGTACACGCTGTGCTGACTTTGGCAGTAAGGGTGACCCAGGCTGGCCAGTTACTATATGCATGCCATGCTTGCCCACAGCTCATTCAGGATCATACCTAGATTTCTTTGGTGACTTTCCGGGTCCCAGGCAGTGGACCCTGATCTACTGTAGCTAATCTATGGACATCAAGTAAACTCTTAGTACTCAGAATGAAGTGATGGAAATTAGGCTACTAAGGGCAAGTCATTAACTAGGCAACACCAGACCTTGTCTCTTGAACATTTTACCTGGTAAATAAGGAGAGGTTGAGGCAGGTGGTGGTGGTAGGATAGAGAAGTAAAAAGAGGGAGGGAGGAAATGAGGGTATCTGGGAGAAGAGAAAGTAGAAGAATCTTCCCTAGAGCCCTTTGGACCCAGAACTTTCTTATTTCAGCCTCAGAAGAACAACTCTACAGGAGGTCCTATTCTTTGTTGTTACTGTTGTTGTTGTTGTTTGGTGGTGGAACTTGAACTCAGATCCTGGGCACTCTCCCTGAACGTTTTCCACTCAAGACTAGCTCTCTACCACTTTGAACCATAGCTCCACTTCTGGTTTTCTGCTGGTTAATTGGAGATAAGAGTCTCCACGATGTTCCTTCCTGGACTGGCTTTGAACTGTGATCTTAAGATCTCACCCTCCTGAGTAGTTAGGACTACAGGTGTGAGCCTCCAGGGCCCCACTAGGAGATCCTATTGTCCAGAGGCTCTTATTTCTCTCGTTATCCAGGATGTTTTACAGTAGATTCTCAGAAGGCTGACTGAGTACCCATCCCTTACAGCCCCTACAATTCACTTTCCATCCCACAATGCCTAATAATGGAGAGCTAATCTTTAGCCCCATGAGACCAGGCTGGTTGGTAGAGGGTAAACTGATGATAGGTTTGCCCAATGACAGGTAAAACTTCTGCAGAAGAAATTAATTCAGGTAATTCCTTGCTTTATCTGTTAGTTAAGGCTGCCACAAGTTCTTCTCATATCCTAAGGTGGTTTTCTTTGTCCTTGAGATGGCTGAGAAGAAGGGACAGGGTTGATTTACTTACTGTTTGTGAGGGTTAGGCCAGGCAGGGGCTGAATTTATGTCATGGCAGCTTTTAAACAAGAATGTAGCTTTCTCCTTCTACTGAGATGTCCTCAACCTTGCTTCTTAGCTCCGAGCTTTCAGAAAGATTAAATGTGGGTGTAGACAACCCAGTGGGGGTTGATGGCCCAGGAAAGATTATGATAAGAAAGGGGTGATGGACAAGGAAGAAGGGTGGTGTGTTGGAATTTGGGATAATTAAATTTGCTCTGCAGACAGCAGTTATGACTTGGGTCAGCCACTGGATCTTTGGTCATAAATCCACAAAGACCAGGAAATTCCATGGTTAGGCCGATCTTTCCATTTTCCCAAGGAACCAGGACAGTTGAGGATGGAAGCTAGGAATCGCTTATACCTTGTAGAGGTGCTGTGACTCAGAGTCAACTGGTTTTGTTTACTTATTTTGTTTTTTGCATTGAGATTTTTACATGCAAGTCTTGGGAATTCATTGACAGTCCTCTCTTGTTTCTGTTACATGTATCTCATAAGGATCCATCTATTCTGGGAACTCAAAATGTTAGGGGTGGGACAGGCTCCCTCCAAAGACTGGACTGCACATGAGATACCAGGTGGTTGCTTTCAGTCCAGTTTGTCTCTCCGTTGTTGCCTGGTCACACACATGCTGTGTGCAGTTAACTGCCAATCAAAAGAATAAAGATTTCACCTCCATGTGCATTGTAGGCAGATGGGACTTTTGTAGCATCATAGTGCTTTTTGGAAACTAATAGGTTGAGCACTGACAGCCCTCCTGGAATTAGAGCTAAGGGTTTTGGAGCAAAGGTAAGGGTGTGGAAGCTTGTAGAAGTACATATGATGTTTGGGGGGAATGACTGTATCTTTGGTAATGCAACTCATCATGAGAATTGAGACCCCTGCTTTCCTCTGCTACTCTTTTACTAAATAAACCCCATTTAACTTTAGAGGCTGGTATTAGGTTCAAAAGAAAAATGAAAGGAAAATTGGATCCATTGAAATTTGGAGTCTTAGAATCTGGACAGAGAGAACTATTGGTTTGTATAAAGATTCAGTGTAGGTGGAATAGGCTGAGAAACCTGTGTAATGACCTTTGGGAGACAACTCTAAGGCATAATCCAAATGTACGTGGCTATTTAGAAGTTGGTTCAAGTCTGTGTTTCTTCCCTATGGACAATTTGCATCCTCCACAATTTAAAATTCCCTGAAGGCCAAGCACTGGTGGCCATACCTATAATCCTAGCTACTCAGGAGGCTGAGATCTGAGGACTGTGGTTCACAGCCAGTCTAAGCAGGAAAGTCCACATGACACTTATTTCCAGTTAGCAACAGAAAAGCCAAAAGTGGAGTTAAGGCTCAAGAGGTAGAGTGCTATCCTTGAGCAAACAAGCAAGCACACAAAATGCTCAGGAACAGTGTCCAGCCCTTGAGTTCAAGTCCACACAAACACAAATTCCCAGAGGGACATCTGATGCAAATCTGCTTCTTCATGGTCAAATATCCTATGGTGATTTTTTTTTCCTAAATGACAAATCTTTACATTACGCAGAAAATTGCTAGATACATTTATGTTGCAGAAAAGTGACAGAGAAAGAGCAAAGAAAGGTGAAACTGTCAAGAAAAGCTGAGGGGTCTGGGAAGCATTGATAGGATCTATGTGATGCTTGATCAAACACTTCTGGATGCCAAGGGCTCTGGCTAACATAATGATCAGCTGGGAAAGAAATACTGCATCTACCGGGTAAAACAATTCATCCCAAACATGGAATCAGAAGACGCTGCTAGCCTGGCTTGATGCTTTACCTGCATCTTCCCTGATTCTGATTTTCTCTGTGTCTCTCTGGAGTTGGCAATCACCATGAGCAGACATCTCACCCTTCCTCTCAGCATTGCTGGGCTGTAGACACTTTGTGTCCAGCAGGTCTAGTTTGACGAACAACAGGTACATATCGGATCCTTCTGTGAGTCAGGCACCCAGCCAGACAGATTCTTCCCTTCATTCCCTCCTTGTCTAATGGAGGCTAGGCCTTCAAACATAAATAGATCCTGACTCTCATATCACTCTGCTATTGCACTGTCCAGCCAGCAAGGGTAACTATAGAGTCATGCACTTTTTACACTAGCCTCTATCGGAAATAGTAATGTCATAAGCTAAATACTGCTTGTCCATAATTACTAGCCAGTCCCTGTTTTCCTTCCCTCTCCTAATCTCTCTCCTAAACCATCTAGCACAGGATTTAAAATTTTATTTTCTCCACCTGCCCTTACTCCCGGCTAATTGGAAGCTCATTAGCTTCTCTAGTTGACTGTTCCTCCCCCATCACTTTTATTTCTTCTGCTCCCCAGAACCCACATTTCAGAAAGTGTGTGTGTGTGTGTGTGTGTGTGTGTGTGTGTGTGTGTATACATAAGCAGGCAAATTTTGAATGCTGTAGTTCTTGATCTCTTTTTCCCCTCCCTTTCCTCCCTTTCCTCCTCACATACTTATTCTTGCAACCAGAGGTGAGGCAGGGCAGTGACCCAATGCAGTGGCATCTGAGCTGAAACTATGTCCTAGCGCTCACAATGCTCACAATGGGTGAAAAGAGGACGAAGAGGTGCCAACTGTCACAGGAATTAGGGCTCTCATAGGTTAGGGATTTTGTCCCACCAAGCCAAGGGGGGTGGCTTGCAATGTCGCATTTGAGCAAGTTGCTGGTGACATCTATTGAGAGAAATGCGGAGCAAGGAGGGACCCCAAGCACTGGGGATACCAGAACAGCCATTTGGGCCCAGGAAGGAGAAGAATGTGTTGCATACGGGAACTGGGAAGAGCAGAGAGAAGAGACTGGTATGTACAGGAGGACCAATAAGGAAGTGCATACAGTATACTTAATGAAAGCCATGTTTTTCATTGTCGAATAAGTGAATTACAACTATGGAAAGAAAAGAGATTGAGTGAATCCTGAATTCCAGTGCAACCAAACAATGCATCTGAGTGAAGCCAGGGATTTCAGTATAGAGATAGATGTAGAGTATATGCACATATATGCATGACAATGTCTATGCGTGCATCTATACTCATGAAAGTGTATGCAGAAACATGATACATTTAGAATGCACCTATCTGCATATACAGATAAGGACTACCTCTCTCTGATCATGGAACAGGCCTCAGAACAGAATCAGGGCCAGAGCCATAGCTATGAACACACCTAGCATCCAAATATTGGCTTCTAAACACCGTTGTTCACCAAAACAAACAAGGAATCCATGGAGAAATGACTGATTCTAGAGGTGCTGTCATTGGAGCAAGACAGGAAATGCACAGACAAGATGAAAACATGTCAGTAGCCAGAAAATAGTCCGTGACCAGTGGTGAGAAAATAGCCCTCAGAATAAAAATAAAATCATGTAGTATTCCTCAACCAAATTGGGGTGGGGAGGAGAGCCTTAAGCGATATAAATACTTTATATTATTTTTGTGCCAGTATTGGGGCTTGAACTCAAGGCCTAGGTGCTGTCCCTCTACCACTTGCCACACTTTTACTTCTGATTTATTGATGGTTAATTGGGGATAAGATTCTTGTAGACTTTCCTGCCCAGTGTGGCTTTGAACCCTGATCCTCAGACCTCAACTTCTTGGTTAGGTAGAATTACAGACATGAGCCACCAGCACCAGGCTTAGAGTGAATTATTGAAGTGAGCAAATACACTAGAATTTGATGATGAATGAGATCGTGCCATAGTTTCATGGAACAGCTGTGCAAAATACTTGCTAACTGCAAAGAGAAAAGCATCTTTTCAGAGAAGATACCACTGTAAGCAAACCATCAGAGTAATTTCACCAATAATGAGGTAAATTCAGATCTGTGCTTCCCTGCAAGAACAGGTATGGTCAGTTCTGTGCCATTTCTCTCAGGGAAGTCTAGTTTAAATCTAATCATGGCACATCTAAATTGATGAACATTGTACAAAATTACTGGCCTATACTGTCCCAGAATTTCCCAGACTTGTAAGTCAAGGAAAGACTTGTTGCTCCAAACCACTTAGCAAAGGCCCAATGGTGACTGAGGACTCCTGGGAAAGAGTCTGTCCTCATCAAGTTTCTGATTCATTTGGTTGCTGTAGATTATACAGGAGGACATTTTTATTTGGCCCAAATATACACTGTCATATTTGAGGTGGATATAATATCAGATTGACCATTCACTCTCAAATGGCTTAGTAAAACATGTTCTTTTTACTTTGTCCAATCTAGTTTATGTCTATCTCAAGCTTTCACAGTTTTTTAATTAAAAAACGCCATTGTACGCATATAGGAAAATACAACAAAACCTTATTTAAAAATTGTAAAAACGTTGGGGGAGGGAGGGGCAAGAAAGGGTAATAGAGGGAGTGAGTATGATCAAAATATAGTATGTGCATGTGTGGAACTATGACAATGAAATCCCTCACTTTGTGTAGTTAATATGAGCTACAATAAACAGATTCAGAAATGTGTATTTACAATATACAATAGAATAGCACAATATGGTTTAACTTATATCAAGAAGAAACAGAATCCTGAATGATAAACACCAGCACAGGACAGGCTTGGAGCCCGTGGCTTACACTTATAATCCTAGCTACTCAGGAGGCTGAGACATAAGGTTCATGATTCAAAGCCAGCGGGGACAGAAATGTCTGTGTGACTCTTAGCTCCAATGAACTACTACAAAGCTGGAAGTGAATCTGTGGCTCAAGTGTTAGGGCATTAGCTTTGAGCACAAAAGCTCAGAGACAACAGCCCAACCTTGAGCTTAAGCCCCAGGACTGTCAACACACAAACAACAACAAAACAAACAAACAAAACCTCAGGACACTATTGTTATATTTAGCATTCATTCCTTTAAAATGTCTAAGCTGGTTTCAAACTGTAATCCTCAGCCCAGTACTAGCATGCAGCCAACATCTTGCATTTCTGTAGTTCTAGTCAACTTAGAGGCCATCCTCTCTTGCATGATCTCATTTTCTCCTTGGATAAAAGTATTACCATGCTCTCATGTTATAGATGAGGAAACCAAGACCAGCCACTGGAAGTCATAATTCAGTTAGTGGACATGCAGAGACTCACAATTGAGTCTTTTTAACTCAGCACCCATTCTCTGTGGGTTCACTCGCTGTATATTTAAAGCCCACAGTACTGTGGGACACTCTCACCATGATAACACATAAGACGGATATTTTCTTTTTTTCTTATGACGCTACCAGGTGGTTTTAGGTCTGTTAAAAAACAAAAACACCTTGGTCCCAAGCTGACTAGACACACAATCTACCTCCCAATCTCTATTTCTTGGTAGAATTGACCATTCCAGCCAACATTTCTGACAAGGTACATTTTTAACATTCCTTTAGGACAATCTCATTTTATGTGCAGCCTCCTGTATATGCAGATGGAGCCAGCAAAGGGCAAACGCCCAAGTGGCTCACAGTGAACGCCTTGGAAGGGGAAAATGCAAAATGCTCACTGGAAAATCCAATTTACTCCCACTTTTCACTCATTTGGAAAATGTCTATCAGACCACAGAACAAGTTCTATACTATACTGAACCCCTCAAACAGAATGCTCACCAGTTACCACTGACCTATTCTTGGGGGGAAGCCTGGAAAATACTGGCAGATACCAGTGATTTGATAAATATTTATATACTTTCTGTGCATCATTGGTTTTTCCATATTGTCATCTAATGCCTCAAAAGAATCCTCAGTTTCTCACTTAATAGATGCAGTTGACTTGACTAGTAGGTGCAAAGGTAAGAATTTGTATCCAGAGTCTCTGGCATTATACTCATGCTCTTTTATCTACTGCTCCCACCAAAAAAAAAAAAAAAAAAAAAAGTAATTCTCCTCCTACTAAGAAAACACATGAGTTAACTCAGTTAACATGCAGAAGGCTAATCTAGCAATTGTAGGTAAATGAATGGTTTCACTGGAAACTTTTTCTGTTTCCCCCTAGAGCTTTTAAGCTAAGTGTAAATTGACTATGTGCTTAGGAATTTTACCAGCTCAGACAGATTGAAACAATTAGACAGGAGGCCAAGTAGAAGTGAGAGAGGGAGACAGACCCCAGGCATAGGAGCTGACATTCCTATTAAAAGCTTCCCTCCCCTATCCTTTCTCAATTGGCTGAAACGCTAGAGGTTTGCCTGGCTAACCCACTTCCTTTCAGAAGTGCCTGTCCCCTGAGGGAGCCTGGGATTTGTAGTCTTGAAATCAACCGACCTTTCTTAATCCTTTAGTGGGGACTCCCTGGCTGTAGGAATATAGTATTTATTTCAGTAGCTTTCTACATGATGAAATATCCAATGTACTTTCTTTAAAAAAAAAAAAAAAGACAAGTTCCTTCCTGGATAAGAGTAAAGACCCAGTCGAAATCACTTATTATCTCCCCTCTCTTTGCCTCCAGTCATTACCTCACTCCCAAGGGGTCCAGCTGTACTGTTGAAGGAGAAGGAACCTCTGAGAAGAAGCAGAGCTTAGTGAGGTACAAAGTCTGGCTGGACAGTGGAGAACCATACACAGGGGTTTCCTCCTCCAGGCATGTTCTCCCCCATCCCCCAAAAATACTGTTTACTATTTCTCCATGCAGTATATTTGCACTGCAATCTTTAACAACATAGATATTAAAGGACATAGTATGTGAGAGCAAGTGCACCGATTTCTCACGCAATCATCTCCTGGAATCTGAGGGGAAGGCTTCCAAGACAAGTCAGGGTTATCAAGAATACTCAAGTTCCTTATTTGAAAGGGATAGTATTTGCAAAGAACATATGCACTCCCTCCCATAGCACTTGAGTCATTTCTAGATTACTCATCAGAGCTAATACAGTGTAAGCACTGCTGAAATGTTGCTGTACTGTATTATTCAGGGAATAAGGACAAGAAAAACAAGTTGTCTGTATATGTTTAAGACATGTAATTTTAAAACTAATTTTTCTTCATTGGTGGTTGAATCTGTAGATGTTCAAGCCTGCGGCTATGAAGTGTAATGGTACTGTTTTTCCCTTTGTTCCAGTACTGGAGTTTGAACTCAGCGGTTGGGCACTCTTCCCTAGCCTTCATTTCTGGCTCTTTGCTGATTAATTGAATATAAGGATCTCATGAACTTTGCTGCCTGTATTGGTTTTGAACCATAATTCTTAGGACTCAGCCTCCTGAGTATCTAGGATTACAGGCAGTGTCTGGCTATATTCTGTTTTGTTTTGTTTCTCTAGTGCTCAATACCTTGGCTTGGGGTGGAAAGTAACCTCCATTCCTCTTCAGTATTCTGGGTTCTCCTGATCTTTTTTTGTCTAACGTGGGATTATTTTATCTAAGGACACACATTTCATGGCTTACTCATGGACGAAACACATTACTTATTGCTCAATTGCATGGAGATATTACTAAGTAAAATAACACTTTAAGTGTCATTAAGATCCTAATGAGTGTGGATATTAGAAAGGCTTCAAAGCAATAGGTATTGAAAATACAACATTTTTCATAGGAGATTCAACCATATTTTGGATTGGGGGAGGGCTTGAACTCAGAGCCTTGAGATCTCTCTTGGCTTTTTTGTTCACAGTTGCTCTACCAGTTGAATCGCACCTCCACTCCAGCATTTTCTTTGTTAATGGGAAATAAGAGTCTCTTGAACTTTTCTGTCCTGGCTTGTTTTGAACTTATAAGATGGCACTGTATTTACATAGAACCCACATGCTTCCTTCTATATATTTTAAATCACCCCTAGATAATTTACAACCTCAAATATGGTATAAATATTTTGAAAGTCGTTGCTCTGCTGTATTGTGTAGGGACTAATGACAAAGGGGAACGATTAGCGTAATATGTATTTTCAGAACAAATGTAAAGTTTTTTGGAAGAGTTTCAATCCTCAGTTGGTTGACTATGCTAATATAGAATAATTCCCTCAATAATAACAATTGTGTATGTGACATATATAAATTAAAGTGTATATATTGAGAACATGTGCTTAGCATATTTTTAAAATGATAGGGTGCAAGTTAAAAAATGGAGATGAGGGCTTAGTGGCCTTAAAACACAGAGGGCTTTCTAGGTCCTATTCTTTTAATTTGTAAAATGGAAGAAAAGAAAACAAATCAATAGTGAAGCAATTTTTTTTTGTCAGTTGTGGGGCTTAAATTCAGGACCTGAGTGTTGGCCCTTAGCTTTTTTGTTTGCTTGTTTTTGTTTTTTGCCAGGCCTAAGCACCGTCCCTGGCTTCTTTTTGCTCAAGTTTAAAATTCTGCCACTTGAGCCACAGCACCACTTCTGGCTTTTTCTGTGGTATTGAGGAATCAAACCCAGGGCATCATGCATTGCAAGGCAAGCACTCTACGGCTTAGCCATATTCCCAGCCGGCTCCTTAGCTTTTGTTTGTTTGTTTATTTATTTATTTAGTGATCAAGGCTAGCACTCTACCACTTTAAGTCATAGCTCCACTTCCATTTTTTCTTGTGGTTGAATGGAGATTAGAGTCTCACAGACTTTCCTGTCCAGACTGGCTTCTAACCTCAATCCTCAGGTCTCAGTTTCCTCAGTAGCTAGGATTATAGGTGTGAGCCACTATCACCTAGCTTAATAAAAGGATTTGAAGCAAGTTTCTTCCTTTGAAAGAAAAAAGTTCTTAAAATTCTGGACAGGCAATAAAATCCTGGCATGAGACTAAAAGAAAGTGGAGTTCTTATTCTTTACAGAGTCATCAGGTTGACCAGTTGCTTTTTCAGTACTTTGTGCATACAACACGGTGAATTCTAATGAAAACGGTCCTGGGTGGACCTGATTGCTTTGCTTTGCTCCTTACACATGTGACACTGGCTGTCATCTGATAGAAACTCTCTTAGACTGAATGAAGACTTATATAGAATAAAAAAATCTACAAATTCCTCTGATAAGAAGCAGAACCACATGGTTTTGTACCTTCTGAAGTATTATAGCACATATATTTGAACAAATGTTTTTGGATTGGTTCTGGGCTTTTAACTAAGGGCCTCATGCTTGCATTTTAGGATTTCAACCACATTCCTAACCCCTTTTTTGCTTTCATTACTTTTTTTCCCGTTACAGGGCTTGAACTCAGAGCATGGGTGCTGTCCTTGAACCTCTTTGTGCTAGAGGCTAGCACTCTACCACTTGTACCACAGCTCCACTTCCAGTTTTTGAGTGGTTAATTGTAGATAAGAAGTTTCATGGGGACTTTTCTGCTCAGGATGGCTTTGAACTTTGATCCTCAGATCTCAGCCTCCTGAATAGGTAGAATTATAGGCATGAGCCTCCATCGCCCAGACTGCTTTCATTACTTTCTAAGAAGGGTCATAAGTGCCAACCTGGGCTGGCCTTGATTCAGATTCTCCAACCAACATCCTACCTCAACAGCTGAAATCATAAGCCTGTCTGGCATTGAGATGGGGGGGGGGGTCTACCCTGGAGCTCTTGGAACTGTGATCCTCGCATCTCTCCTTCCTGAACAGTTTGGATTATAATTGTGAACCATTGTGCCAGGCCTGTGAAAAATTCAGAGCCCAAGAAGAAAACAGAAAACTTTCGTTGGAAAAATGCTTTGCCTCAGCAGCACTATATAAGAAAACAATGTCTTCTGTTCTGAGAGAAGAAGGCACAATTTATTTAGTCGAATTATTTTACAACATAGTCTTCATTGACAGTTGTCAGCTTAACACTTAATATAGTTAAAAGTCAGCGATTACCTGCAACATTATATATATTTTAAAGTCTAAAAAATATATTGCATATATAGAGCAGGAAAATCCCTCGCCTCCACAAGGGAAAGTTTGGTTGTCCTTTCCAGAATTGTGATTATTGCAGTGTTGTTATTTACAAACATTTCCAAAGCATTAAAGATTTAAATGAAATTCTCTTGCCCATGCATGGCTGTTAAATATCACCAGTGCTTCTTTTCCTAGTAAGTCACTGACTTAGACACTCTGTTTTCTTTTCAGCAATAGTCACATTATGCATTTTTTTAAAACCAGCTATAAAAACGTACAAAGAGCCCAAATGTACAGATTGACAAAAAAAAGATGTACAAATTACACTTAAAAAAATAACAATGATTGATTCGATAGTAACATTGCATTTGTGACCGAGGTCAACTCGTTTATTTATTCTTTTTAATTTTTTAATTATTTATTTTCTTAATACTGTGAGATATAGGAAAATAACTCTGCATAATTTATACAGTAAGATGCCTTCTGATTGGTTGACCCTGGTCTGATGGTCTAACAAACGCACAGCGCTTGCGAATCTGTGTGAGTTTAGAAATCCCTATGACTTTTCAAAGTTCTGGGACCCATTGTCATTTTAAAAAAATAGTTATTTAAATCATCTGTCTTTCAGGAATGTCTGTAATTGTGTTATAATTTCTTAGTTCAAAGCTTGACTATTTGTAGAGAGAACGGTCAGCTAAGTGCATATGGACCACTAACAGGGATTTTCCGACGCCCATGGGTTCATAAATACACACATACACACACACACACACACACACACACAAACACACATTCACACACACAGCTTGACTTTTAAATTCCAGTTGGGTGAAAACTTCACTGGCCTTACAGCCAGTGTTCCAGTTGCCATCCACTGAACTCAGTTCTCCTAAAAGTAAGAGTATAAGCTTCCTGCCTCTATTTTCACTTAGTTTCAAACCAGAATATGACTGGTTAAGTCCATCATTCATTATTGTATTGATTCCTACAATGATGAGACCCGTGTGTTGATAAGAAACTGCTTTGGTCATAAAAAATAGAAAGAAAATTTACAGCTTCTTTTTTTTTTAGAACCATGATATAATCATTCCAGTCATCTAAAATATTCCATTCATAAAAATGATAGGAGGTTAAGAATCCAAACTGGTCTACTGGCCCATGGAATGATTCATCTCTTTCTTTAGGTAGAGGAAGCAAGAGTTATTGACATCTAAAAAAATTTGTAAAGAATAAAGCTTTTAACCAACAAGCATGAACATCCAGTTTTGTTTTCACCAGAAGGCCACATATGTCCTTTAGGGTCCAAAGTATCCAGGAAGAGTGGAAGGCCACCATGGTTAAGCTTCTAGTAGTAGCTGCCTAAGTGTGAAGGCACATGGGTGTTAGGATGGCGGGGGACATTGGGATTGGGGTAGATCCCACCAGTAGGGGAGGTCCAGTATTGTGACGCTGCTCCAAAGAAGCTGGAAGAAGTGACAGGCATGGAGGATGGATGGGGAGGGACGAAGTTCACCTTCTGCTGGTGGGTGTGGTAGGAAGGCATGTAGGAGATATCGGAGGGGTACTTGTACATGGATGACTCAGTCGGATGTGGTTGCAGAGCCTGAGCAATGCCATGGAAGTCAAACTTGTAGGCATACCTTTTACCATGGACTTTGGTCATAATGTTTTTATCATAGTAATATCGGAGGGCCCTGCTTAGCTTGTCATAATTCATGTTGGGCTTGCTCTTCCGCTCCCCCCAGCGCCTGGCCACTTCATCTGGGTCCGTCATTTTGAACTCCCCGTTGGTCCCCTCCCAGGTGATGCAGCTGGCATTGGCGCTGTCGGAGAGGAGCTCGAGGAGAAATTGCCACAGCTGGATCTGCCCACTTCCTGCAGGCAAAGAGGAGAAAGCAGCAGCTCAGCCTGGAGAAGTCAGAGCCTGATTCCCTCATGCATGCTTTTCTTGTCCTTCCTAAGAATCCCCTTTTGGTCTTTTACCTTCAGGCAACACCTTCTTGCCACTCACTTTACAAAAACAGAACCATAATAACAACATGCATGTATGGGGTACAGGTGACATTTCAGCACATGTATTCAACGTATGCTGATGGAATCAGGATGGTTAGTCTGTCTAACAACCTCAAATAGTCATCATGGCCTGAATATTCAAAATCCTTTCCTCTAGTTAATATATTGGATTTGCAGAAGCATTCTCAGCTGCTAGACACTGTCAACTAATAACAAGTCCCAACCTCTAGTTTGCACACAATAAGATAGGTATTGACTATCTGGAAAAAGAAGAACTCATTACTCCCCAGTCAGGTATCTAGATATGAGATGGAGCTCTTTGTAACCCCACAAAACCAGGAAACATTCTGGAAAGAAGAGCTTGCAGGCCACGGTAAACTCACCAGGATTGGCAAGACGGCTGCTTGTGGGGCCCAGAATCTGATATGGATCTAAAGAAATCAAAAGGAAATTTGTTTCACTATTATTTAAAAAAATGTAATAACAGCATCATAAGTAACAACACTGTAAGACTTGACACTTCTATTTCAATATCACAGGAAAGCATAATTTCAGTAAACTTTACTGCTTTCTTTTTTGTAGATCTCAAAGATATTGTACATGGTTCGGGCCAAAATTCATAGAAAAGTAACAGCATCATTTTTTCATGTTTGTTTTTCTTCTTTCCTCCTTTCCTCCCTTTCTCCTTCCCTCCCTCCCTCCTAACCATTCTTTCTTCCTCCCTCCCTTCCTTCCTTCCTCCCTCCCTTCCTTCCTTTTTGTTGGTAGTACTAGGGTTTGAACTTAGGGTTTTGCACTTACTACGTAGGTGCTCTACTACTTGAGCCACTGCACTAGCTACTTTTTGTGTTCATATTCTGAGATAGGATCTTCATTTATTCTCTAGGCTGGTGTGACCAGTGATCCTCCTATTTATGCTTTCCTTTGTCTCTGGGATGACAGGTACATGCCACTGCACCAAACTCGAGTGAGATGGAATCTCATGAACGTTTTATTCCTCAGATGGCTTTAAGCTGTGCGTGCACAGACCCTACACACATCCCCTTGTAGACTTTGGGTCATCTCTAGATTACTCATAAAACCTAAGACAATGTATGTGATATGAAAAATAAATTGTCATTGTATTATTTATGGAGTGACAAGAAAAGACCTGGCCATGTTCAGTATACATACAACATTTTTCTGAATATATTTGTTCTCTGATGAGTTGAATCCTTGGGTCAGAACCCACAGTTATGAAGGACCAACTAGATGTTGTCTAAATTCTCCACCAAATGATCGTGTGGAATCCACAGCTACATAAGAAGCAAAGGAGACATATGTCTGGGTCAAATACCTGGCTGGGGCCGCTGTTCAGTGTTCTTGCTCATTGTCTGTGCCCCTCCAAGTGGAGGACCTGTAACAAGAGAAGGAAGTGAGGCAAGTGGGCTGTTCACCAGGGCCAGAGAAACATCAAATGCTCTCCAGAAAGAGGCACAAGGTACTAGACTCATGTTCATTCTATTTATTTTGTTTTGGTCGTACTGGGGATTGACCCCAAGGCTTCATGATTGCTTGGGAGGGCTCTACCACTTGGGCCACATCTCCAGCCCTTGATTACATTGGTAATTCTCAATTACCAATTACCCACTTCCTTGCTATTTCCCAGGTGAAGCGAATCATGTATGTACAACCATTTTCTTCTCCTCCCTAAAGGCCTACTCCATGTGTGATTCATCATTGTGATTCCATACAGTGAAGGGCTGTGTGCAGAGTCTACAATGAACACACAGAATGTAAATGGAGCTTGGTTACTGCCTGGGCATTCATTTGTAATCCCAGTCTCTTTCTTAAAATAATTTCCTTCACCTTCCTTTTCCACTTGCTCTTTTACTTCCTAGAGACAGCAAGATAGACACATTTTGGTCCAGGAATTCATGAACCATCCTCTTTCCACATGCCAATAATGGAAGATATTGGGTAAACTTTAATTATCATCATGGGATCCCCTACCCTTTCTCTGTCAGGCTATCTTTCCTCTCAGTTTCTCATCTAGTGGAGACAAAGCTGTGACCTTACTAAGCATCACCAATTGGAAGAACAAAGCCATAGGTTTGAAAATCTTTTATCAACCTTAACAGAAATTTAAACACAGTCACCTTTCATTTATACAAAAATGTGTCCCAAGAAACCTTCAAAATTAAAAATCCTAAAACCAAGCAAATTTCAAAGGTCTAATCCCACACTGTGTTTCAAAGAAGAAGCAGGCCCTACACCGAAAAAAACTATGGTGCTGGAGATTGGACCAGAACCTTGTAAATGGGAACTACACATCTCTACCTCTCTAGCCCTGAAAATGAATTTTCATATGTGTTCAGAAAAGCATAGAAACAAATGTTTGCTTTTATTCTTTATGTCATGACTCTGTATTCCACTCTGTCCTAAAAAAACATGTCCTCCCAAAGAATGGTATGACATTGACTTACTTTTGTTGAGGCCAGAATTCATGTTATTACCCCATCCTCCTCTCCTGACTGAGTCATAAGAAGGGTCTAATGAAAAACAACAAATAGGAACAATTAGGTTTGACTGCTTTGTAGGAAGGTTACATGAAGATTATCTTAGTGATCAGAAGATATTAACATTAATTCAGCAATGACTTTTTAAGCATCTCTAAATTCCTGAAGTGTACTCCTGTAGGGTTGGGGGGTGGGATGGGGATGGAAAAAAACATTAGCACTGACTTTGAGACGATTTCAGTCTTGTCTGAAGCACTTGGGAAATCTTGTGTTTAAGATGGAGGAGGTAACAAGTTTGATAAGAAATGTACTTACTGCCTTATGTATGAAACCGTAACCCCTCTGTATATCACTTTGACAATAAATAAATCAATTTAAAAGATGGGAGATGATTCAAATCCTATCCTTGTGGTTTGTTTTGAGCGCTTTGATTAATTAGACTTATCTGAGCCCTGTCTTGGATATGCAAGTAACATTTGAAAGGCATTATCTACCTTATGGGTTATATTAATGATCAAAGCATAGGACATGTGTAAATTACCTTATAGAACTCGTCAAAAACATAGTTAGGAAGAAAAGAAATATCCATAGCTGCCTAGCAATGTCCTCAAGTAGCTCTGGCAAGATGGGAAATGTCAAGAAGGAAGGTCCCATGAGAAATCTATCTCAAAGCCCACACTCCTGTTGTTCCTCCAAGGCCAACTCCAGCCTCCTGTCACAGCACACTGACGTGTTTCTCCGAATTGTGAGCCCATTGCAGGCTGTCTTAGAACTCTAAGACTTTTCTGTTGGGGGATGAGCCTGATGACCTCAGAGAAAGGGGGAAAGCCAGAGGTGTGGCTGGAAAAGAGGCTGGATCAAGAAATGGTCCAGATGTAGTTGGAGAAACGCTTCCATTTGGGAAGGACTTAGAGACTAGATCGTCTTGGAGAATGTTCTATGGAATCTGAGCTTCACTGATCCCCAGCCTTGCTCAAAAGAATACATCCAGCTGCCTCCACAACCATGCTCAGAAATTGCTTAACTACTGGCTGGAAATGTCCCTCATTTCCTGTGTCATGGTGCGAGTCCCATTGAGACATAGAGCAGGAGTAACAGAAGGGCTTAAGGATACAGAATTATGACTTTCAAAGTCTTTCCATGAACAACAAAGAAACCATAAAAACCATCTGAACAAATGGGGCACAAACCTCATCAAACAACAGCCTGACATGGTGAAACACAAACCATTCCCTTCCACCCTTTCAGAGCCTCTTGAACAAATTAGAATAAGACCTGGGAAGATGGATGGACAGATGGATCCAGATTGCTTGATCTTTCACTGTTACTGGCTAAGAAGAACCAAAAAAGAAGGACAATTTTCTTGTGGAAAAAAAAATATATCTATGTGCAGACAAAAATTCCTCATGGCTCTGGAAAAGCCAATTCAGTTTTTAAATTACAGTCTTTAAGAGTTGGCTTGGAAAGCAAAACAGAAAGCGAGGGGAATGGGGATAGGAAGAAAGGCTGGGAAAGAGACAATACAAAACTCAACTGCTGCAAGTCGTCACTTTTTATTTTTATTTAATTTCTTCCCCCTTGAATTCACATTGCCTCTTGAAAGTAGATTCTTCTTGCTTTTTAAAAAAATTTTTTCAAATTGTCTTGAAGTAGTTGTACAAAGGGGTTTCAGTTCAACATACCAGTTTGTGAGTACAATACATCTTGACCAATGTTACCCCTTCCATCTTTCTCCCTTCTACCTTCCAGCCTTATTCAGATCCTTTTTGCTTAAAACCAAATAAACCAATGGAGCCAGTTTGTTAGGAATTTGGAGAGAGGCTGAAGGCTCCTGAGGCATTTTGGCGAAAGATTCTGCAGAAATCATTACCAAGACCGTGCCAAAAGCAAAGGAGAAGGTGGAAGACATCCAAGGTATTTGCTACCTTGGCCTATAATCATTCATTAGGGACCAACGTCTGCACGTGCTCTATGCTCTGCCACAGAGTGGAGGTGACTGAGTATGAACCAAGTTTCTTATCTTTGGATTTAGGTAAAGATGAGCTTGAAGACTGTCAGGAAATGCAGTCATATGCCAAGTGTGGTAGAGATGGCAGTAGCTACTGGAGATGAAGGAGGGCAGCGCGGGGGTATATCAGCAGGTGAGAGGCTCTCTGGAGCTCAGAGATGAGCAAGACCTCACTGGAAAGGTGACAGTAGGCAATGCAGGTAGGGAAAAGGCAGAAGTGAGTGGCGTGATATAAATACAAGCCTAACTAACTGGGGAGATATGGAGGGAGAGAAGGAGAGAGGACCAAGAGAGAGGGCCTGAGGATTGCCAGGAACTGACTGGAGTTAAGCAAATTTGCTGATCTTGGTTGGTGACTGCAGCAGTGGAGGTCAACAGAGGTTGGGGTATGCAGTGGGCCTAGGTAAACAGCAAGGTGAGGCCTATATTCTAGGTGGTTTGCAGGAGATGTGGGGTGCCTGGTGGGGGTAAGGAGGTGAAAGGAGGCCTTTCCGTAGGGACAGAGCAGAAAGCAGAATTGAAAGTGACAAGCTGGAGCAAAAAGGAAAGCCATCAAGTGCTAGAAACCAGTGGGTGCATGTCCTCGTCCTCTGAAAGCCCTTTTTGGCTTCTAATAAGCTGCATGGGTGCAATCTGTCTGGAATACTCCCAATCACTTTTTCTACTTATTCATGAGTCCACTGAAAGCCCTGTGATCATGGCTTTAGAATCCCAGATAATGACCCTAGCTATGTTTGCCATTGCACTCAAGGCCTTAGGCTTTCTGGACAAGCTCTCTACCACTTGAGCTCCTAGGCCTCCGACTTTTAATTTTGTTCTCTAGATAGTTTCATGCTTAACTTGTCAAGGTTACTCTCCAAATCTAGGTCCTCCTGCTTCTGCCTCCCAGAGAGTCTAGGAGTATGCCACCTTTCCCAGCCTGTCTTTGACTTATTATTATTTCTCCCCAATCTTTTATTATAGCTCCAGGGACAGAACAGATGCACAGAAGTTTCAGCAAACAGAATGAGTTCCCTCTCTCTTATAGAGTGATCACTGGCTTTTTCTGTAGCTCCAAGTGGAAAACTTCATGGTATTTTAACAGAGGAGTTTTCCTGTGACTTTGTTGGCCTGAGGAGGAATGCAGAGTTTCACAAGTGGGTAGATACTCTCACCAGCCCAACCAACCATACAATTACCCATGGGTGACCAAGGAGGTGACAGAAACAGAGACCCCTTCCCCCCTTGCAGTCAGTCTATATGTGCCACAATCACCCTGTGGAAGTTAATAGAGCAATAAACAGCAAATGACTCGGTGGTCACCTGTGACTTCAGCCAAGTAGCATAATAATGAAGAGACAGAACAACAAGGACCACAACCTGTCCTCCACTGGCCTTTGTGTTCCTCACTGTTTTCATGAAAAATTCTATCACTGAGACCCAACTCCAGGAAGGACAGCCTGAACCCATTTTCTGCGGAGTTTAACAAAATGCTAGGATTCATAAGGCCTTGGCCTTAGTGTGAGACTAAAGTGAGAATCAGTATTTTTGGAGCAATTCCCAAAAAGCTGGGCTGTCTTGCAGCTGAAATGAGAAGTCCAAGTAAGCAGTCAGCACAAGCCTGGCTTAGTGCTGGGCTCAGTGCAAGTGAACGATCAGTATTAGGAGATGCACCATTAGCAAGAAGCTGACACTTGCTGCCAATCTGCCAAACGTACATCATTTTTCCTCTTCCCTGTGTCCTCTTTATGCTGCTCTGTTTCTGGTCTTCCACTCATTGCCTAATTTAATCGTGCAATGCGTAGGCATTCGAGTTTGAACTCAGGGCCTTGCACTAACTCACACGTGGCTTGCTTGCTTCATAGCTGGTGTTCTAACACTCAAAGCCATGCCCCCAAGCTTGGCTTTTTTTTTGTTTGTTTGTTTTTGTTTTTGCTAGTAAATTGGAGATGGAATCTTGTGGATTTTTCACTCCAGGATTGGTTGGCTCTGAACTGAGTCCTCTGATCTCAGCTTCCTGAGTAGCTAAGATGATAGGTGTGAGCCACTGGCACCTGGGGCCTAATTTGTGTGTGTTGTTTGTGTTCAGCACTTGCACCTAAGTGTCAGGTTCACAAGGACAAGAAGCTTTGCTATGTCTAGAGACACTGTGTCCAGCACAATTGTTGACTATATTGAGTGAGTAAATGAATGGATGAATGGATGAATGAATGAATGAATGAATTATTGAACTGGGCTGATAATTTCACCTTCCTGCTACTTACACACAATTCTCTTATGATTCACTAGCTGAAAAGGATTCCAGGCTCCTAGCCTGACTTCTCCCAATGGAACTATTTCTTCAGGTGATTTACACCCATGGTACTAGGAAGACAGGCCACAATCAGCCCTGTCACCCAGCTAAGCACAGGGAAAAAAATCCACCTATTTTGAGGCAGAGGCTAACAACGTGTCCCTGCAGAGAAATTAAGGGCTGGAGTAGCCTGTGTTTTATTTGATGTACAGTCCCATCCCACACAATGATATTTAGGCAATGATGGATGGTAGATAGATAGCTATGAAGGTGATCTCATGAAGTCATAATCACTTGCATGTCACAGCAATCCCTGTTTCATCACAATCTATGATGTTGACACAAGGACAGAATCCCCCCTAACGAAGTATTTATCAGGACCGATCTCATGGTTAAACACTCCAGTGTGAATTCGTGTTTTTGTCCTACTAAATGTCACAGGAGCGATAATTTAGTAGGGTGTTCAGCTTTGGTACCAGAAACACAAATAGTATTATAAGTACAACAAACACAATAAAACCAGTCCAAGGAACCCAGGCCAGCAGCGTACATTCCTACACAAACACTTCCTCTGGAGCCTGGTACTGGCCCCTTATGCAGCTCCTTAGATGGGTTGCTCATTTGTGGGGTTCTCCCATGTGGCAGGCCAGCACTGGGCAGCCAGGTGCACCCTGCCACGGCTCCAGAGGCAATGGATGAAGTCCGCGTTCCAGAACTGACTTCCGAGAAGACAAGCTGGAGGCCACAGCCAGACAGTCTGCAAAAATATGCCCATTCTGGCCAGCCCAAGAGTTGACGATCTCCTGGTTTCCCCACGGTGGCAGACAGATCAGCTTTATCAGCAGAAACTATGCCCTGATTCTGACAAACTTGCTTTTCATGCTTCAGAAGGCTGACACCCCTGGCTTTACCGAGTACCAAGATGACAAATCCTATTGTGATTGCTTTGCAGAGGAGCCACTAAAAAGACTTTGCTCGGGGGTTTCTGGTTTCAGGCAGTCCTGAGGTCAGTTTCTGCCAAAGCAAAGAGACCTGAGCCTCGTGCCTGAGAAGCAAGACTTTGCCAGCCATTGTGGAGAGTTCAGCCTCCCCCGTGTACGCCGTCCTAAACAGTTCCTCCATTATGCCATGCTCGGGGTGGCTGAATCTGACACTCAATGGCCTCTTAGATTCCAGGGGAGACTCCTGGGGTAGAGAAATATGAGCTTGGAGATTTTATTTTTCCCTTGCAGGTCCCTACTGGAAGGAGAAAGCTTTTGCTGACCATGAGGCTGGCACGTACATACCAGTGGTAACTCCTTTTCTGTGTGAATCTTTTAAAACGGACGCGAGAAATGTGGCCGAATGTCTCAGGAAAGACATTTTCCTACCTCCACACCTACAGTCACTTTGAAGGCCAGATGCCAAGTGACTCTCTGCCTTATCAGGACCTCATTTCTCTACCCAAGAGGCAGGGTAAAGTCACAGTGATTCACAAAGCCTCTCTCTTTGACCCCTGTCACTGAAGGTCTTGCTTTCTCTCCATTATTTGATGGATAAAGATGCATGATCACTACAGCTTCTCATTTAATTGCTGTTTTCTGTGGCACAGGCTGGCAGCCCCCAGGTTTGTTTAAGCTTGGAAAGTCCAGCACCAAATGTAGACCTTCCAGCAGACAAGTGGGCAAGGCCATTTGTTTTCAGAGCTGAGCACAGACCTCACATGGTATCCTGAGAGTGCAAATGACCAGTGCCCCTGGATCCAAGGCCTTGATCTCCAAGAAAACATCTGAGCCAACCAGGAGAAATTCACTACCCAGGCTGATAGTAAAAAGGAAACAGCCTTCAGACAAGCAACCAGACAGTGACTCTCTAAAGCTCTCTCTGACAGCCTGTACTTCTAATAAGCTGTGGATGAAGAGGGGGAAGCTTTACTGGATACCAATAAACTCAGAGGTCTCCGCTATCTGTCATCCATGCTGTGTCCCAGCCCTGTGTCCTGTACTGGGGCTTGAACTTAGGGCCTGGGAACTCACTGTTTCTTAGCTTTTCTGCTCAAGTTTAGTGCTCTACCACTTGAGCCACACCTCTATTGCTGACTTTTTGGTGTTTAGTTGGAGATAAGAGTCTCATGGACTAACCTGCCCTTGCTTGCTTTGAATTCTCATCCTCCGATCTCAGCCTCCTAGGCAGGTAAGGATTACAGGCATGAGCTACTGGTGCCTTGCTCAGGGCCAGTTTCTTCTATACCGTTTTTCTACCATGCTCCTATCCTTACCTCTGTTGGCTACTGTGCCATTCCTGATGTTCTTTTGTCTGACGCCTGATTTCCCTTCTACTTCCAGTGCAAAGCCATCTGGCCCAGAAGGATGGGGAAGATGAGCAGTTCTGAATCCATCCTAGAGCTGCCCCTTCTCGATAGTGGCCTCGGCATGGCCCTGGAATCACTTAGCTTGTGTTCCAAACCCAGCTCTCCTGCTATTTAGCTGAATGATGGTCTTTCTTGCTGTCTTTGAACCTCAACTTTTGCTTCTGCAAAAAGTATGCACCACAAATCTTCATTCAATGCTGGGAGGACCCTATCAACATGTGATAAATGGAAATTTAAATATGAACACACGATGGGCCCTGGTGGCTTACATCTGGAGTCCTGGCTACTCAGGAGGCTAAGATCGGAGGATCAGGGTTCAAAGCCAGCCCAAGCAGAATAGTCTGTGAGAATCGTATCTCCAATTAATCACAGAAAAATAACTGGAAGTGGAGCTGAGGCTCAAGTGGCAGAGCACTAGTCTTGAGCAAAAGAAGCTCATAGACAATGCCTAAGCCCCGAGTTCAAGTCCCAGAACCAGCACACACATACAAAAATAACAATAAAATAAAAATAAAAATGTGCATATTATCTACGTGGTCTGTAACATTTGCTGCCAGCTCTGAAATATTTGTTCTGGTGACAATATTACGAAACTCATCTGGGAAGGCCTTGGAAAGGAAGAGAAGGCAAGAGTAGACCAAAGTCATAAAGGGGAAAAGGCCAAGTCTGTTCCATGCCCTGGGCCAGTGAGGGTCAAATGTGAAGAAATTATGTCTCTTTTCCAAAGGAAGACATGACTTTTGCTGTGCCCTGGAGTGAGAAACGTGGCCAAGAAGATGGAGAGGATGAGGGCAACCTATTGGTTTCCAAGGCCCCAAAACTGTCTCACCCTCTTCTTCCTCCATGTGTCCCTGCCCCAGCTGTTGCTGAGGTTCAGGGCAGAGTTTTCTCTTCATTTTAGTCCATTCTTTATGCGGTCACTCATGACTCCCTTTGATGGCATCTTGTGTCCCAAAGAGTACAGAGGGTTTTGCCCGCCCCTCCCCCCCACCCCATATGCCAGAAGAGAAGGGAGCCTCTGCCCAAGCTTGGAACTTACAAAAGAAAGAAAGAAAAATAAAATAATAAAATAAAAAGTATCTTGGATCACATTTCCTCTGCTCAGAGATCCTTTGACCTTGAATCTAAACAACCCCTGAATTTCCGAACCAGCCCCGCAGTGTGGAGCATAAAGAAGGTAGTGTTTAAGACATTCTATGTGTAGAGGGGGAAAATAGATGTATGAGCAAAATGCTTGAAAGAAATGGATGGTTTTGAAATATGAAAAGGTTGGCAAGGTAAGTGGCACGTGCGCTAGGCATAGCCTTGCAGCCATTGTGCGAGGCGCCCCACAGAGGCTGAGTCTTTTCCTTTGACCTTGTCCTTTGGTAGTCTTATGTCCAAATGGCACAGATATCTAAATGACCTATTTATTTTGACAAAACCTCAAAGTGGGATTTTTTTTTTTTGCAGGGAGAGGGGGCAGTTTTATAGTGGGAAAAGCAATTCATGCTGAGTAGATGACTTGGGTATTTGCCAAACTTCCCTCTACACAGGGCCAAATATACACAACTACATGCGTCTTTAGTCAGAGGGGCCTTGGGTTTAAGGGGATTCCAGCTTGGAGAGAGAAAATATAACAGCTCAACCCAGCTTGGGGAATCCATGAGAGGAAGTTTGTGGCTCAGCCCTCTCTGCCCTGTGGAGAGCCTGCCCTGGCTCTCCAGTGCTGAAATGCTCACTGAGGTTGCCCTTTTTTTCCTTGGCTACACAGGAGCCATCTTGTCTCTCTCTTTTGCATTCTTTCCTTTCAGAGTCCTGTGCATCACAGCTCATTCGACAGTTGTCTTGTATTTACTACGCTGGTTGTGCTCAGCTTTCTATTATCACTCTTTGTGCATGTAGATTGCCCTGTATTGATCTCAGTCTTTCAGGAAGGTCAGTTTCTTATTAGCCATTTAACTGAAGGAAATCATTTTATGTTGGAGAATACCTGAACAGTAGTGTGTGTGTGCGTGTGTGTGAGCGCGTGTGCCAATACTGGGGCTTAAACTCAGGGCCTTGGGCTGCTGTCCTTTGGCTTGTTCATTCAAGGCTGGTGCCATACCACTTGAGCCATACTTCCACATCTGTTTTATTTGCTGGTTTATTAGTGATAAAAGTCTCAGATGTCAGCCTCCTGAGTAACTAGGATTATAGGTGTGAGTCAGCAGGCAGTATCTATATGGCATTTTTATGAGAAAATTGAAGTCTAGATCGCCCCAAATGAGACAGTCAACCCATTTCTTCATATTTAGAATGTGGATGGGGGCTGGGAATATGGCCTAGTGGCAAG